>NC_138126.1:33516698-34116698 GCF_964188305.1 Podarcis bocagei
AGAAGATTTACATGAAAAAACATTTGGAAGCACTTGGACTTAACACTAGACTACCTGTTGCTGGCAGAATTGTGATGAGAACAAGGTGAGGAAAAGAGTGGGAAAGGCTAACCAAAGAAAGCAATGAGGAACACCCTTGCCTTGAGAATGAACCCTCTATTTCACCCGCCCCATCCTGCGGAAATGTGTATTTATTTTCCAGAGGCCAGGCACAAGGCCAGTTATCTCACACACACACACACATACACACACAGACATGCAGAATATGGATCATGCACAAGGTCAGTTGGTTCACACAGCAAAAAAACAGAGGAAGTTGCCTTATGCTGTGGTGGACCCACTAGTCCACCGACTTGAGTATCGCCCACTACACTGGCTGGCGGTGGCTTTCCAGAGTTTCAGTCGTTGGGCATTGCTAGCCCCACCTGGGTATGCCAAGGAATTAATGTGGGTCCTTCTATTTGGGTGCTGGAGGCAGAACACCGCAACTCCATTCACCATGCACAGAAGGTACCGCCAGGAGTCAACATTCCATGTTTTGTTTTAAGATGCAGTTTAGAACTCTGATTGCACAGGGCTCCGGTTTGTTCAGTAAGGCTATATGAGAACACCCCAAAAACATGGGAAGTCAGAAAAGGCCTCATGGCAACAGGGAAGGAGATGACGGCACAGCCTTGCAGGCCCTTTTGTACTTGTGTGGTGCCTTCACACAAGTAACAACTAAAGAAACTCCCCCCCCCGCTTCCTTCTAAAATCCCTAAGCCGATGGCTGACCTAAAGATATGCTGTACATGCAAAGAAATGCTAAGGAAGTAGACTATCCACAATTCACCAGTGTAATAGCACAGTGCAGGCTCTTGCACGACACATTTCAGGAGCACTGCATGGTGTTGCAAGCTTATACAGAAATTCAATTTACAGTGGTACCTCGGGTTACATACGCTTCAGGTTACAGACGCTTCAGGTTACAGACTCCGCTAACCCAGAAATAGTGCTTCAGGTTAAGAACTTTGCTTCAGGATGAGAACAGAAATCGTGCTCCGGCAATGCGGCAGCAGCAGGAGGCCTCATTAGCTAAAGTGGTGCTTCAGGTTAAGAACAGTTTCAGGTTAAGAACGAACCTCCGGAACGAATTAAGTACTTAACCCGAGGTACCATTGTATTAGGGCTGGAGTCTTAATTAGCGTGTGCAGTTTTCCAGTTCTCTAAATCAGGGGTAGGTCACAGGTAGCCTTCCTAGGTTTTCTGCGATGGCCTGTGCATTTACTGCTACCCTGTAGACTCACCAGTGGACCATTGGTCTAGGGAAATGGTTGGTGTGATAGAGACTTTTTTTTAAACCAGGCCTTTTTAACCAGGCCTTTTGGTTGACCTGATCAACATCCCATACCCTTTTAAAATGTGTCTCTTTTGGGGGGATATTATTGGGTTATTGCTTTTATTTTTATTTTATATACTGCGATCTTTTTATGTGAACCGCCCTGAGACCTCCGGGTATAGGGCAGTATATAAATTCAATAAATAATAATAATAAATGATACATTGCCCTTCCCGGCTTTATGCCCTTCCCCATTACAGCTGCAAATTTTTGTCTCAATCTACTTTCAGTAAATCGGCCTAAAGTCCTGCATGCAACAATCAAAATGCTGTACATGAATGAAGAGACGGAGCTTGAGTTCAGTTCTCAGAAAAAAGTTGAAAATTACAGAAGGGGCTTTCTTATGTGTAGGCTGCTGCATTCCAACAGGCAAACCAGCTGTAGACATATCACAATGTAAGCCAGCAATTCCATTGTAAATGGCTTACCTGCTCGGCAGTGGGTGGTTGCCATACACACTCCCGTAACAGCTAGCATAAGAGGATTGAGACAGCGTATCATAATCGGGAAGTCCCAGTGCAATCGGATTCCGCCAATTCCCAGAGGCATTTGTAGAAGATGCTAAAGCAGAGGGGGAAAGAAAATAATGCTAGCAGTGACTAACTTGCCTAAGGATTCAAGCATGATTTTTTTCTTCACATACTCGAAACACAGCCATTAGTTAGAGGCTGTTTTCAGACAGAGACAAATAAGCGGAAGACTGGAAGAATGTTTTTTATATTGTAAACCACCCTTCGGATGAAGGGTGGTACAGGAATTTAACAAGCAAAAATAATAAATAGTAGAACCTCAAACTGTGAGCAGTTGATGTACTGCTACCAGAAAAGTATAGTCAGCTATTGCAATGAGTTCACAGAAGTACCACATAGATTCACTGGTGAGAATAACATGCTCAGTCAACTTGATTAGGGCAATGCACCTCCTTTTTATCTACCTTTAGATTTTAATCCGATCAAGTTACAAAGCAAATCACAGAAAACAATTGCTCTGCTTTTTATCTTTCATTACTTAGTTCTGCTCTAATTCATAACTTAGAAAAACGATCAGAACACTGTATTCCCTTAGATTCCCTATCTCCACCATACATCTTCCTGAATATTCTAGATTTAACTAAAGCGATACTTATTAATTTTTTATTTTAACATAAATTCAGTAACTCTGTTTTTATATATGGTAGGTTCTATTACAATAGTTGCATCTTTTTCTAATACACAAGTGCCCACATTTCTGTCATAAAATTACTTCCCACCCCACTCCCCTCCCCCCCAAGTTGTGTGATGGTTTATCTATTATTAAGACTTTATGAGCTTTGTGTATTAAGACTGTTTCTTTCAACGGCCTAGGCAATTTTCAGTGTTGGGCAAGAAGTCTATGCACAGGTATCAACGCATTTTGTATTTTTGTATATCCCCAAAGCACAGATACTGGTTGAAAACCCAATATAAACCTTAATATTTGTCTTATACTCTTATGTACTTGTCCCTTTGTGCAGTAATTTTTGGATGTGTTTGCTGCCACCTTTTGTGGATAAAAATGTTTCATTAACTGCCTAGATCTTGCCACTATGAGAGGCAGGATGTTGAACTAGATGAACCACCTCTGAGCCAGTAGGCTTGTCCCCAGTTTCTTAACCTCCTGCACACTGTTGACACCCAATTACTTTGCAAACCAGCTTGACCATTCTTCCTCAAACCAGTTTAGCAAGGCTTCTACAAATTATTTTAGCTCAATCCAGAGCTCTGTCGTTCTTACGCAGCACCGCATCTACTCTGACACTGAGAAACAATATTAAAGAAATGTTTCCCATTAAATGTTTTATGTAAATAATGAATAAGAAACAGTAGCTAGGATTGAATTTAAACACACACACACACACACACACACACACGTGCTCGTGCACACAGATCATCTATTTGCACAAAGTAATTACAGAATGTGAGATTGGTCTAATACTCTGTCTTATGCAGTATTATGTATCTATTTACTATTCTCATTAAAAAAATTATAACCTGTCCTTTTCTTGTATTTAGGGTGGATTACGTAAAAGAAACTTCAATGAAATGCACTAGAAAACAGTAATAAAACCAGGGTAAGTGGGTGGACTCAACAGTTTAAAACAATACATACACCAGAAACTAAATATGTCTTAATCACCCATGAGCCTGTTCTATCCAGTTTGGCCTAGGCAGGCCTGTCTGCAGGCATGGTGTAATAACAGAGGAAACCTTGCTCTTGTGATTTCACCAACCTAACCTCTGGTACAGAGCAGCAAGGCCTCTCTCTAGGTGGTACCAGGGGCAAGGGAGGGTTACATGGGAGCAGGTGTTCCTCAAGGTACACAGGTGGTTCACTGCATTAAAGTTTCAGGCACCATGGCATGGACCTCCAGATCTACCTATTGATAAATGCAGCTCCTTTCAAACAAGTGCAGTATGTTCCCTAGTACTCAATATTCAAGGCATCTGCTTTCTGCACCAGATACATTTCCAGGTAGTCTCAAACAAAGAAATACCAATATGAAGTTCAAAATTCTGAAGCCTCTCCATTTTGCACCGGTATTAAACAAGCTGTATTTATTTTTATATCCAGTTTTTTTTTTTTAAAAAAATCCCAATAGTTATTCCTGCTTCCAAAAGCTGATCAACTGGATAATTCTTTCCCCCCGCAGCCTGTGCTGCTCATTGCACGAATCAACAGGGCAAGACTAGCAGCATTTGCTCCAGAGGAACCAGCAATCTGAGTCTCTGGGCTTTATCTCTGCTACCTGATCCAAAGCCCTGTAAACGTGCCAACGAACACAGGGAGTTTTTATGTGAGCAGGCCTTCCTATTTACCAGAATGGAGGAGGCATTCATTGTGTGCGAAGAAAGAATTCAATTTAGATATGGATGTGTTAAGTTGTTACAGTCAGTGGGACCTTGGTTGTGTTGGTACACCTCATACACCCATGAGCAATTGCTGAGCTCCAGAGCCCACGATATGTGTGAAGCTGCAGAGGCACAAAATGGAGAGTTACCTGAAGAGAAAGATGATGCGCGGCTGCTCGGACAACAGGGGACCTGCAGTCCAGCAAAGCCCAGGCTCCTCTGTGACCCTCTGTCGGCGTCAAAGCCTGCCTGCAGGCCATGAGCCTGGTCTTTGTGCCCAGAGGCACGCTGGTACCAGCCGCGAAGATGCTCTGCTACTAAGGCCTTGTGAATGTTTTTGGTGATGTGTTCAGATTTCACGGACGGCTTCCGCGGCAGGCGAAGGGTGGCGTACGGGTTGTGCGGCACTCTCTCCATCTCGTCCTCGTGGAAAGACCTGAAATCCTGATAGCGGCGCTCGTGTCCATAGTGCGCCGACGAACGGTAGGAAGGGTTAACTGTGTACTGGCCCTCCGTGCCATTTTCATACACGTAGCCGCTATTGTAATACACATCGCACTCCGTGTAAGGGGCGTAGCCGGGAATGTAGCAAGTGACCGACGGCTGCTCCTGGCTTTTTGGGTAGCCGCCATTGCGGACGTCCTTCTGGGCAAGGTTTGGCATGCTTCCCGAATTCGCAGCAGAAATGTTCTGCTTCTTGGTCCATCTCCTGTTTCTTGTACGGTTGTCCAGAGTCTGGGTTGTATAGCAGGGGCTTGGGGTTGAGGTCACATAGTATTCCGCACTGGACTGGCTGGTGTAGGAAGACCCATCATCTAGGATTTCTGTACTGCTGCTTCTCGGAGATTTTGAAAGGGTGAACACTGGCTTTTCGCTGGCAGTCTCAGACAGCAAGTTGGTTTGGGACTCTAAGCTGCCCCTCCGCTGCCTGCAGTGCTGGGGGGATACATCCGGCCTGAGAAAGCAGAAAATTGCCTTTGTTACAAACATGGCATCTAGTTCTACCCAACAAATAGCATAGGGCAAAGCTACAATACTTTGAATTACAGGAAAGGTTGGCATTGGTTTTAAGTAAAAAAACACACGTAAGAACAATGAAACAAGCTCTCTATGGAGGCTGTGACGTCTTTTCCCGTGAAGTTTTTCATGGGAAGTCCAGGCAGGAATCTAACAGGGATATAAAATATCACAAATGTAATGGGAGGTTGGAATATTTCATGTTCCATGGTTGCAGTCTACTCCACAAGAGTCTCAAATATCTATGTGCTATGCTAGGATTTCATGTATCATTGTTGGCATTCATCTGTCTCGGGAGACAATGGAAGAGTGCAAACCTTGGAGAGTTACAGTGTCTGCTGCGGCTGTAGAGACTGATACGGTGTCACAGGGCTAACCAGTGTTTCCCAAACTTTACAGTACTTCTTGCGACAACTTTTATCTGATTCAGAACATCTGTACTAGTCAAACATTTGTTGCAAAAAATAAAATAAGATAAAATGAAGGAAGATAAAGCAGCAAAGGAAGCTGAGCAGCATTTGAGTTCCGCTGAATAATTTCAAGCAAAGCTTGTAATTCCTTCAGTTTCAAGGATACTTAAGAATGTCTAACATTCCTCTGGATAACATCCATCAGGTTAGGGAAATCTGGGGAAGCTCCCTCAGCCTTCAAGAGATGTAGGAGCTTGGTTTACTGTTTTGATTGAATGCAAATATATAGGGGACCAGCAATAACTTTCTTCTAGGGGTAAGCAGCTTTTGGGAAATTTTAGGGAAGCTTTTAATGTTTAATAGGTTATTGTATTTTAATATTCTATTGGAAGTCGCCCAGAGTGGCTGGAGAAACCCAGCCAGACGGGTGGGGTATAAAAAAAAATTATTATTATTATTATTATTATTATTATTATTATTATTATTATTATCAATGCACCCAACATCTCAAGCTTTCAAAGGAGTACTATGGTGGACACATCCATGATTTTATCTATTATTTTATGATATGCCTCTTATCATAAAGAAAGATTATGGATGAGCTAATTCTTTTCTGTTGGAAATGCTTTCTGGGGGAAAGAAAGAAGAAAACCAGCTTACTGTAAATGAGTGCTACTATACGCATTGCGTGTGAGAACTGGTGTTGTGGGCATACTTCTTCCACCACGGTGCTGCCTCTCCACTGTTCTGTACGGGCTGCTGTGTGTTGACAAGGGGTCTCTGTGATTATGAATAGAGGAATCCGATATGTGGCCACCATCCCAATATCTTCAATAAAATGCAAAGCAGAACAGCATTCGCGTTACTCGCCGACAGATTGAAAGCGGAAGATTTGAAAAACACAGGAAAGATAGTATATAAAGCAAGCACAACGTTCACGCAGGAAAGCATCTTGCAGAATGGCTGGTATTTTGAGAGCTGCAAAAGTGGAACTTTTAAAAATGGGGAGGAAGAGAAAATGAAAATAAAAGCAGAGGTGAAACCAGTTAACTTAGCAGTCATGCTTTGTTGGGATGATGGTGCAAGCTCATGGAATACTAAGATACAATCTCAAGTGACATAGAATGGATGAGGAGTGTAGAAGTTAGAAATAATGGTGAGGAGTTCACATAAGTGGTTCTGCACGTGTAACTGAGGATCTCCAGCTTTCTCATTCCCACTGAAGGTCCTTATGCTTCATTAGAAGCAGCTTGGAAAGGTTACCTGGCTTGCTGTAGCAGCCTTTGAAGGGGCACAAAGGATTGCAGTGGTAAGAGAAGAGCTCAGAAAACCCTGGGTGTGGAGATGAAGGCTCTTGAGGTCCTACCTAGAGCCAATAACTTGTTAAGCTTTGCTTGCAAGTTCCACAAGTCCAGCCACTTTTTGTTTAACCTAGCTCCCCTACTGAATAATCTCAAATGTTCAGTGTTGCATGCAAACGCACAGAAATGTGTCTTCAGTTCACGGATGAAAGGAAGTTCAGCCATGAGAAATCGCTCAACGACAAGTGCCCCTCTCCCCACCCCCCAAAATTGTGTTGCAAGTCATTTTGCATGCTTTTTTTTGAGAGGCAGAAAAGGTGATGGATGAGTAAATAAATAACAGCAGTATTTTTAAAATATCATCACCTTTGTAGAAAAACTAAGCAAATGTTACTGAAGTTTTTGGCAATGTCAGAAATTCTGTACCTGGAGTGCCTGGATTCAAGGAGTTGCTCATTCATGGAGGACTTCCTGAGATGGATTCTCTCCACCCCAAGGGATTTGGGTGGTGGAGATTTTGGAGAAAGTGGCACAGAGTTTATTCTTTGGCCTGGCACAGCAAGAGAATCGCTACCTGCTTAAAAAAACAAGAACACATGGTTTTAAAACTTGGAAGGATGAGGAAGGCATGTTGTGTGAATCCCTAGCAACCTTCACATCCTTAATTAGAAGAATCTCTCTCTCAACCCTATCATTTTGCATGCTTTCATTTTACAGAAAGTTAAATAATACAAAGGGAAAGAAGCAATACATAGTTGGAACAGGATTTAGTTGAATGTAAGGGCGAAGTCATGCACACTCCTGGCATATTTCATGAATTAATTTATTAAGATGTTAGCCTGCTAATGTCATGTTTTCTTTAAAAAGGAAAACAGATTTATTACGCCTAAGCAAAATCCCAAGCCACAGAGTTGAACAATGTAGTATTTTAATACAATGCAGCAATGATAGAAACTCCGGTATAAGGGCTGATTTTTTTAGTAGTCAACAGTCATTCAGGTATTAAAGATTCATCCAGTCCTCTTTATAGATTTAGCAACTGAGTTTGCACAAAAGGCTGTTGCAAGTCAGACTATTGGACAATCAAGCTCAGTATTGTCTACAGCGACAGACAGTACCAGCTCTCTAGAAGATTTTCCCAGACTACTTGGAGATATTAGGGACCGAACTGGATTCCTGTTGAGTTACAGGACTTCCCTAGTACTCTGGACTTACTTTCTGTCACATTTTGACCTGTTATAGCAAAAACTTTCCGAGGTTTGAAAGCAGCACATTCAGACCACATGTTCGAAATATCTGTCCCACAAACATGTTTAAGCCCCCCAAACTTTGGAATCAACTTTGGAATTGCTGGGGCTGAATGGGATCAGTATTGTATCTAATGAGACACCTGACGTTTCTCATGCACACATTTGGATGTATACATTGAGATGTAAAGCAATAATCATAATCATAGATAAACAAATTAATGGAACGAGCCCCGTGAAGGAGGAGCAAAGTTTTCTATTTATATAGGTATATGCCTGGAACTCTATATCACTTTGGAAAGGGAATGGTTCATGCAGAGCAGCTGGTTGTGCTATTTCATGAAGAGACAGTTGCATTTTCATTCAGTCTCAAAGAGCATAACAGCTGTGACGAGTCAACTAGGGATAGGGGGGCTGTGCAGGAGAGCTAGTTATCTCCCCACCTAATGTGGTCTATACATTTCTCCCAATTCCCAGAGTGGCTTAACAATCAACCTCTCTTCCCAGGGAACCCTGGGAATTGTAACTCTGTGAGGGGAATAACTTTCAGCACCCTTTCCAAACTACAGATGTCAGGATTCTTTGGGTGAAGCCATGACTGTTTAAAGTGGTATGATACTGCTTCAATTGTAAGATGTGGCCAGAGAGAGCGAGAGCAAAAGCCAAGACCTTAGTTGTAGCTTCCCAACTCTGGAGCACTCTCCCCTAGAGACTTCCTGACACGGTTGTCTTCACTCTTTTTTATTTGCCTAGGCTTTGAAGCTGCAGTGGAAGCTTTTTATTAGCTTTCCCTTATTTATTCTTTCACTGACTACATCCTATCTGTTGCTCTCCATGTTGTTTGTGGACCCCCCCCCCAATATATATATATATTTCTTTCATGGCTAGATGCCCAGGGAGCAAGCTTTTCTAAAAGTCTGCAGGACACAGATCTCCTCCTCTTAAGTGGAAATATTTTTTTATTATTATTAAAAAGAGCACTACTATTTTATTAGCTGGACAATCTAAAACACTTGTGGGCAAACCAAGCTATCACTACCAGTTAATTCTATTCTACGTCTGAAATCGGCATGAGCTCCAAGTGTGAACGTTTTTGCAAAGAAAAAAGAAAAGCTGAGGACTATCCTTTTCTTGATGACTCAGAAGAAGCAAGATCAGATATATTAAAAAGGGAGTCATCTAGGTCATTCCATTATTGGCGGAACCACAGCCAATTGGGACTGGCCAATCAGAAAAAGCTTGCCGGATCAAAGCTACAGAACAATTCGCACTGTAGGAGTTTGAGCACTAAAGTTACAGGTTATCTGTCTAAGCAATAATGAATGGGAAGGGAGGGACGGAGGGTGTTTCTAGACAACTAATGACTAGATGAAGGAGTATGGCTAACCCTGCCTGTTGTCAGCTGGCAGGAAACACACAACCCAGATGTCATTATGGCAATTAAATAAATCATGGGAATCCTTAAAAATATATATATAAAAGGATAATAATCACTTGTTTGTATGTTGAACAGGGAGCTATATCTCTCAAGGAGATTGAGAGATTGCATTAGCACGCCAGATTTCTTCTTATTCTCAACAAATTAGCAGTTAAGTCCTTTTCAGAAAATGGCTCAAGGTTAGCTCAGGATCGCCATAAACTTTGCTGTTCAGCACAATGTTCACAGGATATCATGGGGCTCAATCTTAGGCAACAGTAATGGTGGCAGTGATAAAGGGAGAGGAGAAAAATAGGGTTGCCATACATCCAGAATTTGCTGGACATAGCTGGTATTCAGCCCTTGTAAACAGCACCAGGGAGGAAAGCACTGAAATGTCCGGGAAAATCAGGATGTATGGCAGCTCATATTGGAAGTGTAGATTTTGGCAAATTTCATTATAAATAGCCCCAAAAGTCTTCTTTTGAGATTTTGCAAAAAAAAAAAAGAAAAAAAAAAAGCTCAACACCCCTAGATGAGGCCCAAGTATGTGCATATTTGTAATTATTCTGCTGGACAGTGAATGTGTATATTTATTGCAAGTGTTCAAGGTGGGGGTGGGGGGGGTGGGGCAGAGAGGAAATGGGCAAAAAAGCGTGTGTCTCTTTGCAATGGCAAAGTGGCTAGCTGGGAGTATCCCTCATGGGAGGGATAAACCAACTTCAGTAAACTTTGTCAGCTGCCCAAGTCTTATGTGCTAATCCAGTGTTATGTACAGCCATTACCTTCCTGTTTCTCTAGGTCAGGGATGGTGAGTCTGTGGTCCTCCAGATGTTGCTGGTTTACAACTTCCACCATCCCTGACCGTTGATCATGCTGGCTGGGGCTGTTGGAGACCAACAACCCCTGGTGGGGCACAGGTTTCCCACTCCTGTTCTTAAAGAAAAGGAACAGACAGAAATACTCATGCTGTCTTTAGAAATAAGCCTGGCTTTTTTTAAAGGCTCTGTACAATACATTCCAGTCGTGGGCTGTTGCAGGGGGTATAGCCAGTTCCCTAAGAATACACAGTGTAAAATTAGGGAGCTTGGACATTCCCAACTTTGCTGTGTTTTATCCGCTTGTGTTGAAAAGCAAAAGCCACATACCATCTTCAAATGTTGTTGTGTCAGACAAAGAGCTGCTCTCAGAAGGGATGATTTCATCTAGGGGGGAAAAGAAATGAAAAAAGCTTAAAAAAAGACAAATGTTGCAGTCTGGAATATTAAACACAGGGCACAGTTGTTGGGTTCACTCACTCAGGTTTGTGTATATTTACAGGTTAACGATCAACCAAATTACCAATGGGAGTACTAAGAACAAACATAAATACAGCCCCACAACCTAAAAACAACCAGGAAAAAATAGAATCCAGAACTGCCTTTTGATAGCAGGTGTGTTGGTTACTTCAGAAAAATCAGCATCTCTAGCGTAGTCAGAGAATCTAACTAGTCTCAGATTCTGTGAAGAATAATGCCAAACAAATCAGCTGTTGGCAATTTTTAAATTTCTTCTCTGTATTACAATAGCGTCCATTGATGCTGGGCCACACACATAACATTTGCTGCACTCTGCACAAATGTTCACCACTATGAAATGTACAGGAGTCATACCAGAGCCTTTTACCATCACCCAGGATGCGCCAGCAGACAGCCCAGCACAAGCAAGACCAATAAAACTGTGGCTATGGCTGCCAAATACATTTGATCTATCCACAACTGTGTTTTCTGTTGAGCAGCTCCAGAAAGACACAGCTGCAACAGATTCATTGCTGAACCAGAAAGCTAAATCGGCAAACTTTCCAAAAGAACTATTCACCTCTTTTTACACTGGCAGATTTCAGAAGGATGAGGTGGCAACCAGCAGCCACACAAGCTGCTTGCAGAGTGTTTGGAAGAGCACTTGGCAGAAACTGATGGAGAACATTGCTGATCTCTTACAAGGCTAGCTAGTCATTGCCCACAATGAGAAAAGACAGGCAATGAGCTTGAGAAATGGCAGACACTACCTGCTGTAGGCCAAGTATTTTCTTTGTCTAGCAAACAGCATGATAAATAATAATGGTAAACAGAAATTAATAAAATAATTGCAAATCAGAACTTAATAATAAAAAATAGGATATTTTTCGACATGTTAAGGCAGCCACGAGTGTCCCAAATTCTGCAATCCTTTTCTTTTGACACTCAAAATCAATCCTCTGGTTCCTCATGACTGTAAACAAGTGCTGAAATACAACCAGGCTTGCTTACTCTGTCTTCTTTCCATGAACTTTATACACAAAGCTCTTTCTCTCTCCTCTCTCTCTATTATGTGTATTTTGTCCCCTTTAGCTTTTTGCCTTGATGCATCATTCTGTTCCCGTGTCTTTGTTCAAAGCAGTCCTCAAAAAAAACTTTCATCATCCTCACTTTGTTCTTTGAAGTAGGGAAGAATATTTTGTGATACCCAAGATCCCAATTCTAAGAGACATCTTATTTTCTTACAAACAACACTTCTAAGATAAGGGTATATATTCTAAATTCATCCTCTCTCACGTGTAAACACTGGGGGTTGCAATAGCAGCACCCAACCCATTCTAAACTAGCCTAGAAGGAACTTCCTGTCTTGCTACTTACACCATTTTATTGAATCATATGTCTCTTAAGTGCGAAGGCAAGCATCAGGATAATCTATAGTAATGGACGCCAATTATTACTCTTTGTGTCATTATCATATCCCTTGATATTCCCCCCTTTACCCTGATGATAACAACACTGTGATTTTTGCATTCCTGAACATTTTGCAAGAAATTATTTTTCAGTGATCTCATGTTTAAACAATGGAGGTTACAACTGCATTGCTTAGGCCACTTTAGCACAGAAGGGAGTTCCTAGTTTGTAATCACCATGTCATATCCTTTTATTAGTGTTTCCCCAAACACATCATGGTAATGGACATTTCAAAAGCGCTTTTTCTCTCTCCATCTATCCCTTTGCCACAATCCTATGTGACATTACATACAAAGGGTGAAGTACAAACCCTTAGCTTTAAAATCAGAGATGAGTGGATGCCAACAGCATGCCAGAAACCATACTGATGTCAGATAAGCAAGTTGTGCAGGCCTGCTGGACAAATAACATGATTCAGTTGCAAGTCAGTGTGAAACTGCTAGTCAACTACAGTGCAGAATACAGAAGGAACTGGCTTTCATTGGCAGGCACCCAACATTGAAACTGACCCATGGCTTGGTCCCCATGCCAATTGTCCAGCTTTTGCTCCCAGCAACTAGCACCTTTTAGGCTTTCCTTGGCTTGATTAAAGAGTCCATTTTGGTATCCAGCCATTTTCTCCCCATGAAGGTGCCATAATCACCATCACCCTAATCCTCTTAATCTTCAATTTGATAAACTGTGCTAAATTGTACTCTTCATGCTCCTGCCTGATCCGGTTTGTTTCCCAACGCCTGAGTCATTTCAGGGAGCTCTCCTCTGTACATTTCAGTGTCATTTCAAAATGCAGGAACCACCTCTGGACGAACCACTCAGGCCCATGCATTTTCCTGTATTCATCCTCCCACATGTCTGCCCAGCACATAGGTGTTGACGGCTAGGTGAAACAAATGGCTCTGCATCAGTTCCTAGGGCAGCCTGGGGTAATATGCCTGAATGGAAGGGGCCATCAAGATGCCATCCATACTCAAACCAGGCCACTTTTGTCTCGTAGATAAAATAGTGCAAGTGTGCCTAAAGCAGCCGTGCCAAATTCCTCTTGCCCCCACCCCATCCTGCTTCAGCAGCCTGCCATGCCCCATCCTATCAAAACAACAACAAACAGACCTATGGTCACGTAAAGCATACTCAATAAACACACAAGACGTAACCGGCTGTGTTCTTAGATAAGTAAGGTATACTATTCATGTATCAAATCATAAATTTCAATGGAAGTAACTCATAAAGTTCAACAAACGAACAAAGCAGAAGACCCAATGGATCAGATCATTCTCTAGTCAGTTCATGCATAAGGTCCATTCGTGTAATGGTGTCTATTTCACCTGTCTGTTCATAAGGTCCAAACAATCCACATGAAAAGTTGTTACAGTTCCACAGAATCCCTTCACAGAGTCTAAGACAAGGATTTCCAGAATATTGGCCTTGTTTTGCCATCCTGGGCTTCATCAGTCGTTAAAGCTCATATGTGTTTGGACCTTATGAACAGACAGATGGAATAGACACCATTACACGGATGGACCTTATGCATGAACTGACTAGAGAATGATCTGATCCACTGGGTCTTCTGCTTTGTTCGTTTGTTGAACTTTATGAGTTACTTCCATTGAAATTTATTATTTGATACATGAATAGTATACCTTATTTATCTAAGAACATAGCTGGTTACACCTCGTATGCCCCATCCTATGCCAGGAGGTTCAAGGGGCTGTAACAGGGTTTCCGAAGGAGGCAGGAAATCCCCACTGCACAAGAAGCATTCCTCTTGCTTGTCTCTGCATCCAACCCATTACTGTTGACTTAAAATTTTCAGTTCATTGAAAGGCAGACAGGTAATACAATACTGAAGTCACGTTATTATCTACATGTAATAAAAGATGCCCTGCCAGCTACTCACGGCTACATGAACATACACGCAGTTGTAAAAATGGCTGCTGTGCGTAGAAATGACGGCATAGTGGCACATCAAAGGGAAGCAGCTATAAGGCTAGTTGGAACAACTTGGTTTGGAAACTGAAGAGGCCTAATTTGGACTTCTCGAAAGCCATATTTGGGACTCAGGAGCTTCTTGTTCTTTTTTTAAGAGCCCCTGGGCAGATGATGACTGCTGTGCATCATCTAGCCAGTATTTATTCACCCTGCTGTGTATTATACAACTGGCCCTAGATTGTCCCCTGTTCAGGGGGACCAGCCTCCTCTAAAATCATCTTAGAAAAAAAAGCAGTGCTTACAAGCACCTTACAATCCTCTTTCACAATGGGTTTCTTATATAGGCACTGTCTCATTACAACGTCCTTACTTTACGCGGCAGCTAGACTGGTGACTGGGAGCGGCCGCAGAGACCACATAACACCGGTCTTGAAAGACCTACATTGGCTCCCAGTACGTTTCCGAGCACAATTCAAAGTGTTGGTGCTGACCTTTAAAGCCCTAAACGGCCTTGGTCCAGTATATCTGAAGGAGCGTCTCCACCCCCATCGTTCTACCCAGACACTGAGGTCCAGCACCGAGGGCCTTCTGGCAGTTCCCTCACTGCGAGAAGCCAAGTTACAGGGAACCAGGCAGAGGGCCTTCTCGGTAGTGGCGCCTTCCCTGTGGAACACCCTCCCACCAGATGTCAAAGAGAACAACAACTACCAGGCTTTTAGAAGACATCTGAAGGCAGCCCTGTTTCGGGAAGCTTTTAATGTTTGATGTATTATAGTATTTTAATATTTTTTTGGAAGCCGCCCAGAGTGGCTGGGGAAGCCCAGCCAGATGGGCGGGGTATAAATAATAAATTATTATTATTATTATTATTATTATTATTATTATTATTATTATTATTATTATTATTATTATTTACAAACTCTTAAAGACAACTGACATATAAAACTATGCACGCTTCATTCTTGCTATCTTGCTGGGAATTCACAACCAGACACCATCTACACACACACACACACACCCCTTCCCCTTGCTGCCAACTTTTCTTACACGTCTTAAGACCTAGCTTTAATTATGTGCTTGATTCATAATGCACCCAGCATTAGCCAAGAGATCACACAACAATTTCTGCTAAAATCAGCATCCGATACTCAACAGAACAAGGTACCACACTAGTTTCGGCTGGGAGATGCCGCCAGCCCTTCGACATACAGCAATTCGTTGGTTTGCGTTCTCCCTCGAACATGCCAGCGCTTGTGCTGCACTTTGAGACTCTGTTCCCTTTTAACCACATCTTACATAAAACACGGCAGCCAGATTACAGGTAAGCTCCAGACTTTGCTGAACACAGAGGCTCTGGTTTCTGCTGGGCAGGACTGCATCTTTGCCTGCCCTTGGTATCAAAACCATGTTTTTCTTCCACGAGAGAAAAACACACCCAACAAAAAGTACTTGAAAAACAGATTCTCTCCCCCCCAACCTCCCCATCCTCATAAGAATGTTGTTAGATCTCTGTTACCTGGTAAGGTCAGGGTTGATTTCTGTGTAGGCTTCTTTCCACACTTGATCCTATACTCATTAATGGAATTTTCAATCTCCTGAAGCTTTTTCACTGCCTCTATGTACTCCTGTTTCCTCTTCTTCTTCACATTTTTGCATAGGTCTGGCTCACTGGAAAGTTTCTTCACGGCTTCCACCATCTTTTGCTGTATGAAAAAGTTGCTCTCCAGATTCTGCAGAGCTGGGTCCTACGGAGCCAAAATAAAGTAAAATAAAATCGGGATTTCCCAGTTTGGAACCTGAATTTAAGCCAAGTCTTTGGTCTTTTGAGGTTTGAACAACAACAACAAAATGACTTCAGGATGTGCAACAAAGAATAGGGAGGGCTTGTAGACTCATCTGTACGTAGCACTGGGTGGCCTGATGTGGTAAGCCAGGGTATTTATAAAAGGCCAACATTTCACACCCGTTTTCAGAACATCTGCCAAAAGCTAAACACCAGACTCTCTCCATTGCCAGTAAAGCATTTGCATTGCTATGCTAAGGACAACCTATTGCCAGGCTTCTCTACAAAAGGGTTAGCAAGGTGCAAACATCAATATAATGATGCCCATAATGCTGGAAGCTTTATTACTCAGTGTTTGTAAACAATTATGAAGAGACCAGATGAAAGGAGGCACACACATATAAACCCCAAAGCACTCCTTATTATTTACTAGACAATTATGATTCAAAAGCATTCATGTTCATATATACAAACAAGGACCTCGGTTTATGCTATCCTCACATAAGGGAATGGGGTCCTACTAACAGAGAGGTGTAAATAACCCATTAGCCACAAAAAAGTAAAAGCCAGCCAGCCTTCAGGGCAAGTTACTGTTTGAAATACAGAAGGATAAGGTGAAAACCAGAATAAAAGAGAAAATCTGCTTCTGGCTTCCACAAGTTCTCCAAACAACACATATTTGTGACTTTGGCAACAGTGTTCCCATATCTTATATAAGAAGCATCAATCTGAGGCAAACAAGACCCAGAGAAGCTAAGCACTTGCCCCAGGCAGCCTCTGCAGCCATCTCGCTATACTATTATTGAGCATGGAACATGGGGGACCTAGTTGCCATTATCCCAGTCCTTCAACATAATCATAAATTGCATCATACATGCAATGAAAAGATTACTTTAGCTCTTTGTCAGAACTGCAAATGATTTGTGTCTCCCCCGCCCAATAAATGCTTGTCAACACAGGATGCACCTACAGACTGTCAATATACTGTGGGAGGAATTCAAGAGCACACTGGAACTTTAGGCTTGCACATTTAACGTTTGCAAAGCGGTGGGGAAATGCATTGAAAAGTGCGGGAAGAGCAAATGATTAATGGGAAGACATGTAAACACCTCCATAAGCGAAAACAGGATGAATGCTCATTGTGTCATGTAACTGCCCCGAAAACAAATCAGAATGAATGCTTAGTAAAGTCTACCCACCATGCAAGCTATGTGCAAGCAAAGCGAGGATGAATGGTGAACAAACAGGAGGAACCCGTAGCCCGAGTGCCAAATCGCACTCTAGCTATGTCTTTCCCACCCAATCCATCAGTGGTAGGGTAGGACAGCTTTAAGATTCTGTAGGTGAGGGGAGCAAAAGGGAATCCTTCTAAAGGGGGTAAACATTATAGCACAGGTGACACTCAACTGACGCAGGAGTTACGTTTCAGGGATTACACATAAAGTCAAAATCGCATATAGTCAAAACACTTTGAGTTCAATGGATTGCCAAAGTTATTTTTCCAAGGCACCCACCCCCTTTCTTATTTTTTAATATTCTTCTGCCAAGAGCGTAAAGCTGCACAAATTAAACATGCGCAAGTAGTGAGTTACCTGTATTGTGAAGTGGGGGTAGCTGCGTGTGGCAACAGGGTTTGAAACCCCAAATTTGGAGCTTATTTTAGACTCCTAGCTTAGGAACTGCTCCCGATTACGCATTACAGGGGACGTTACGTGCATAAAGCAAGCATGCATGGTGAGTGCCAGTCTCTGAGTGTATCCTTAACAGAGTGCCAATTGGGGAAAACAAAAACCCATGCAACTTGCTTGGCCTTGGTTCCACTCTGCAGTCATGTGTGAAGAGGGCTGTATTCCAGCATGCCAATGTCCCTATATCATTTCCTACATTAGCTCCGAGTTGGCACCATAATGGTATCTGGCAGCCAACAGAAATGGTTGCCTTTCAAATCCATGAGGAATATGTGGGAATCAAGGATTTCACAAAATAAATGTGAAACAACTTTGAAGGACAGACCAAGAGGTTCAGGTCAGAGCTACAGAAGTAGCAAGTGCAGAATTCGAGCCTCACCCTCCCTTATGGGGCAGGAACCCCAGCCCCCAAGTTATCAACTCCCTAGGAGAGGTGAAGTATGTGCGTTTTCCCAGCTTCCCAGGAGAGGTAAAATGAGTGCAGTTTCTCAACCACAATGTAATTTGGCAGAACAAAATCTATTAAGCACGCCTCTATGTGTTAAACGCTTTAGTGAAACTACTGGCCGAAATTCCCAGCAATTTAAATATTTAAATCTCTACTGAGGCCAGATAGCTTTTAAAGCCATTATGAAAGGGCTGAATTCTGCACATAAATAATTAAGTGAGGCTTAATCTTTGTTTCAGAACATGTCTACACAGATTTCCAGCAATCACCCTATCTGGGATTTCCCTTCACTGACCCAACGCAAACCAAAACCAAGAAGCTGTGAAGCCAATGTAAGACACGGCATCTGGGAGATGGTCCCAATGACACACGTTTTACAGCCTTGTAAAGTAAGTGAAACCTGCAGCGGGGCTTGCACATACCTCCTCGCTGGGAAGCAGGTTGCCATCCAATTTGAAGGCTGTGCCTACACGCCTTCTGACCTGAGGTGGTTTCTCTCCTGTGCCCAGGGGGTATTCCTTTGGCATTTTCCCAGTGAGCTCCTATGCAGGGGAAGAAAAGCAGTATTAGGAAAAATGAGTGTGGACATCATAGGAGCCTCATGCACTCAGAGCGCTGGGCTCACCTAGCTCACTACTGATAACCTTGGCTGGCAGCTGTTCTCTGAAGTTTCAGGCAAGAGTCTTTCCTGGCCCTACCTGGGATATATTGGGGGTTGACCCCGGACCTTCTGCATGCAAAGCAGATGTCCTGCCCCTGAGCGACAAGCCCTGTCCTGGACCCACGCTAAAGAAAAGCAAGCAACAGGTCTCACCGCTTCCCGCAGGCAGATTTTCTTCAGTTCGTCAACTTTCTGCAAAAGCTTCTCCTGCAAAAGCTTTTCTTTCTTTTTCAGCTCCAAGATTTTCTCTTTCTTTTGCTCTTCGCTGGCCTCTGAATCTTGAGACCCTGTAAAATCCAATGATTTGTAAACTCATTCCTCCTTTTGGACTTAAGGAGTTAGCTGCTGGGTGGGGTGGGGATGGCTAACATCTTACATCTTTTCTTAGTTAAAGGTGGGCTTTTCAAAGTTGGACACAACAGCGCTAGAGTTAAATTGAAGGGGAAAGCTCTGTTGCCAGCCAAGATAGGTGAATGTGCATCGAATCTACTTAAATTGGATTATTGTGCAAAAAAGAAAGTGCACTTCAATTTGACCTTTCAATTAGAATCCTCCTTCCAAGCAGATTTTCCATATTTGTTGCAGGATCTGTGGGTTGCACATAAATCACAGAATCGCACAGAATCGTAACTGTAGATTTGGAGGGGATACACCAAAGATCATCTAGTCCAAACCCCTGCAATGCAGGAATCTCAACATGCGAGTCCCCCATCCAATTTGAAACCACACAGGACTCTGCTTAGTTTTGCAAATGTGCTAACAGTTTTATTGCTGTACCACTAGGAGGAACTAATCATCAAACAAAGCTTTAAATGTGCATACAGGTGACGTCTGGTATGTTTTATAGAGAACTCATGGGCAAAGTGATGCAATCCTGCAAAGCTAGGCTTTTCATTTTGCACTGCAAATCCCAGAATATAGGGCAGCAAGTTGGCTGCTGCACCTAAGGGCAGAGCATGCTGAAGGAGAAGGGGACATACAGGAAGCCTCTGTAGGTCACTTGGGTGGGGCAGGAAGGAGAAGGTACTAACTATACCTGACTGCCCTGCTATTGCCCTAGGTAAACCTGTGTTGCAGGAGTGGTGTTGACTACACCAGAAATTTTCAACCTTGGGCCTGCTGATGCTGTTGGACAACAACTCCCAGCATCCCAGCCCAGCTACTTGAGATAACGCTCAGGGATCATGGGAGTTGCTGTAGTTCCAATGGTGCCTGGGAACCCAAGATGGAGGAAAGCTGGTCTATACCAGGGATGGACCTCCAGATGTTACTGGAATACAGCTCCCATCCTCCCTAATCATTGGCCATACTGGAGGATCACATGATCCCCATCCCTGCCCTACACTAAGGCTTCCCCAACTGCGGAATGTGGACCACCAGCAGCCTGAAAGCTTCATTCGGGTGGCTTGCAGCACACCTGTGAAGCACACTTACAATCTGAATTCTGTAGAATTTGAATTGCAGGACAACAAAACACTTTTTTTAATAAAAAAGGTAATTAAATAAAAGTAATCAAATGCAATTAAAAATCACACATTATCTTGAAAAGCATACTGCAGTTGCTAAAACAAGGAACAGAGGGGGTGGGGTGGGAAATATCATGAAGTCATCTGCCAAGACCCTTAGAAATTTTCAAATGTTCTGTGGAGGGAAATGTTTAGGAACCACTGACCTACACCATACAGTGGTACCTCGGGTTAAGTACTTAATTCGTTCCGGAGGTCCGTTCTTAACCTGAAGACCACTTTAGCTAATGGGGCCTCCTGCTGCTGCCGTGCTGCCGGAGCACAATTTCTGTTCTCATCCTGAAGAAAAGTTCTTAACCTGAAGCACTATTTCTGGGTTAGCGGAGTCCCTAACCTGAAGCATATGTAACTGAAGCGTATGTATTAGTGAGACAGTGGGAGATAAGGCAAGAATGCATTTCCTTTCTCAGAAGCTGGCTATACTTGTCACATAGCAATCCAGGAAAGGGGTAGGGGAGAAAACAATCTACCTCCAGTGAGACCTGTTTTATAGATCACAAGCTCTGTCTCTTGCTTCCTTCACCATAAGTCTGTGCAGAAGGGGGGCTGCAGGGGATGGAAGACGATGACTATTATGACCGCGGAGGAACTAGGTTCCATAGGGCGGCATGTTAACAGCCAGAAATGAATCGTTTTAGGAAACTACAGTTGTTTTATGCAGTGGGATATAAAAAGGGTGAGAGAAAATTGCCAAATCAGCACAAGCTCAGGGAAGAGAAAGGATGACTTATTGTGGTGTGTGTGTTGTAAAACAGCAATTGTGGATGCGTGATATAATAGAATTTCACCCATGTTAAGGAAAGACATATTTTCCTTGTACTACATGCAACTGAGTTACATAATACAGACACCTAGACTCCAAACAGAAGACATTCGAAACAATATGTGTTACCTGAGGAGATTAGGCTACCATTGCTGGCCATAATAAGTTGACTCTTTGCTTCCAAAGTGGCTAATTTCGAAACCTTCGGTGTTCCCATTTCTGTTAAGTCCATTGCAATATCGTCCAAGCTTCTGGCTGAGGGGATTTTTGCCTAAAACAATTTAAACACACACACGCACAAATAGTGAGTGATCGTGTACAATCAGCTTAGCCCTCACGAAGACTCCAAACAAAAGGGAAATAGAAGATTACCTTTTGCTCCACTCCAAGAGCTACATGCGTGCTGTCTCACTATTTAACTTATGTCCTGGGCAATGATCACTAAAGCCAACTTGACTATCTATTAGAGGCTCAAAACGAACAGAAGGGAAAGCAGGCAGTAAAATAAAAAACAAAAACGCCCCCTAGGCACAGGGCCCTCATATTTACAGGGCCACCTCTCCTGGTATGCCTCACAGAGGACCTTAAGGTCCATGAATAACCATAGTTTAGAGGTCCCGGGCCATAAGGAAGTCAGAGTATCCTCCACCAGGGCCAGGGTCTTCTCAGTGATGGCTCCGACCTAGTGGATTGCTCTGTCCCATGAGACTAGGGCCCTTCCGGATATAACCTCCTTCTGTTGGGACTGTAAGACAGAGCTATTCTGCCTGGCCTTTAATTTGAATTCAGCCTGATCTTTTATTTCCCTTCTCTTCCCTCCCCCTCCCCTTTTATGAAGATTACCCACTTTGGGACCCCACAGCTAATTCTCCCCTGGCCTCCTCGTAGGACTAATTCAGCCAGCTAGCCCTGGTGACTATCTAATGCTTATTAGATGGATTTCCCCCAAATTGATTTTTGAATTTTATTGTTATACATGTTTTTATGCTGTGTTTTATGCTGCTTTTACAATTGAGTGTTCTAAATTTGTTGTTAGATGCCCTGAGCCCGGTTTTCTGAACCGGGAAGGGCGGGGTATAAATAATAATAATAATGAGAATATAAGAACAGAATAAGAGTTCTTAAGGGAAGGGCCATGGCTCAGTAGTAGAGCATCTGTCCTGAATGCAGAAGGTCCCAGGTTCAATCCCCGACATCTCCACGTGGGACTGGGAGAGAACTCTTCTCTGCAAATCTAGAGAGCCTCTGCCAATCCGTGTAGACAATACTGAGCTAGATGGACCATTGGTTCTGACTCTGTATAAGGCAGTTTCCTATGATCCCAAGAGGCTTGTTGGATCAGACCAAAGATCTAGTCCAGCAACCGGCTTCTTACACAGACCAACAAGGTGCCTATCTCACCATCGGGATATGAAATGGGAGTATTTGCAAATTAGAAGACAGCTGACTTTTTTTCTGATGCGTTCACACAGATGACTAATATGTGCAAGCAGGTGGTTAAGAAAATAGTGTTGTGGCCTCATTTGCAAAGCAGATATAATCTCTCTTGAGGTATTTTTTTGATGCAAAAGACAAACTATGCATTTTCAGCAACTAAACATTCCTTTATCGACGGGTAACTTACTTTGCTTTGTTTCCTGTCCAAGTAAAACTGATGTTGACTGATTGCCATAACCCAGATGGATTTGATCAGAGAAGTGTTTGCATACCAGGTCTGCACTACGAGGCCGCTCTGTCCAAAGGTCCTCCGTGACACCGAAATTCTAAAAACATTTTTTTAAAAAAGGCTACGTAAAGCGTTTTTTGCTGTTTCTTCAAAAATGAAATAAAAGTTCAGATGAAGTCACACAACAACTCTGTTCTGGAGAGGATGACACCCTCCCCACAAATAATGAAAAATCCTGTTTTCAGTTTTGGTGTTATCTGTTACTAGTTCTCAAAAGCTAGTAAAACCATTGCCTGGGCTAAGCCAGGGGTTGCTGCTGCCCATTTGGGAATGGTACGGTAGAAGGCAGGAAAGCCAAAAGTAGGTGGTAAAGGTAAAGGTAAAGGGACCCCTGACCATTAGGTCCAGTCGCGGACGACTCTGGGGTTGCGGTTCTCATCTCACTTTATTGGCCGAGGGAGCCGGCATAGAGCTTTTGGGTCATGTGGCTAGCATGACTAAGCCGCTTCTGGCGAACCAGAGCAGCACACGGAAATGCCATTTACCTTCCCACCAGAGTGGTACCTATTTATCTACTTGCACTTTGACATGCTTTCGAACTGCTAGGTTGGCAGGAGCAGAGACCGAGCAACGGGAGCCCACCCCATTCGAACCGCCGACCTTCTGATCGGCAAGCCCTAGGCTCTGTGGTTTAACCCACAGCGCCACAGCAAGAGTTAATGGTAGGTAGAGCCGATTAATTCAAGTTTTGTCCCCATCCTCCCTACTGATCTCTACAAGGGTAATACTAAGGTGGGGGAAGCCAATAGCCAGCACCACCACCTGGAGTTTATGCATGGAGAAGTATTTGATCATGACACACACGCACACCCATTATGATCTGCAATCTGAAGTAGTATACTCCAGACTCAGGTTTGCCACCTCAGTGAGAAAGAGGTTTCTGTTACACCCAGGCTTTTTTACTTTCCTCTTTGTTAGAGAACTGAGTCACAAATGCAAAACCACTCCCGAGATGTACATGAAGCAGTCTGATCCCTCTCTTCCTCCACCTCCTCCTTCAGAGCATGCACAGATTATTTTTTAACCAGATCTTTGTCATCAGTCTACATAGGCAGTGTGCCAACAGCATGCCCTTCCAGCCTCAGCAGAAAGGCAGAATTTTTATGAATGACTGCAACTCTCCCTTCTGCCCCACCCACTCCTTGTAGACCAGTGCTCTTGCTCCAAGTACCCAAGCAAGCCCAGCTGAGAATGATCTGGTCCACCCACCACCTCCACCAGGTCTCCATAAAGCACACTAGGTCTGCTGTGGGATGCCAGTTCCCATCAGCTCCAGCCAGCATGGCTGGTGGTCAAGGATGCTGAGAAGTGTCATCCAAAAACATCTGGGAGGGCCAGAGGTTCCCTATCCCTCCTCTAGAAAGACCTTACTAAGTAAATGCATCCTCCTGTGGACATCTCAGGGAAGGATGTGTAGAACCCTAGTGTATCAATGCAACAGCAACATTACATCCTTCCCTGAAGTCACGCAAAACTCAGTGCAACTTACTTTGGATTAGCCATGCATAGGAATGCACTCTTAAGCTTCCCTAACACACTCATCCCCTGCTCCCTGTGTTTTTTATGGTGTGACTGTGTAGACTTGGGATTTTTTAACTTCTGCAGTTCATATGAATTTTTGTAGTATAAACAATGAATGTTTTGTTGTTGTTTTTTAAAAGCAACAACAACAGTCACAATTAAAGCATGTATTTTGTATTGTACTCTTCAGTTAATTTTAGATATAAGCAAGCAAGTGTGGCGTCTTAGAAATATTGTGCCCAAGCTATTGAGGCACAACTGCAACCGCATACTAAACATCTCTCGTTTATTTACATAGAAGATTTGCAGCAGACATTTCCAGTGGATTCAGGCCTGTAGCGATTTCCCAGCAGGTTTTTACAGCGTGTGCCAGAATTTGTTTTATTTGTCCTATAAAACTGGTGCACGCAGCAACTTTTCATGAGGTGACCGAAACCCACTTGTGCTAAAAGGGAAAAGAAGGGTTGTGATATGTTCGCTTTGTGCCGC
Organism: Podarcis bocagei; assembly: GCF_964188305.1. Taxonomy (NCBI): domain Eukaryota; kingdom Metazoa; phylum Chordata; class Lepidosauria; order Squamata; family Lacertidae; genus Podarcis; species Podarcis bocagei. The sequence goes on from NC_138126.1 coordinate 33,541,614, forward strand.
CAAAGAGATAAATACTGTGGATGGCACAAGCAATGCAAGCTTAGCCATATATGCGGCGAAACATTAACTTGTGGTGTTCAGTGCAATGGATTTAGGTCCCAGGAGTTCAGCTGCATGACAAACAAATGTTTTGGATATGGCACACAAACACACTGCTTACCTACGGGGATCGTGAACCTCAACAGCAAATTTCTTCTCACGGAAATAAAGATTCTCCAGCTGTTTCCATTGGAATAACTGGAAGAGTGAGAGAAACAAAACAAGAAAGACAATTATTTAAGAGCCAGCCACATTATTAAGAATTATATTCCACAGAACTTTAATTTCAAAGAAACCCAAATTACAGCAGAGGATTAATTGTGCAAAACAACAACTCACTATGCATTTGTAAGATTAAAAGGACCACGTCATGATAAACAGTACGTAGTTAATTGCATTTTGCAAGTGTGTTTTAACTTCAGGTAGTGGGGTCTCTTACTTTCTTCTGCCATCCTCTGCTCATCCTCCAACCCAGAACCAATTCCGGGATTTATGTCTAACAAACACTGCTGTCTTGGGGAGGGTAACTAAAGGCATTCTTCATTTTGAGCCAAAGCAGACTTAATATAAACAACAAAAAGTAATTTCCCTTTCCCCCTCTGACCACCATATATCACTTCCCTATGGGCAAACCACATGTCCAAAGAGGCCTGATATGCTTTGGAGTGGCACATCAGGTCAGTAGGCGTGGGGAGTGAACCCATCAGTTAAAAACCCCTGGTGTCAGAGGTCTGAAACCACAAGCTTCCATGTCCTGCACAGGCTCATTTTTTAAAACTTCATTTCATGGAAAGCATCCAAGAGATAGAGTGATGTGATTGCTCTCCCACAAGGTGCAGATGAAGTCCTTTTAAGGAAAACATGCTGGACCAAAGAGACAGACTGGGGATGTTGCCGGTGCACCACTATCCAGCAACTGATGGAGTTTGCCTTGAGATGGTTTCATAAAAGGCATAAGAGGGTAGGAAGAAGAACCTTGCTGGATCAGGCCAGTGAGCCACCAAGTCCAGTGTCCTGTTCGCCCAGTGCCCAATCAAGTGCCTACAGGAAGCTCACAAGCTCTACACAGGCAGTGCACAAGCAGTACTTGCAATAATGATAAAAAAGAACATGCATTAAGCAATCAGTGATGCTGCACTGACGCAGAAAACAAGAGTGGCAGAGGGGAGCAGAGGAAGGAGAGAAACCACCAAACGATACAGGACATGCCCACAAAAACTGTCTGTCTTCTACAGGCTCAGAAAGAAAAATTCAATGCATGTACATGTACAGAACAATTCTCTTTCTGTGCGCAACAATTCGCCCCCTCTGTACTTAGTGGAAACAAGGAATCACAGAGATTATCGTCTCGTTTGCCTTGGGGCAGTGAGTGTTGTGCACCTGTCTAGTTTTTTTTTTAAAAAAAATCCATTATAGATTGATGAGCTAAAGAGGGATTGGCGAGCTCACCCTAACTGAGCCTCAGTTGGAAATGAAAGTGCAATCCATCTGCAGTATGCAATTCTCACTGACAACTTTGTTAGCATGAAAAATAAAAAAGAGGTATGGGGGTTAGGGGGAAGAAATTAAGGAAGGCATTTAAGTTTTGCTTGGACTTTTTGTAAATAACAGAGCAAAATTATGATCTCTCCAGCCATGGTTTAACTCAAGTAGTGTGGTAAAATTAAACATGTTTGGAGACACCTAATGCCTTACTTGGATCATTCCCAGATGCATAGAAGTGGAGGAGCATGTAGACAAAAGTGCGGAGTGTTACAACATGCAGATTCATCAAGCACACCACAATGACACAGTATGTGGGCCGCATACTCTGTGAAATGGGAGCTATCAATGGGAAACATTAGGCACCCGTGGGCTACACAGATAACATTTCTATGGTTTGTGCTCAGTAAAGACGTTCATTGCCTTCCTGTGCACACTTGCTTGGGAGTAAGTCCCACTGGGCACAGTGGGACTTGCTTCTGAACAAGCATGCGCCGGATTGTGCTGCAAAGCCAGCTGTGGCTACATGCAGGCGCAGCTAAATAAGCCACACTCAGTTAACTCAGATAAACTTAAGAACACACAGAGAGCCCTGCTGGGTAAGACCAAAAGCCTATCTAGTCCAATGTCTTGTCTCCCACAGTGGCCAATCTGCTCTCTCTGAAAGCCCACAAGTAGGACATGAGGACAACAGCAGTCTACCCACTCATCCCCACCCACTCAAACAACGACAACAACAACCTGGAATCCAGAGGCTTGCTTGTGTCCAAGCATGAACTGTATCAGGCTGCATAGGTCTCCTAAGCATATTCCTTTGTATTGCCTCTGCTCACGCTTCAGTTTAGCCCAGCAGGCTTGATGCATGCATATTATAGTGTAAGAGATAAATCGTAGAATTGTAGAGTTGGAAGGGACCCTTGGGATCATCTAGCCTAACCCCCTGCAATGCAGGAGTATGCAGCTGTTCCATAACAGGATCAAACTTGTGACCTTGGTGTTATCAGCACCATGCTCTAACCAACTGAGCTGATACTAGAGAGCAAAGCAACCCTCCCCCCTCAAATTTCACGTGGCCTTGTGCACAGATGCTAAGCAGTGAGATTTCTAACTGTATCAGCGTAAAGGTAAAGGACCCCTGGACGGTTAAGTCCAGTCAAAGGCAACTATGGAACCTGGAATAAACAAATAAACCAACAGTATTCTCTGGGATATGGTGACTAGTAGCGATTTCACTGCAAAGGGACAGTGAAGAGTAACCTTGGGGAGAATTTAACATCCCTCCCACGCACACACCCAAAAGGGGCATGTGAACTTTATCCTTACTCATATTGCCGATAGAGGCCCTGGAAGTAGTGCTGCTGACGCTGTGATTTGAATTAGTTTGGCACCCGGTGCTGGCAGCAGTGGCGATGCCTTGGGGGCCTCTTCATGAAGCCTCAGACAACGCAAGAGGTGTTGCGCAGCTCTTGAAAGCAACTCCATGTGCCGGCTTTCCATGGGAACAGGAAGAAACAGGGGTGGAAGAATAGGGAACAAACGGGGAAGAAGTAGGGCTTGCAGAGGGTGGAGAAAGAGGAAACTGGAGTGAGCATGTGAACAGGACATGGAAAGGAAGAGGCTGGAGCGTGGCAAGGAAGAGGGCAGGAGTCTCCCCATGATCTTCCAAAAATGCATCTCTTACCACAGTCAGAAGATTAGCGAATTATTAGGAACACAGGAAGCTGCCTTATACCAACTCAGGCCAATTGTCCATCTAACTCAGCATTATCTACACTGCAAGGCAGAAGCTGCCCAGGATTTCAGTCGGGGGGGGGGGGGATGTGGTCTCAGCCCTACCAGAAGATGCCCAAGATTGAACCACTGATGCCAGAGGTGCTCTGCCACTGAGCCTTGGCCTTTCCAGAGATGGTCATAGGACACAAGAAGCTATATTACACTGAGTCAGACCATTGGCCCATCTACCTCAGTATCGTCTACACCAGCGGTAGGGAGCCTGTTGTTCTCCAGATATTGTGGGACTACAACTCCCATCACCCATGACCACCTGATGGGAGCTGTAATTCCAGCAACATCAGGAGGACCATGGGTTCCCTATCCTTGGTCTACACCGACTTGCAGCAGGTCTCTACGATTTCTGACAGAGTTCTCTCTGAGCCTCAGTTGGAGCTGCTGGGGCTGAACCTGCAACCTTTTCCATGAGAAGTTCGTGATCTGCCACAGAGCTATAAGCCCAGCCAGTATTCCATATTGAATAATGTCAATGGTCCATAAATAATTGCCACCTTCTATACCCGACCTACGCAAATACACCTTTTTCTAATTTATCAGCCAGTTCTCTCTTGGAATCATAGAACTGTGGAGTTGGAAGGGTCCACGTGAGTCATCTAGTCCAACCCCCTGTAATGAAGGAATCTTTTGCCCATAATCCTGAGATTAAGAGTCTCATGCTCTACCAGGTTATAGCTGCCCTCTTAGTTGCTTAGACCTTGCAGAAGGAAGTGGCACAGCTTCCTAAAATTCTCCTCAAGGAGTGCTAGTGTAAAACAAAGTCAAAAAGTTTTCATAGCTGTCCTGCCCACCAGAGGTCAATCTGGAGGCAATGAGTTTGGACAGGTGCGGTCAATACTATGATTTAGCTGTGAAGTCCTTTGTTGCTGATGTTGATGGAGCAGCTGAGATAGTGCTAAAGGCTTGATATTAAACTAAGAAAATAACATCTCTACACATTGGGCAAACTGAAATGAAAGACAATGCAGCATGCTTCCAGGTTCCACCAAACCTCTGCTCCCATGTGGAATTATTTGCTTTTGTTTTATGAATGCTACTGTTCATCAACACATACACTGCAGTAACTGTGCTTGGGCGCCCCTAGAACAAAGGGTGAGTGTGTTTGGCTGTTTACCAGAAGGTTGGTGGTATGAGCCCACCCAGGGATGGCTGTAGACAGGATTCCTGCATTGCAGGGGGTTGGACTAGATGATTTTTGGGGAACCCTCCAACTCTACAATTCTGTGAGCTCCTACGACTGCAATTTTTCATTCTGCTCCTATTATTGTTTGCTTGAGAGTAAGTGCCAGTGTTCAGTATGGTTTACTGCCAAGAATATCTGCAATCTATACACACTTATCTGGGAGTAAGTCCAACATCTGAATAAACATGCATAGAAATTGCATTGTTAGTGTGCACAGGACCCACTGAATGCCAAGTCCTTAGGCTACAATCCTATGCACACTTTTCTTTTCTTTTTGCAAAGAAATTCCTTCCAACACAGCAGAACTGACCTTTAGTATAAACATCCACAGGATTCATTTCAATGAAGAGCACACTTTGTGTATGCACCAAACAAATCTGCAGCCCATGCCCACTCATTGAGACATTTAATTCTTCACGTATACAGCAATATGTGTATGTGTGTCTAAGCTGCTGTGTACCATTGCAGTGGAGAAACAAACTGTAGTCCACAGCACTCTGCATCCATACACTTCAAAAACATCAAAAACTACAATTTTAAAAATTTATTTTAAATGCACTTATCTCATGCCATAAATAAGGCCTAATCCTTCACATGTGTTCATGGAAGAACCAAGCACCACTTTTTCTGCAAGCCTTTCATCTTCAGAAATCCCGCTGGATCCAAACTGTGCCTTTGCCAAAACTGTGCTTTATGATTGTTTTACTAGACTTCTCTAGAAAAGGAGGCTACACATGAGATGTGATTTGTGCTTTAAAAAAATACCCTGTTTCTGGCTCACAGGAATGTTTCAGCAGCCTTGGTTGCTGACCAACCCAGTTCTCATTCCATTAAAAAATGTGCATAAAACACCCTCACAATATTCTGCATCTATAAAGCAAGCAAGCAAGCAAGCAAACCGCGGAAGGTCCACTATCACAAAACATAAATTTGACCCAGGCAAGAAGTATCAAAAGAGAATTTGAAACCTTTCAACCTGTGAGATGATTTCAACAGCTAGTCAAACGTGTAAGCTCATTAACTTTCTGATCTTACACACTTTATGAGGCACCAGCCTGGCTGATTTAAACTGAACTATGCCCACTTAGATACACTTAGGGTCACAGCCTGATACAGACAGTTTTCTCCTTCCCCCTCCAGCTTTTGGAAAAGCAAAACCACGCAGCCTTACACTAACACTTCACCCACAGGGCAGAAAAGGAAGGCAGATGTAGTGGAAAACCGGACGCGAGATCCTCTGTGCTTACCTGAGTTTCTTAGTCAGAGCTGATTTCTTGAAAGATTTTGGTTATTCCATATCCACATGTCTCAAAAGCGCCGTTGTGGTGCGGCGTTTGGCTTTTCAAAAACAATACATGCTTAGGAAAATCCTCCCCTCTCCAACCAACCTCTCAAATTCCTTTCACCTAGTGAGCAGGGCAACTTCCTGTCTCAACTCCTCTGCCTGACTTTCAGACACTTAGCTAGGTGTAACTCCCTGTCTCACAGGCTGGCTGCCTCCCTCCGCTGACACACTGCTGACATCATCAGCTTTTATCGCCAGGGAGGCTGCCTCCCCATTCCACAGCTCTCTCTCCTCCTCCTCCTCCTCCTCCTCCTCCTCGCACAAGGGGGCAAGGGAGGAGAAGAGCTGGTGATGAGTGTCCCGCAAGAGGAAGGACGCAGCTGGCACGGGGAAGAGAGAGAGAGAGAGGGAAGGAAGGAAGGACTTTCACAGCTCCAGCTCTCTGGTCAAGTCTGCTGAAAAGCAGCCTTCCCTCTGCCCTTGCGCACGCTATCGAAACGCAACAGGTTTTACAGGAAGAGTTTGCCACATTCCAGCCACACTTCCTTTCAACTCAGCTATCATGTTCATTTAATAATAATAAAAAACCCCGAGAGAACGAAAAAGGAGGTGTGTGTGAAACAAGATCTCTTGGAAAGCGCAGCGTCTCCCTACCTTATCACTCTCTGACTAATAATGACTCCAACTTACCATGCTCCCCCCTCTCTTATCACTTCCTTTGGAATGTTTTAATTCACAGTGACATCTTATGTGATGCTCTCTGCGTATTTGTGGGAAGCCTGAAAGGGCACCGGCAACATACCAAGAGAGACAACCTGTTTGACTAGGAAGAGGTCGGGTGTGGCACATGAGTAAGCACCCCAGAGATCCCTCACTGTTCGTTGCTGGAAAAGGCTGCCTTCTTATTTGTCGTATTTATGTTCCAGCTTCCCTCTAGCCAAGGCAGTATACATGGCTCTTCCCCTGGCCTTTAGCTTCACAACAACCCTGGGAGGTAGGTTAGGTTGACCCAATGAGGGGAGGAAGAACCCTGAACCCTAGGTCTCCAGCACTCTTATTGACTGCGTTGCAACGGAGTGGGCCATAGCTCAGTGGAAGAGTGTTCGCTTTGCATGTAGAAGGTCCCAGGTTTAAACTCTGGTGCTTCCAGGTAGAGCTGGGAGAGAGATGCTGCCAGTCTGTGTAGACAAATATTGAGCTAGATAGACCAATAGTCTAGACCCAGTAAAAGGCAGGTTCCTATGTATCTCTGCACTAGCTCTGCCCAAGTAGACTTCAATAATATGCTGCTTTAAAGACCCCATCAGGGAAAACAAGACCCGCATGTGCATTTGTGTGTGTGCCGGGGACATTGGAGAGGCGTCTTTCCACCCACACAAGTAGGGATCCAACCCAAAACTGTCAACAAAATACTTAGCTAGCACCATTCAAAAAGGTTTAAAAGTGACTCAGTGTATAATCCAGAGAGCAAGCAAATGGAAGCATCACAGTATATTTTGGGCACCCTGATCCTACATAGCAATTGTGCTCAATCTGTATTTTGTTGAATAATTTTTCCTATTGTTTGGCCTGTTGTTATTTGGTGGTATTATTATTATTATTATTTGTGGGGGCGGGGTGAGGTCTGCCGCTATTAGGAACTTTGAGCTTCTTTCTGGGAGGAAAAGCAGGCAGGCAGCAAAGACTGACATGAATAAACTTTGCATCTGTAAAGGAGAAGTGGCTCTGCACTCAAGGAGTATGTTTGGGAGCTGGGAGAAAACAGGGTTCAACCGCCTGGTGTTTTTATTTATTTATTTATTTATTAGATCGACATGAGGCAGCATAAGAACATGGGGATGGACCAAAGTGCTGCAGGTAAAAAATACTGCTTTTGAATGCTCCCCCCCAAAAAAAAACTCCCTGCAAGGAGAAAATTAGGAGAGGACTAGGCTAAACCTTTCTGCTAACTTTCTACTTGCAGGAAAAGCCTGCAAGGTGAAAGAAACTTTATAAGAAAGGTGTGAGGATAAAATGGGGAGAACCATGCAGGCCAGTGGGAAATTTAGCAGGCAACGAGTCAGCATCCTGGGTATTTGCCCATGCTGTGCGCCTCACTACCAGTTCTTATGGCAGGGGTTGTGGCACTGAGTTCTGTATCAGCACATCAGTATAAAATCCTTCCGATGTACCGATTTCCTATTAATTTTAAAGACCATAATCCCTTCAGCCCCCCCAGTTTTGAGGGAGCCAAGGGGCCACTGGGAGGCTGCTCTGCCCTTACCACCCAGAAAGAAAACCATAACAGGTGGCCAGAATGTGAGCAAGTGCATGGCGCTTGCTTCAACTTTCCCTGCTGGAAAGAACAATTGTAATAACTTGGTAACTATGACTGCAGTCCTAACACCACCTCCCTGGGAATAAGTCCAGCTGAATTCAATAGGACTCACTACTGAATCAATAAGGGTAAGATGGTGATGTAAGAAGCAGTGGTAGAGTTTGGCTCCCCTCCTCCTCCTTCATAATTCCTTTTCCTTTTATGTCATGTCTTTTAGACTGCAACCTGAGGGCAGAGACCATCTTATTATTGATTACTGTAATCCACCATGAGAATTTCCCCCTCAGCTGAACAGCAAGGTAAAATGACTTTAAATAAATAACTAAGTTTGTAACGCTGCATTTACCATCTCTTTTAAGAAAAAGAAGCTGTCCATGTGCCCTTGCAATACAGAGGTACAGTGGTACCTCAGGTTAAGTACTTAATTCGTTCCGGAGGTCCGTACTTAACCTGAAACTGTTCTTAACCTGAAGCACCACTTTAGCTAATGGGGCCTCCTGCTGCCGCCGCGCCACCAGAGCACGATTTCTGTTCTCATCCTGAAGCAAAGTTCTTAACCTGAAGCACTATTTCTGGGTTAGCAGAGTCTGTAACCTGAAGCGTATGTAACCTGAAGCGTATGTAACCTGAGATACCACTGTATTAATAATCCTTGCTACAGCTTGGCTCAGTGTTGCTCCACTAGCTGTAATGAGACAGGGCTAGTTTAAACATGGTGACTTTCACAACTCTCTCTCCACTTTCTCCTCATGGACCTCCTTATGAACTTTATGAACCTCCACCGTACAGCCTGCTGAGCTGATTCTTCCCCAAGTGAAGAAGAAACAATAAAGCCGATGGGGAATGAACTCAATTAGGCCTGAAGAGACCAAGGTTCAACTCCCTGCTCAGCTTTGAAGCTCACTGGGTGACCTTAGGCCCATCGCTATCTTTCAGCCTGACCTACCTGCCTCACAAGTTTATTGGGAAAATGAAATGGAGTGAGTGGGTGGGTGGGTAGGTGGGAGGGAGGGAGGGAGGGAGGGAAGGAGGGAAAAGAACCAAACATGCTGCCTTGGAAAAAAGGCCACACAGAAATATAATACAGTAAGTAGATAAATCAATAGAATTAGTCCACATAAGACTTTCTGCCCCCTCACACAAATCTGTCCTTATGAGCTTCTGATATTTAAGTTAAGAGCTGTTCCCGTTTAGCCAAAGCACTGCTGTACCTTGCACCGTATGGGGTAAAAGCTGAAGCTCAGTGGTTAAGAGCATCCTCTTTGTATAAGGTTACCCTATTCCTAAAAGTGAAAATCTGGACAAAATTTTGTTTTGTTTTGTAGTTGTTGAGCGTAACCCCCCCCCCTTGCCATACGTTCAGGTTTTCCCGGACATTTTGCCCATTTGCTGAAAATCCGCCTGGGCATGTCCAGGAAAACCCGGATATATGGCAGCCCTAACTTTGCATGTAGAAGGTCTCAGGCTCTATCCCTTGTATCTGCAGGTCTCAATCACTGGGGAACCTCTGTTGGTCAGTGCATGCAATGCTGAGCTAGATGGACCATTGGCCTGACTCAACATACAGCAGCCTCTTACATTCTCTTCCTATAGCAGCATTGGAAGAACTTGCCTACCTCCAGGTCAGCTGCACTGTTAAGTGAGATTATCAAGTAGTATTCATGGAATGGCTTCAGTTTGATATCTTTAGGGAGCAGTGGTCTCCCATTAGAATGATTTGTGCTCGACAGGAAGAATTTCTTTCTAGTTACCCTGTCTGTTCACCAGGGGGTCTTCACTGCCTCTCTTTCATCAACCCCCCACCCCCACCTCCCACCTCTATTGGCTCACTGAGCACAGCTCAATTTTAGGCAGAGAGAGCAAGAAGAAACCACAGCAATATTTACCACTCAACAGCCTCGCAAGGATGCTAAGGGACAATGCCACTTTGCCATTTATTTTATAGGGTTGCGAAGAATGATTCTCAAAAGCCAACAAGGTGACAGAGGCACTTTATCTTAAAGTGCCGTAACATGAAGTGTGCGGAACTGAACACACACGTTTGCTGTGTACACAAGCAACGGCTTTAGTTGAGACATTTACCATTTGTGGTATTGGTGTTAATCATGCAAGCCTGCAACTGTAGTAGGCACATATCAGCACAGAAAAGAGAGAAAGGGAGAGCGAGCACAAATGCAGCTCAATAGACTCTGAGCCTAAAATCCCAGTTCGGTCATTGGCAGGAGGGCGCTCCAAACGCTGGGCTGTATCCAATGAAGCTGTCTCGTTAGCACACGTAGGGCAAACCCTCAGAACAGATTTGGGGGGGCACAGGGAGAGGTAAGTCCTTGTGCTGATGGAACTATTTCAACAGATGTTGTTGTTGTTTAGTCGTTTAGTCGTGTCCGACTCTTCGTGACCCCATGGACCAGAGCACGCCAGGCACTCCTGTCTTCCACTGCCTCCTGCACTTTGGTCAAACTCATGCTGGTAGCTTCAAGAACACTGTCCAACCCACCAGTTAAGCTTGAAAAAATCTAGCATTTGCCCGATAATAAATGTTGGAAATGTAATGAGACTGAAGGTACATTCTTTCACCTTTGGTGGACGTGCCCAAGGATTAAGACATTCTGGGAGATGATATATAATGAAATGAAAAAGGTATTTAAATATACATTCCTTAAGAAACCAGAGGCCTTTCTCCTGGGCATGGTCGGCCAATTGGTGTTAAAGAAGGATAGAACTTTTTTATGTATGCAACAACAGAAGCAAGAATACTCATTGTGAAATATTGGAAGGCACAAGATTTACCCACCAGGGAAGAATGGCAGATGAAGTTGATGGACTACATGGAATTGGCGGAAATGACTGGCAGAATCCGAGACCAGGGGGAAGAGTCGGTGGAAGAAGACTGGAAAAAGTTTAAAGACTATTTACAGAAATACTGTAAAATTAATGAATGTTAGAAAAATGTTGGAATGAAGTTATATGGCTTTAGTAGAAATGCTATAAGGAATTAAGTATAAATAGATTAACAGAGCTTTAAAGGGAAAATATGGTTAGAATGTGTTAAGATAATTATAGGATAGAAAAGAGAGGAAGATGGAAAGGAATTGCTGAAACAATTAACAGAAGTGGAATACAAAAAGGGAGGTGTGAGGAGGTCGAGGAAATAAGGGAAAGAAAGATAAGATGTTGAAATTGGATTGTGTTTTAAATGGTTTTTGTTTTGTTTTGTTTTGTTTTGTTTGTTTCTTTTATTTTATATTGTATTATATTGTATGTTTTTTCCTTTTTGGTTTTTTGTAGTGTTGTGTTTAATTTGTTGGAGAACTAATAAATATTACTTTAAAAAAAAAAAGAACACTGTCCAACCATCTCGTCCTCTGTCGTTCCCTTCTCCTTGTGCCCTCCATCTTTCCTAGCATCAGGGTCTTTTCCAGGGAGTCTTCTCTTCTCATGAGGTGGCCACAGTATTGGAGCCTCAGCTTCAGGATCTGCCCTTCCAGTGAGCGCTCAGGGCTGATTTCCTTAAGAACGCATAGGTCTGATCTTCTTGCAGTCCATGGGACTCTCAAGAGTCTCCTCCAGCACCATAATTCAAAAGCATCAATTCTTCGGCCATCAGCCTTCTTTATGGTCCAGCTCTCACTTCCATACATCACTACTGGGAAAACCATAGCTTTAACTATACGGACCTTTGTTGGCAAGGTAATGTCTCTGCTTTTTAAGATGCTGTCTAGGTTTGTCATTGCTTTTCTCCCAAGAAGTAGGCCTCTTTTAATTTCATGGCTGCTGTCACCATCTGCAGTTATGGATGCTGCTTCAACAGATACAACCCTTTATTTTATTTAACACAATTCTATACTGTTTTTTCACAAAATGGCAGCTCGGTGGTAGAGCATCTGCTTTGCACGCAGGTATCCAGGTTCGATGGCTGGCATCTCCAGGTACGGCTTGGCGTAGCCCCAGTCTGAAACCCTTGAGAGTCACTGTCAGTCTGAGTAGGGTCAATACTGAGCTAAATGCACCAATGGCGTGAACTTAGTATAAGGCTGTTTGCTATGCTCCTAATCAGTCATTACTTTTATGACCAACCCATTTTGGGACTGTACAAGTATAACAGCTGGGCTCTGCAACACTTGGCGAGGGAGCAGGATCATTCAGCAACTAAGAAGATTGGTAATGCCTTTTTACAAAATAATGAAGGGCTATTGACTGTTTGGCTCCGAAGCGCCCTCTCCGATTGCATGGAGCCCGGACAGCCCCGTGGTTTTCCACGGATCTGAGGGCAATGAAACAATCGTTGAGACGGCTAGAGCGCCGGTGGCGGATAACTCATTCCAAATCTGACCGGACACAGGTTAGAGCTCAACGTCGAGCCTACCAAGTGGCGATAGCGACGGCGAAGAAGAATTTCTTCACCGCCTCTATTGCATCTGCAGAAAACAGCAGCAGGAGACTTTTTCAGGTGGTTCACAATTTAGCGGAACCACCTGCAACATCGGGGCCCAGTACGGGCCACATGTTCTCCTGCAATGGTTTTTGCAAAGTTTTTTGCAGATAAAATCGCTCAGATTCGGGAAGAAGTAGACTCCACCGTGGGAGCAGGGCCGGGGCGGGAGAGTGCTAGAGTTCTGTCTAGTCAAGTTGAGTGGGATCAATTCCAATCTGTTACCTCCGAGGATGTGGACAGGCTGCTTGGGCGAGTGAAACCAACCACCTGTCTCCTGGATCCTTGCCCATCCTGGCTTATAAAAGCTAGCCGGGAAGGACTGGGTGATGGGCTTCGTGGGGTGGTGAATGCTTCCCTCCGTGAGGGAGCCTTCCCAGACCCGCTGAAAGAGGCGGTTATTAAACCGCTTCTTAAAAAACCATCTTTAGATGCGGCCACGATGGCCAACTATCGCCCAGTCTCAAATCTTCCATTCCTGGGCAAGGTGATTGAGCGAGCGGTTGCCGAACAACTCCAGGCACGCCTGGAAGAAGCGGACCATTTGGATCCCTTCCAGTCGGGATTCAGGCCTCATCATGGGACTGAAACTGCCTTGGTCGCACTGGTTGATGATCTCCGGCGGGCTAGGGACAAAGGTGAGAGCTGTTTCCTAGTTCTGCTGGATCTCTCAGCGGCGTTCGATACCATCGACCATAGCATCCTTCTGGACCGTCTTGAGGGGCTGGGAGCTGGGGGCACTGTTATACAGTGGTTCCGCTCCTTCCTCCTGGGCCGTGTTCAGAAAGTGGTGGTGGGGGATGAGTGTTCAGACCCCTGGGCTCTCACTTGTGGGGTGCCTCAGGGTTCTGTCCTCTCCCCCATGCTTTTCAACATCTACATGCGGCCGCTGGGAGAGATCATCAGGAGGTTTGGGCTGGGTGTTCATCAGTATGCGGATGATACCCAGCTCTACCTCTCTTTTAAATCAGAACCAGTGAAGGCGGTGAAGGTCCTGTGTGAGTGTCTGGAGGCGGTTGGAGGATGGATGGCGGCTAACAGATTGAGGTTGAATCCTGACAAGACAGAAGTACTGTTTTTGGGGGACAGGGAGCGGGTTGGTGTGGAGGATTCCCTGGTCCTGAGTGGGGTAACTGTGCCCCTGAAGGACCAGGTGCGCAGCCTGGGAGTCATTTTGGACTCACAGCTGTCCATGGAGGCACAGGTCAAATCTGTGTCCAGGGCAGCTGTTTACCAGCTCCATCTGGTACGTAGGCTGAGACCCTATCTGCCTGCGGACTGTCTCGCCAGAGTGGTGCATGCTCTGGTTATCTCCCGCTTGGACTACTGCAATGCACTCTACGTGGGGCTACCTTTGAAGGTGACTCGGAAACTACAACTAATCCAGAATGCGGCAGCTAGACTGGTGACTGGGAGCGGCCGCCGAGACCATATAACACCGGTCTTGAAAGACCTGCATTGGCTCCCAGTACGTTTCCGAGCACAATTCAAAGTGTTGGTGCTGACCTTTAAAGCCCTAAATGGCCTCGGTCCAGTATACCTGAAGGAGCGTCTCCACCCCCATCATTCTGCCCGGACGCTGAGGTCCAGCGCCGAGGGCCTTCTGGCGGTTCCCTCATTGCGAGAAGCAAAGCTACAGGGAACCAGGCAGAGGGCCTTCTCGGTAGTGGCGCCCGCCCTGTGGAACGCCCTTCCAGCAGATGTCAAAGCGATAAACAACTACCTGACATTCAGGAGACATCTTAAGGCAGCCCTGTTCAGGGAAGTTTTTAACGGGTGATATTTTATTGTATTTTTGGTTTTTATGGAAGCCGCCCAGAGTGGCCGGGGAGGCCCAGCCAGATGGGCGGGGTATAAATAATAAATTATTATTATTATTATTATTATTATGAAACAAACGTTGGCCTATACTCGGAGCATAGACAAGTAGTCTTGGCTTGTTCCAGTGTCCCTTCTGAAACATATATAACCCATTGCTACAAGCCAATACCTGAACTAAAAAGATGTGGTGATGCAACTATAAGCCAGTGTTCTCAGAAATGCTTCAGAGTTCATTAGCTCCTTGCAACACTTCCCAAAGTGTTGTATCTAGGATTTGTGGGAGACCTGAAGGCATTCTCAAGAGCGTAGAGGGAGACAACAGCCCTGATTGAGAGGCCTAAGCAATGAGCTCCATGCACAGACCCCCAACGAAAAGCAGGCGTTTAAGTGTGTTTCAAAAGAAGCCTTCAGAGTGCTTCTGTGCAGGGGAAATAATGCACGCCTGATGTAGCGGGCCAATCGCAAACCCAGCTCCCACAGCGGCCCGCCAGATACCGCTGGGAAGCCTGCAAGCAGCACCTGAGCACAACAGCACTCTTCTTGCTTGTGATTCCCAGCAACTAGCTTCTAGCTGCGAAACGAAGGGCTCCTTTTCCTCCAGTCTTCCCTTGCTTTGGCAAAACTTCTTCATAAACACAGCCCGCTGGGAAATTCCACCAAGTATACAACGAAAGTTCTCCATATGCTTTATATATATATATAAGAATATGTTTTGACTATGCTCCAGGCTTACATCCAGGGAGCAGTTTTTTTTCTTATAGCAAGGGGGAAATGTTAAAACACAAAAACTTGGGCAGGGGGGAAGGAGGAACATTGCATACCATAAAAAGTAAAACGTTTGTATTCTGTTTAGCTGTCGAAAGCTGTTTTTTCTCTCCAAACAAATGAAGCCACAGTGGAATAAACAGGCATAAGGCTGGGCTGTAGGTTAATAATTCAACAGCCTCAACATTTCTTCGCTCCTGCTAGACACAATCCACCGGGAACTTCTCTTGCATAAGGTTCTGCTACAATGAATGGGAGTTACACAAGAGTTCCATAGCAAGGAAGAAGTGAAATGGGGAATTGCTCCCACTGACTAAATAAGCATAGTATTCAGCAGATAGAGCCTTCTCCGCAGATTTGGTACAAACATGTTTACCATTTGCTGGCAACCTGTTCTTGAGAATGCAAATACATTTATTTCCAAGTAAGGCACACTCTGTTTCCATGGAATTCACTCCCAGGTTCACCCGGGGAATCTAACTGATCGTCTTTAACCTGAATATATAGCTGCAAAAACCTGATGAAGTCATAGGTCATTTAAAAACAAACTGTGTAGATAAATAATAGCACCCATGAGAGCTATAAGCACACAAGAATCTCCATTTCCCTATTACTGACAAACAGATCAAGGTGTTCCCCTTTTTCCAAGTGCTCTGAAAACATTAAGAACAAGGTAGAAAGAAGGCAGATGAGGGCACAGAGAAACAAACAACTTGCCCTAACGAAAGAAGCAGTTTCAGGTGGTTCTGTTTGCAAACTCAGAATGAAATGCTGACCTTCCTTGGGGAGGCTGTGCTGTTGCACTTCAGCTTAGGCCAGTCACATCTGGGGGCAATGTCCTTCAGGTCATTGTCACTGTGACGGGAGGCAGGCCAAAGCAGCGGCCGCAGCCAGTCACCAATGGCACAAACTTATTTATGATGCTTCAACCACAGCAGAAACAAATAGTTAATCACTATTAACTACTCAACCTGGCACCCTCCAGATGCTGCGAATTCCAACCCCCATCAGTTCTAGCTATCAGGCTTGTTCCCTGAGAGCCAGGAGCTATTTGCACAAAGCACACATCCTATGACTTCTTTCTAGAAAGCAGACAGTAGCACATGTGACATGCTGTACCATACACCGGATAGTCCCTTCCTTACATCTGTTTATTGAGTCAATTTACTTTGGAGCTTGGGGTTTTTTTAGGCCAAGAAAGAAAGAAAGAAAGAGGGGGAACCTAGCCTGCCCAACTCGTTTCCTTGATGCTTTTGTCATGGGCCCAAGTTGCTTTATCAGCTGGGACTCCCCTCTTGCTCAGAAATGGAATCCTTGCTAAGCTGCCCTAAACCCTCAGCAGATTGCCCTAAATCCAGTGTAAACCCGCTCAGCACAGAAGCTAAGCATTTCTATAACCCGATCTGATTTTTCAGTCCCTTCTCTACTCTTTTAGTCTGTGGCTGGTCAAGGCTTTGTAGTCATCCCCAAGAGGCCTTTCACTCTCTGCCACACATGCTCCTGCCATATGCTTGGGACTGATAGAAACAGGACCATAACCACCATTTCCTTTTTATATACAACCTTTACTCAAGAAAATGCCTTTTGCAACCTAGGGTTTGTTTGTTTTTTTAATGGTGCAAACCTAATGGCATATCTTGCTTCATTTGTAGCTCCCCAGAAATGAGATTTTTTTAAAAAAGGTATCAAATTTGCAGGTGACACCAAACTGGGGTAGCTAATGCCGCAGAAGACAGAACTGGGATTAAAGATGACCTTAACATATTGGAGAACTGGGCCAAAACTAACAAAATGAATTTCAATAGGGACCAATGTAAGGTTTTATACTTAGGCAGGAAGACCCAGATGCACAAATATAAGATGGGGGTATACCTGGCTTACGAGTAGTACATGTGAAAAGGATCCAGGGGTCTTATTTTCTCCTGTTCCAGAGACTAGGACCCAAACCAATGGCTTCAAATTAGAAGACTAAGCACCAGGAAAAAACTTTCTGACAGTAAGACCTGTTTGACAGAGGAACGAACTCCCTCAGGAGTTTATAAGCAGAGGGTGGATGGCTATCTGTCCTGGATGCTTTAATTACAATTCCGCCATTGCAAGAGGTTTTACTAGTGACTATGCTTCTGTGTGAGTTTGACAAACTGAATTAAGGGCCACATTTGGCAGTGCGTACAAAGGTCTAGGGCAGCCTTCTCCTGAGACTCCAACTCCCATCATCCTTAGCTAGCAGCGCCAATGATCAAGTGTGATTGGATGTGTGGGCCAACAACTTCTGCAGGCCCCAAGTTGGGGAAATCTGGCCTAGGAAAAGATCAACAGGGAAGCTGTCGTCCCAGGCAGTCATTTAACAGGCAGTCATTTACCTGCAGATGAGATGAAGCAACTGGAAATTAGGGATGATCACAGAGTGCAGTACATATGCATGTCAGATGATGAGTCATTGCTGCAAGCCTCATAATATTGCTTGGGGCAAAAATAAAAACCAGTGTCTCCAAAGTAAATTAGCAGCGTACTCTCCACCTCCCTTAAGACCACCCCCTTATAGAAGACAAAAGCAATGGTATTGCTGAATATAGAACATCATCCAGAGAATGTGTATGGTGCACTGTCTTGAGTGCCAGACTAGGAAGACTTGGGTTCAATCCCCCACTGAGCCATGAGTTTATGGGATGGCCCTGGGCCAGTCATTATCTGCCATCTTAATCAACCTCACAGGTTTTTCAGGAAGATTAAAATAGAGTAAGCACCATGCATGTTCCATCCCCATATGGGACAGCTGCATATTTCTGCAATGCTGGGGGTTGGTCTAGATGATCCTCAGGATCCCTTCCAATTCTACAGTTCTATGATTCTATGTATTTCACTCTAAGCACCTTGAGTGCGTTGCAGAAATAAGCAGTACGGAAATAAGAATATTCTCAAATATGACTTTTTCCAGAATACAAGAGATACTTGCAACAACATATAATTTACTAAGCCCTCAGACATCCCATCCATCTTGAACACTGGTTTTGCTGGTTTGGTGCTGAAGGGAATTGGAATCCAACAGTGTCTAGGAACACGAGTTTAGAGAAAGGGGATTAAGATAGGCCTATAGGGGCTTTCCTCGTCTAAAATAAAGCCCTGAATGGATTAGAATTTTGAAAGGGTCTAAACTAGGGTAATAGCAATATCTGAAAAAGAGTGGGTTGCCCCCCCAAATAATTCTTCAAGTTCAACCCTCCTACTAATACCATGAAAAATTGAGCCGGTGCTTCCTTTCAATTCAATACAAAGGAGTTAAATAGCAGTGACTCCTCCTCACTGGTGCCACCACTTTCCCACTTGTTTTCTTACCCAAGTTTTACTTGGTGGCAATGGGGTGGTTTCCCAGCTCCCATAGTCCCTAAACACTGCTGCAGTAGAAATAAATAAAACAAACAGGACATTTATCATGGTTCCTTGAAGCCGTTGCAGCACACTGCGGCAGGCTTTGGGGCAGGCCAAACTGCAAGACCTTGCTGCCACCAAGGGAGCTTGGGACTTGAGGGAGTTAGTCCGAAGAAGAAGAAGAGTTTGGATTTGATATCCCGCTTTATCACTACCCGAAGGAGTCTCAAAGCGGCTAACATTCTCCTTTCCCTTCTTCCCCCACAACAAACACTCTGTGAGGTGAGTGAGGCTGAGAGACTTCAGAGAAGTGTGACTGGCCCAAGGTCACCCAGCAGCTGCAGGTGGAGGAGAGGGAAGCGAACCCGGTTCACCAGATTACAAGTCCACTGCTCTTAACCACTACATCACGCTGGCACTCAGGGGCACACCACACTCCCAAGTAATGCCTTTAGGAGTGTGATGCAGCCCAAAATTTGGAATGGGCTTCCTTTATTGCTCAACTCCAGTCACTGTAGGCCTGGTGGTCCAAATTGTGCTACACAGCCTTAGCAGAGATAGGAGGCTGCTGTGGGATGTGAAATTGGCCGATGCTTCCATAAACACTTGGGGTCCCTTTGTAACATTTATGATGGGACAAGGCAAGTCAGTGGCACCTCCGAGTAATCAGAGATTTACTACTGCAGTACTTTTGGTTTTTGTGTGATTAATGAGTCAGTCAATGGACTAAATGCGATGACGCTACCCCTTCAGTAAACTCCCTATATGTAGGAATAGCATGCACCAAGTTGAAGTTTTTCTTTTTATTCCTTATTGATTTAATACTTTGCCTATGTGTTTGTTAAATAAATAAAAAAATCAATGAAAATTACAAATAAAATAAAAAAAAACCTTTATTTTCAATTTACTCAGAAAATAAATGGTTTTAATCAGGTCTGTTCTGCACTGAGCCAGACTCAAAAACCCGTAAGAACTCCGTTAAAACTTAATTCCTACAAAAACAACTTGGGGTGGAATACCTGCATTGTCCAAGGCTCTGTGTTGAACTCTCTCCCCCCCCCCCCCGCAAATGCTGTGGATGTTGGCTAGATATAGGAGAACGAGACTGCATCAATTACCAGCTTTTGCCTGGAACATCAGATGCTGTCCAAGAATACAATCCCCCGCATTCTCTAGAACGTTGTAATTCTCAACACTATAAGGAGAGTGAAAACCTGAAACGCTTTTCATTCCACTGAAAAAAACTCCTAAGTGATAGTTTAGAAAGGTTTAGTGTGATCCCCAGTCACTATTGGCTGCATCCTTTCTCCTGGCCAACATCTGATTCGAGCTGTGGGGCGACAATTTTTCTTTCCAGTAGGAAGCTAAAAACACTCACACACAAAATGTAAGCAGTGACATGTGCGCATGATGACAGTGTGTTAAAAGGCTGTATCCCAAGCCTTTCTCCTGAATCCAGGACCAGTTACTGATCTTGGATTAATAGTCAACTGCATACATGCCTACTTGTGTAGGTATAGGGTTTTACCCTTACTGATTAGGAAAATGACATTTTTAAAGGTATGAAAAATTTATACTTATGTGCAACATGTTGGTAGGCCCTGATGGGTTGTAGTTCAACAGCGTTTGTGGCACACCTGGTTGGCCAAGCCTGCTCCACAGCATGGCAGGGGGAAATAGCACCATAGAGCTAACCTCAGGTGACTCTCCTGCCCTTTAGCAGAGAGCTGCACTATGCGTTGCTCTTGCCACCTGCCAAAAGAGCAGTCGATGGTGGCTTAGCATGATGGAAGCAGGGGGAGAAGGGATGAAAGTGGTAGAATGGGTGGGATTTACAAAATAAAATGCCTCATTTCTCTTTTAAGAAAAATAGAGAGCTGTTGGTTCCCCGCCACCGCTGCCTCCCTACCCCAACTCGGCTTTATCTGGGAGAGGATTATTTTCAGGTTGCACGTTGAAACTAAAGGATGCTTGCGGTTATCTCTGACAGCAGCTTCAAAGAATGTGGAATTGGCTAATGGCCACGGGGGTGAGGCAGGGAGATCGTGTGGTTAGTTTTACCCGGCTGGAACAGTGCCAGAGAAAGAGGTTAGCACTCCTTAATCTTGCTAGAGGCACCTGTATCTTAAAAATCTCAGGCACTTTCCAGCCTTGGATACATCAATGGGAACTGTGTACAGTCAGCATTTCCTTGTAAATGCAGGAAGAGAGAGCAAGTTTCGGCATATTGAAAAAACTCTGCATCTCACAAGATGTAAATCCATGTATATCATAGTTAAGCTATAAACTATAGAGCAGATCATAAAACTTTGGAACAGCTGACGACGGAAAACAAAGGAATGTTTATGTGAGTGTACACAATGAAAAATGTGTTCTGAATCTGATGGTTTTAATACAGAGCAACTCTCCCTTCTCACACAGGATGGAAACCATTATTATTATTATTATTATTATTATTATTGGTTTATTAATTCGTTCAATTTATATACCACCCTTTATCAAAAGATCCCGGGGAGGTGTACAACATTAAGAACACATTACGGATCACCAGTAATAATTAAAAAATAAAATAAAAAGCATAACAACAGCCAGCATAATAACAAAATAATCGTAATAACAGCTCCCTCCCCCAGCTTTAACAGGCCATAGATTATTTAATAGTAGAAGGCATGGGTAAAGAGGAATGCTTTTGCCTCGCACCTAAAGACATGTAACGATGGCACCAGGCGAGCTTCTGCCACCTTCTGAACCTCTCTGGGAGGAGGGCCATAGAGAACGGCCTCAGATGACAAGCGCAGGGCCCAGGTCTGTTTTTATGGGGAAAGGTGGTCCTTAAGGTCCTGAGGTCCTGATCAGTGTAATTGCAGCTTAAAATTAAATGAATGAATAAAAAGTGCATAATTCAGTATTCACAGATTTTACCTATATATTGTATATATCTCGTTCTTTGAAATCAACCCTTTTTATATACACTGAACTGCTTGCATAAGAGATGAACTGGTATTTCTGGCCTGTATCAGAGAGAGCTGATATAATAATCAATTTGTTTATCATCTATGTCACAACAATTACTGGTACTGTTTGGTGTTAAGTACATACCCTTTGTGAGTTTGCAGGGTAAGAGTGGAGTGGCTTTGCTGAGTGTTTAATCACATACATACCCAAACCCACCCCCCTTTATGTTGAATGTACCCTTAGTGGCATAGACTCAAACGTATCTGGCTTTCTTTTCTTATTTTGTGACATATAAATATTTATAATGTGGGTTTACATGTGCACCCATCTCACATACTTTAGAATTAATCGAGATGTTGTTGTAACGGAAGATTTAATCTGCACAAAAACTTAGCCAATACCCCAAAGGAAAGCTCATGTGAAGCAAAACCTCTACCCTTGTCATCCATGCAGGCAGCGACAAGCAAGTGAATGTACAGGAGATAAAGATTACTTTCACCACCAGCATTCCATTCCTAAGAAACTATTTTACGTTTACCATGAGCTTTCTGTATGCATTATACAAATACCCCCCACCTCAGAATTGTTTCACTGAGAGATATTCACATTAAGTGAAATGAAATACATAGAGAAAATTCACTCATCTTGTAAATCACATTGAAACGGGTGGCTTAGTAGGTGATTAAGAAATTAACTGTAATAGTAATAATAAATTTGGCACACTAGTTGAATCTAGCTAGGCAAAATGTGCACTTGATTCCAAGAGGGGGAAATAAAATTGAACACATACGCACACACACACATGGGTCAAACATTTGATGAAGGGCTTTTAATTCTCAGCATAAACATTTAAGAAAACTATGATAGAAGACCTCCCATGTAAACAATTCTTTTTGATGAAAAACATTTAAGACATCTGCAAATCTAGCCTTATAGAGAAAAACAGGCATGGTTACTGCAAGGACCATGCCTCAGAGGGCAGATCACATACATTGCCTGCAGAAGGTCCTATGTTCATTAAAAGGATTGCTGTTAATTGTGTGTGTTAGTTGCTAGAAAGAGAGAGAGAGAGAGAGAGAGAGAGAGAGAGAGAGAGAGAGAGAGAGAGAGAATGCCTCAAATCAGCTTAAAAAGAAGGCAAAACACAAACAGACAAAATAAACTAAAAGACAAATCAAAAACAAGTATAGTATGCAGATGGTAAGAAAGATTTCTGCCTGAAGCTCTGGAGAACAACAGCCTGTCCCACTAGATAATACTGGGATAGATAGACCAGTGACTCAACCTCATACAAGGTGACTTCCTGTGTTCCTAATCACATGTGCAGTGCCCCTATGTCTTATAAACAATCAAGGTATTCTGCCTTGGCAAGTAACATTATATTGCTCCATAATCCCTATGATTAGAAGGGCAGGGCTTCCAGGTCAGAGGGTGAAGTTTACAGGTGTAATCAAGTCCAGGCACTTCTTCTTTAAGAAATTACCCGAAGTCTATGGTTGGCTTGCAGAAGGAGGTGCTGCAAAAATGTTTGCTTTTGAGTAAAGGAGCTGAGTTGTCTTGTTAAAACTGATGAACGCTTTCAAGCAGTATAGCTCAGATAGATGTCAGTATGTAATCTACATACAGAAAGCTGAAGTACCAGAGGGAATATTTCCTTGCCTAGCCCTCTTCTTGGTTGGCTCATTTCAACCTGGAGGAAGAGTTTGATGCACTATCTTTCAGAACAAGTGGTCTACCATGTGTGGTGAAGTTGTAAAGCCCTGCTGCAAGGCTCTACCAGATGGCTGAGCTACACATGTAGAACCACCCCTGATGGCAATGCACCTCTTTAGACTATTAGGCGTGGGAGAATGCCATGTTTCCATGGCCTCATGTGTTTAAAAACAATGTACATACAAACACTGCTGCATGTGCAAAGCCAGCATGTCAGGAAAAGCATGTCAGGCTTCTAGGCATGCTCAGTGTGCATGAGAGTAACAGCTTTGATGAGGTAAGGAGTTCAAACAAATGGTACTCCAAAGTCCATAAAGATTCTGCTATATTGCTCTGCTTTAAGGTAAGACAGCCAGTAGGCTATGTTTGACTTGGTAATAGCAGGCTTCTGTATATTTCTTCTGAAAAAACAAAACTCTGTTGGCAGAGCCAAGGCTAAGTGTCCTTTAACTTGCAAAGCAGTTACATCCCTGATCACAATGGGGCAGGGAGAGACAGAGAGATGTAAGCGTAGGCAAAAGAAATGGAACGGGATAGCAGATTTCGGGAGAGGTCATTCCTCACACACACAAAGCAGACTTGGCAAGCATAAGGTTCAAAGTTCACTCTTTGGCATCATCATGGAATGTGGCTAAAATCCTAAGACTCTGGAGAGTGGCTGTCCATTGGACTAAACCAAGGATGGCGAATCTGTAGCCTTCCAGGCGTTGTTGGACTCCAGTTCCCATCAGTCCCAGCCAGAAATGATAAGAACTGGAGTCAACAACACGCAGAGGGCAACAGGACTAGACAAAACTAGGCTATGTTTCCGAGAGTTTCCTAGAGGCAGAATAAGGCTAAATTCCAGTTGCTGGAAGGCAACAGCATACTCTACTTCTGGGCTTTCCCAGAAGCGTCTCACTGACCATTGTGAAGAAAAATACACTTAACTGGATGTACCATCTGACTGGCTATACTTTTATAACCAAACTGAGGTTTTATGCATCACTTTTTCTGTGTGTGCAGAAAGAAACTATTTCGACACCTGATGCACCAATCACACCAGTTTCTGTACACCTCTATCTCACACCCTTGCTAAACATATGTATTTATTTCTCCTTGCAGCTACTCCTCGCTTAGTTGCTTTTGCTTACTTTTACAGTTTACTGCACATGGCAAACAAAGAACCACCCTCTGTGCAAAGAAACTGCTTGTACTATCATCTCTTCTTCCATGACTCCTTTTAGTAGGAGTCACTGTTTCCAGAAGCTGGCTGGCATCGAAACTTGCCACCCGCTTTCCCTTCCTTTTGTGGTCTATGCTGTGTAGCTATTGCAGGAGCTGCGTAAGTGTGTGTGTTGCTTTGGAAAATAAACTGCAGAATGTCTATTTTTATGTGTGGTGGCGCGCAGAAACACTTGCCATTTGCTGCATCACCATTCCCAGTAATTGGTATTAATTAAGCGCAGATTAACAAGCACAGATTCCCCTAGAATTGTCTCAAAGGGTGTGAAAGATTGCTTGAAGTGACAACTAAGTGTTTAAGGCTGTAATCCTAAGCACAATTATTTGGGCTTAAGTCACACCAAACTAAAAAGAACTTATTTCTGAGGAAATATTATGTATTAATAAGTACATTTAAAAACCTACCTTTCCTCTAAGGAACTGAAGCTGATATACATAGTTCTCTTCCCACTCCCCCAGGAAATAACTCTGACTTTCTTTAATGACAAGTGGTATAAAAAATACTGTCAGATACATTCCTTCATACTTAAAATAAACCCAGTGAGGTTAAGCTGAGTGACTACCCCATGGTCATACAGTGAGTTTCATGAGTGGGTGGGTATTTGAACATTCGTCGCCCCAGTCATAGTCTGACACACTAACCATTATACCACACTAGCCTAGATGCACAATTCATGACTCCTAAGCAGTGCTATTTTTCTAGAAAAAGAGGTGCCAGAACTCTCCATGAACACCTCCCTTGTTCTCTTATAATGACAATGGCGCAACCTGAGAGGTGATGGAACTGAGTTCCTATGAGTTCTGGCTGAAAGAAAGCCCTGGCAATAAGTAATAACATACAATGATGCTTAGCTTGAGAATGAGCAGCGCTATACCTAAATTGTCAACTTTCCTTTTACCCTGGAAGCCCAGGTTAAGACTACCCAGCCCTCTTCCAAACCAGTGTTTTACCAAAGAGCAGGCATTACAGGCAATTGTTCAGGAACAACAACAGCAGAGCAGCAGCAGCAACAACAACTCTTTTGGACACAAAAGTAAGATATACATGTTTTTGAAAAAAATGAAAACAAATTCACTGAATAATTTGATCACTGCATAGTCAAGCCATTGTTTGTTTGTTCTAGATCAGGTATGGCTAACCTGTGGTCTTCTAGGAGTCACTGAACTACAACTCCCATCATCCCAACCAACATGGCCAGTGGTCAGGAATGATGGGAGTTAAGAGTCCAATGACATCTGGAGAGCCATAGGGTCAGCTACTCTTGTACCAGATGAATAACTATGGTTGGATAAACAAAACAAAGTTGAGGCATGTTGACTAATTGTTTCTGGATTATTTACCTACGTTGTTGTAGAACAGTTGCGGACATGGGAAAGAGCATTTTCTGTGGCATTTTCTTGTCCAGTAAGATCTGCCTCTTGTTAAATGAATTTCACATTGAGATACTTTTTCAGATATAGACGTCTGCTAAAAAATCTGGCCAGATGTACCACTCCTACACATACTTGACTTGTATTCTGAGACAGCAACAAGATGTGCAGCTGGCAGAAAATGCATTTGAGGTGTTGACCCCTAAATGATCTAGGGAGCAGGAAGATCAGAATAGCTAGCTCTTGGCATCGATATGCAGATAAAGCACAGAAGTGTGGCTGCAAAGAAGCAAGGTGCGTTTTCCCTGCAGGATAGTCACGTGCATTAAAACGTCCCTGCTACACTCAGCAAGGAAAATTAGCTCTTCCAGAAGTTTATGATTTGCACGTGTTTATGATTTATGAGTTGGGACAGTTCCTATACACATCATATGCCCAGGGAGGAGGAAAGGGGCCTTTTAGGGATGGCAAGAGAAAGCAGTGGGGCAGGACCATGCCCTCTATTTTGGTAGGGTAAGAGGGTTAGGCTTATTTTGTTCTGATATGCTGCTTACGATGGATGGCAAAAAGTTTCAGCCTACCCACCTATCCTCATGCCATGCCACAGGTTCACCTGAGATGCCACCGGCACCTCAGTGAGATGGACAAAGAATTTCTTCTAATCACATTTTATACAGACCTAATCATGGCAAATGGACATGTCCTTTCCAAAGGGCCTGCTCCCCTACTTTTGATGGCAGACAGACACACAGGAAGTCAGTGGGCAAAGCTTTTCCCATTGGTTCTCTCCCTGGCAAGAAGAAGTGTCATGCATTACACAACTGCATGCCAGGGAAGGGTTAAAAATATGGAGGCAAGGGAAAGAAAGAAAGAAAGAAAGAAAGAAAGAAAGAAAGAAAGAAAGGGCAACCCTAAGTGAGTGGATGCACAAACTAGCTCTGTGAAGTTTGTATAATATAGTTCCCACAATGGTGGCAAGTCCATTCCCCCCTCCTCTATTGGCCCATGACAGCTTCTTTAACAGCTGTGGGAGAAACAGAACAGGCACACATTTCCCCCACCATGTATTGTGCCTCTCACACAGTGTTTATTTAAATATTTAAAGGCCCCCGTTTCATAAAAATACAGCAAGTCGGAATACAACAGAAAACCCCCGACACGACAATAAAATCAATAAAAAGATCAATAAAAAATGGTAGATGAAAAGAAATTCACATTTCAAAAGGCCTGTTTCAATAACAGAGTTATCAGGGTGATTCCTGTCAAACGTCTGTTGGAAGGGTGTTCCACTGGGCAGCGCCTGCTGCACTAAAGGTTCAGTCCCTAATAAAGGCTAGATTACACTGGGTTCAGTTCTTTCACTGAAGAGAGGAACACTTTGCTAATCATCTTTTTTTAAAGTTGCACCCACACCTATGTATTACAAAATACAGAGAGAGAGAGAGAGAGAGAGAGAGAGAGAGAGAGAGAGAGAGAGAGAGAGACTTACCTTCCTAGGCTTGACTTTATCTTGTAAATCGTACTGGCCGATTCCTTTATAACTGATCCCGAGCCACCATGGGATCCCTTGTTTATCCTGAAGAACAGAAAGGACACAAGTGGCGAGACCTAAGTAGGAGTCAAGCGCTGCCGAGTTGATGCAGTAGCGTTTAAAAACTATTTTGTTCTGCAACAAGTATCTGCAGGTTAGGGAGACGAAAAGCAGCTCTTTGTTAGCACACCTGCAGCCAACTGAGCGGGGATTATTGTTTAAAGTGGTCTGCCATTCCTTTCCCAGCTGGAAGATAGATGCTGTGCAAACAGGCAGAAAGCAGTGAGGAAACGAGAAGGCTGCATTCCTTGAAACAGTGGCTACAGGCGGGGCACAAACTGAGGAAAATCTGTGGGCGGTAAAACAACAACAATGTAAGGGGTTTGATGAGGGGTATGTCCAAAGTACTGCTGCCCTGGGACACTGCTGAGAGGAAAGAATGGGCTATGTACACATGGCACTTTACTCCAAAGTACATATTGCTGCCTTTAGAAGATCACCCTGCATTTATTGCTTTGCACAAGCATATGATACGGAGTAAGGAAGTAGACTGAAGCTTATCTTGTTACTGTGTGACTGCCTCATCTCGGAGGGACCTGTGTGCAAGATTTCATGTTTCACAGGTCTCTCTTTCTCAGTTAAGGAGATAATAACATGAAGCGTTATGCAGCCAACACACTGTTTCAGTAAACCTGACCACAAGCCTTTAATATAGGCCATTAGTATCATCCACCTATTGCAGACGAGGTTCAGAGGCTAAGAAACGGCAGCTAGCCTAAGGCCACCAAATGCATTCACAGCCGAAGTAAACTAGGGATTTCTGGTTCACAGCTCAATCACTCAGCCACTAGCTTGCTAGTGTGAAGTCGGCATTTTCCAACAACTGTATTATGAACATATAATGGCAAGCTTGCATAGTTTAATCAGGAACGTATGGGATTATAAAATGTATACATTGGGTATGTGTGATCTTAAGTTATTACCAAATAATGCTGTATTTGTGTGTGTGTTTTAATGTGACCCTGCCCTAAAATTGCTTATCATGAATTGCTTAAATTGCACACATAAATAAAATGCCACATCTTGTGTTTTTGTGTGTGGAAGATGACACAAGGTTCCTAGCATATGGCCTCACAGTATGGTCTGAAAGCACACGAGGCCACCATCTTGCTGAAGTTTAAGCAGGTCTGGGTCTAATCACTCCTAAGGGGAACAAACACCTGGGAACCACATGTATGTTGTTATATTAAAAACAAGAGACTGAATTAAAGCAGGAGTGTTGCTCCAGATGTTGATTCTGACTCCCATCAGCTTCTGGCAGCATGGCCAAAGGCCAGGCATGATAGGGGACTTCAGTCCAACATACGGACAGCAGCATGTCAAGGAAGGTTGGTCTACTCTCACTGGCAGCGGTTCTCCAGTGCCTCAAACTGAAATTATCCCCACCACCAGGGACTGAACCTGGGACCTTCTGCATGCCAAGTATGTGTTCCCTCCTGTTTTTTTCTTGGGGGGGGGGCACTGCTCTTTCAAAACTCCAACTCTATAGGTGGGATTCAACTAAATTACTGTGTGCACGCAACAAAGTCCACTCATGCAACAGGGCTCCCCCCTCTCCTCCCCCACAAGCACCCCCTAAATATGCTCTGGAGGGTTGAAGGAACCCCTAGAACAGGTTTAGGGCGCAAGCAGGGGGAGAAGGGGGGAAAGTCCCATTGCACAAGCAGACTTTGTTCCCAGACTTTGTACCACACTTAGCGCAATGCTGAATTCCGCCCCAAGGCACTTAGGTTCTCTTACAGCGGTCACTAACCTTTACTCCGTAGTAATGGACTCCGTATGTAGGCAGAGCTTCAACCACTTTCATGTACCTGTGCAGACAGATTCATAAGTAAATGGGTCGGCTCTTCTGTGAAGTTCTCTCTAAGCACATATTCTCTGATTTTTTAAATTCCTCTTTAAGCTGCAGCAGAGGGTTCTCCCCGTTGCCCCTTAATTTTTTTTAGAACGGATCAGTCAACAGCTATGTTCGAAGTATGTTTACAAATGCGTTCAAGCACAGCAACAAACTGCAGGGTCAAAAAAATGTCAAAAGAGCTCAGCAGAATGGAATTAGCATGGTCTCCCGTTAAAAATCACCTCCAAAAGTTGTGCGGTGCAATTTGGCACAGGTGCTCAGCCCCTATTCTACTTGCCAGCTTAACAGCTGAACTCCATTAAAAACTTGGCTCCAATTATTGTGGCTGAGCTATCTAACAATACAGGTCTGCACTATTTTCCAAGTTTAGTTCTAAGATGTGTTTTATGTTCTTCTGAGTACACTTCCATGGTAAATGTAGCTGACCAGGCTATATGAGAGAAATTTGAATAGTCAAGTACACATAACCTCAGGGAGATATGACCAGGAAATGAGATCTGACCAAGCTAGTGCCTATTCATGGAATGTTCAGTTGTTTGCACAGCTTCAGCTGTTGGGTCAGTTCTTGAGTAGGCTCCTGGCTATGAAAGGCACTGTGGAGTCTTCAGGAGAAAAGACAGTGTGGGAGGGGAATTGGGGAATTGGTCCAAAGATCTGCTGTCCATGCCTTTGCGACCTACAGGTGGGCATGTCACTTTTCAGCAAGTAATCACTGACCATCAGTGTCTACCAGTGACTAACTGAGAACCATGTCAACCTATCAGACCACTGATGAAGCCCCTTCTGCACTCCACCTCACCCCACAAATGTCCAAGTGAAACACTTACTGAACAATCGCTTGTCCTCTGGTCAGCCCCTTATTTTTTACATAATGTTCAATGACTCTGTCCTCACTGTGGAACAAGCAAAATGGTTAAGGAGGCGGCAGAAGTATTTTATACCAAATAATAATGTTTGATGGCACTCAGAAAACCATTCCACACACAAACATACAACAGTCCGCTAAGAAACTCTCCAGTGAGGTGCGCACTCTTGCACATTCAGGAACTGAGCTACACAGAATGGAACGATGTGTCTGTTCCTTGATATAGCAGGACGGGCTCTAATTTGTAATTAACCCTGCTATATCGTGCACACTACTGTAGAATGTCCCATTACTAAGACACAAGCATTGAACGAGTTGCAAGCACAGCAAAGCTGAAATTTAGCAAAAAGCAGGTGGAGTTATGTTAGATTCCCTACCGCATCACTTATCACCATGATGAGAACTTGCAGACAAAAGTGTGCATATGTCAGAAAACTGCCTATACCAATACATTATCTTGGGAGGAAATAACAGAAGAAGTTAAGTGGTTCCCTGCCAGATCAAACCAAAGACCCATCTAGTCCAGGATCCTGTTCTTACAATTAGAGGCCCCTGGGAAGCCCATAAGCAAGAGTTGAGTGTAATAGCACTCCCCAGCAACTGGGGATATTGAAGCATATCACCTCTGATAATGAAGGTAATATAATCATTATGTACCCATTCATAATGTAGCTGCTGAATGAATTTGACTGCTGTTAAAGGCAGAAGAG
This sequence comes from Podarcis bocagei, assembly GCF_964188305.1. Classification (NCBI taxonomy): domain Eukaryota; kingdom Metazoa; phylum Chordata; class Lepidosauria; order Squamata; family Lacertidae; genus Podarcis; species Podarcis bocagei. Next base: position 33,572,382 of record NC_138126.1, read on the forward strand.
TCCTGCTGAGTGGAGGAAGGAGTTCAGTAGCAGCTTTTAAGACATTTGGGCTTGGATCCAGAGTTCCTGTGAGCTGAACTCTGATCACAGGATGCTCCTGCTAGAGGAAGAGGCAATTCCCCCTCCACCTCCGCCTGCCCCCATAATCCCTTGAAAAGCTACTCTAAAGGGTTGAGAGACCCTCTGGAAATAGTGTGGGAAGTGGCCTGTAATGCAGCAGGAAGGAGGACTGGGTGAAAATCACCTTCTCATCTCTTCCTCTAGCTCACAGGAACTCTGGATTCAAGCTAAAATGTCTTACAGTCTGCTACAGGCCTCTAATTTTTTTACCAGGACCTTTCATAGTTGCAGGTATTTAACAGGGGTAATCCTGGCTTACACGGGCCAGCAATGACTGGAATAGCTAGATCTTTTGAATTTCAGCAGGACACTGGTATTGTTAAGACACAGGAGCCCTGCTAGAGAAAAAGATAGCAACACCGTGGGGCCCACAAAGGCTGCTACCCTACATACACTGCTTAAAACTCACTGAACTTGCAACACCTACCTGTGTGCATAACTGCAGCCCAAAAGGAATAAGCTGTTATAAACGATCAATGACTTGCCCTCTCTTATAACTACAGATTTCATAGTGCGGCTTGAGTTTATGAAGGTGAGTTATCAGCATGACAGCAATGGACTATGAAGCGGCAACAACAAAGATGGCCACGTAACTCTCATGGGAAGTAATAGTTACACTTTAGTCTGCACTAGGTAGACCTCATCTGGAATACTGGGCCCAGTTCTGGGTGCCACACTTTAAGAAGGATGAAGAGAAACTGGAACAGGTTCAGAGGAGGGCAACGAAGATGGTCAGAGTATGGAAAACCAAGTCCTATGAGGAAAGGTTGAAGGAATTGGGTATGTTTAGCCTAGAGAAGACTGAGCAGGGGACATAATAGCATTTTTTTTTAGTCCCAGAATTACAGCCCCGAGTTTACTTTGGAGAGAGATCATATGAAAGTCAACTCCTTTTAAACATTCCTATGTTTTCCTTAAATATTTGAACTAATCTTTAAATCCTGGCCCTGGATTCAGATACACTTATCGACCTACAGAACTTGGGCAGTGTCTGTATTAAAGACATCTATACTATTTGTTCAACAGCTTTTCAAACAAATAGTAGCTGGGAGGAAATTTCGACAGCCTCATGAAAATATGTGTGTTATTTAGGGCGCCAGATAAAGTGTTTGATGGGCCAGGAGGACCTTGGATTAAACCCCTGCTCAGAGGTGGAAGTCCTTGGATGGCCTTGGGCAAGGCACAGCCAGACCTAATTTACTTTGCTGGCTTGTTGTGAGGATAATATGGGGAGTTGGAGGTAGGGGGAGAAGGGAAAATATGGCTTGGATCTAGAGTCCCTGTGAGTGAAACAGGGGAGGTGATTTCTGCCCAGTTCCTCCTCCTCCCCTCCTCCCTGCAGCCTCCTTTGTCCATTGAAAAGCTGTTTAGGAGGGCTGGAGAACCCTCCAGAACAAGGTGGTGCTGGGAAGCATGGGAAGTGAAACTTGTCAAAAATCTCCTCCTCCTCACTTCATGGACCACAAGTATGGAAAGAGCCCTTCCTATTCATGGAAGAGACACTGTGGCTCTCCAACCCTTCCAATGTTGGTTAGAGAAGAAGGGCAGGATAAAAGCGTGAAAGGCAAGTGAAATGAAAAATAAATGTGTCTTACCAAAAGGCGAGCGATGGGTGTTCCTGTAGCGTCTTGGTAGGAAAGGCAGGCAAGTTCTTTAGATCTTTCCTTGCATTCTCATCACTTGGAAGTGCACGGGGAAACAAAAGAATAAAAGAGTGTTAACTATTTTGGAATCAGTAAGACTTGCCTAGTTGGTTCTAGGAAAAGGGGGCCGAGTTTTAGCCACTCGGAAGCGGGTTCATTCATAGTGTAGTCCAGCTGTCATAGCAACGTAACCCTATAGGCCTTCTTGCATGACAACTCTGAACAAAAGAAGTGGACTTGCATTACTTTTCTGATTAGGGACACAGTGCAACTGAGGAAATTTGGCTGCCGAAGAAAAAGAGGCGGTGATACTCATCAGCCACTGAATATTCTTTGCTGAAACGATACCTTCTGTTTCAACCAGTCGAAAAAACAAACCCCCGCGTTCTCTAACATGGACACCTCTCTTAAGATTCCTAAAGCAAATCTGATTCCACTTTTTGACTAAAAAAATAATAATCAGCTAAGGCATTCTCACTATTCTAGTTCTTAGAGAGGGGGGAGAAATAGGAGGACAAAGAAAGTTAAAAAGAAATTGTAACTTGGCCCCAAGATGTAGGGATTGGGCAGATATCCATTTAATTATTTTAAGAAGACAAAAAGGCATGTGTGGTTGCTGGCAGAAAAGAAAAGTGGGCAATACTTTCTGTTTATCTGCTTAATGAGGCCAACAAGTTTCTGCAGGATTTCTGCATGCTTTTAGCAGAGATCAGCAAGCACCAACATGACTTTTCTGTACCAGTAATTCATTGGGCTTCCTGAGTCATTAACACGTGCCTCGTTTTTCCCAATGGAATAAGCTGACGCATTACTTCTTATACAAGGTGCCTTGTTCTAAACTGAACTCACAGCATCTTTAAATAATTCAGCACAGGAGAAAAGTGTGACTTCCTCCCAACCCTCTGTTGCAGAAACTCTCTGGATGTGCACCTGTCCACAAAACAAGGAAGGATTTCCTAACAGTGTGGCAGCCCAGGGGTGGGGAACCCCAGGCCTAAGGGCCAAATGCACCCCTCCAGTCCTCTCTACCTGCTCCTCGGGACTGACTGTCCCCAGGACATGCCCCTCAACTGCCCTGCTGTGAGCACCCTCCTTGTGTGCTTCTGTCTGCCTGGAATGCCTCCCTGAACTGCAAGAAGACATTTTGGTTGCCTGGACAGAGGATGGAGGTGTGTAGGTATGTGTGTGTGTGTGCATAGAGACCTCTGGTTTCTGTCTGGCTAGCATGTAGTCTACTGTACAAAGGTAAGTCTCACATCTGCTGCTTCACCCAACGTTGGCTCTGGCCCCATCACCACTTACACAAACAAACACAAACACACAGGGAAGCTGCCCCTGGGAATGCAGGCTGAATAAGGTACCCCACCCCAGTGATAGTATTATCGCAGCATTGGCATCCAAATATTTCTGGAAACAGCCTCCTGTCAAGAGAAATATCTCTTTTCTGGCAGCAAGAATCACCTCTTCCAGAACTGGGGTTTTTTTTTTTAAAAAACAAAAATCAGATTTAAGCTCTATCTGCTTATATTTAAACACACACACACACACACACACACCAACAACACTGGGATAAATTGTCAGTTGCCCATGTGCAGTTCAGGAAAGGCTCTTGCTGGCAGAAGGAGGGAGGAGGCCTCCCCCTTTGTCCTGCAGCGCCCCACACCATCCCCCATCCTGTTCCCTGATCCCTCTGGAGCACATTTTCATGGAACAAAGGGAATAAGGAATAAGCAAAAACTGCCCTCACTGAACTGAGTTCTGTTCACAGGATCCAAGCCATTATTTTAACACTTTCAGTTAACTGAAACACACACACGGAGTGTGAATATGTCTGCATGTGTGGATAACACAAACACGCCAATTCAACTGTGGTCCTTTAACACAAGTGTTCCTATAGGAAATAAAAGGATTCTATTTCAGCTGCCAGTTCTCACCAGAATCTAGGTCTCCACCCGCCACAAGCACAGAGCAGGCCCATTGTAGTCCAGCGCCTGCAGGGCAAATAGCTATTGATGACAAGAAAGTCGATCTGCAAGGAGATTCTCCTAAGGGCTGCAGCCAATCTGAGATGGTGGGAAAGTTTCTTCCTGACCTCAAATATCATTATATGTCAAACACTTGAGTGTTATTTGAGCAAACCTCTTTCAGAGAGTTACTCCCAAAAGAAAATGAAACCAGGCACACATTTGTTAATGGTCCACCATGGCTATAACATGGACATAACCTTCACATTTCCTCGTACCATCTCAAACATACTGTTTCAATGACTTGTGCCAACACTTTCAGCTAATAGTATTCCAGAGTACAATAACATCTTACACTTATTTTACTTATGCAATCACAGCTTTGCACAGTGTGTGTGTGTGTAACTACCCACTCCCCATTTTTATATTCTTCCACCACCACCTGGGCAAAGCTGCCATGCTGGACTTGCCCAGTTTTGGGAAGGTGGCACAAGGGATCTGGCAGTATCCCAGAAGCTGGACTTTGGGAAGGAGATATGAGCACTCTGGCAGGGTCCTAGAACCCCTGCTCCACAAAGCTGGGCAAGCAGTCCTCCACCTTGTAGTGAGGACAGTTCTGGAGGTTCCTGGTGTTAGATGATTTTGCATCTGCAAGCAATGGCCACAAACATAACCCCCACATAAGATGCGAGTTACCTGTACAGTAGTACCTTGGAAGTCAAACAGAATCTGTTCAGGAAGTCCGTTCGACTTCCAAAACATTTGGAAACCAAAGTGTGGCTTCTGATTGGCTGCAGAAAGCTCCTGCAGCCAATTGGAAGCTGCAGAAGCCCCGTCGGATGTTCGGCTTCCAAAAATAGTTCACAAACCGGAACAGTCACTTCTGGGTTTGCTGCATTCAGGAGCTAAAACATTTGAGAACTAAGTTGTTCGAAAACAAAGGTACGATTGTATATGAATGACAGAGTCAAGTCGTGTCACCCAATATCCCAAGGTTTTCTCTGACTCCCAAGAAATGGGGGGAAGCAATATCTTGGGGGTGTGAATGTGTGCATCTGTGTGTAAAGGTTCCTGAATCAAGGCTAGAACACCCCATGGAGGGGTATCTAGAGTCTTCCTTGTACAGCTTTCGACATAAGCTGAAGACACGCTTCTTCTATACTTAGACATTTAAGGTATTTTGTTTTGTAGGACCCTCCTCTTTCGCTGAATGTATACTGCTCTGTTCTGGCTGAAACGGTTCTCCTTGCTCTTACAATCATTAGCTGTTTTATCTGTTTTTATACATTGCATATTCTATTGTTGTAATCAGCTCTGGGACCTTAGGTGAAGGGCGGGTAAAAAATCTTCTGAATAAATAAAACATCTCTGCTCTCATCTTGACTTTGAAGCAATCTGTTCATTAGTTCTCTGTGGTATACGTATAAATGACAGCTTCTTCACCTCCTTCAAAGCTCCTCCACAGTGGCTCACCACTAAGAGGCTAATATACGTTCACAACACACCCATGACAAACTACAGTGCCCTATTTTGCTATAGCGCCCCCCCCCCCAAGTCACAAAGGCAAGCCGCTCCTACACACTGAATGAAGGTGCAAGCCGTAATTCAGAGGTTTCCTGTGACAGGGCTGAAAATGATAGACTCCTTAGGCTGCAGGAGAACTGAAGATCAACTAAACTTCAAACCCTTGTTCACAACACAGGATCAACTTTCACTAACCCAACACTACCCAGATGACAATCTGTGCAATACAAAGCGCACCACTGAGCAAGGAGTAGCATGGCACACTTTCCTAAGAAAATAAACTGAATGGATTCATTAATTGAGCGGAGTGACATGTTACAGATGAAAGCAAAAAAACCAACAACCTCACAATGTCAGTGTGACCTGAGGAAAAGCTCCCCCCCAATGCAAATAAGTATAAATATAATGTCACAGGCACAGCGCTGTAAATTGTATTCTGTGCTTCTATTTCCATGAGTAACAGAACTTCAGGGTCTGAAATGCTAGCTTCATCTCATTCCTTTTCCCCAGTTGCCTTAGCTTCACCTGCCAGTGTACTCAAGCTCAGGTTGGATTCAGATGATCACCTGCAATTCAGATTACCACTAAAAATCCAGCCTAGAGAGAATGCAACCAGAAGGATAGTCCATTATCTGTGCCATCTGGCAAAACAGCAAGGTGTTCAGGGGAGAAAAGAAATAAATAAAATCCACTTTGTTTTCTATCTTGTTCTCTATAAGCCTAGGCCAGGGTGCTAGTGTCATCAGCTCTTGAAAGTGGTCTGAAAATAATTTGTTCCATTTGCTTGGAACACCTTGGGAGAAAGGCAGTACAGTGGTACCTCGGGTTAAGTACTTAATTCATTCCAGAGGTCTGTTCTTAACCTGAAACTGTTCTTAACCTGAAGCACCACTTTAGCTAATGGGGCCTCCTGCTGCCGCTGCACCGCCGAAGCACGATTTCTGTTCTCATCCTGAAGCAAAGTTCTTAACCTGAAGCATTATTTATGGGTTAGCGGAGTCTGTAACCTGAAGCGTATGTAACCTGAAGCGTATGTAACCTGAGGTACCACTGTACATAAATGCAATAAAGAATATACTCAGTTGAGAATGGCATTCTAAAATATCTCTATCATTCTTATTAAATAGTGGGTGGACATAGTAGATGACACAGAGATTTCTCCAAGTAGTTCTTTATAAGCAAACTGGAACTGAACTGAACAGCAAACAACTCAGCCGGCCTGCTTTTATAGGCAGCCGGCTGTCAACATTGTAACAACAACAACCCAGGGTTTTCTGCCTAAATTAACTGATGTGGACCTGAGTGAAAACTATATACATGATACCCCTTGTGGCCAGGGTGAGAACATCAATACATTACAATTCTAAAAAAGTTGCACATTAAATAAAAAAAATGCCAACATTGGCCAATCAGGTCACAGAGAGATGAGTGCCTAACACTGGCCAGTGTTGGCCTAAGTGTGCTAATTTGATAGCCAAACTCACTGCTACACCGCTAGGCCATATCCTAATCCCGTTTGCCCAGGAATAAACCCCACGCTGAATTTAAGAGGTTTTATTGCTGAGTGAGACACGGAGAGGACCGTGCAGTAAATTATTCTTCTACAAACAGCTTAACATCTACGCATTGCCGAAGACTACATCGGCACTCTCTTTTCGGTTAAACTAGTTTCCAAACTAACGTTAACAAAAATTCATAAGCAGACAGAATTGGCAGATACCACATTTTATTTACCTGCAATAGTGTGCTTCATGGCCAGCTATGGAAATGGAGGCAACACAAGATCACTCAATTCAAGGGGGAAAGCCAGTATCACTTTCCTATACAGCAAATTTGTGCTGGAGCATCCTAGAGGCTGAAACCATCTGTTGGTTCAAACATATGCAGCCTCCATGCTTGAAAGGTCTAACCACTGTTTAGTAATTCTGAGGGTTACACCTAGAGCCAATATCGCATAGAGTCAAAACACATTGGGTTCAATGGTGGGCAGGATTGGCCAAGTCTTTCCCCCCCAGACATCTGCCCCCTTTTTAATTTTTTTGCCAGACACATAAATTTGAACACACACAAGTTCAATGCACATAAGCCACAGGCTTACTGTATACACCGATCCGAAAATGTGAAGCTGTAGTCCAAAGGTATACATTTCTGCACCGAGGTCCCTACTCATATAGGTTTCTTAATTGTGTGTGTATGAGTGTATGTTAAATTGAGATCCACAGTGGATATATTTACAAAGAGCATTGAACTCTAAAGAGCTTACAGCTTTTGGGGTGGGGTGGGGGCAGGGGATAACCAATGGGCATATGATCTCATTCAGGCACTTACAACTTGCAAGAATGACCTCAGAGCCCCAGACAGATTCTCCCATGCACCAGGCAGGAAGCGGATCTGTTCCTCTCTACCTGCGGATTTATTGTTGAGCGAGTGGGGATTATTCACGGTCTGCATGATGCTAGAAGATGTCTCCCATGAGGCTTCCAAGAGCTGCAGACTTGTTATTGCTAACACTCATGGGTTCTTCCTCTTTGCACAAAAGTCAGATTAGCCAAATTAGTCGTGGTTCCTTTGTGCGGCAGCAAAACTGAAAGCTTGTTATCACAGTCCTATGTGCTTGATAACAAAAGGCACCTCGGCCTACAAAAAGGCATGCATCCAGTGGCAGGGAACTGGCAATACTACAAGGGGAAAGTGGCATTAACGTGCAAGCACTGTCTGTGCTATGTCTCCTGGGCACACAGTAAACCTAAGTCAAGGGAAAGCTTCAGAAATAGCAGAGTGGAGCTGCATATAAACACAACACCTCCCATTTTTGTTTTCACAGAATCGACGCAGAGACCTTAGAGACCATCTAGTCAACTCTCGGCTCAATTTAGGACTCTTGCAACTACAGCATCCCAGGTAGATGGAAGTCCAGCCTGCACTTCAATGCAGGAGAGCCGATCGCCTCCAGAGGTAGTCTATTTCACATTCACCCGGTGCTATACCAGCTGCACTGGCTCCCGGTGGAGTACAGGATCAGGTTTAAGGTGCTGGTTTTAACCTTTAAAGCCCTATATGGCCTAGGACCCTCGTACCTACGGGACCGCCTCTCCTGGTATGCCCCACAGAGAAACCTACGGTCTTCAAATAAAAACATCTTGAAGGTCCCAGGCCACAGAGAAGTTAGGCTGGCCTCAACTAGAGCCAGGGCTTTTTCGGCTGTGGCTCCGATCTGGTGGAACGCTCTGTCACAAGAGACCAGGGCCTTGCGGGACTTGACATCTTTCCACAGGGCCTGCAAGACAGAGCTGTTCCACCAGGCCTTTGGCCAGGGCACAGCCTGACTCCCTCCCTCGGCAATCTTCGCAGAGCTCTGGCCCAATGGTTGCTAGTGGCTTGAATTAATTAATTTTTATAATGAATGATTTTAGAATGTTGTTTATGTTGTACTTTTGTACTGTTTTATTGTTGTTAGCCGCCCTGAGCCCGGCTTCGGCTGGGGAGGGCGGGATATAAATAAAATTTATTATTATTATTATTATTATTATTATTATTATTTCATTGTTCAGCTAAAATCTGCTTCCTTGCCATTTCTATCCAATAGTTCCATTCCTGCCTTCTGGAGCAGCAGAAAACAAGCCCGGGTTCATTTTCTCCCTGAAGCCAATCAGATCTCTGAAGGACAACTGTGATGTCTCCCTAACCTTTCCCCACCAGCCTAAATGTACCCAGTTATCTCAACTACAGTAACTGACTGACTGGAACCCTCTTCCAAGCAGATTAATTACTGGCACTGTTACGATGTTACATATATGCACCCAAGACACAATAACAATAGCTCAGATGGAAGCATGTAAAAGTCTAATGCTTTCAGATGGAAGCATGTAAAAGTCTAATTGAATACAGTATTTCCCACAGATCTCATGAATTGTCTCACTTAATCTGTGTATTCACTTGAATTCTTTAGAAATGACACCACTGACAGCACAAAATTGCAGCAGCTGACATCATCACACTTTGTTAGCTAATTGCTTTCCAAAATAATGGACATAATTGAGCCAAAGCAACATATAAAATGGTACCTCGGGTTACATACGCTTCAGGTTACAGACCGCGCTAACCCAGAAATAGTACCTCGGGTTAAGAACTTTGCTTCAGGATGAGAACAGAAATCATGTTCCGGCGGCACGGCAGCAGCAGGAAGCCGCATTAGCTAAAGTGGTGCTTCAGGTTAAGAACAGTTTCAGGTTAAGAACGGACCTCCAGAACGAATTAAGTACTTAACCCGAGGTACCACTGTATGTTGATTTCAGTGGTAGAATTACAGGACAACCCTATAAAAGTCCATGCAGAAGTAAATACCACCAAGTGCAATATGTAGGATTAAAGCCTTAAACATGTGCTTCAGTTCTGTCCCATTGTAATCAATGATACTGTTTAACTTTGGCTGGATTGCGGCCACAGTTTTGTCACAGAAATTCCCTGTTTGTTCTACAGGCATATTTACACCTGCTGATTAACTTGGATGCATTGATTGCCTTCTAATACAGATAATTAAGATCTATTTCTGTTAACCCAGCCCACAGGTCAACCCTGTTAACCTCAAACTGCATATATCCTTTTAGATGTACTTCAATAATAGTCAGTTGTCATTCCACCCCACCAAAAAAGCAGCACCATTGACAAGAAGATACTGTTTTCACATAGACTACATTGTGATATGTCTTTCTAAAATACATCAGGATAGATCCAGACTACCTATTGGAACTTTGTATACAGGGTGCTCTGCTAGAGGAATGGGGTAGGTGATTTTTGCCTATTACGTCTTTCCACAGAAAAGTTGCTCCAGAGGACTGGAAGACAGCACTGGAGGTGATGTTGGGAGAGGTGGAGCGAATTGGCAAAATTTGGGCCCTCTTTGTTCAGCGAGAGCTTCTGTAGACTCTCAGTCCCTTCTGAGAATGGAAGGATTGGTAAGTCTGGATCCAACCTATAAATCACTTAACAACATCTGCAAGTGGAGCAATATTTTAAAACAGGGATGTCCAACTGGCCGACCACGATCGACTGGTCGATTCCCTGCAGCTAGTGGTTGATCATGGGCCCCATTTCCTCTGTGGTGGAAAAAGAACATCTGGGCCCACCCCCTTGCCCCGTCCTTCATTTGCGCACGATTTCAAAAGTGGCAGATGGAGTTATCGCTAGCGATCTTCTGTTGAGCAACTTTTGACTGACTTCCTCCCCCCAAGAAAGCTCAACTACCTTGGTTCGCCCCCCCCCATGGGTAGATCACTGCCAGCTTTTTATTGTGGGAGTAGATCGCAGACTCTTAGGGGTTGGACATCACTGCTTTAGAAGGTTTATCAACACAACAACCCCATGAGGTAGGTCACCACACTCTTCCCGTATGGGGAGCTGAGGCTGAGAGAAAATAAATTTGCCCTGAGTCACACAATGAGTACATAATAGAGTTGAAATCATGTATCTTAGATCCTTAGGCAATTCTCTGGTCCACACAATGAGAGATTGGCATATTTGTTAACGAAAGATACTGGAATGTTGCTCATCACTTACCTTTAAAAAGCTATGTTAGAAGTAGCTGTGCCTATGAAGTACCCAACAAATCTGTTAAGGTTTTTTACAATGCCACAAGTGCAGTACTGTTAAGAATCCTGGGTGCTGAGCATGGCAGCTTATTTAATTCATATTTTGCCTGGGTATAAAATTGAAAAAGAAATACTTCCCCCAATTGAAAAACTAGCTCCCTGTGAGAGTAAATGAAAAGTCTTTACATGCACATATTTATTCCGAATGTGGTGGCAATCCTGAAGTCTAGCACAACCATTAAGTGGCTTTAGACTCTCAGGAACTTCAAATTCCATGTAGAAACAAAGCACAAAGCACAAAGCATATGCAACCGTTTGTAGTGCCATACATTTCACTCAGACTTTTAGATAATCTTATCATGCATATAGAACCCAAGTCCTTACAACCTCATGCATCAACCTGACAGCTTTAAGTATTTGTCCAAGATGCTGCTTTCCTTTCTATACCATAAACAGGCATTGCCCTCTCAGAGAGATTATTGTTACCATGCCTCAGGATTCCAGACAGGAAACACCCACTTGGCAGCAACACACTTCAGAAAGACAGTTCCATTGTTGGAAGTATACTGCATGCAGGTAACCAGAGAGGGTTGATTCAGACAATCACACACCAACTTAGTAAACCAGTGCTTAGGAAATGAAGTGCTACGGAAGGTTACACACAGCGTTTGAAACTCCCATTGTCCTAGGCATGTTTTGCAACAGGGAATTTCATTAACACGAGCAGCTTCTGAGCTCTGGGTGCAGTACTGAACCTAATTTCAGCTTAAAACTGCCACTGCTGGAAGAAAAGGAGGACCTTTTTCTGCCTCCCCACTTCCAGCCACTCTCTGAAGACCGGAAAAGGGAACCTCATAAGAATATAAGGAGGGTGGGCAGGGGAAGTATGGCTTTGTTTTTTGCAGTCTTCAGATGAGGACTAGACCACATGAAAAATCTGCAGTTCTTTCATTTTCAGCTTTGTATTCCTTATATTAAAAAAGCACGCATAAATACTCCATTGCGGTGCCCATAACCTAGGTTTTAGGTGCCATTTAGCCCCTAGCTTTCATATCTCTGTTTCTAACACTGGTTACACATGAACCAAGGCGAAGGGACCACCCAAGAACAAAATGTTTGGCAAAGCCATGTTTCTACAGATCTCTCAGAATTCCACAACCGATCTTGTTCAATAAAAGCTGAGACTATTCCTGCTGTCTCTCTGCCATTTCAGTTAACAGGGGACTACTCTTTGTCATTCATCTCAGATATCTTCACTATCAGCATGGAGGTGCCATAAGCAGAATAAAAAGCCCCAGCAATTACCACAAAACCAATATGCACCAACTATTATGGCAGAGTTGGTGCCCTCCAGTTGTCATTGGACTTCCACCTGGTATCAACTCCCATCAGGATGTTGGGAGTTGGGGTCCTACATAATCTGGAGGACAACTTGTTAGCCACCCCTGCACTGTGGGGATGGGAAAGCATGTGTGCATAAAGGTTGGCCACAGCATCTTGAGTTGCAGCCACTACTTCTTAAGGACCCTCTCTGCTTTCAATACAATTTGGCAATTCCAGTCCAGTCTGGGCTTGCGAGAGAGCACGGGAGCAAGTGTGCAGTTCACTTTTCACGCTCATTTTTCCCCTAAGGAGGCTGTACATATGCTGGATCAGGTCCACACTAGTGTTAACTACAGTGGTGCCTCGCAAGACGAAATTAATTCGTTCCGCAAGTTTTTTCTTCTTGCGAGTTTTTCGTCTTGCGAAGCACGGTTTCCCATAGGAATGCATTGAAAATCAATTAATGCGTTCCTAGGGAAACCGCCTTCAGACCAGGTCCGGGGACAGTCTGTCCCCCGACCTCTTCTGAAGGCTGGGGGGGGGGGACAAGGGCTTTTCTTCCCACTGCCAGCCTTCAGAAGGCTGTTCTGAAGGCTGGCGGTGTGAAGAAAAGCCCTTCTTTCCACCTCCCGCCCCGCAAGCTCCAGGGACAGGAGGGCTTTGCTGCCGACCGCCAGCATTTTAAAAGCCCCTGCTGTCCCGGGGCGATTTTAAAATGCTGGCGGGCGGGAGCGAAGTCTCTGCTGTTCCGGGGAGATTTTAAAATGCTGGGGGTCGGCAGCAAACGCTTCGCTCCCGCCCGCCAGCATTTTAAGATCGCCCGGGACAGCAGAGAAGTCTCCGCTGCCCCGGGCGATCTTAAAATGCTGGCGGGCGGGAGCGAAGTGTTCGCTGCCGACCCCCAGCATTTTAAAATCTCCCCGGGACAGCAGAGAAGTCTCTGCTGTCCCGGGCGATCTTAAAATGCTGGGGGTCGGCAGCGAACGCTTCGCTCCCGCCCGCCAGCATTTTAAGATCGCCCGGGGCAGTGGAGAAGTCTCCGCTGTCCCGGGAAGGCAGGCGGGGGGGGGAAGCAAAGACTTTTGCCCCCCACCGGCTTTCAGAAGAGGTCCAGGACCTCTTCTGAAGGCCGGCTGTGGGCGAAAGTCTTTGCTCCCGACCGCCAGCAATTTAAAACAGGTCCCCGGAGATTTCCCTATGGGCTTTCGTCTTGCGATGCAAGCCCATAGGGAAATTCGTCTTGCGAAGCGCCTCCAAAACAGAAAACCCTTTCGTCTTGCGGGTTTTCCGTCTTGCGAGGCATTCATCTTGCGGGGCACCACTGTACTTCCAAGCAGGATTGTTACATTTCTTAAGGACATATGCGAGTGCTTTTCCGTGCAGGCTTCCAAGCTCTGGGGAGCCTCTCTTACCCCACCCGCAGCCACCCAGCACATCAGTCATTGGCCAGACTGTGATAAAGATTGCTATTCCTCTTCAGGGTGGACATTTCTGCATTAGCAGAGCCTGGATGGTACTGGGTAGCTCCTTTGTGTTCCAACTCTAAGATATCCAAAGCTTTATAGCCTGCCAATGATTCCAGAGGTTGTGCTGCTTTGTTTTGGGGTTTTTTTTTTAATAGCAGAGTCAGCTTTATGATGAGAAATGTGGCAAACAGGTGTTTCACCACAGCATGGCTTTGACTGCTTTTAGATTAGAGCAGCTGCTTTCTTTGAACAGCTTCCCAATTTTTCCCTCAATAACATGCATAAATCATGATCATTACAATCCTCTCAGTGAGTTTGCAATGAGATGCGGCTACAGACACTGAGCATTTGCACAGCACATCTGCAACTTGTAAAGCATGCTGCCAGAAGTGAAAGGGAAAAAACCAAAATACATATTCCTTCTGTCTGATGCGGAAGTTCGTGACTTTCAATTAAGCTGCAACATCAGTCTGCAGGGTATGCATATGTATTTATACAAACTGTTTCCTCTTACAAACTGTGTTTATCACTCAAATAATAACCGCCCCCCTACACACACCAACCACCAAGAATTCATTACATAGTCTGTGTTATGCTACACCAGGCAACAGTTATCTTTGCAGCCTATGGGCTATAATGGAAACCCAACATGTCAGCTATTTAAAGAAAAAAATAGAAGCCCTCCTGGCAGCAATTTAATTAACTTCCAGGGAGCATGCACGGCTAAGTCTGAGCTCTGAAAAAACATTACTACTGAAAATGGAATCTGAGATCATCTGTCAGAAAATAAAACTCTTAAAAACTGATAACCACCTGCTTCTTATACAGCATAGTCCTAAGCATGCGGACTCAAAGCTATGTTCCACGCTGTTCAACTACACATATTCTACAACATGCAGAGACAGAGAGATCTCCACTGCTCACTGCAAATTAACTTGGAAATGACCAGAGTTCTTTTGTGGGTGGGGGACGAACACACAGAAAGAATCTCCCCAGCATTTCTTACTTCTGGGTGCAGCCTCCTGGGCAAATGGATGGAGTTGCAAATAGGATGAATGCCAGCAGGAAACAGAGGGTTGCTCTTTTACACTGTGAACAATTCCAGTTCGGTCTGGGCTGGTGAAAGCTAAGGAACAAGTGTGAAGTTCACTTTTCATGCTCACAATTTCCTAATGAGGCCATACCTCTGTTGGATCAGGTGCACACCAGTGTTTACTACTACCAAGCAGGCATTTTTGCATTTCTTTAGGGCACATGTGAGCGGTACTGGGCTGCTTCTCCATGCAGCCTGCCATGCCTTGCGGATCCCTTCCCACTTTGTCCACTGCTGTCCCCCTTGATCAAACATCAGCTGGGTGGTAGGGGAAAATCCGCTGTACTGGGAAAGACAGGGAGTTATTTTGGCTGTATTAAGATCACAGAGAAGTGGCTGCTTGAACATGCCCCCCAAGTGCCCCTAATATAGCTAGCATCGCTGTCTCTGAGTACCTAGCTCGCCCAGTGGTAGCAGCCAGCATCTGGAGGGTTACTAATTCCCTACTGCTGCCACACAGCAACTGAGTCTATCAGGATCCTTGAGGAGGTAAGCAAAGGTTGGTCTGTTTTCATTCATATGGAGATGTTTCCATCCATTGCCAGCCTATTTTTGGTGGTGGTGGTGAGGGTCATTTGTATTTGATGTTGCCCTGTTGTTTATTTTTGGGAATATCACTGTACTCCGCTGTTTCCCAAAGATCTGCAGCCAAGACACAACAACCCTTGGCAGCCATTTCTGAATATTCCACACACTGTCCCTTCACATATGCAACGGGGAAGGGAGAAGGCAGAGAGAGAACCAGCTGTCTCATCTCTTATGTTTGTACACACAAACAAACATTAGACAGCAAAGTAATTCTAATCATAAGCACTTTGTGTGTGAAGTATCCAAACAATGTTTAACTAAGGAATAAGTGTTTTCCTCTGCTTTGGCAACAGAATAGACATGAGCAGCATCAACGATGTCCTCTTTTTATGTTAAGACAGAGCAGGGATCATAGCTCAATGGTAGGGTATCCGCTTCGCATGCAGAAGATGTCAAGTTCAGTGCACAGCTATAAAGATCAGCCCCGGGGAGCAGGAGCAGTAAGGAACCCTGCTCGAGACCTTGGAGAACTCGTCAATCAAAACACACAAACAATAGCAGGCTAGACAGATGAAAGGTCTGACTCAATATTAAGGCAGAATCACGTGTTCAACTTTTTGCTTGCCTTGCATGCATATCTCTGGTGTGCCAAAGTTTCATTTTGCTGGATCTCGTAGATAAAAGTCTTCTGAATGACACATGCTTAACTGACAGGGTTTATAGGGATATAGAATTAGCATGGGCAAATGGACTTGGCGATTGCAAGGGATTTCACTCTTTTCGCAACTCAGTCAAATCACGATGGAAGCATTGGTAATCCAGACATCCAGGAAATGTGCGCTGCACTGCATTGCAAAATATGACCTCTCATACATAATCTGGCTGCTGCTGTTTTTTTGAGAAAACATTCGTATACCACACATTCTACAATAAATTTCCCAAAATGGTTTCAGAGCACAAAAAACAAATCCAACAATCACAACAATGATAAAATTAAATTAAAAGGTTTAGGCTGCAACCTTAAATCCTCTGATGTTGGTGGTGATTTTTGCAACACACCCCAGCCTGTGCCCCCAGCAGGGGCCGGTATCACCAACCTTTGGGCACCACTGCCTAGAAATACTGCTCTGAATAAACTTTGCCTTAAATTCATGGCACATCTGCAATATGTTAAAGAAAGACATATGTTTGACAGCACCTTGAGACTAACTCTTTAGAAGCTTCTTATTGTAAAATATTCATGTTTATGTTTATTTTATTTATTTGCAGAGATTTCTGAACTGCCAACATGAATACAATTTTTTTTAAAAATAATAATACCGCGGCAGTGAACTACATCATATAAACAATGAAATTACATTCATAAAAAAGAAGTACAAAATACATCACAAATCAGTAGACCGAGTTAATACAACAATACAGCTGGATTACCCATTTTCATGGTAATTACTTTAAGCTCATTTTATGTTGTGGCAAGTCACATGCAAATATATATGCTCTGCTTTGCACAAAAAGGCTGGAGGGGATAGAATGGGGCCCCCTTGCACTGTGACTTAGTTCCCCCACAAACCCTTTGGAAGATGTCTGTTGCTGAGGTCCAGCCCATGATTCCCATCCCTCTTTACCTACAATTCTACAGGTCTCTTTTTATTGTTAATTATGGTCTATTAAGAAAGCCCAGCTATCTTACACTGACACCAGCCATAAATGTTCTATAAACATAAGCGCACCTGGGGATCTTCCACTTCTAAGTTCCCCTGGCAAAATTCCCCTGGCATACATTCAAGCGGTTCTGCATCTTCCAAATCTGCCACTCTGGTGCCAGATTTCTCTAGCTTTAACCTGCTAAAGAGCTTTCAAGTAAGGACCCATTGAGCTCTCAGTATTGAAAACAAACATTGCCTTCCCTTCTCGTACATTGATGCTGCCTCTTCCCTTGGGCACAGTCTGTCTCATTAGCAGCTTACACACTATTCCTGTTGATACAATCACACCGGCTGGTTGTCCGGGTATGACCCAGGCTTCTGAAAATGAAAAATGTGGCACTTTCCAATCAACAGCTGTAGTTTGCAGATGAAAACAAAGGCGGGGAGGAGGGAGACTTCCAGTGCAACAATACTTTCCTGAACTGTAACCAGACCAAAGAAAAATAAAACTTCCATGCTTTTGCCTCCAGCGCTTATGCCATAACAAGGTGCCAAAAGACTGCTTGTTATTTAAAAATATTTTCACCAGAAATGATACTCATCCGTACTCCACATCTTCAGCTGAACAGATCATACCTAGCAGAAACCCTGGAGAGCAGATAACAGAGTACAGCGGTACCTTGGTTTAAGAACAGCTTAGTTTATGAACAACTTGGATTAAGAACGCTGCAAACCAGGAAGTAGGTGTTTTGGTTTGTGAACTTTGCCTTGGAAGCAGAACATGTTCCGCTTCCTGTTGAGTGTGTTCCATTTGTAAATTGAGTCCCCCACTGCTATGGGAAAGCACGCCTTGGTTTAAGAATGCTTTGGTTTAAGAATGGACTTCCGGAATGGATTAAGTTTGTAAACCAAGGTACCACTGTATACAACAGCAGGCTACATGAGCCAGGGGCCTGGCTGAGCTGGAAGCAGGGTTAGTATTGTTAGGCGTGCCAGAATTTTCTAAGCGGTGAGAATTGGAACGTGGTCGTCGCTGGAAGCTTGCGGCATTTTCCAGCCTCCGTACACAGATTGAGAACAGGTGAGGCTCACTGCTTAGCATTCCAATGACACCCCCAAATCTTCTGCTTGCACATCAGGTTTGCTAGGGGAGCAGCCAGCACTTTCAGAGCTCAGGAAACCCCCACTTCTTGGCTGCTTCAAACTGCTGCTGCTTCACACACTGCTGCCTATCCCCAGCTGAGGGACTTCATTCATATATTGACTGGCTATGGATAAGGGCAGACAATAAGATACATCAGCCAGAAGGAAATCAGCCAGGTAGATCTTGTTGGGTTGGGCTACTTTAGCAGTTCCTTCTTGCAATTACAACGTCGCTGGGTCAGAAGGGCCAGCGACTTTGAACACAAAACTGTTGGGGATGGGCATGTTTTTGTAAAAACACACATACACAGAAAGATAAATTAACACCAGCTTCAGAATGCTTATTCCTCCCTCCTATTGCTCACCCCGTCAGCCATCCTACATTTGACATTTAGCCTGCAATCACACACTGATTTACCCATTGATCTGAATGGGGCTTATATCAGGGGCAAAATGAAAAGCTGAAACTGATTTCTTTTCTTTCTTTTTCAAGTGTTGCACTGTGAGTCAAACTCTTGGAAGGCTTAAAATATTTAACACATGGTTTCCAACAGGCAGCTCCTTCTTTCTGAGTCCAGGTCTGATATCTGGCACTTCAAAACATTTGCTCCCCCCACCTGTTTTCTGACAACTGTCCCCACATTTTTGTCAGTCACGGAATAAATGCAGTTATTCTTTATTGGACCATCCTGATGCTATGCTGAAACCCGCAATGTGATAACAGTCTGGAGACAACCAGTAAGGAGGAAGGGATGTAATAATTAGGTAGGATTGTTCAATCAATTAATCAGTTAGAATAAATTGGTTAAGCTTGCAAACCTAAACATGCTAGAGATTTAACCTCACTGGGCACAGTGTGACTTTCTATTGAGTAAATAAAAAATAAGTATTAGGTTGTGCTGTGCAACTGCAGTTCTGTGCATGGTTACCTGGGATTAAGTCTCATTGAACAATCCTAGGTAGGCACATTCTGTGAAGCTCTTTGCATTGGCGAAATGCGAATTTACTAAGAAAACCTTGTCATTTGCTCTAAAATCAAGCGGCTCAAAAAGAACATTTCTTTTCTCTTACCCCTCAGAATTTTAACAAATCAGTTTAATTGTTGCTATTCCGTCCTGAGACTTCTCTAAAGAAAACAACTTTCACTTGCAGAAAGTGAAAATCTGCCTGTATAATAACAACAGCTAAAACAACAACTATTTTCCTCTTCCCATTTCAATAAGGCTCCGATTTTTAAAAGCACAGTCCTCTGCATGTCCGCTCAGAATAAGGTTGACGGGGCTTACTAGCAAATTAATATTCATGTTTGGATTGCAATTTGAGATCCTTTGGCAATTTTGCCATTGTATTTTCAACTTCATTTCTACAATACAGGAGAATTAGAAGCACACTCTACAGCTACTGGTTTACCTTTTGTAAACTGCTTTGAGGGTTTGTTTTCGTTTTTTACAATCAAGCTGTGCATAAATTTTACGAAATAAATAAATACCGAAATAATCTTTAAAATCAGTGGAGGTACCGGGTTGGTGGGTGTTAACTATTATCTGTTTATTACATTTGAATTCTCACTTTCCCCCAAGCATTCCCTTCCCACCCAGGTAAGAAAAGCAAGCCTTAGACCTGCTTAGCAAGAGAGATCAAAGCTGCACCAGTCACATTTGTACTGATTTCTGGGTCTATGTTTATTGACCTTCAAATTAATGTATCATCACACATTTATTTTGAACTGAAAGAACTGCTGTAGCACACACACTTTGAGCATATGTGCAGCATATGAGTTGGCTTATTCATTTATTTATTTATTGCAAGGGAAGTTGGGCTGTTTAGAAACAAATGAAAACTGTGATTCTTTGCATTCCAGTCAAAAACCGAAAGTCATGCGTAAGTGCTCTGAGGAGGGTTGGGGCAAACTTCACATTTGATCGCCCATGTTGCCCACACCTGCTGTTTCAACATGGTATGCTAGCAATCTAACTTCTCTCGGCAGCCTGACACATGGCAGTGACCTTGCTTTAACTCTGGATGCTTCCTGAATGTACACGATTGTCCCAAGGGGACACTAAACAGCTGGCCAGGCTTGACATCGCCAACCTCATTGCATACAGAGGAAGCAAAAGCAATTTGCCTGGCCAGAGCTCTATCTTCAACTCAGAATTCCCACAGCAAGGCTAGTGAACTTAGGGAGTGCACTGGCCTCAAGAAACTTGCAGAGTTATTTCTTCTCTCTACCTTCTGCGGGGAGATGAGATTATCAGTAAACTGCTAGCCAAGAAGGTTGCATGCTACCTCCACTGAATACCTGTTGCCTCTGAGTCCCGGTTGTTGGGAACTGCAAGTGAGGAGAGTCTCGCCCGACTCACAGCATGCATGTAGCATTCAGCATGACGGCATTCTCAACACACTGCAAATCCTTCCATGGATTAAATCAGATTACTGTTAAGTATTCTGATCTGGGATTAATTGGTTAATCTTACCAATTAAAAAAACCTATGGCTTTCAGTTAAATTTGCAAGATTCACCAACCAACCTTAGGAAGTGATTGCATTCTGTTACAAAATTCCCAGCTATTGCTCAGTCAAAGCACTTGCGGGTGGAGGATGTTTTGGCTCCAGCTGACAACTGCAAGTTGCACAGGGACTGTGCTGATCCCTGCTAGCCCAAAGAACAGACCAGCCGATTGACAGTGCTAATACCGCTAGTGCAGTTTGGATAGTGATTCATTGAATAAACACCCATACGACTTTGAGGACCTATTATCTTACAGGGTTTTTTCTTTTTTCTTTTGTACATTATGCCCTGCAAATAATTATAATAACTATGCCAAGGGCTACTTCTTGCACGTAACTGATGCGACCTTAACTACATTAACGGGAACTTAACGAATGCTGGTAAGTGAAGTCAAAACACCTTACTAGAAAGTTTTGCTGTTGTGTTGGTGCTGTGCAGGGTGGATAACCTGCAGCCTTTTGCCTAATCCTGTGTGGCTGGAGGGTTTCTAGAGGGCAAGATGGAGAACAAGAGGGGGAAATGGAGGGATGGGGAGGGGGGTGGGAAATGGATAGCACAGTGGAAGAAGAGGGAAGTCCTCTGCAAGCGATCAGTACAGACCTTTAGAAAGGAGGGTAGAGAGCCAGAATAGGCAGTAATGCTTGGGAGTGGCCACAGCTCAGTGGCAGAGCATCTGTTTTGCGTGCAGAAGGTCACAGGTTCAATCCCCAGTAGGACACAGATAAGGACCATTTTTTAAACCAAGGCAGATGGACCAATGGTCTGATTTTGTATAAGGTAGCTTCCAATGTGCTTATGAAATGCTTTGCAAATGATCAGCTCAGACCTGTACCAAGAGCAAGCTCTTCCTCCCCAACAACATGCTGGGTGGGGAGGAAGCGGGAGATAGGTAAAAGCGGATGGCAGAAGGAGAGAGAGGGAGAGGGAATGAGAGAGAGAGAAAGAGAAAAGAGGGTGGTCCATCCCACTTTGGCCCTGTCCATTGCTGGCATGTGGGCCAGCAATTTAACAGAATTAAAGTTTCCCCGCCCTTCCTGTAATGGAATACAGCACCGAGTTATGTCACTGAAGAGGCGGAACTTTGTAGAAAGGAGGGAACGCCTCTGCCAATGACTCCCATCAAGTACCAAAACCCATAACTAACAGACTCCAATTGTAAAGATCAGCCTTTGACAAGCTGTTTTGGACTACAACTCCCAAGATCAGCTCTAGCCAGCATAGGCTGGGGCTGGCAAAGGGAAGCAGCAAAACCTTTCTCCTGAATCAACTGTGAATCACCAGGGACAGATTTGCCAGTACAGTGGTACCTCGGGTTACATACGCTTCAGGTTACATACGCTTCAGGTTACAGACTCTGCTAACCCAGAAATAGTACCTCGGGTTAAGAACTTTGCTTCAGGATGAGAACAGAAATCGTGCGGTGGCAGTGGGAGGCCCCATTAGCTAAAGTGGTACCTCTGGTCAAGAACAGTTTCAAGTTAAGAACGGACCTCTGGAACAAATTAAGTACTTAACCCGAGGTACCACTGTACTGCATTTGAGGGCACTGCTGTGGAAAAGGGGCACAGACTGACACACCATCTAAGCAAGCATGCACAGAGACAGTGTAGTTGTCCCACCCTCACTCCCCTGCACACGCATGCACACACACACACACACACACACACACACACACACCAGTGGCGTAGCGTGGGTTGTCAGCTCCCGGGGCAAGGCAAGTAATTTGCGCCCCCTAACCCGTGGATTTGCGCCCCCTAACCCGTGGATTTGCACACCCTAACCCTAACCCCCAGATGTTGCGCCCGGTGCGGCCGGCCCCCCTGCACCCCCCATGCTACGCCACTGACACACACACACACATACACACACACACACAGCAAGGATACCTTAAGTCTAATACACAGACCCTACTTCTGCCATCTGTAAACAAGCAATCTTTCCTTTGCAGGAAGGCAGGCATGTAGTAAAACATTAACGTGATGAAAGCTGACCTTTTGAATTTGTTTGTTCAGTGAGCCACTACTAATTAAAGTCCCTCTCTCCTCCAGCTCAGACACAATTTCCTTTTCATTTGTTTTAATTCCCACCCACCCACCCCACCCCTCCTCTTTCCTCCTTCTGCCTGGCAATTCCACCCAAAAAGGCTGGGTTTGGCAGGTAGGAAGAGACACAATGGCCAGGGCTGCCCGATTTATGCACCAGTAAGTAGGAAGCTAAGCCCTACACAAGCTCCAAGTCTCTCTCACCGGCCACAATGCAGCTTGACAGGTCAAGAGCATGACGGGTGAGGCCCCTGTGGGGCAGCTGCAGAGGAAAAACTTTGTACACTGATCTCCAAAAGCAAGCAACTGACAAGCTTCCACTTTCTGGGTACGCATCAGGGCTATTCACAATCAGGGTCATTAGGAACTCTGGACCTCTTTAAAAACGAGCAACAATATGGAGCAACTTGTCTGCAGAGGACACCCCCCCCCCCGCACAAAATGCTGCCATTGTTTATGCAAGTTTCGCCTTATTAAAGATTAGCTAATGCAAGCAAGTAGGCTATGGAGCTTTGAAAGACACTGCCCCAGTTCACACACCATTCACAAAAGAATCACATCCCCAACCCAGTGTGAACGGCTGAGTCCAGCCTCTGGCTGCTGCAGTGATTCTTTCTTCTTCAGTTACTACACATGCTTTCCTTTCTTTTCCCCACATTTGCAGTTGGCGAATGATTACTTAAAGTAATGCAAACTGAACAAAACATAGTCATTCTATATGCTAATATTGAAAAGGGAAATGTAATTACCTGGAGTAGTCCCCTTTAGCTTCCTACAATTGAGAAAAGTAATGATGTTAAAACACTTTTCCGCAGTGGCTCTCAATGCTAAATTAAGACATCACATCACTGAAAACTTTTTTTAAAAGAAAACACCCACCCACACCCTAAACTTGTATTTTAAGCCAAGCCTTGACCACTCCGGCAAGTCTAAAGGACATCACTGGTTCTATAGGGTTTTGCTCTTTTCAAAGAAACAGAGAGCCCATCCTTGCTCAGCTACAGCCAACCACAAACTGAAATTACAGGGATAGCCAGCCCTTGTGAACAGTCTGGCAAGGTTCATTCAAAACAGCACATAAGTTCAAAAGGTCAAAGCCATCATCAGCTTGCTGCTGAATTTTGTCAATGAAAATCCAAGTCTCTTGCTAAGAAAAAAGCAGAAGAGACATGAAAATATGAACAACAACAAAATCGTATGTGGTAAGGAAGATTGCTAACTGGAAACCAACAGTGCCCTTGATTGGGATCTACAGAACACTGTTCTAAAAATAAAATGACACTGCATTTTGAGCTTTTGTTTTTGAAGCACAACTGGTGAGAGAGGTTTGAAAATCTACAGAAATGCTTAACATTGTTGCACCATATCACACTCTTTATCCAGTGTCCAACATATAACTTTTTTTTGGGGGGGGGGAATAATTATGCTAGAAACGGGATGCTAGTTCAATCATTCTGTGTAACTGCACATCTTAAAACACATGCTCATACTCTTACTTCACCCCAAATATCCCCAAATGTTTACGTCCATTCTAACATCTCTGTTTGCTTTTAGCACAATGACAGTTTTGAAGCATTTGTATCACAAATGCACATTTATTTGGTTTTTTGCCGGGGTGAAGGGAGAAATAGACATGCCTACGAAATATAACAAATACATGAAAAACTGCTGTCAAAATTTTGGAACTAAAGGCTTTTGAGACCATGCATGTAAAATTAATAACAGCAACAGGCATGCAGAGAGTTTGAGAAAAATCTTACCTGTAAAATCAAAGCAGCTAACCTGAAGACTGTCTCACTTTCCACCTCAATATGCCCCTGTTTAAATAAAGAGGAAAATATTAAGGAGACATAGCCTAAAACTGCAGCAATAGGATGCCCCCCAGGGCTACACCGAATCTGTTAGCCTGTCACTACTCAGCACCACTGGTTTTCCTTCCATTGCAGATCATACCATTACAGCAAGAAGGGGTGGGTGTAATTTGAGCTGTAAAGTTGGGCAACTTCATAGCAGTTAACATGGACAAGCAGGAAAATGATTCTGAAAACGGAGGTGCAGAAGGCAAGAGGAAAGCTGACATGTGGGTTGCCTGAAATCTTTGATGAATCACACCTCCCCCCTTACAAATTTAGCACGTTTGGACCCTGCAGATTTCCCGAGGTCTGTTGGCTGCACATTGACTGAATTTTATGCAAACACATCCAGCACACTTACAGTGTGCACAGTTATTTAGAGGTAAACCCCATGATGCCCAATGGTCTAAACATACATAAGACAACTGCACTTTATCCTTTTTACGGCAAGGTTTGGGAACTTGAACCGTCTTGTTTCAACACACACACACAAAAACAACTTGTGCATGTAGGCTACTGTATTCAGACATTTCTAAAGATAAAACACCATTGTTTTGATCGCAAATGCACTGTTATCGTTTCAATAACGTTTTTGAACGTGCAAAAAGGCTTTCCAAAGTCCCTAAACTTTTCATGCCCCGAAAAACAGTCCTGCTGGGTAGGTTGCTAGTCTCATCTATTACGCAAATGCAGAATCGAAGCTAAGAGGCAACAAACTGCAGCGGCTGCCACGTTTTTCATTATTCAAAAAGCCAGTAAACTTCAGATCCTGGCTAAGGATTTCCCCACCCCCACCCCCCGCTGCTTTTCTCTTCTTTCACTGCCACCCAATGGATAAGAAACTGGTTGCCAGGCACTTCCACAGGAATAAATAAGCTAGTGCATTGCAAACCCCCCCCCCATGGACCACTTGGAAATTGCTGAGGGTGTTGGTGGACTACTTAATGATTTTTCTGCCTGTTGCAGCATTTGTAATGTGCTGTGATAGGTGCTGTGTGATTTGTAATTATATTTTTGCTGCTTCTTTTATTTCTTATATTGTATTTTATTGCACTACAATTTTAATTTCATAGAATTCCTATCCGTATATCCTATACATAGAGTCTATGTGGAATTTGTTTCTTAACCAAAAAACAGACAATACACTCTTATACAATTGAATCAGCAGTTGCTGTATTTCATCCTCTTCCACTGAATGAAGCCACCACCTTCTTGCCTTCACTACGAACATTCCCCACCCCATGCTTCAAATGGGCAGTCCTCTTTTTTCTTCTTTTCTCTTTGTAAAAGAGCCACTTGTAACCTTATAAGACACATTCTCGTTACTTTTTTCTAAGTAGTCAAATGCTTAAAGGTTGTTCCAAGAATGAAGATAGGTGTGGGAAAGAAGTGATGTCACAGTCATCAGCCAATCTATCCTGTGCACTGCTGCCTTCTCTTGGCATCCAGTAGAACCAGTTCTCCCTGAGCAAAACCCTGAAAGAGGAATAGCAGCTATATCTGATTCAGAATGGTAAGTGTATTTTCAGAGAGCATATAGCATATAAGATGAAATATTCAGGATATTGGGAACTGATAGAAATGAAAAGACCTTGCAACAGTTGAACTGTTGGCTAATTAAACAATCTATGGTCTTTTAAACTGTGGCAGGAGTAATTGGTTTGTTTGTTACTATGTTGTGTACTTTTATACTGCCAAATGCCCTGCGATCTGGTACATAAATTTAATAAATCAGAATAATAAAATATCAATGCACATAGAACTACTGGCCTAGTTCTCATTGAGGTGGAAAATCTATACCTGAGCTGTCCTGCTTCAAGCTGCAGGTGACTGACTGACTGCACATGACTGACTGTTCGTTGAAAGAAAGAAAGAAAACCCTTGCATGAGTGATACCTTCAACAAGATCAAAATTGAAGGGACTAGCAAATAAATGGCACACCCTGCTTTTAACATTTAGAAAGAAAAGAGTTAGAGAATGATTGTAAAACACTTGGGTGAATATGAATATTCTTGTTGTAGAACAGCCTTTCCAAACCTGGTGCCCTTCAGATATTTTGGACTACAATTCCCATCATCCCCAACCACTGACTATGCTGGTTGGGGCCAATCAGAGTTATAGTCCAAAACATCTCGAGGGCACCAGGTTGGGAAATGCTGCTGTAGAAAAAGGACTTGGCTTCCGAGACACGATGAGCAGAATTTAGCTCATTCAATGGTCTGGCGGGCAGGAGGAGTGATAAATTTTCACCGATTCCACCTGAAGCCCCACAAAGTATGCCATAGACAGTTGGGGGGGGGGCTCTAGAAATTAGCAAGCTGCAGGAGGGAAATGAGCAAAAAAAATTGTCTCTCCCTCCCCACTCCTTCCAGCAGTGGAAGCCTCCACTGGTTCATATCCTTCTGTGAATGGAAGGCTCCATCCTGCTTGCAGGAGATGCAAAGTCATTGCAGGAACCTTCTATTTTGGTCTGGGTGGTCCAAAATAAGCTCTAGTGGAGGGGGCACACATCTTGG
Source organism: Podarcis bocagei (assembly GCF_964188305.1). Classification (NCBI taxonomy): domain Eukaryota; kingdom Metazoa; phylum Chordata; class Lepidosauria; order Squamata; family Lacertidae; genus Podarcis; species Podarcis bocagei. Next base: position 33,599,340 of record NC_138126.1, read on the forward strand.
AATGGGAAGTACGCAGGAGATAGGTCTACCCACATAATCCAAACATCCTAGTTTCAATTTTAAGTACAGTGGTACCTTGGGTTACATACGCTTCAGGTTACATACGCTTCAGGTTACAGACTTCGCTAACCCAGAAATAGTACCTTGGGTTAAGAACTTTGCTTCAGGATGAGAACAGAAATCGTGCTCCAGCCGTGGCGCAGCAGCAGGAGGCCCCATTAGCTAAAGTGGTGCTTCAGGTTAAGAACAGTTTCAGGTTAAGGACGGACCTATTGAACGAATTAAGTACTTAACCCGAGGTACCACTATATGTCTAGAAACAATAGTATTTGGGGAAGCCCTTTTATCTTGCTACATTCAATATACATATGAAAACCTGGTTTAGCTAATCTACATTAATAGTTTATATTAGTGAAGATAGGGCTGCCAACAACTTTGTCCGGATTTTCACTTTTGGGAATATGGAAACCCTAGTGAAGTACACTTGCCAGTGGAAGAAAGTTGTGATGGAGTGGGGAATGCGAAGGAGCACAGCACAACACAGCCAGTGTGATGATGTCATCCGCAAGTGTGCAAAGATAAATGACCGGCTCTCCTTGCTCAGATAAGTGACTGACATGATATTAAGACTTTCAGGGTTTACTATTGTTTGTGGCATATTAACACAGAAGTTAGTAAATAAGGCCAGCTCACTATTATATGTGATAAAACAAATTTCCCTGCATTTTTTTTTTTTTTACCATTCTTGGGAGTGTTCTTATGGGGGCTATTGAGATGACTTTAAAATTCACCTCTACACTACTGCAGTGGGAATTGCTTAACCCTATATGGAACATAAATCCAGTGTAGGAGAGATAATGTTCGTTTTTCACATTGCAGAACTGCACTAATGAGAACATTCACAGTCATAAAATGCTTCACCTTTTGTGCAACAATTAGGGCCACTTGAGACCCCGTCCTGAATTGAACCTGGCAGTCCAGCTGATAAGCATCCCTGGGGACAGCTGACAAGAAGACTCAACTTTATAAAATAAAATAGCTGCACAGTTAGTTATGCGGTACTCTGACATATGGCTACCCCCTAGGGACCATGTAGTTTGATGGCATCAATCCAAGCAGACATAGAATTTAAAACTCATAGACACTTGGTAAGGGCTCCATGGGAATCTGTGGATATTAATGCATAATGTGACACTTATCATAATCCTGCATTCAGAAAGTGGTTCGATTTACATAAAAAAGGAGGCATATGTTTGGAGAAGCACAATTTTTAGGAGCCAGGAAGTCTATCCTCAAGTTTTCCTCTATACAGGTAAGGATAGGACAGTATTAAGTAATTATTAATTCCATGATTATACATTTCCCAGTACCGTATATATTGGTTCGTAATGTTGGTGTATCACATTTAGAGATAAAATATTTATGCCTTGTGACACCTGCTATAGTTTGGGTGGGTATGCTGTTTTTCACGCTTCGCACCTTCTCCTGCAACCAGAAAACAGAATCGTTGTACTGTTTTTGCTTCTGCACTTTCTCTATTCTTCCAGGCTGACTTGTTTAAGATGAATATACCAGCCTAGGGTTTGCCGGTCAGAAGGTCAGCGGTTCGAATCCCCGCAACGGGGTGAGCTCCCATTGCTTGGTCCTGCTCCTGCCAACCTAGCAGTTCGAAAGCACGTCAAAGTGCATGTAGATAAACAGGTACCGCTCCGATGGGAAGGTAAATGGCATTTCCGTGCGCTGCTCTGGTTCGCCAGAAGCGGCTTAGTCATGCTGGCCACATGACCTGGAAGCTGTACGCCGGCTCCCTCGGCCAGTAAAGCGAGATGAGCTCTGCAACCCCAGAGGCATCCGTGACTGGACCTAACTGTCAGGGGTCCCTTTACCTTTACCTTTTACCAGCATACCAGCAATCTCTCACGCCATTATTTACCTTATATTGCTTTCCCCTTTCAATTTTTGCATGGTAACGTGTCTGTCTCTCTCTGTGTGTACACACAGACAGTACACACACTGTGTGTGTACACACAGATGTACTAAGATCACAAATCCCTCCTTGCTGCAAAACAAAGCCAGATCTAATATGAGTTGTAGGTATTTTACGTATTGTATTCTGCCATGTGTGACGGGGTGGGAATCTTGGCTGGTTGGGGCTGATCAGAATTGGAATCCAACAACATCTGGAGAGCAACAGGCTCCCCAAAAGAGATACATGGAACGCTTTCATGGTGTCTACATTCCTGTGTAAAAATTAAAGAAATCAGTTTGACTCTCCTTCACCTCAAACGTAAGTGCTAAGAGTCCACTTGCACCAAAAGAGGTGTGTGTGTGTTTACACACACCTCCCCCACAAAAGAAGACAGCATTTCTATAGATTAATATCCTTGTCTTGATTTAATGTTTTGCTTCTAGACAGTGATTTTAAATTTGTCTGCCCCAGCCAACCAATCTCTAAAAGTGTTCAGTGCTCCTTTGCTAGAGCCTTTCCCCTCATTTCTACCTGGGCTGAAAACATAAGCCCATATTAAAGATTCAAAGTGTAAGTTTGACAGTTCAGCACACAGCAGCCTTATGAAAAATTCAGTGGATGACAGACGAGAAGTCCCAATGCTGTATTTACCTCAAAACATGACTCTTCACAGAGAAATAAATGAATAAAATATCAAGTGCCATCTTAAGTTTCATACTTTGGAACAGGATATTATTTTGGGTCCAAGCAGGGGAAATATTTTTTTTTAAAAAAAGATAATAACAACAAAACCTATAAAGCTTTCAGAAAGTTTCTCAATTTGAACATGCTTATTCCTCCTATTAAAACCTTCATGATCATTTCAGACAGAGGGAAGACGAACTGGCCAAAGCGTCATGAGAAAGTTGACTGTGTTTTTGGTCCTACTGAAGGTTTTTTGTTGTTGTTGACACAGATAAACATGTATTGACATATGTCAATACGAGTTGATCTCATATGAGTGATGGTGGACAAGGTGGCATTTTGAATTTTGTAACTAGCTCCTTTCTTGTCCAACTGAGGTAATTACAGGGTGGTGGCAAGTTTGGAAATCAAACTAGTGTTTTAAACCTGGAACAACTTCAATTTTCAAAAACAAACCTAACATAAAAACAGTAATTTGATATCACTATAATTACACAGCTGGCTTAAAGAGTATATATGCAAGCAAGTTGGCGGGGTTGATGTGCAGGATGAGTCTCAAAAGACTGGATAGATTTCTGAATTACTCAAATTGGGAAGGGAGGACATAGCTGGATATAATCCAGATAAAGAAATCAGGGTTTTATAAGATGCAGATGTAAAGATGTTCAAACAGAACTATTTGAAAGAGAATTGAAAGAGCCATGCCTTTTAGTCTGATACTGTGGCGGCCAATCCTTTTAACATGAATAACTAAATTAAGACTGCATGGAAATGACAACTGCAGAACAGCGGAGGTGGTTTTTGTTGTTTTGGTTTCTGGGGTTTCTTTTGCATACAGAACATCTTAGGCCTGGAAATTACTTTGGGCGACATTTCTTACAATTTTAAGTAACCTGCTTGCTGCATATACATTAAATAGCCTGCCTCGTGGCTGTTTCTAATCACCCATAGGGAATAGGGGTAAAAAGACCCTTCTTATGGCTGAATTTTTAAAGTAGGTCTATAGATCTACCCCCTCTATTGCCTGTCCTCCCACTTGGTGTTGCATTTGTTTTACGCTTACGTTTTGTATTATTATTATTATTATTATTATTATTATTATTATTATTATTATGCTCAACAACTAACCTCAGCACAACCTTCAGTTCTAATAGTATCCATTGGACTTTATATTCTGGTGAAAAGAATCTCACTTTTTCTGTTGCTGTTGATGTGCAAGGTCAATTCTGGAAGGTTTGGTGAACTTTGGAGTTAATGAGGCCTTAAAGGCTCATCGTTAGAAGTTTAGTCAAATAAATAAGGTCAATGAGCACTAATTAGGCATTAAATAGAATTAAGAACGAGGTTGCCTTTCAACCATAGTGTTCATTTTATTGCACACGGTGGTAGTTTCATCACTGAGTAAATTATTTCTTGCAATGTTCAAACTATTTGCAGCCTAGCTTTTGGTTTAGGATTGGTAATGAGGGAAAGCAGGGTTAAAGCCATGAGAGTGGCAGAAATACAGCAGGATATGCCTTTTCTAGCATGGAGGTTCAATTATGGGAGAAACATCACCCATTCACATTTTGTCTGTTGGACATTTTAATATGTGTGTGGCCACTGATTTATTTTTGGGCCCTCCGCCCAATCTGCAAAACAGAAAAACTAATTTGTGTATGATGTAGCTCAAATTCCTTGAGAATTCTGTCCTGTTTTGTGAGTGGGTTAGAGGGCCCAATCCACACACAGTGTACTGGGCCCAGAAAAACCGGTTGGCACCCCTTGGTAGAGAGGCCAGATCTTCCAGAACCAAGCATGACTAAACCACTTTGTAAATATGCCCATTTTTCAATATCGATCTGAAAACAGAAATGTATAGACGTAGAGCATAAATCTTCACAGTATAGTCGTACCTTGGATCCCGAATGCCTTGCGAGTTGAATGTTTTGGCTCCTGAATGCCACAAACCCGGAAGAGAGTGTTCCGGTTTGCGAACGTTCTTTGGAACCCGAATGTCCGACGTGGCTTCCAACTGGCTGCAGGAGCTACCTGCAGCCAATCGGAAGTCGCGTCTTGGTTTCCCAATGTTTGGGAAGTTGAACCGACTTCTGGAACGGATTCTGTTTGACTTCTGAGGTACCACTGTAGTTAGAAACTTGGCCCAAAGTTCATGCTCAAAATGTGTGATAGCACACGTCAACTCCCTGAAGACTACATGTCAATTTTTTTTCCATCTCTTGTTAAAAACATGCCTTTAAAGATCTGCTGCGACCCGGGGTCCTTATGCAGCATCTGAATTACAACACAACTCTAACCACATCTACTCAGAAGTAAGTGTTTGAATTAAATAGGATTTACTTCCTAGGTGAGTGGGTTTAGAACTGCACCTTTAATCTTTTTACTGAAATGCTGGTAAAAGGAGCTTTACTGTACTGTGATCTAGAAAGGAATTTGGACCCTTTACCTAGAACAGCTGCAAGCTTATCAGCATTTTGAGGTTGACCTTTTCTACAAGGAGTTAACCTTGCAACACCCTTCAAGTAGTTCAGTTGAGACCTATGACTTCACCCACTGAACTTCACATCTGAGCAGGAATTCGAGCCTAGATTGCCTGTAGGCAACTCTGACACTTGAGTCCAACATGGTGCACTCCAGGGATCATGGGCTACAACATACATCCCTGATCACTGGCTACACTGGCTGCAGCTTATGCAAGAGTTACTGTGATTCACAACATCTGGAGGGTACCAAGTTGGCTACCGGTGGTCAACTCATGACACACCATTTCCCCCCTCCCCAGGTCTGCTCTTATTTTTGAGTGATTAATAAAATATTATTGTACAGAAATAAAGGAACACAACTTAAAACGCTTTTGATCTAAAGTCCTAGTTGCAAGGTACCTCAAAAAGGCAGGCTTTATGAAATGCTAAAAAAAAAATCAAGTCAATTGCAGCCTCGGAGACTTCAAAACTAGCAGTTACGTGAGCATAGGGAAGAACTGTACCTTTCCTCTAGTCATAAACTTGGTTTTCTTCCCTAAGGCCAGTGTCATTCAGAGATGACTATGGGCTGTGTGAGTAGCCTCAAGAAATCCAAAGCCCAAGTAACAATGTGCAATTACACGTGACTGTTTGGGTGTTGGGAAGAGGAAAGTGGGTAGAAAAAGAAAAAGGGGAGGGAGGGAGGGAAGGAGAGGGGAGAAAGTGGTAATTACCAGGGTGTGGGCACCCTGGTCGGCTAATTAAAGTTGAAGAATCCACAGTACAAATCACATGAAATAAGGAGCATCAGACACATAAAAAAATCACGGTGTTGAGAAAAGGTAGCAAACGTTTAGTCACCATCTGAATTCTGACGTTCAGTCAAACCATCATTAAGAAGAAGAAGAAGAAGAGGAGGAGGAGGAGTAGTTTGGATTTGATATCCCGCTTTAAGGAGTCTCAAAGGGGCTAACAATCTCCTTTCCCTTCCTCCCCCACAACAAACACTCTGTGAGGTGAGTGAGGCTGAGAGACTTCAGAGAAGGGTGACTAGCCCAAGGTCACCCAGCAGCTGCATGTGGAGGAGCAGAGACGAGAACCCGGTTCACCAGATTACGAGTCCACCGCTCTTAACCACTACACCACACTGGCTCTCTAACCACAGTTATGCCTGGATATTATTAATCATCATCATCATCATCATCATTACTACGTATACTACATTGATTACCCACTATTCACCAGCTAGTCCCAGGGCAGTTTACAACAATTTAGAGGACTTCCGGGTTGACGCGATCTGGAAATGGCGGATTCCCTCCGAGCTCCGGAGGGAATCGGCTCCACTGAGGACGGGTCTTTGCCGCGCCGGCGACGCGGGGACCCTTAAAAGCCGCAGGCGCGGAAGCCTGCGGACTGAAGACTCGGCGGGTGCCTTAAGCGCCCCCCCTGATTCGCGAAGAGCCTTTTTAAAGGCTGCGGAGGGGATACGGGGGTGGCGTGGCACTGAGAGTCGACCGCTACCTCGGTGGGGCGAAGCCGCGAGCCATGACCAGTGAGCGCTGACTTTCTTCCTTGAAAATTTGGACTGAAAGAATTACCCGTGAGTAAGACGGATTCGGACTTTAAAATTTTTTACCTTGAATTGGAGACGACCGGGGGGTGTGCTAAAAGGAAGTCCGCACCCCCCCCTTGCAGACGATCTAAGCAACGACATAAGAGCTAAGCTGGAGAGCCTACCCTTGGCGGGGTGAGTTAAAAAGGACATTAACTTTCAAGATTTAGTTAAAGCAAATCTTGTGCTGGAGAGTGGAGTTTTGGAGACCCTTTTTATGTTTTGAACAACCCCCCCTCCCGGGCTCGGGAACGTCCTGCCTTTGTGCCTGTGTAAGAGCTGCGGAGTTTGACAGCTGTCAAAGCTGCCAAACGGGCAGTTTAAAGCGGAAAAATCATTACCTAAGATCCCTCTGGATTAAAACGAGTTATAATTGAGACAAAATTGTTGGAAACAAAGTAATAACAACAAGTTAAAGGACTCTTGGAGAAAAGACTTGGGTCCAAAGAGAACTTGGGTCCAACTTAGGAAAATCAATTTTTTTATTAGAGAAAAGGTAATAAAATGAATAGGATGGTTAAGAGGAGAAATACCAACTTGCTGATATAATCTTGGGAATTGGGATGCACGAGGGGGGGTGGGGGGAAGTCAGGGAACAAGGTTATGAAACCAGGATCTGCTGAATCTATACATGTTTGTGTTATTTTTGTGTTTGTATTGTCTTTATAAAAGTGGAAAACCCAATAAAAATTTTATTAAAAAAAAAAAGTTTACAACAATTTAAAATTCAATATTAAAAACAAATTACAGTCACAGAAGTACGGTGCGTTCCAAAAAACCACACACCTCAGGTGTCAAGGGTGAGGGCAAAGAGGTGTGTGCTGAAAAAAGATTTGCCTCTGTGGGGAGAGAATTCCAGTGTAGGGGCTGTGACAAAGAATGCCCTGTCCCAGGTCACACGTCCTTTAATCTTCAAAAGTGGTGGAGCTATCAAGAGGGCCCCCTCTGCTGATCTTAACACCTAAGAGGATGTGTAAGGATGGAGGCGGTATTTAGAGCCTAAAAGTAAGTCCTTCAGCTGTAGTGCCTTAAATTAGGCCAGGAAATGAGCTGGCAGCCAGTCCAGCTGTTTCAGAAAAGGAGTGATATGAGTTCTAAAGTGAACCCCAGCCATTCATTCATCTGGCTGCTGTGCTTGGAACCAGTTGAAGCTTTTTGAGTCATCTTCAAAGGCAGCACCGTGTAGAGTACATTGCAATAACCCTATCTGGAAATTAACCTGGTTAGCTGAAAACAGAAACAAACGTGTAACTTTCTCTATGGTCACCATACATGCCTCATACATTTAAAGCACCCATGAAGAGTCATGGCTTCCTACCCAAAAGTCATGGGAACTATATTTTGTTAAGGGAGGTGAGTTGTTAAGAGACCCTTAACAAATTACAGCCCCAAGCATTCATTCATGGGGGGGGGGGTGTCCCTGACTCCCAGTACATTTCCAAGCACAATTCAAAGTGTTGGTTTAAAGCCCTAAACGGCCTTGGCCCAGTATGCCTGAAGGAGCGTCTCCACCACCACTGGTCAGCTCAGACACTGAGGTCCTACTCCAAGGGTCTTCTGCTGGTTCCCTCACTGCAAAAAGTGAAGTTGCAGGGAACCAGACAGAGGGCCTTCTCGGTAGTGGCGCCCTCCCTGTGGAATGCCCTCCCATCAGATGTCTCAAGGAAATAAACAACTATCTGACTTTTAGAAGACATCTGAAGGCAGCCCTGTTTAGGGAAGTTTTTCATGTTTTATTGTGTTTTTAATAATCTGTTGGGAGCCACCCAGAGTGGCTGGGGCAACCCAGTGGCAACCCAGTCAGATAGGCAGAGTATTATTATTATTATTATTATTATTATTATTATTATTATTATTATTATTTCTGGGTTAGCAGAGTCTGTAACCTGAAGCATATGTAACCTGAAGTGTATGTAACCTGAGGTACCACTTTATATCTTTCGCTTCTCTATTTTCCTGTGCACTTTTTCAACATTAACTTTGAAGTTACTTTCAGTTATTTTTATCAGGTTTTCATAAATGAGAAATATAGTTAAGACATTGGAGATGTATTTAAATTTTTCTCATATGCAACTGAATAATTTTCATACAGCGTCTTCTATGGACTTTCTCAAACGAAAGGAAGCCAGACGTGTTTGTGCTTAAGAGGTACTCTAGATGCTGAAGGAGTGGCAACTGAACATAATCTTCTGTGATATGTTGAAGAGCAGATTTGGAGACTAAACTAGGCCAGGAAATGAAGGGCGGCTACTCACCTGAAAAAGAGGCCACCAGCCAACCATGAATAATTAGTAAGGAACAAAATAATGCCTTCACAGAGACTACAGGGGATATGTTTAATCCTTTGCCTTTTACACAGACATAAGTAGGCCTTCAACAGACTCCTACTAGGAATCCTTTGTGATCACAAGCACTCCTTTTTGTGAAATGACTGAAGTGTTAAGAGCAACTGGGCTCTAAAACCACCTCCCTAGAAAACAAATGTGCAAAGTTGGTGGGATAACCAAATACAGAAAAATAATAATAAATGAAAAGTTAAGTGCTAGCCTTCTTTTCTAAACACACAGTGCTGAACCAACCAAATCAGAAGTGGAGAGAAACAAAAGGTACCTCCACTATTGTGCCTAAAATGGAAAGGCAGCCATGTTAGTCCATAAGAAAAAAAAAGGGGGGGCACTCCAAAATTCAAAGCTGGACTACTGGGCTCCATCAAAATGCCAGGAACGTGTGTGTTATATTTAAGGTGTTGGACAGAACCCCTGCAAATCAGGCTTTAATTTCTCAGAGTTGGGGAACAACCCTGATTATTTCTTCATCCCAGAATCTTAGATGTGTAACTTGATAAAGCACCAGAAGTACTTACTCAGCCTGAAATGTCAATCTTGAAATTTCAATCAGTTCTCTTCTGGAGAACTCTTCATCAGGCAATCTTTTGTTTGGTTCGGAGGACTGAATCTGAGACAGTTTCCAGGCAGAGCATGTGGAAGAGCCCTTCCCCCAAAACATTACAAGAGTAACATCTGAACCCTTGCCTGCAGAGCACAATGGATTTCTAGCCTATTGCCTTCATAACATGGCCTCCTTGTCCAGCCTGGACTGACACACTGAACAGAAGCACTTCACACTGCAACATTTTGCTGTGGATCCCGCTTGTGTAAACACACACAAATAAACACAGTGAAGATGCTAATTAATTAAATCTTATTCATTTGCAGGGCTTGCAGGCCCTGAATTAGCTAATCACTAAAATATTCCTAAGCAACTAGGGAGGGTTTAGGATAAAGGCAATTCATAAAAGGATTTCGTATCTGCACTTTCTCAATTCATTTTACCCCCCTCCCTTCCTCTTTCGGCGCTCGTGCAAGTTCTATCTTTAGGAACAAAAATGATAAATCTAGTCTGCTGCAATGTATATTTAAGTAGTCACAGGCAGAAACAGAACACCCTTCGGTGCAAGAGAACACTCCTCTCTCCCAGACAAGAGACGGAGGAATTGTGAAATGTTTGTTGTAAAGCTTGCAAGAGCTCTTGACTTTTGGCTAAACTGGCAGGTGGCCATACAACTGCAAACACTCTTCAGAAGTTTTCTTCTTTCCAGCAGAGCTAAATGTACTCACTACCAAATATGAAAAATAAATCTTTTGTGTGTGGAGTGAATTGTGGCAGACATACCCTCTCCGTACGTAATTGTTGCAACATCTCAGTAGAAAATGCTATAAAAACTTAAACAAGGATATTGTATTCTCACTGGAAACACCCAAAACAGCACCGTGAAAGGTGTGGTGAATCAGTAAATCTAGAGAGTGCAGGTAATAACCTCGACACCCAGAGCCATTTCTTGCACTTGCCATCCTTTATCCTGGCTCTTGTGTAATGCAGTCTCTGCTGTTCTCATCAAACGGATGTGGCCAAGCACGCATGGTCACTGGGGAAGTGAAGTCACTCCCCCCAGTTTGATGGATGCCCAGCTATGATGAAACGTCATGCATAATGAGAACAATGATGCACAAGCAGGGTGGGGAGGCAACTTTGAACAGGAAGAGGGGTGCTGTACACTGAACATGTGAAGTACTTTTAAAGCACTTTGTTCCTAATCCCCTTGACTATTGTCTACAATCTAAGAGTAAAGGTACCCCTGCCCGTACGGGCCAGTCTTGACAGACTCTAGGGTTGTGTGCCCATCTCACTCAAGAGGCCGGGGGCCAGCGCTGTCCGGAGACACTTCCGGGTCACGTGGCCAGCGTGACATCGCTGCTCTGGCGAGCCAGAGCCGCTCATGGAACGCCGTTTACCTTCCCGCTAGTAAGTGGTCCCTATTTATCTACTTGCACCCGGGGGTGCTTTCGAACTGCTAGGTTGGCAGGCGCTGGGACCGAACAACGGGAGCGCACCCCGCCGCGGGGATTCGAACCGCCGACCTTTCGATCGGCAAGCCCTAGGCGCTGAGGCTTTTACCCACAGTGCCACCCGCGTCCCCACAATCTTAGAGTAGCTATGTTCATATACTTCAGCTGCACCCAATTACCAGTGACAGCCCTGTCTTTCCCCGTGCTCGCCCTTGTTTTTTTTTGGGGGGGGGATGCTTTCTGAGATTCTGAGAACTAAGATTCCCACATCAGGGGGACTGGACTAGATGACCCTTGGGGTCCCTTCCGACTCTAAGATTCTATGAACTTCCTTTGAGAGCTTTTAGGTGGTAGGAAAGATGTTTTAATTAAACAAACAAGTTGCCCCCTTGAGGATTCATTTCTCAAGAGTTCTTGGGAGTGCCATCTCTGCATGGAGGGGAGATGCATGTTTCCTGCATTTGTTTACAAGATTTATACCCTTCCTTTCAATCAAATGATCCTCAAGGTGGCTTACAAGAAACAGGTACTAATGCATGGAAACTTAAAGTCGTACAAGCCCAGCGACCCTTAAATCTAGCTAATAGATGGGGCCAGACTGGGCTGCTGCTTCTTCGCTCTACAACGGATGGGGCCCCGTTGGGCTTCCCCTTGCAATCATATTGTTTCTGGAGCCCAAGGGGACAGCCTCCCAGTGGTCCTTCTTTTCCTAGCTGGTGGCAGAGGCCAGAATGTGCTTCCCTTGTGCTTTCTATTCGCAGAGCGTGTTGACTAAGGTGCTTATGCACAGGACCACAAAGGCATGAACAGCAAATGCAGTGTGCAGCCTTGCCTGCTGCAGCTGGTGAGCCTGGTAACCACACCTACCTCAAAAGGCATGCAGGACAGTCAATGAATTCAGGACACAACAGGCAGGGAAACATTCAACCATGTGAATGTGCAGTCAGGCAAGTGATCCTTGGTATAAGACAAGGAACATTGCAAGAGCGCACAGGAGTGAGCCTATTTTAATCTGTGAAATGTTGGCGAGTATACGCGTGACACCTTCTGATCTTCTGTTAACTTCAGAGTGCTTGCACCTTCACTGATATCTGATCTCTCCCACTTAGCGATGGCGCCACCATCCGCATTAGCTTGTCCAGACTTTATAGTCAAAACATTGAGCATGTGCACATAAGCATGATGAGTGGGTGTTAAGGCTAATAGGCCAGACAAGGCTGAAGGCAATGTGAGCGACAGAGGGGTGGGAATTCCCTACAAGACAAACAAGACACATAAATCAGGTGGGGTGTGGACCAGATGCCTGGGTGTAACAGCTGTAAAGGCTCCAGATATCAGTATTGTGTAAATGCAACTGTGATAGGGAAACGGTGCTGCAAGTCACTCACTGTCCTAGCCCCATTTCCATTAAGCTGCTTCACTGCAAGGCTTCACTGATTTTTGGCAGGATTAGGAGCTAAGTCAAAGGTTGTGGTTGCTGGTACAGTTGCCCTCTTCCTTTGTCACTGGCCTAACACAGAGCCTCCACTCTTTGTCAGGGACAAGATCCAGAGCTGGAAAAGAGGGCAAAAGGAGCTTGCTGTTTTGCCCACTTCACAGTGCATCTCAGCCACGCCACCCCCCAAGACGACTGGTATATAGCTGGCCGAGCAAGTCAAGGTGCTCTGGATGCTTTTCTAGTTCGACCAGTGAAGGCCCCCATCACTCCTTCCTGCTGTGGAGCATGAAAAACAACAACAGGAAGGTTGGTGGTTTTATCAGTGTGCTGCCGAGACACTTCAGGTACCTTGGGAATTAAGTGGACAAGCAATTCCCTTCTTGTAGCTGGGGAAGAGGTAGGAATTCCACTGGGATGATCCTCATCCACCTCTGCATCCTAAAGCTTGGAACGGAAACTAGGGCGTGCCATGTTTGCCAGAGAGCTGCAGCGCCCTCACCCTAGCAAGCATGGCGAACGAACAGAAATGTGGAATGTTCACATTCAAGTACTCAGGTGTGATGCTCATGCTCACATTACCCTGATTCCTATCTATCTTCAAGCGACTGAACTATTGCCACACAAAGAACAGGCAGAGAAACCACCCTCCCATGTCTCAGACACCATGGCAGGAGCCTACTGGGGTATGTTGCAAAACCACATAGAAGGAGGCTTGCATTATATATGACTGGCAAATGTTTAGGAGCAGTGAGAGCTGTCTGGTGAAAGGAGCTGCCATGACACCTTCTCTAGAGACTTGTCAGAAGAGCCGGGATAAAATCTTATAAGCAAGGGATATGTATGGGTACAGGGTAGGCTTCCATGTACCATCATACTAACATATGGGATTTAATGGGTAGTGTGGGAATCACAACATTAATTGGCAAAGAACAACTATAGGGCACTTCAAGGTCAGGTATCCATCCCATCCACCCAAGTCAAGTTCCTTCTAACTACATAGACTCTCCCAATGTCTCCAAGGTTGTTCATTCCCAAAATTTAGGTACCTATGGAACTCCCCACCCGCCAATGGAGTATACCAAAAGCTATTGGTCTGCCACTGATGGGTTGGGACCCACTATTGAACCACAGCCTAAACTCAAGTAGCCTGCAACAGTAGCACAACCACTGTACAAATACATGGCAAAATTAATAATAATAATAATAATAATAATAATAATAATAATAATAATAATGCACTTATGGGTTAAAGGTAGGTCTCAGATTTGAAATGGCCAAAGACTACTGCTATAAACCACCCTATACAGAAAATCAACGGTTTGGTTTACAGTTAGAAGTTCCTTCCAGACAGAATCATAGGGCTGCAACCAAAAGCTCACTGCCTAAACACTGCACTCCCCCCACATCTGTCAGCCTTCCCAGATTATCCCATGCAATCTCACCAAAAGTGTGCCACAAGCAAAGCACAGGAGCCAACAAGAAATGTTAGTACAAAGCGTTGCGAAGCTGGCGGCTCAAGCAAAATGCCAAAAGAAAGGCCAAAGCAGAGGGCAAAAAAAGGCCAAGGTCACTGGCAACCTAGGATGAACAGCACTTTTTCACCTAACGTTGTACATTATTTAAGGTTTGTTTAGTTTATGTATAGGCAATCTTAGCCATGGTGCTAGCCTGCCCGGAGGAACAAACACAAGATAAGAAACTGCTGGAAGTGTTTAGTTTGCCTCAAGTGGTGTTTGTGTGTGCAGAGTGTCATTTATGTTCTCTTTGTGCCCTGAGCACAGAGAAAGGCAAGTCAGGTGGAGACTGAAATAAACACAGGCTGAACTGCGCAGGCAGGTTTATCCTATAGGTGTGTAGAGTGCTGGTTTCAATTGGAAGGGACTTGTGCAATGTTCATTGTTAAGAGCCCGCCCAGTGTTAAAAGACATGGCATTGAAAAGATGACAGCGCTTGTCTAAGGAAAGTCTGTGGTCAAAGCACCAGGGTGTGTGAAAATAAACATGACCAGCAAGTGACAAATGTGCTCTAAATCCCATTAATGTTTTTCCTCCTGTCCGGCTTGTCCAATTCAGAAACCCGAAAGGAGAGAAAGGGAAGACAGGAAAGGGAGAGTAGATGCAATTCAGCAGGGTGTTATTAAGCAATTTGCTTCTCTGCAGAGGCTTGGTATTTAGATGTGCACCATGCCTAGGGCAAGGGAGTTCCTGGAGAATTCTAGGACAAATGGGTCAGCAAGCACAGTAATTGATGTCTTGCTTGCAGCAGAAGCTTCCCAACCTGTTAAGGGACTTCATTTCTGGAAGACTTGGGTTAAAATTAAAGCTAAGTACATCCCAGAGTGAGGTTCCAACCCAAACTGGGAGTCTTGTTGTATCACCACTGTGCATGGAGAGCGTCAAACCCACACCTGATACTGGGCTCCATTTTAACTCCACAGTATGTGGCAGTAACTACTGAAATGCCCCCTGTTACGATGGCTTCGTGCGTGTGTGGCTAGATGGCCCACATCCTGCAAGAACCCATGGGAGAACTACCGCCATAACCACATGCAGGTTTTACTGCTCATGAAATTCTAGTCACCAAACGTCAGGACTGGGAGGCTGGCCTATGCTTAGTCACAGAGTGAAAGTGCAACGTGAAGCATGTTTGCTCAGAACTAAGACACACTGAATTCAGTGGGACTTACTCCCTAGCAATGGAGCCTAACAGAGCAATCCCTTGGTCTCAGTCAGCTACACTGGTACCTGCTTACGCTGGTGTAAGGTCAGGGAACACGGTGGGTTCTTAGACTCTTACATGGCAGAGATTTCCTTTTGCAATCAGCTGCTTACAGGGTTCAGATTAAGCTTGCTCTTCCTCTGACACACTGCTGACGCCACCCATTTTCAGCCCTTCTGCCAGCATAATATCAAGATGGTGTATCCCTAGTGCCATGCCGGGATAAGCCTGAGGTCAGCATGACATTGCTAGTGCTGAGGACTTGCACCAAATCATGAAACACTCCCGTTGATGTAAATGGGAGCACAGGATTAAACCGTGAATGTCATAGAAGGCAAATGTGATGCCAGAAACTCAGTAACGATTAAAGGATTGCTTCTCTAAATATATAACTAGTCCATAACCAATACTCAATTCTCAACTCATTTTGTGCTCATGTCTATCTTTTTAAAAGCAAAAGCTGGTGCCATTGCAAAATAAGTTAACAGCCATATAATGATGTCCCTTTAATGACAGCAATGTTCAGTTGAATAAAAATTTCTCCCCCACCCACCCCCAACATTACAAGGGCTTTTAATTTTATTTAAAAATTTAATCTGGTTGTTTTGGGCTATAGAGGAAGCTTTTCAACTCCTTACTATGCCCACAACCCTCTTCAAGGCCCCTCCTCAGCCCCCTTCCCCCCTATAAATGTGGAATCACATAAACGTGTTGTACATCTGGCAGCATGCAAATTAGGGTACTTTTAAAAAGAAGAACAAAATGCCATAAAAAGGCTACTAAAAGAGGAAATAATATCCCAAGAAGAAGAAGAAGAAACCATAAGCAACTGAAAGAAGGTAGGATGTGCAAAGGCTCGCAAAGCATGAGCAAAAAAAGGAACAACACGTTAAATAGTAGGCGAGGACAAGCTGTGCAAAAGAATTGTTCTGCAACAACCATGGCACCAGTACAGTTGAAGCACAGCCACTCCTTGCAGCCAAATGACACAAGATGCTTACATGGGACTCTTCCATCTACCTGTCCACAATCCACCCATTTCAGAGATGCATGCAGGCAAAGTGCCTGGTGTTGTTGATGCATACATTCCTTTCCCTCAACAGTTAAACATTAAATAATGTTTCAGGACTGAGATGTTCGAGAAAACTGTTATTGATCTAGCCAGGTTTCTGTACCACACCCGTCTATCTGAGCATCTCTCCTTTTGGGCTACTACATTCCTGGCCCACAGGTTTGTGTGGGGAGTTGCACAAGATCACTCTTTCTCTGTTTCCACTCATTAGGCAAGGTATGCATGCAAGAGCATTATTGATTAGTTTCACCTATCACTTCTAAAGGCTCTCTTAAAAGAGTTTTATAGTTGCGTGCTCTGTGAAGGTGGGAAGAGCTGGAGTATAAATAATGAGGTGGGAGGAATATCAGAGATTTCTGAACTAGGCATAGGCTCTGTTGAATGGGTTCAATGGACAGTTCCCATTTGCAAACTCAGGGACCTGCAGCACTGGTGACAACATGCAGCAGACATCATACACTTGGCCTTCAAAAAAACAAATTCATTGACGCACACCCTCACCAAGGATTTCAGAGTAAATTTAGGGATCATGGGTGCAGTAACACCTTTTCTGTCTTCTCCTGGCACCCATGAAGATTCTGAGCCCTCCTATTTATTGCCCCCTTGTTCAAGAGATGATGGTAGTAGTTACTCCCTGCCCCCTCCGCCAAGACATACATAGAGCTGAAGGAGGAAGCTGGAACAGTGCTATTATTTCCCAATTCCTCTTTCAGTTCTGTGCGTTTTTCAAGGCTCACGTAAAAGGCAGATCCACCTCATGCATTTAAAGCACATCCAATGCACACTTGAAGCACATGACTTCCCCAAAAGAATCATGGGAACTGTAGTTTGCCTCCCCCCAGGGTTACAATTTCAAGAAACCTTAAACTACAGTCCCCACGATTCTTTGGGGAAAGTCATGTGCTTTAAATGTATGACATGGGCCTGCCCTAATTGTACTGAATCCAACTTTTACCCGATCCTTGGAAACTGCAAAGGGTAGGCTCGTGTGGTTTATTACTTTGCCAGCTGGGGGTGGGGTTGATCCAGGAGAGGTAGGAAGGAAGTAACCAGGGTGATAGTGCCCATGGGAATGGATTAAAAAAAATATCCAAATGTGAATAAATTGGTCACATCTGTTATATCTGTAACCCAAACCCTATACCATTGTTTCTTGATCATGAGATGGCACTGTTTCAGGATCAGCAGAGGTGTACTAACAGGTTTGCAAAACCGACACCCTCCAGGGATGCAGACCTGGAAGGGTGCAACAATCACTATGGGACTATGGAGATTCTTGGTGATGCACCGCCAAGATCAAACGTGGGAGAAGCTTCCCATCCTTCTTGCACTGCTGCACAAAGGCATACGGTACAGTGATTTTTTTTGGGGGGGGGGGAGGTGCCGATACAGCTCCTTGCCAAGGGTGCAAGGAACTGTAGGTATTCTGAGGATTAGTCACTGATGGCTGTAGAAATTGCTATACATATGCAAGCAGGCACTCTCTGATGCCGACAGGTTATAAGGGCGTTTCATGAAATGCAATCCTAAACCAGCTTTAAAAGGGAAAACCACATCAAGCATAGTTGACAGTCAACGAATTATTAATTTCAGTTTTAGATTAATGATGTAGAAAGGTAAAGGTAAAGGGACCCCTGACCATTAGGTCCAGTCATGGCCGACTCTGGGGTTGCGGTGCTCATTTCACTTTATTGGCCAAGGGAGCCGGCGTACAGCTTCCGGGTCATGTGGCCAGCATGACTAAGCCGCTTCTGGCGAACAAGAGCAGTGCACAGAAACACCGCTGGAGTGGTACCTATTTATCTACTTGCACTTTGACATGCTTTCGAACTGCTAGGTTGGCAGGAGCAGGGACCGAACAACGGGAGCTCACCCCGTCGCGGGGATTCAAACCGCCAGCCTTCTGATCAGCAAGTCCTAGGCTCTGTGGTTTAACTCACAGCGCCACCCACCTCATGGATGCAAATCTACCTGCAAGGACATTTTCACCTTGCCTGCTTCTGAGTGAGAAGCAGTCAACAAACAGAAGGCCACACTGCCATGCTACTCGTTATAAATACGACACCTATTGCAACTGTGACCCATATTTCTACCTCTTTCTCATGCCTCCCACAGAAACTGAGTTCTAGGGACAGCTATTTTTCTCTTTGGCTGACAGGCAGGCTCAGCAAGAAACCACCGCCTGGCACCATCTATCCCGATACCAATTAACACACACCTAGTAAATAGAGAAAAAAGGTTGTCCTCTGTCAAAATTGTTCTCTACACCCTTAAAGTCTTTAACATAACACTGATGAGCAGCATTACTACATCTGCACATCATTGCCACTATAACCAGTTCCTCTCAACGCTAGAACATGCAACCAACATTAACATATTCAAATCATATATCTTGGCAAAGTCACAAGAGCAGATTAGCAAGGTTTACATTTCGAACATTTTCAAATTTCTTTAGCATATATAAGTAGCTACACATTCATCTGCACACCTGCAGAGATACTCACACCCATTTGTTTTGGCAATTCATTCTCACTTTCATTATTCCCACCTTGTTCTGGATTTCTTAGCTGCAATTTTTTTTTTTTTAGCCTAACTCCGACATTTCCAGAAAGTACACTTGACAATGGTCAAAACGCTTATTGGAAAATACTGATGACTCCAACATCTTACTCTTACTGAATCTAGCTGAAGGATGGTCATGACATTTCTTTCGAACAGGGATGGGGAACCTCTGACCCTTGGAGTTGATGGACTCCAAGCATCCCTGACCATGTGGGCTTTCCAGCTTTCCATAGGCATCTACTTGGCCACTGTGAGAACAGGATGTTGGACTAGATGGGCCATGGGCCTGATCCAACAGGCTGTTCTCATCTTCACTGCCCATGCTGGCTGAGGCTGCTCGGAGCTGAAGTCCATCAACATCTCCATCCTTCATCATGACACATGATGGATGCTGTTACCTTGTTGAGTAATGCCTAGATGGGAGACCGCCTGAAAACCCCACATACTCTGCCTTGAATTCCCTTATGAAAGATACAAATATACTTAAGTTTACTTGCTTAAGAAAAAAAATCACTTTGCCTTTATTTCTCCTTTACTTCTCTAATCAGGAACTTCCTGTATAAGCTACATCTGTGCACTTTAACGGGCTATCTACATATCTTATACCTATTTTGAGTAGAGAAGATTTGTGTGCCTACTTAATTCTTGACCCACTTAAGACCATAATAAGCAGAGCTTGCTGGATCAGGCCGATGCCTCATCTTTTTTTTTAATTATTAAATTTTTATTATTTTCCTTTAAACAGCTTTCCAAACAATACATTGATCAACATAAAACCCCTTTTTGCTCTGCCGAGCTTACGACTTCCCATATCAAATCCAATCGTACAATCTAGCTCTTTACTATATGTCTACAGGCTTTACTTCAATCCTGCTACTGTCTTTAAATTTTTACAATTATCACAGGCCAATGCCTCATCTAGTCCATCATCCTGTCCTCACAGTGCCCAACCAGATGCCTGTGGAAAGCCTGCAAAGTGAACATGAACGCAGTGGCACTCTGCCCACCTGCAATTCCTAGCAATCAGGATTCAGAGGCTTGATGCCTCTGACAATGGAAGCAGAACATAGCCATCATGGCTGGCAGGTGCTGATAGCCTTACCCTCCATGAATCTGTCTAATAACCCCCTTTAAAAGCCATGCAAGTTGGTAGTCATCACTGCCTCCTTTTCTCCACTCCAAACTGCCCTCCTCACACCCTTCTTCCTGCAACCAACACTAGTTTTGGACCTTGCAGGGAGACAAACTGCATTGGGTGCACTTTGAAGCAAAGATACAGAGTTCAGTAATGAGTTACGCCCCTCTTCCTCACTCTGTTTCAATATTCAAAATCTCACCCAGTGTGCTTTCCTTTTTTCAAAACCAAGCCATCAGGACATTGTTAACTACACTGGGCGCAGCGCATAACACTTTGAGAAATGTTTCTGTGCCTCTGAAAGCAATGATTCTTGTGGGTTTGAAGAGCATAAATAGTAAATGGTGCGGCAGGAACAGCAATTAACTGGATACCAGCTCAGGCATCTATTCATATATTTTTGTTGCTGTGGCGGTCCAATGAAGGGAGCATCAAAGTGGTTAAAAGGGAAACCCCCAGTTGCTAGAAACTCTTTAGACGTATGTATCTTTAGAAGTTCTAAAAATAGTGCACTCCTGGGGGGGGGGGTTGCACTCCTGAAACAGAGGGCAAAAGTGTACTAACCCGCTAGGTGTCCTGCCTTATTTTGTGCTGTCATGCATCCACTGACAAACGTCAGTAGCTTTCTTTTTGGACATGAGGAAAGGCCAAGCAGCAATTTATGGGAATGGCTGAGAGGGCGAGTCAACGGCAGGTGGAAAAATATGACATGTTTTAGTACACCCGCGAGGCTCCATCCAGCAGCTTGTGCAAATGGGCACCTTCATGCGCGCAAGGGCCTCCTCATTCATAGCTAAAGGCAAATGCCATTGCATGCTAGAGCAGGGCCATGGCGTTCATTCTGATAATGTTTCCATTTCAGTTGTCTAGTGGACAGCATGTCCCTAGAAGATGTAAAAAATGTTTCCCCTCCAGCCAGCCCTTCCCTTACACTGGGAAGTCAGCCATGCAGTCTCCATAGCCCCTACCAGCCAGTGGTGTTCTCGTCAGCTCTGTACTTTGGGCAGGGAAATCAGAATGCAGGAAGACCGCACCAGTGGATTTTCTAGCTCACAGCCATGTGGGTTTGCCCTACACCTGATGCTAACTTAAATCCTGAAGCCTTAGACCAGGGTTTCCCAAACTTGGGTCTGCAGCTGTTGCTGGACTACAAATCCCATCACCCCTAGCTAGCAGGACCAGTAGTCAGGGAGGCTGGGAATTGTAGTCCAAAAACAGCTGGAGAAATCCTGCCTCGGACTCCAAACAGTGGGCATAAGTTTCTCCTCCTCCTTCTTGCCACTGGGACAGAAGAGATAAAAGCAGGTATGCTTCAGCCACCTGGCATCTGCTTCTGGAGGCAGAATGAATCTGCTGAATCAGCAACCAGGTGACTCAGTGGCCTTGTTCAAATGCAACAATGGGCTACTGTTCAGCGTTGCATGAGTGAGCCTCGCAACTCATGCGACGTGTGCTCCTGCTCCTCTCCTGTGGCGTGGTCATGAGGAGAGAGTTGAAGCTTTTGCTTCCAGTGGCAATTAACTTCAGTTACATTGGACCATAAACTGTGGTTAATCTTCCGACTGTTTATTAAAACAAGCCAGCTTCATAAATCACAGCTTGAAGACGAGATTGTTTATGTAAACCATAGTTAAGACTGGTGGTGGTGGAGAACCTTTCCCAGCTTGAGGGCTTCATTCCCTTCTAGGCAACTTACCAAGTGACACATGCCTGGAGCAATAATTGTTAGCTTACTCTCACATCCCTCTCTATCCTCCGTCCAGGCAAACAAGAAGCACATCAGAGTTTAAAGACACCTTCTAGACAGAAGTGAGAACTCAACCTCTCTGAGGTCTCACAATACTTCATTCTTGCGTTATTTCTGGAACTTATCCATCCATTTCTGTTAGTTACTTCAGGCAGAATGAAAAGTATCAGTAGTGTGTGTGTGTGTGTGTGTGTGTGTGAGAGAGAGAGAGAGAGAGAGAGAGAGAGAGAGAGAGAGAGAGAGAGAGAATCAATCCATATGATTGAACAAAGTTTATTTTTACAGCTACACACATACAATTGCACGGGAAAGGTGCTAAAATTACCTTATGTACACAGGACTTTGCGTTCAGGAAAAAGAGCTCAACTGTGGTTTTGTCCTTCAGAAAGGAAATGCTTTCAATGTAAAACCTAAAATAAAGAAGGAGAAAGTGACTTTATATTACAATACTTCCGGCTGTAAATGAATGGCAATCTGCTGGTTTGTGCTATAGTAATGAGAACACCAGATTAGGGTGATGCTTCGATTGACTTTATGGAATAATCATGAGAGTGCTGTTGCACTAAAGTCCTGCTTTCGGGATTCCCTAGGCACCCGGTTGGCCACTGTGAAAACAGGATGCTGTTTTCAATGGGCCACTGGTCTGATCTAGCAGGCTTTTCTTCCATTTTTATGTTCTTATGGTTACTCAAATACAGTGCAAAGAGGGCCTGGTGCTTGAAGCCAGCTCCCTACAGAGTACATCCCTTGAGGATCCTGCCATCTATCATTCTGTGGACATGATCAAACCAGCATAGATGTCACTGAGACAGGAGTGTGAATATGCTGGGATTGTTATGGGTGTTTTAATATTGCTGTTACTATTGCTGTATATATGGTATATTGTCCACAGAGAGCTGAGAACTCAGATGTCAAAGCAGAGCCATCACATAAGAAGTTTCTTATCACCATAAATGCAAGTCAGAACCACAGACAGACAAGGGGGTGATAAACTTATTTCCTGTGTTCATCCTTTGTGGGATATGCTCTCATTATGCTGAAGAGCATGAGATGTTCATTATTAAGTTGCCTCTTCAGACCATTGCTATTTTAAAAGAATATTTCATTAGCTGAAATGTAAAGGAGATAATACCAAGCCAATGTGTGGTATGTTTTGCACAGAAGGCTACTTTAATTATTTGCGAGTTCATTGCCTTAGATCCCAAGATAAGTTAACTTAAGGTTTGTGGGAGGAAAGTTCTCTGCCCCCCCCCCCAGCATTGAAAAGTCTCTCCAAAGGATTGGGGGCCATGCCTGAAGAATGTGGGAAGCAGCAGAGGTACTGCTGGGGGAGAGGAAATATCACCCCACATTGGGCAGATTTTCCTCAGTTTAACCTATCCCACAGAGTTGTTATGAGAAGGAAATGGGGAGGTATGTGGGAAGAAACGTATCCTGGCCTTGGAGAAAGGGCATGATGCACACATAATAAAACAATGCAGTGTAAGAAGAGTCAGCTAAAAACTAAAAAATTAATGAGTGGGTGATTAGATTTATAGAAGCGAGAATTGGAGGCCTTGTGCAGGTAGGGATACAGAACATTTGCAGTCCTGCAAGATATTCATTGAAGGAAGGGTTCTCTTTAAAATCTGCATTGTGTGTGTGAGAGTGAGAATGTATATATAGCACATTTTGAGTCATCTTACTGAGGTTTAAATAAAGAATTTAAAACGTGATGCAGCATGTTCTGTTAGGAAGTGATAGGCAAGTGTCACAAAGTTGCTCACACAAATGACACCACACAAAAAAACCCACAGGAACCAACTGGCTATAACCCTGCTGCCTGTGTGTTGAAAATTAACTCACTGCACACAGGCACACTCAGAATGGCAGCCTTACTTTGCCTGGTGCTTCTAAGTAATCATTACTCACCTGACAGCAAAAAACAAAGTCGCTGGACCAGGTTTCTTGGGCAGGTCATGATCCAGAACTCTGTGATCTAACTGTAGCCAGATATTCTGACCCCTGGAGGAACAAAAAAGAAGCACACCCCCCCAAAAAAACAGGGTTAGAGACAGGAAAAAGAAACGAAACAGATTAGGTTCAGAACAATAGAGGATGTATTTCAAAGGTATAATAATCTGCACATGCCACCCCTCCCCCACTTTACTGGTTTTTAAACAAACCCTGAATTTTAAATTTAATTTGAAGCAACTTTTAAAAATATATAGTGCTTTGTATTGCTCTAACCACTACTGTTTTAACCACCAAACCCCATGCTGATTGTTGGGGTTGTTGTTGTTGTTGTTGGTTAGGACAGCATGCAGTGCACACAAACTCATCCAAACACAAACAATCCATACTGTATATTATATATACCAGAATGTGGGTCATTATCAAAGGAGTCACCTGCCACTTCACCATCCCCAGTTCCTCTGCATTAAGAAATCAAGCATGACAGCAGGAAAAGGCCAATTGTTCTAAGCAACCATCATTTATACCTCCCACAGCCAACGTGGCTTCTAACAGATTTGCAATAGAATCTGTGCAGAAGGAATAGCACTGCAGATAGGAAGGACTCATTTGCAAGCAAAATGTATTATTAACCATCAGGTCACTGCCCATAGAGGGTCTGAGTCACTAAGTCCTTGCCACAAGCACAGTTTGCCCTGTGGATTTTCCAGGAGAGAAAGTGGTGTCCTCCATCCACCATGTGGACTGCGTTAGAAAACAGAGAGAAAGTTCTAATTGAAAAGGGCTCGATTGCCCTCTGGTGGTTGCTAAATTCATACACAAAATGCAGCTAAATGGAGAGTCACATTGACATGAGCTTTCAAGCTCCCTATAACTTGTCAAAGCAAAAGCTGCTTTGTGTTGTAAGGATAACACTACGGCCAGCCCAAGACATTTTGCTGCCTGAGGCAAAGAAGAAGATGGTTCCTCCACTTAGGTCCTTGTACAGAAGCTGGCTGAATTAGAAACTGAATCTGGTGATGAGATAATGTAACTGAGGGCAACAGGCTGGTGTAAGGGGGGCATAAAAGGTCATGAATCACCCACAGCTCCGTCTTCCAACTGAGAGGAACAATCAAGGGCTGCAGCCACTGCACCACAGCATATGCCATCTGAGGCGATTGCCTCATGCTGCCTAATGGTAGGGCTGGCCCTGGATACCAGTCATTTCTGTAAAACTTAAGAAGCAATTTTTGCAAGATCACCGGGTGGAAATGCTACTGGGTAGGAGGCTGGAAGCGGGAAAAATATCACCACAGAAACAGCCTGTCCCCCCCAAAAAACAGAACACCTGAAAATAGAATCCCAAAAAGTATTTATAAAAAGAAAGTATTTTCCGATGCTGGAAAAGACAAAAGACATATATACAGAGACAAATAAAAATCCCCCCACCCTCCGCCTCTATTTTCCAGGAAGGCTTTCCCAAGTGTGAAGTGTTCTTCCAAAAATATACTGATGACAACACAGAAATCTTCAGGGAGATTTAACAAGGGTGATAACATGCAGCAACAGGAAGCCCAGCACTCATGTAACAGAAAGCATAAGCTCACATGTTAGCAAAAGGGTAGGAGCGCAACTTTCTGAGATGGGTGTTTAACCCTTTCCCTGATCACTGTTTCCCTGCTCCAAATTGCCCCTCACATCACTTCCCCCCACTACAAATTTCCACCTCTTATACTACCATTTGTCCCGACAAAGTCCCTAAGAAGCGCAGCTGTAAGACTTCTAAAACAGGTGAATAATATAGACTTCTGCACCCACAGGAGGAATATCTGATGCTGCCTTTCTAGATGCATTTTGAAGCTACACAACGGCAACACAAGAGTAACTGTGTAATAAAAGCTTTATTTCCTTACATATATGCACTCCAGGTTTTGTTTGGTTTTTACTCCATTTAAGGAGCCTTCACACATCTGACAATTCATGATAAACCATTTTTTTTAAAAAAAAATCTAATGTAAAAACAAAGAAAGACGCTGCAGTACCATTATCACATTGTAAAAGCGTGCCTTAAAAGCAAAATAAAAAATAAAAAAAAATAGCTGGCTGAAAAAAGCAGACAGAAGGGAGATCAGTCTAGTAGTGAAAAGGCCATGGTGCTGTGTCCCTACCCACTGTATTTCAGCAAGCTGGGGCGAGACAGCAGGACTTCCCTCAATGAACTAAGCACACATGCAGGGTTATGTTACATAGGAGAAAGCAATTCCAAATATACCCTTGTCCAGTAGCAATCAGTATTGTTGGACTTCAACTCCCATAATCCCTGGCAATCAGTATTGTTGGACTTCAACTCCCATAATCCCCGGCTGCATTTGACAGGAGCTGCAGTTCAATGACAGCAGCAGCAGGAGGGCACCATTCGGCTACCTGTACCCTAGTCCCAAATAATGTACTGCATGATGGCAATTTCAGTTGGTGTTTCAGAAGACGGTCCCAACTATTTACCAAAGTCTGGAGGAAGTAATGGCTGTGGTTTTTCAAAATATTTTTTGGCCTATGGACAATTTCTCTGTGCAGTGCCTTTTTCACTGGAGTTAATATTTGTTCTGCATGTGGTTGGATTCTGCTTTAACTCATGAGTCTGTTGGTGGCCTCCTGCTACAGAAAACTTGCACATTGGGTTATTTTCTTGGCCAGTCCCCAGAAGTCAGTTAATTGTGGAAATGAAACAGACACTGACAAAGCAAAGGCGCAGAAAATGGAAAGCTATTATTGGCTACATTATTACCCAACAATTACAAAATCTTTTTTTGAAGAAGCCAATCATCATTCTTTGGCAACTAGCTCAAAAAAGTGGTTTACAAAGTGCCTGCATAAACTTACGTATCATCTATGAATGTTATCCCAAAATACTCCTTTTCTTTGAGGTTGAAATGGGAAGCCACCAGATCCAACAATTCCCGTGACAAGAGCTTGGGCTATTGAAGAGAATGATATGAATTAGATGGCATTCTTGCATCCTGTACATAACAAGCTATATTTGAAACCGGGCTATAGTCAAGTGAATCTTACAGGTCATGGAACCTTTGTTTTTTTGCTTTTACCCCCAACAGCTCTCTGTGCAAACAGAAAATGTGTGTTAAGACCACCTCCCCTTCTTGTACAAACATATCTGCTTCTGCATGATTATTTTTAATGTTTGTTGTAGACCAACTGAAATCAATGGACCTTTAGGGTGACAAAGTGATTTTTTTGATTGTGATGATACAATATACATTATATCAACAAACCTTATTACCTATGTTACGAATTCTCGTCTATCTCGTCTATTATGGGTGATGGTCAAAACCAGAGAGATTCTTAGGATGTTGCCATACACCAGACTATCAGGCTATTTCTCCATCTAGTCCAGTACTGACTGCTCTGACTTGTAACAACTCTCCAGGGTCTCTGAAGAGCCATAAGCTCAGTGGTACTCTACTACATCTGCCTTGGATGCAGAAGGTCTTAGGTCAATCCCTAGCATTTCCAGGTAGGGCTGGGAGAGACTGCTGTCTGAAACCCTGGAGAGCCATTGCCAGTCAGGGTAGACAATCTTGAGCTAGAGGGATCAACGGTCTGACTTGGCATCAGCTTCCAATGTTCCTATGACAACAATGAGCTTGTGTATAGAAACATCTGGCTTTTGTGTGGCTGGACAGTTGTTGCTCCACTCACTTTTTGCCTTTGGCCGTGCCCACCACTGACTTATAGCTCCTTGAAAGCAATGCAACCCTCACCAGAAAAGAGCTTCTCCCACTAACTTAAAGACTAAAATCCATACAGATCATGTACCTACCTTTAAAATATCAAAGCATCATTATCTTCATCATCAAGCAGTGGCTAATGTGAAACTGGCAGTGTGATCTTATATGTATGTGTACTCAGAAGTAACTCCCACCGAATTCAATGAGACTTACTACCAGGTAAATGTATACAGGTTGCAAGTTACAGCATAATGCTCACATGGCTGAGGTAGGTATTTG
The DNA here is from genome assembly GCF_964188305.1 of Podarcis bocagei. Taxonomy (NCBI): domain Eukaryota; kingdom Metazoa; phylum Chordata; class Lepidosauria; order Squamata; family Lacertidae; genus Podarcis; species Podarcis bocagei. The sequence continues at coordinate 33,627,042 of NC_138126.1, forward strand.
GCCCCTACACAGCTGGGCTTTTCAGCTAGTGCATCCCCAGCTTTTAAAAAGCGAGTACCCTCTTGGAGCCATTGATAGAGACCACTGAACTGGAGAGGCTGGTATAAAGCAGTACTGAAATGATATAATTATGCCAGAAATACAGGTGTCTCACCTGAACCAGCAGCTCCAACTTCCTGTCATCCAGAAGCTGTACCTGACAGTGTCTCCCTTCTGTCATCTACAAAGTGAGAGAAGCATAATTAGAAGTAGAATGGACTCTCCACATTTCAAATAATTGGAATAACTGTCCTTCAGGTACTGCTAAGGTACCTATACCAGACATGGGGAATCTCTGGTTCATGGGCTAAATTAAGTCTACCACGGTCCTAGTTTGGTCCACTGGACCGCTATTCTCCAGCCACACTCATCTGGCCCCACACCTGTCATTATACAGTATTTTCATCTGTTTACTCTGTTATTTTGTCACCAGTGAAGGCCCACCTGAAAGATTTTCAAAGCACACTCTCAGGCATTCCACTGAGTTAGTTTCGGTGGTTTGGATGACTTATGAAATGTTTAAATCTTTTTCATCCAAGAACCATTCCTGACTAAAATAAAGCAAGGTGTTTCCTAAACAAGAATCAGTACAGCCTACACTGCACAGTACTGTATATGTTGATGTTCTCCTGAAATGCGAGACTTACTTCTAAGTAATAAAAATTTACCATTGGAGTCTGACTTCCCTAACATTTCCAACATGAACTTCCATCATAAAATCAAAAAGACTTTATTAACCAAACCTGCTACCTTAGGCACTTACTTGGGAGTAAGTCCCATTCTGTTTCAAGGAAACTAAGAACACTGCCTTATCACAGGTCAGATTATTTCATCTGTCTAGTATTGGCAGTAGCGCTCCGGGATCCTGAGAATGGTCTTACCACCTGCTACCTGATATTTTTACACTATCTTCTCTCCCATAACCACTGGGTAAAAATACATGTGATCTGGCTGCCCATCTCTTAATACACTTAATATGCAGAGATGGTGAACCTGTGGCCCTATAGATGATGTTGGATTCATACCCCCACCAGCCTGAAAATTGTTATGGATGATTGGAATTGTAGTCCAGCAACATCTGGAGGTCCACTGGTCCACCATACCTGCTGTAGTGAGATGGATCTACAGCCTTTGTTGGGTTGGTAGACGTGTTTTTAAGTTCAACGCCCTAATTTCTAGAAGGACTCCGTTAACCAAAGATTTGAAGGGGAAATCTTAGACTATCTAAAACTCAGCGCTATGTTTTAATCATAGCTGGCTGTGTTGTGAGCTGGTAGATTAATGAAGGCTCCCAGAAGACATACATGTGCTGGTTGCTACAATGGCTGACTGAGGAACTTTGTAAGGTCAAAAGAAAATGGAACAAAACACACCGTAACTCCTTTTCGCTTCCTCCCGCTCTGATGGAGAACAAAGGTTCTTTCAACTTTTACAAGACCAAAATAGTACACGACACAAAATGTTAAAAGTTCAATTTTCTGTCAAGTCAAAACGTTAGTGGCTACGGATTCCATGTGTCGAATGCCACAATAATTGAAGAATGTTTTATTCCAAAGTGACTGTCAGGAAAAGTTGGGGGGGGAAAGAACAAACTCTCCACAATGTAAGCTCGGTTTCCCTTCTGAAACCTCAGAAATTTGGAATAAAACCTGCAGGATATTTAGGCTACTCCTCCACAGGAGCAGCATCCTCTTGATGCACAAAAACATGCTGTTAGAGGCAATATTTTTAGATCCCACCGTGTCATCAAGTTATATGTGTCACCAAGTTATACACCCAACAAATTTAGATGCTATATAAACAGGAAGCCTTTTTCTTTTTTTTACCAAAAAAAAGAGAGTGCCTAATTTAGGAAGTGAAAAAGCAGGGACAAACTATCTTTCTAAATACAGAATAATTTTGTAGCAAGGAGGTCTTTAACGAAGGTATTTCCAAACTTGATTTGTTCTTTGCCTAGAACCGAGATTTTATTTCCTCTAAGACGAAACACATTTGTTTTGGCAAGTAACACCTGTCACCCTCCTCTCCTCTTCTATTGCAGGATTGTATTTTAAAGTTGCAAAAGTAGATGCATTTTTTTAAAGAAAGGGATAAAAAAAACACCCAAGTATGGGTGCTTTCATTTTCAATCCATCTGCAGAATCTCAGGTTGTTAGTAGCAACCTATCAGCAGCTCCCCTCCCCCCCCCAAAAAAGTGAATGTATCTGCACCTGCAATTTGAGAACAACTTTTAAAACCCCATGGCTTTTAAATAATCTGTTTCAGAGGTCTTACCACCTTTAGATATGATACAACCAGACACAGGGCCTTTTTGATAGCGGCACCTTAGTTGTAAAATACTTTCCCTAGTTGCACTTGACCAGTACCAATTTAACTAGCTTTCAGTGACCAGTTTTATTTGCCAGACCTTTCAATAGATGATCAGTTTTATTTGAGCTGTTCTTTTTCTGTTGTTTTTGACATTTTTAATCATTTATTGTTCTATTTAAATTTAATTGTTACATTTATTTTAAATTGCTTGTTCTCTTGGGAACTTATGTCAAAAGGTAGAAAATGCTGCGCCTTGAATAAGACTTTTTCCAGATTAAGAATGCTGTAAAAGTTTGGCTCAGACCTACATCTTGTGTGTCTGTGCATATTTAGTTACTTTAACATAGTTTCAAGACTACATTATGACTGAAAGCAGATACCAAAATGCATGAGCTAGTTTTGTTGGAATTATTTCCAATATGGCTCAAAAGGTTTATAGGTTTGAAGGGAGGATTTTATATATATTTGATTTAAATTTCCAAAAGATGATAATATGATCCTTTCCTTTTTAAAATATCCAGAAGGAATCTCCCCCATTCCTCCAGCCTTTTTAGCTAAACTAGCTAAGCTTCTTGTGGAATGTCTCTCTGATTTAAGAGTGGTTTATCTCATATTAGCTTAATCCTGTTACCAGATGAATGAACATAAACCTTGGTTAATTCACTCTTAATTGAAAAGGAAAAGTGTCTGTGTAGAGTTGTGCAACTGTTACAAAACTGGATTAAACCTCAGTATCTCATTATAGTTGATTCACATAACCAAAATTCTACCACTTGCCAATGGCAGAATGCAGAGGGATGGGGAATATAAGAAGCCAAATTTTAATCAGGAGGTCTTGAATACAAAGGAAAGGACCTGTCAGTTCATGTTATAAAGTAATGAATAAAACAAATTTGTTCTCAAAGTCGCTAACTAGCTTGAATCCCATGCGGCTAATTGACAAGGGGAGGGAATGCAAATTTGCCCGCTTCTGCCCCAAGACAGTTAATTTTTCAAATATTGATTGAAGAAAACCTGCAATGTAACATTTGAGTTCCAATGGACTGAAAATGCAGATCAGTCAAAACAGATGGATTGAGATCAATACTATACTCCCAACCTACCCTGGTGTGAATCGGCAGAGTTAAAGTGAGGCCCAAAGTATGTGTTGTTATAAGCAGTGCATGCCTCCTCTTCCTCTCATTACGTACCAGTAACATAAGGAAGCCATTTACCATGCTATCACTGCACTCAGCATTTCCTAAGCCTATCAGCGTCCAGTAGGAGTCAGGCCCCCCATACAGCAATGTTTCAGGTCCACCTAGGTCCTACAGTCCAGGGTAAGCTAAGTTCAAGTTCTAGAGCAGCCTTTTTCAACCTGTAGGTCCCCAGATGTTGTTGCACTACAACTCCCATCACCCCTAGCTAGCAAGGCCAGAGCTCAGGGATGATGGGAGTTGTAGTCCAACAACATCTGGGGACCTACTGGTTCAGAACCGCTGTTCTAGAGGAAGGAGTCAAAGACTCCAAAGGCAGATAATGTAACCAAAGGAAGGCAAGAAGTCAAGTTCCCAAGAGCTACCAAAAGTAGCATAATTCTGGAAAGAGACTGGGTTTCAATGGAGAGCAGTACCAGAGAAGGGAGTAGTCCCTCTGTCAGGTATTCTTCTTCAACAAAACCAGTAGTGGATGGCATGATGGAACAGGTTTGTTTACCTGACCCCCTGGCAAATGAGTCACTGCTGCTTGCCAGGAGGGGCAGGAGAGGCAGCAGGGAGGGCAGTGTGGTGTAAACCAACTGAGAGGAGTACTGGGTCGTCTCCACTGACGTGTTTGCACAATGAGTCATAACAGAATGGAAACAAATGGACCCAGTTTCACTGGTGGTCTTAATTCACCTCCTGGCAGCATCACAGAATCATAAACTACTAAGCACATCAAAACTGTATACGGCGATAAATGTTTCGGAATATTTTTGGAGATCTAATAAAAATGATTTTTTTTAAAAAAAGTTGAAGTGTTGAGTCTCAGAAGGATCGGGAATGGAGGTAGATGGTGCACTGATGGAGATGTGTAGGAGGACGAAACAAAGACCACACCAATTTGCAAGCCCCGTTCTTAACTTGGTGGCTGTGGGAACTGGATGCAATGGCAGGGGTGGGAGGGTATGCAGAAAGCAAGACAGGAAATCAGGTAGGGAAGCAGAAAGATACGGGGTGGGGAGGGAGACTGGTAGCGGTTGTGCTTATGGTCACAACCAGGTCAGAAAGAACTAGTGGATTTCAAAGCATGGGGCCCCATAGTGTAACATGGGAGAGTGCTGCTACTTCTTCACTAAGCAACCCCAAGCGGCTGACCAGATGGGGAACTAGCGCAAAGCTTAAGGGGCTCAAATCCAGCCAATGCCGACACCTACAAAACCGGATGGAGAAAAAGAAGACTAAACTGCCTGGGACCTGAAGACTGGCAAAAGGAAGAGTAAGCTGGCTGCAAGAAATAAAGTTGAGGTGGTCTTCTGCTGGACCCGATCGTTGTTCTCTCAGGGCAAGCAGCAGTCTATGAAAAGCATCTGCAGCTTAACGCCTTTTGGCTGATGTTTCCATCGTCGTTTCGGCTGCGCAGTGTTAACTTTGGCAGGGTCTCAGTGCTACTTTGGGACAGTTTCAAAACTATTCAGAGAAAGCTTAGTTTTGATTCTAGTGCAGTATTTTTCGGTCTATGTATAGAAGGGTTTGTTTTTAACAACAACAAAAAAAGAGGGGAGGGAAAACTGCTTGGCTCCTGCAGAGCATCAACTGACTTTCATATAATCTCCACCAGCTGAGCCAGTAAAAAAAAATAAAAAATAAAAACTGGCATGGTCACAAGCGCAAAGCATTCCCCACCCTGAGAGAAGAAGGCACAGCGCCACTGCATATTCATCAGGGCTCTATGCAGACTGTATTCCCTGCCTTTGAAGAACACTCCCAGCCACCACGCACACAGACAGACACACCAAATTCCACACCAAGGTGACCCAAGTGTTGCGCCAAGGAAACCAAGTGCATATATTTGCTTGGTTCTGCAGAACTTTTATTCTGTTTCAAAGTACAAAGTTTTAAAAGGCGGCCATATTTTTTTTGGAAGGGCTCCATGAACTGTTGGGATTTGGAGTGATTTGACAGGTAGCTCTTTGGGGTGGAGGTAGAAGTCAGCCATAAACAAATTATAAAGAATTATGGAAGTAGGGTTCCCCCCCCATCAGCCGGAACTCACTGGAATTCAGTTCCAGCACCTCTCAAGTGGGCACACCATGGCCATTTTAAGAGAACAAGGAAGGTGTTCATGGTAAGTTCTGGCACCTCTTTTTCTAGAAAAATTGCACTGCATGTAAGGCACCAGCAACCCACCTCTCTAGCACTTTAGATTATTTCTCCTATTACACTATTCTGTAGCCCCCACATATTTAAAACGCTCTGCCATCTGTCAGCTGGCACCATGGCTTCAACAGGCAAATGTCTACTGCATGGCAATGAAGATGGAAGCATGGACATGGCAGATGACGTGGTAAGTAGAAGAGGGGAAAGGTTCTAAATGCTAACAACAACAACAATTTTATCATTTATACCTCGCCCATCTGGCTGGGTTGCCCCAGCCACTCAACCCACAAAACCAAGCCCCTCAGCTCCAGGAAACTGCAAATCAAATACTAGTTCTTTGTGGTCTCAAAGGAAACCATCTTTATCTTCCCCTTGGGGGCTTCTGAAATTTTGCCAGACATTTGTGAATTTTTGTTCACTGTGGCTATAAGGACTAGAAATTTTGTTTCCTTAAATGAAAGCTGGAATTGTTGTATTCTACGAGAGTTGCCATATGTCTGGAATTTCCTGAACATAGTCAGTATTCAGCCCCCGTAAACTGCGTCCGGGCAAAAATCGCTGAAATGTCCAGAAAAATCAGGACATATGACAGCGCATGTTGTTAGTGTAGATTTTGGCAATTTCTTTTTTTTAAAAAAAGCAGCTCCAAAACTCTTTTCTTTTCTTTTTTAGACTTTGCCAAAAAAACCCACAAACCCCCATAAATTTTCACTTTTTGAAATATTTCCGGACGTTCACTTTTTGAAATATGGCAACTCTATATTCTGCAAACAAAGCACAGAAAAGAAATGAATACCACACATATCATATTATATCACATACACACAAACAAACACAGACATACATCCCTCAACTGCTACAAGTTAAGAATATAATTAGAAGCCTGATAGGGTAGCTCTAAGCAACTACTCTATTCCAAACTTAAAAATGGAAAGCGTAATACTCGTGGTCAACAAAAGAAGTTTAAAGACTGTCTCAAGGCAAATCTAAAAAAATGTTGTATAAACACTGACAACTGGGAAACACTGGCCTGCGAGCGCTCCAGTTGGAGAACAGCCTTTACCAAAGGTGTCATGGACTTTGAAGACACTCAAACTCAGAACGCAAGGGAGAAACGTGCTAAGAGGAAGGCACGCTTGGCAAGTCCACACCGTGATCAACTCCCGCCCGGAAACCAATGTCCCCACTGTGGAATGACGTGCAGATCCAGAAATGGCCTCCACAGTCACTTACGAACTCACTGTTAAAACCGTGTTTATGGAAGACAATCTTACGCGGCTACGAGTGATCGCCAAAGAGGATAGCTCTAAACACTGAGCCAGTGAAATACTTTGTGTACATCTGCTTTCCTTGCCAGTAGTGCTGCAAATTAATTAAAGCTTGTGCTCGGCACACTCTTCCCATACAATGCTGGTTGTACTGCAAGCCATAGTAACCAGGCGAAAGCTCATGAACATGTTTTGTTCCAGTATCTTGCGTAGAGTTATTGCTAAATCTCCTGGGTAATGACATGAGATTGGATAATTCCTGTAGTAACAAGGCAGCAGCCCTAGTTATATTTGCTGATGACAGGCGGCAAGACAGAGCCAGGAATTAAGTAACTGTCCTGGGAGTACGGGACCATGAGCTGCATTTCCATAATTTCTATTGACTCCAAACCTTTAGCAGATCACTTACCCCTGCCTCTGCTTAAATTGCTGTATCTTCATAATGAACCGCATAGACACTAAACTTTCCACATCAGAGTTTTGCACCCATTATAATTCATATTTTGCTAAAGTGTTTTGCTAACTCTATACAGACACTAATTGCTTCTGCTTCTTCGTGCTTTCTATTGCTGACACCCCAAAGCCCGTATTAGGAGGATCTGATATGGATAACATTCTTTAGGGCATTGATGAGGATGATGCAGTGTTCATCTTTCTGAAGCAATTCCCACCTGTAAACTAGAGCTACACTGTTACTTCCCCTCCAGATACATCTCTCAAAATTAGTCAAGGGATTATTATGCTATCTGTTGGACTAGAAGAGTTTTAAAATGGTTTATAGTTTGATCATCAGGCAGCTGCATCGTGATGGTTTGGTATGGCACTTTCGCTGTCTTTCACACACGCATACTGAGAAGGATGCAAATGGATCTGACAGGACTGAACTTTCATGACTCATTTCAACCTTTCAATAAGGGTGTGGATCAAAGGGCCCTTTCTAAGAGGCTGCTAATGAGCTCAGTGCCTGCCACTGCACCTCCCAGTGCCAAGCATTGCATCAGATGAAATGGGGGACAAGGGAAGAGCACATCTCACTCATGAGACGTTGAAGGGTTACACAGAATGAAAAGAGGCATCTGTATCTTTGGAATACCAGTAGTTCTTAGCTTGCCATAACCTCATGTGAAATCATTCTCCTCTGAAAAGTTCCAACCCTGTAAGATGTGCAAACACGCTGAATCTGAGACCAGAAAGTATAACCTGAGTGATGACTGGGACCAAGAGAGATGGAACTTTTCCACAAAGTAACAAACCCAATGCTTGCAACAATAGCGATAAATAGAGTGGTACCTCGGGTTAAGTACTTAATTCGTTCCAGAGGTCCATTCTTAACTGAAACTGTTCTTAACCTGAAGCACCACTTTAGCTAATGGGGCCTCCTGCTGCCGCAGCGCCGCCAGAGCACGATTTCTGTTCTCATCCTGAAGCAAAGTTCTTAACCTGAGGTACTATTTCTGGGTTAGCAGAGTCTGCAACCTGAAGTGTCTGTAACCTGAGGTATCACTGTACAGTACTCAGAGCAAACACAGAAACACCTCTACACTCCACAGTTAGAATCCCAGAATTGTAGAGTTGGAAGGGACCACAGGGGCCATCTAGACCAACCCCCTGCAATGCAGGAACCTTTTGCCCACCATGGGACTTGAACCCACAATCCTGAGATTAAGAGTCTCAGGCTCTACCGACTATCCTCCCTCCCATGTTCTACAAGAGGAATCAAGCATGATCTTCACGTTGAGCTTGCAATTATTGTCTAATATGCAATACCATTCTTTGCAGCAGTTTTACTCTGAAGTTATTTAATTAAGGTACTTTACAACAACCAGCACAAGAATGTGCCTCAGAAAAAGAAATTCATATAAATTTATCTTACCTCCAAACCACACACTCTGGTAGGTTTTAAAGGGCTGAATGAAGCGCAGAAGGTACAATGCAAAGAGCGGCAGTGTTCCCCCACCTAATAAAAGCTATTTGGAGCAGAGTCTCACACAGTCCCAGACTTTCTTCCGTTGCCATGTAATCTCTAGGAAATGACCTTACTGTTTGTTGCTTTGATTACAGATTGAGAAACAAAAGCTTTCCCCAGTGAGCAAGGCGGCACGAGATATTAAAGATTTGTACAGAATGGGAGGCAATCAAACTTGAGAACTTTTATTGTTAAGATGTCCCGTTGCAATAGTTATTTGCCCCTTATCATTTCCAGCCTCACCTCCCCCCCCCCCAAAAAAAAGCCACTTCCAAAAACAAACTCTCCCTATAATTCCAGTGCAAATCACTATGTGGGTTCAATGCAAATACAAGGTTGCCAAATGAACATGCAGCAAGTATGTACGTCAGGGGTGGCTAGTTTGTGGGCCTCCAAATGTTGTTGTAGTACAACTCCCATCATCCCTGACCACTGGCCATGGTGGCTAGGACTGATGGGAATTGGAATCCAGCAGCAATTGGAAGGCCAATGTTTAGCCACCCCAGTGCAAGTGTATTCACCCCTAAGCAACATCAGGCAGAAGCAGTGTTCAGCCCAAATTGTGGGGAGCTCATGGGCAAGAAGCTCTTAGAGGGCTCCCATCGCTCAGGGGGTGCTCTTCCTCACCACTGCCATTTTACTTGCTCTGTCCCTCTAGCATCAATCAGCACAACCTCCCCAAAGGGAGATCATAAGGAAAGTAGAGGGTGTTGCTCCATCTTTACATCCACTGCGTGTTCAAAATGTACAAGGGAACAGGTCGCAATAGTAAGGAGCAGGAGCAGCTGAGTGGAGATGCTCCAGAGCTTGGCAGTGCAAGCCTCTAGTCTTGCAAGATTCTATTCTCTAGTCATTTGCAAGATTCACATATGTATGCACAATTGCTCGATGCTTGAGGAGTATCCAAACACCACAAATTTCACAGCTGAATGCGAGGGGCAGAGTCATGCTTATGGGGCTCTGTCCCATTCCCTGTTAGTATTTCACGCCTCCGATGCTGCTGATGAGATTGGTGTAAATAACATGCCTGTCTGGGAAGAGTATGGGAACGGAAGACAGTCTGATCTCTTCCACTGTATGTACTATTTTACTGTACTTTTGCTTTTACTTGTTCTTCTCTCAGAGATGGAGAGAGAGAGGACACCATGATTCCTTTGTCTGTACATAGTGTGTGAATAAATACGTAGATTAGCTAGAAGATGTTATGCTAGAAGATTATTGTGAATATATCATTTGATATATATCGCTGGAGAAGAAATACCTTTTCCAGAGCTGCGCATACCGGAGGACGCTCGAACTTCGGGGGCTGCTGGGGCACCCTCAGGGCATTTCCCGAAATTCCCCACATGCATTTGGTACAAGTTCCTGAAGACCCTGTGCACATACACACAACTCGGAGAGCCCTGCTTTTCTAGGGCTCTCAGCTGGACAGAAAGAGAGGCAGAGCAAATTCAGTTCATGCACCTGCTTCTTCTTTCAAAACTTATTTATATGGCATGTTATTATCCGATTCCCCCTTGGGTAGTTAATTAGTTGTTCATAATCTTAATAGCACAGAGCCACCAAAAAGGAGAAACTTCTGATATTTTCTGTCATTTGCTTAATAATTTAATTATATATACCCCACCCATCTGGCTTGGTTGCCCTAGCCACTCTGATTATGTTATATGAATTGCATAAATAACTGCAGTGTAGTAATAACAATTTTAGATCGGGACTGTTCCTCTTATAGGGATCAGGAACAAAAATATTGGTTCGCTTCTCTTTTCCCCAAAGAAAATAGGGAGAGATTAACTCACAGACTTTCAACCATACTGAACCATCTATTTCAGCTGTCACCCAGAATCAAGGAATGATATGACTTTTAAACAACTAATTAATCAGTAAAACCTGTATACATTTAGTAAAGGTAAAGGGGACCCCTGACCATTAGGTCCAGTTGTGACCAACTCTGGGGTTGCGGTGCTCATCTCACTTTATTAGCCAAGGGAGCTGGCGTACAGCTTCCGGGTCATGCGGCCAGCATGATTAAGCCACTTCTGGTGAACCAGAGCAGCGCACGGAAACACCGTTTACCTTCCTGCCAGAGCGGTACCTATTTATCTACTTGTACTTTGATGTCCTTTTGAACTGCTAGGTTGGCAGGAGCTGGGACCGAGCAAAGGAAGCTCACCCTGTCGTGGGGATTCAAACCGCCGACCTTCTGATCAACAGGTCCTAGGCTCTGTGGTTTAATCCACAGCGCCACCTGCTTTCCCCTCCTTTGTGAAAGAAATTTTGCCTGAGTACTAGTATTCAAATTAATAACATTTTAAAAAAAGTTGTCCATCATCAGGGGCAGATATTTTAAAATATGCTGTTCAATTATTCTGACCAATCAATCAACTAATAATTGCATATTATTATTATAATAATAAGAATAATTATAATACTTATTGCATATGATAACCAAATATTTTTAAAGTACATGCATCTCCAACATTCAATACCTGCAAATAGTTATTCTAACTCTCATTACATTTAGTTTCAGGAGAAGCAGCATTCTGCCAGACCCATTCAACCTACTTCACCAGCTAATAGGCAGTAATTTTAGAAATCTCCCTGCCTCCACTGAACAAACACTGTTTTCCTCTCCTAGAACCAAAATGGAAAAAACATGTGTGCAATAAATGTGCCACCTGTGCAGAGGAAATAATAATAATTTTAAAAAATAAAGAACAAACATCAAGCCCACACCAAAAAGGGGCCAACTCTAAGCCATTTACAAGTTAAATCTTCACCAGCTGAGCATAGCAGTTCAGGTATGGGATGTACTAAAAACAGATGACAAAAAACACTCATTGGGAACCATGGGAGCTATCCAAAGGCCCAGAGAAAATAACGGCAGCTTGTAAATGCCAGTTGACATGACTACTAAAACAAATGCAAGCTACCAACAAAGCAAGGAATGGATCTTGGAAAGAAATGAAATGGATTACAGGGGTAGAGCACATCAATATGGAGACATGATGGGGAATGACAGACCTTAAGAGACTGCAATGATGGCTCCTGAAACTGGGATGACAGCTTTGAGACTGGATGCAACTGGGTTCTGAGGAAACTAATAGTGCTCTGCAGGTGCTGGCAATCAGCAGATTGTTGGTTCTTGCAAAGGCATAAAACTTTGCAGACTAATTCCACTTTTTGCAGGAAGGTGTGTCTTTATCTGCTGCACACCTGGCATTACATATAAAGTCAGGTGTACGGTATGGATGTGTGGCTTGGCCAAAACAACCTTGCACCAGGCCTAATCAGGCCTCCAGGCCAGAGAGGTTCCCCACCTCTGCTATATACTAATGAAAGATTTCCCAAACTTGGGTCTCCAGCTATTGTTGGACTACAACTCCCATCATCCCTAACCACTGGTCCTGCTAGCTAGGGATGATGGGAGTTGTAGTCCCAACAATAGCTGGAGACCCAAGTTTGGGAAACCCTGTACTAATGCTATCTTGCATTTTTAGTACTACTGAAAGTGGTAATCCCATGGTAGAGGACTTTTGAGTAGGTACCAGATATTACAAAACATCCACAAACCTCTTGAGTTCAGATTACACTTGGCCATGAATCTTGCTGGGTGACCTTGGGATAGCTAGACTCCTGACTATTGCTCATAACGGCTGCGAGTGACATGAACTGTGGTCTAGCAACATCTTAGGACACAGTTTCCACACCTCTGATGTATATAATGAATACACAGGCATTTATAGGTGTAATAGAAACATTCAAAGCTAAGTGCTAGATGGGAAGTGGCCTGCCTCCTGTCTCCAAACACATCCTTTGTTTTCACAAGTGATCAAACACTGGAACAAACATGGGTAGAAATGGGCAAACTGCCTTGATTCATATTCATTTTTAATTTGGAGGGAATCCCTTCTCTCCCAATTAAGACTATGACCTTTGCCTGCTCAGCAGAGTACCATATTTACCAGGGTTGTGCTGGACAGGGAAAACTCGCCCCATGTGAACATACGAACAGCCTGCTGGATCAGGTGAATAGCCTAATCTATCTAATCCAGCATCCTCTTCTCACAGAGGCCAACCAGATACTTATAGCAAGCCCCAAAGCAGAACCCGAGTACAACAGCACCGTCGCCCCCCCCCCCTTGCAGTTTCTGGTATTCAGAAACATACTGCCTTCAACAGTGGAGGCAAAACAACAGCCATGTGTAGTTCTAAGGCTTGGCAAGAACTGCTGAGTTTGGAGTTTAAACAAGTATTATGAAGCAGGGATAAGTGTGGGGAACAAAACAGTAATCATGAGGAACAGAGAAAAAAGGATGAGCAACAGAAGGCAGTGTAGAGAGACCTGAAATGATGCAGAGCAAAGAGAAAGCATGCTGGGGGTACAGAGAGAAAGGGGGTGATACGGGGCACAGTCAGACCAGTAAACAAGGAGGAGGTAGATATAGTGAGAACTGTAGGGGGGGGGGACCGAGAAAATGGGAAAGGTGCGGGAGGACCAGGAATCATCTAGGACACCTAAAGAAAATAGGTTAAAAGAAAACACTGAATTAAAACTGAAACAAAATGCCCTTCTTTGGATAACAGCAAACAATGCAGTCCTCTTAGAGGAGGGAATGCAAATGTAGCCTTCAGAGAGGTTTCAGTTGTCACCCCACCCGCAAGAATCTCAGGTGAATTATTAGTCAATGAGAACACAATGCCATCTTTGTTCCATCCACTTCTAACAGACTCAGCCTTTTCCTCAGATAATCTACGAATTCCCTCTGCATCACCTTGTGGCTCTCTCCTGCCCTGACATGCTCCCCCACTTACTCCTACGTGATCCTCTGATCCTGTGCCCTACTTCTTGTGTGTATTAACAAATGAACTGGCTGAGCAGGAGATTTGCCAGAAGCCCTCCTACACAGCAGGTAAGAAGACTAGGCAGGCGTCAGAAGCTCAGGCAGCGGAAATACAAACTGGAGTACTATTGCATGATAGGGAATTCCACCTGGAAAACTGTTTGGAAGAGGAAATATTTCAGAGAATTAAGGGACAAGTCCACAGGCCTGATGCACGGGCTCTAGCACCAGTCCTGCTCACTTCCAACTAGCTGATAAGCAGTGCTAAGGCAGAATGCACAATAAAGAAGTATGGTGTGGATATTATTTATTTATATTTAATTTATTAATCACTTCCCATGAAACACCCTGAAACTATTAACAATAAAACATCAGCAACAAAAGCATACGTATAAATGCATCTAGTCCAATGTAGACAAAGACTGGCAATGAAGTAATTTTTTCAATTAACAAATAAAAGGAAGCACCATTACATAAATGACCAATCAAGACTCCCTGTACTATACAGTCATCAGGGAAGACCAACCTAGGTCTAAAATGTACATGAACCCAATGTTTCCATGGTGTTCCATACATATTCATCCTTCTCTTTTGTTAACCAAGTCAGTAAAACAGTACCATCTTCCAAAGAAGTGAGCAGTTTCTGCTTGCCTTTTCGCTACCCTTATTTCAGGTGTCCGGTTTTTTTAACCAAAGTGATATTCCAGATCAGCTGAAACCAACAGCTCTGTCTGGGCATTCTGCTCATGGTTAACATGTACTTCCTACTCTAGCAGGAAGTGGAGCCATGCTGAATAATCCCTCCCCTAAGTGTCCACACAAATAGAAAATAAATGTCATAAGGGAGGGAGGAAGTCCTCATGTATATAGGTTTCCATGCAATTTGGAACTAAGCCTATAAACACAAAGACTTCCCCCTTCCTCCAGACATTGGAATTCTATGTGTGGATGCCAGGGGGGTGGACTCACTTCTTGCCCATATGTTGATTTTAGTAGAATGCACAAATAGGGCTAACATGCTACAGTTAAGTCTGTCCTCAACTTCCAGTTTCTGGCTATTGCTAGGTAAGCTGAGGCTAGCATAAATGGCAATAATTCTTTGTATGGCATGTTTTGGTTAGGTCCTTCAGAACGAGATAGCAAAGCTATTTTAGGTTACGTTGCACTTTTGGGCACATTGCTGAGCTACATTCTTCAAAGGTTTTTTTCCTACCACAATCTTACCACTAGATCACATTGTCATCTCACATGGAACCCGGCATTGTACTTTCTCACTAACAATGTGGGTTTAACCTCCCTGCCAACTTTTTGCAAGCAAATCAGGATGAGTGCTCAAATAAACTGGTTTACTGGAAGCGACCTTACTTCCAAAGTATGTATAGGCTTGCCATGTGAGACAACAAAACCCCAAGTATAAAAACATAAGGGAGCTGATGAATCTGAAATCACAGAATTGTAGAGTTGGAAGGGACCCTGAGGGTCACCTAGTCCAACCGTCTGCAATGCAGGAATCGCAACTAGAGCATCCATGACAGTTGGCCAATGAATCAATGAACATACAATTCACGTAGGCCTAGTGAAACTGCCACGTCTTCACAGCTTACACAAAAGGCAGATGAAGCCTCTTTTGGATGCAATGACTGGGAAGGCTTGTCTCTAGTGTGCGCTGCCTGCACCTCAGATGGTGGAGGAACACAGACAAGGGCCTCTGGTGTTCATCTGACCAAAAGGGCTGATTCATATGGGAGGAGGTGGCTTAGAAAATACTAACTCTGTTGATTTTCTACAGCCAGCCAGAGTAGACAGCTGGATGCTGCAGCATCTGTGCCATCATTACCATAAACAAAAAGAGAGATGTGGTGCCAGCCAAGGATACAATTGTTGACACAGCAGGTCATGGTGACGAAGCCCCAAGCCTGCTATTCTAGCTGTGATGTCTGGCTGACCATGACTGCCACTTTGTGCTTTAACTGTTGGTACCTCAGAAATAGGAAAAAAATAGCATGTTTATAGCTACAGCTAAAAATTGTTGCATTTTTTTAATTTTTGGACATAATGCATTGGCCATTCAGAGATCCAACAGTAAGCCTTGCTACAATATTTTAAGTGGAAGCTAAGCACATGGCAATCAGAATGATCACTGTGTGCTTGGCCTCCTCCAAGGGGTTACCATCCAAACTGTGGCAAGCACCAAAGTTCAACCCGTGTATCACAACACTTATGAATGTCTGCCAGTATTTCTCAAACTTTAGTAACTGGCTGTTGTTGGACTACAACTCCCATCGTCCCTAGCTAGCATGACCAGCATGATGGGGGTTGTAGTCCAGCAAGAGCTAGAGACCCAAGTTTGAGAAATACTTTGTTTCAGGAACTGTGCCAGGAGAGCCAGTGTGGTGTAGTGGTTAAGAGCGGTAGACTCGTAATCTGGTGAACCGGGTTCGCGCCTCTGCTCCTCCACATGCAGCTGCTGGGTGACCTTGGGCCAGTCACACTTCTCTGAAGTCTCTCAGCCCCACTCACCTCACAGAGTGTTTGTTGTGGGGGAGGAAGGGAAGGAGAATGTTAGCCGCTTTGAGACTCCTTCAGGTAGTGATAAAGCGGGATATCAAATCCCAACTACTACTCTTCTTCTTCTTCTTCTTCTTCTTCTTCTTCTTCTTCTTCTTCTAACTGCAGAACAGACTCCCTCAGGAGGTTCTGGATTCTCCTTCACTGGAGGTTTTTCAAGCAAAAGCTGGATTGGTCATGGATGTTTTAGTTGAGATCCCTACATCGCAGGGGGTTGGACTAGATGATCCTTGGAGGCCCTTACAACTCACTATTGGCATATGTCCTAGTAAATGTCCTAGTTACTGCAGTCATCTTTGGTACCAATATCCTAGGGATTTCTGAGAATGTTATCCAAGGACAAAGTTGTTCTTCCCCCTGGTCAAGCGACAAAACGATGAGATAATGTTCTGGTAGGAGTTTCGCAATGTTATTTGTTTTCCCAGCATCTAATGAACATAATAAATGTTCTCATCTGAGAAATGACATGTTTCTCTTGGAAAATAAAATTAAAATAAAAGAGTAAAGGCAAAAACAAGGAGCTAACCCAAACGTTGAGGCAAAATTTGCAGATCTGAATAAGCAACTGGTTTGAAGGCAAAGAGAGAAAAAGTGTGCATGCATAGGAAGCAGAAGATAATGTATCCCAGCACTGACAGCATTATCCTCTTTGCAATCAGCGACAATGTGCCATCTGTACAGGAGATCAGTGGAATTACCAATGACTAATTATGACATGGTAGCCTTCCCAGTTACAACTTGGCATTAAGGTTCAGCATAATTGGGATATTCAATGATGCAGTAATATTTTGAAGCTGAGCGCTGCTTTTTTTTAAGCTATTAACTGAAGATCCAGGAAGTTTGAAGTTCCATTTATACTAAGGCTTTATGCTTGAACTTGGAACAGGAACCGTCCCAACTGCTGAAGGATTTCTACTTGATTAGTGTCATTTGCATGGCATATCTCATAATATGCTTAACATTCAGGAGTAATTCCAAGAATCCAGGGGCAACTGTATTGCATCCCAGTCCTGAAGCTGACCCCAACCGGGAAAGGCGGGGTATAAATAAATAAATAAATAAATCATTATTATCATCATCAAAGGGGCGATTCGTTTGGGGGGGGTGATGACGACAACTGCATACTCCTCCACAAAGCACACCCAGTTACTATTGTTTCTTGGGTAGCTCACAAAGCAGGACAAAAATGTGGAAAGCCAGGAACTATTTCATGGTGAGGGTAATTCTTCCTGTGATGTCCTTACAAGCTCAACATGTTCCTGATTGGCTAAAAATTGAAGAAGGCCCTTAAAAAAAAAAGGTGTCCATACTGGAGATCCGAAAATTAAACAGGTGGTACATGACACACACAATAAGATTAGAGGGGCTATGACTTGCCTTAACCCTCTCCTTTGCTTCCAAAATGTTTGACACCACTCTAGTCTTAAATGTTTCTATTGGTGCATCTGTGTTTGATGCTTAAGTAATATATTGCTTGGGTATGTAGAGTGGGCAGAGCTGCTGGTTGGGCCATACCAACGACTTAAGACTTTGATGATATTCAAAGTATCTTTTTTCTTTCCTCCTAGAGGAAAAAAAAGCAGAACAGCTTAGACTTGAAATTTGTTTTATCAGTACTCACTGCAAGACAACGATAACTGTCCAGAAATTGCGGCTAATTCAGGATTCACTGGCTTGCCTACTGATGGAGCAGAACACCTTTAAGCATTATGAAGTCCAGCATGTGAATGAGCTTCCAGTTCTCTTCTTCAATGCCTTGAGTCCAAGATACTAAGAGGTCTCTTCCTTTTTTAAATAATTTTCCCCAACATACTGTCCTACAGATGTTTTGGACTACAACTCCCATCATCTTTGTTGGCTGGCCATGCTGGCTTGAAGCAATGGGAATTGTTACCCCAAACATCTGGAGGGCAACAGATTGGGGAAGGTTGATCTGCTACATAGTTTGGTTATTAAAGGTAAAGGGACGCCTGACCGTTAGGTCCAGTTGTGACTGACTCTGGGGTTGCGACTCTCATCTCGCTTTATTGGCCGAGGGAGCCAGCGTTCAGCTTCCGGGTCATGTGGCCAACATGACTAAGCCGCTTCTGGTGAACCAGAGCACTGCACGGAAACGCCATTTACCTTCCTGCCGGAGTGGTACCTATTTATCTACTTGCACTTTGACGTGCTTTCGAACTGCTAGGTTGGCAGGAGCTGGGACTGAGCAATGGGAGCTCACCCTGTCGCGGGGATTCGAACCGCCGACCTTCTGATCGGCAAGTCCTAGGCACTGTGGTTTAACCCACAGCGCCACCCACGTCCCCAGTTTGGTTATTAGTTGCCCATAACTCACTACCATAAAGCAGCATGCTCAACGCACAAGCTTACAGACTAGCCAATTTAATGCAGCACAATATATTTGGGGCTGAAGTCAACTTCATCAGATGCATCATTCCTGATAATCCATGAAAGCCTGTGGAATAATACACTTGCTAGCCTCTAAATTGCTAGTACTGCCCCTTCCCCACTCTGCAAGCCCTATGTTCCAGGGCCTAGAAAGTACCTTAAGAATTGACTCTGCAGAGAACTGTTGCTGGTCAGCTGAAATTAGGGCACGTTGAACTATGGTTTCCCACTCTGAATAGCTAATATGGGGACAGCTATAAATGGAAGGAAATAAATAATAGAAAACCATATTCATTTTCTAAGAAGATAAAAATATTCACCAACTTTCTTAAGGTAGTTCTTTAAAAATACTTTTCAAACACTTCAACCACTGCTTGTGAAATCTAACATATCTTGCGAACAACGTCAGCAGAGGAATATATTACATAAATGCACAGTGCATAAGGGAGCACTGTTTTTAAATTGGCCCATGCAGTGCCATGAAGGAAATGAGATGAAATTCACAGTCTGGAAATGAAATCTGTCCAGAAATGGGGAAGGAGGGGCAATGCAAAACATCATTTTATTCAGTCTAACCATCACCGCCCAAAAGCAAACTGAAGTGGAAATATGCAGAGCTGAAATAGTCTCAGAGTAGTTTTTAGGCAGTTGAATGAGCAAAGTAAGTTTAACCATAAATTAGGACATACTTGATTGACTTTCATTATTTCAGAATGTGTTCTAATGATTTCTAATGATTCATTCATCAAAGAGAAAGAAAATCATGGACCGTCAGACACTGCTTCATTATTATTATTATTTTAAAAGAGCTATTGTAATGCCCAAACTTTTCTTTGATCCACTTGGAAACTCTCTGGCACTAAAGTTTGGACACAGATGTGGAAAGAAAGCATAGGAGTATTCCTAGCTGTGCAGTTTCCATACCTGCGCTTAAAAAGTGATCGTGTGAGTGAGAAAGTAAGTGCCCTAGGTCTGAGAATAATATAGGACGGTAAATAAATAATAATTAGAAGCTCACTGATTCTCAGAGACTGGTCTCTTCTTCACTTCCCCCAACCCCACAAATTAGTGCTCAACTCACCTCAGCTCCTCCCTCTACAAAAAAGCTCTGCTTCCAACCACACAAAATGGTGTGATCCCAGAAAATGGATGGCACCACTCACTTTTCATTATTCATTATTGGCCTTGACTACAACATCAACCCTTAATGAATGTGCCTCTGTTGGCAAGTGATAGGGGACCTTGGCAAATCTTAGGGGGCATCTCTAGGCTCCCCTACACCCTCTCTTCCAGGGTCCATGTCAGAGGATTCAGCAAGACTTGGAAGGTTTTACCCAACTCCACATCTTCCTTTCAAAACAAAGGATACTCAAATTGGAATGCCTATAGAACAATAGATAGGGAAGGACCCATGCATCTAGCTGAACTGCTGCCTGAACTCACCTCCAAAGGTGATTCCACAAGCCCTACAGACTGAGGTACCTTTCTAATTAGGCAATTCTTTGCACTTAACCGATAGTTAATATTAATCAAACACTTGCCTCAATATAGCTTACAACCTATTGGACATGGGCTTGTACATTATCCCATGCGCGTATGAGGTTCCAAATACTTGGAAACTGTCAGCATTTGGGGGCCACTAGGGGCACATCAGAAGATGGCTGACAATAACATCTCTCCGACCCACACAAGGAGGCTGTGATGGGAGTAAATAGGATTGGGGGGGCTGCCTTTGCCTGCTGTGCCCTATACCACCCCCAAATTTGAGGGGATGGGGGCACTAGGCAGAATGCCCTTCTGTGGATATCGGCGCTCCTGGACGGTGCCTCTGATCCGCGCCTCTAGCTGCAAGAACTTCAAAAGAAACGATTAGGATGAAGCGAATGCACATATTTCAAGGAAGGAGGGGGAGTAAAGACTGCTAACAGAAGAGATCTCTGATAAACAAGACGAGTCGGAAGAAGAAGAATTAACCAGATGAAGACACACCAAGACTCGGTATGGCAAAAGGATTGGATGGGGGAAGGGGGAAAAAACTTTCCTTTCTTTCCTCTATGTGATTAAACAAGAATCCCCCCCCCCACTCACAAGTCAGAAATGTCATTTGAAGGACTTAAGCTGTGGATTTATGTCTGTCTGGAGATAAACTTTCTCACCAAAGCATGCTTTAAGAAGAGCGTGGAATGTATAAGGGCTTTGGAATGACGTAGTTAAAAATACCGTCGCCATATTGGGAAGTTCTGTCGGAGGACTTAAGTCTGGGAGGAGAAACAGAGAAATAGAACTGTTTTTATATTGTGGGTGAAACTTCTCAGAGGGACTTAAGAACGACAGTTCTGTGATTAATGATGGAAAGAGCAATGTTATCTATGAATGCGATGATATATGGAAACCATCTCGATTTGAGGATTGGATGAACGGAAAAATTCACACAGGATTATTATTGGTGTTTATCGGCTTAAGAAGAGTATCAGAAGAGATCATAAAGAAAAAAGAGAAAATATACAAACAAGATGAGATGCAGAAACAGCAAGATAAGACTGGATAGAATTATGAACTTTGTTTGGACTGATTTGGACATTAACACAGTAGCAAGAAGATGATCAGAATGCCCCTTCAGATCTTGAAATATGGGTCCCCTCAACAAAATTTAACATTCGGCCTTGATTTGATTTGATTGGTCGGTTAATAAAAATTATTTTTTTTAAAAAAGGAAACTGTCAGAATTTGCTAATTAGCAAATGCACAACACAAACACTCAAGACAGAAAGCCCTACAGAACTCACTGGAGCTTGATTCCAAATTTAAACAAAATTGGGATCAGGTTGTAAGACACTGCAACATTGGTAAACACTGCTTTTTTATCAATTAGGGATTTCCCACACACACATAAAGCATTCCCAACTGCTGCAAAGACCTTCTAATTAGTACACTCCAAATTACGCATATAGATGAAATGATTTCAAGAAGGGGAGAATTTACCTTGAAATAAAGGAGGCATCTAGTGGAATTCAATAGAAAATTATTATAGCAGCAGCAGCTAAGGGGGCTAAGACAGACTTTGCAAACATCCTATCTGAACTAACAGCTGTCTCAGAATTCTAGGTCTGAACAATCTTGAAAGTCAAAGAGTAAACTAGCCTTTAACATTCGTTCGCCCCATTACCCTACATCTCGTATTGGGTGTTTCAAAGCTAACAATTTCTCTCTTCCATCTGGAAAAAGAATTGTAAAGACCTTCCCTTTTTTGTGTGCGATATCATTTTGGAAAATTAATCAAGGGTGGAGTGGCAGAGGAAATGTTAATGGTGCAGCTGTCCAAGCTAACGGAGTCTGAATTACAGGAAGCAGAAATTGCCTATTTCTCTCTTTATTCCACTTTCACAAGTTAGGTCTCGAGCAAATGTGTGCACACTGCCAAGCTTATGTACTGTGCTTAAGTACTTTGTCAGCAGTTTCTCCACCTGACCTAGAAGAAACAACCTTCCTGGTTTCAGAATATGCTCCCTCCACCCGCTCTCTACAGAACGCCAGTTCCATTTCAACAACTTTAGGTCAGCCATCACCAAATCTAAAGCTGTTCAGGCACACAGTTTCCCTGCTGCCTCATTACTCTTCTGCAGTGACATCCCACTTTATGTAGATTAATCCAATTAATTAATCCAAGATTAATCCCCAGATTAATCCAACAGGAAGACCTCTTGGAAAAAACACTATTTCACTGTATACAGAAGAACTACTGTATATTGTTATTGTGCTATGCATGGTCACTCTCTCAAAGGGACTGTAACACGGTTGTAAAGGGCATTATTTGCCTGCAGGAAAAGCTACAGCTGAAGGATATCAGATAATAGCACTGTGTAGGACTACTGAGATCGTGGAGATCCACTTTGGGTGAATAGAAACAATCCTGAGCCAGATGCACCAGTGGTATGTCTCCCCAGTGGTAGACTGGGGTGAGGGAAGAGATCATTGCTCAGTGATAGGAACATATGCTTTTCAAGCAAAGTACTGTGCTAGGTGGAGCAATGGGCTATAACTCAGTGTAAGGTAGCGTCATATGTTCATATACACACCAAGGCATCTTCCCACTTGCAGCCACCAACCTTCCACCAACCTTCCTTGCTGCTGACCTTATTTATATCCTGTTATTTCCCAACACGTTCTATCCTTGTCAGTACCAATGTTTCAGATTTGATCAGGGCAAAATATTAAGCATGTATGGGCTGCACTGAGCCTGGCACCTGACTGGTGAGCGAGGGATCTGGACCTCCCGCTACCTAAAGAAAGCATCATTACCAACCCTCCACACTCCTGCTCAACAATGGAATCAGTATTAAACTGTAGAGTCGCCGAAACAACAAAATAAGGACAATTGTGTCCTGAGCACATTAGATAAACTATAGAAATTTGAGGAGCTAACTCTTACAGGGAACAATGTTTTCCCTAAAGATGCCTGAAGGCTTCCAAAGTTGAGGGACACCCCGCTGCACTCATACTAGGAAAGGTTGGCATCTGTTTGTGTCTTGAGGTAAAAATGACCTTCTAAACAAGAGGATAACATTCCTGGAGTCTTCTAAGCTCCAGGCTTTATTTGGGAGTCTGGCCAAATCCTAATACTATTAGTATTAGCTCTTACAGACTTGCAAAGGACCCTGCCAGGATTGCAAAGACCCTGTGTGCCAACTCTTCATCAGCACCTTCCAATGCAGATTTCTGAGGACATGCTGCTCTATTTTGTATGGAGCACATAAGGGAAAGTTTGAGGTCGCACCACTATTCTTTCTGGACAGAAAGAAGTACTCTGTCTGCCAAAATTGGGTGAAAAAATATAGGGACCTTGTTTTATGTCAGGCCCTCCAAATCAATGAGGACCTCCAGATATTGCTGGACTACAGCTCCCAACATCCTAGACCATGCTGGTGAGAGCCGATGGCGGCCAGGAGTCCAAAAACATCTGGAGGACCACCTGTTCCTTGCCCCAGGCTGGAAGCATGCATGTCCTTTGGTACCACATTTGAACAACTCAGAGTGGTACTCTGATTGAAGTGTCTTAAGGGAGATTCTAACTGCATTTAGGAACACTGTGTGATTAGGGTGGTTGTGTATCCTACTTTATAGAGGGCAGCTCTTTAACTATTCTGCTCTATTTTGAAGTGTCTTCCATTTGAAAGGCTGTCCATCCAAGTGTGGCTTAAAGGTAAAGGACCAAAAGGAGATATCACGAAGGTCTTACAGTTAGCCCCTTAGCAGCAGACTGAGCAAGCACAGGTCACCTAGGCATAGCTTTCCCAATTATTGGGGATTACTTGCTGTATTTCTATTTAAATGGCATAAATTATTTCTAAAATTTGCTTCTATACATATGATTAATGTATGCAAATCTCATGCAAATTAGTTCCTCTTTATTTGGCTATGTGCACCTAGTGCAGTCTAGGTTCCTAATCAAAGGGAGGATTCTAATCGTATTTGCCTGAGCACTATTAATTTATTTGTGTATCACTTCTCATAAAACACCTCAAAGCAATTTGGCAATAAGAAACATCAACTTACTATATATATATATATATATCCAATACAAGTACAGACTCCACTTAAGTGGCTTGTTGGGAAAGGAAGTTGTTGCTTGTTGCTGAAAAGATAAAAGACAACACCTGTCTGATTTATAATGGGAGCAGACCTTCAAACTCCACTTCCAGAAGTTGGGAAAACAGGAGCATGGATTGATTGTTATGTAGGGGGGCACTGAGGGCTGAGCTGGCATGCACACTCCCACATCCGTTGCACAGTCATACAAATAGCAGAACAGGGCTCTTTTTACACATCTATGGAACCACACCTTTTGAGTGAAGTTGATCCTACTAGTATCCTGAAACACCTGTGGAGACGCTACCAGTCATAAGTCACAGTACTAGGCTAGGTTGAAAAATAATCTGACCTGGTATAAAGCAGCAGTACAAATTTGGCTACCTGGGAACAATTCCTCCCCCCCCCCCCAATGTTCATCTCAAGTAAGACGAACTCTGAACTAGGTTATTTCTCATCACATAGTAAGAAGAATAGCTCAAAATTACCTACTCATTATCTTTTGTGAAGCTAGGAAGTGCAGGACAAAATAAATACATAGTAGATTCTAAAAGAGTTCTAGTATTCCAGAATGAGAGTGAAAAGAGTATACAACAAAAATATTCCCAAACTGAGCTGTCCTGTACAAGGAGGCAGGGTTGATAATGCAATACTTGGGCAAAAAGGCCAGGGAGCAGCGGTTCTCAACCTTTGGGTCCCAGATGTTGTTGGACTACAACTCCCATCATCCCTGAGCTCTGGCCTTGCTAGCTAGGGATGATGGCAGTTGTAGTCCAACAACATCTGTGGACCCACAGGTTGAGAACCGCTGCTTAGGGCAAGGGAGGACAGTGGGCCACAAAAGGGATCAAATGTCAGAACAAACTCATAGTTGCCACTGCAACGTTGTTCCAACACCACCTAACCTGCCACTATCCCGTCAACAGATCCTGTGGAGGATGGCTGTGGGAGGAACCACACACATACAATTTAGCTTCACTTGCAGCCATGTAAGAAACGGGGCAGAATTCAACAACCTGGAGCCCTACTGTTCATGTGTTTGCTAAGCATATGCATTAAGCCACAACTTAATGGCCCGGAGTGCTTTTTACCAGCTCCACCTGCTATGCCAGCTGAGATGGTTCCTGGAGCAAAACAGCCTGACCATAGTGGTCCATGAATGAGCAACCGCAAGGCTTGACCACTGTCACATGCTTCATTTGGGACTGCCCTTGTATCTGGTCTGGGAGATAAACTAATATGCAGAATTCAGAAGCCACACTGCTCACAGGAAGAAGAAGAAGAAGAAGAAGAGTTTGGATTTGATATCCCGCCTTTCACTCCCTTTTTAAGGAGTCTCAAAGCGGCTAACAATCTCCTTTCCCTTCCTCCCCCACAACAAACACTCTGTGAGGTGAGTGGGGCTGAGAGACTTCAAAGAACTGTGACTGGCCCAAGGTCACCCAGCAGCTGCATGTGGAGGAGCGGAGACGCGAACCCGGTCCCCCAGATTGCTAGACTACCGCTCTTAACAACTACACCACACTGGAGAAGGTAACTGGCTGCAGAGAGCACTGCACTGGTTGCTGATTTGCTGCTGAGCCAGGTTCAGTGTTCTTGTGTTTATTCACAAAGCTCTAAACAGGCTGGGCCCAAAGAATGTAAGAACTGTCCGACCACCAAGCTCTTCTGATGGGAACTTCTGCTGGTTCGTCTGATCCCTGAGGTTCAGTTGGTTTTGACTAGGGACAAGCCTTCAATGGACCAAGCCTACATTCATTACTTTACCCACTTTTGCCCCTGGACCTGCCCACCTGCACATGGCACCCCCAAAAAGGTGACTACAGGGGAATGCGGGCCTCAGGCTGGAAAAGGTTCCCTACTCCTGGTGTACAGAATCGTAGAGTTGGAAGGGGACCACAAAGATCATTTAGTTCAACCGCCTGCAATGCAGGAAACTTTTTCCCCAACATGGGGCTTGAACCCACAACCCTAAGATTCAGAGTCTCATGCTCTGTTATAAGGAACAAAGGCCAATCAGCTGGATGTCCTACTCCAACTGAAATTCAAGGGCATGCGCCAGCTTTGTAAGGCCACAGAAGGTCACATTATACATATTGTACATTAAGTACTATAATCTCAAGAGATCCTTCACTGAACCACCCATGCGTTCCCTTTCAATATCACACGCATACGCATGCACGGAAATTCACAACAGCAGGCTGAGTATTTCAAAACGATTCTCCTGTCACATGAAACAGCTCTTTTGCGTGGAAATTGCACAGAGCAGTTGGGGAGAGTAAAAAGCCTGCACCTAATGCCTCGTGGACTGCTTTTACAGAAAATGCAGATAATGAAAACAATTGTGTTAGCTTTAAAACAATCACAGTAGAGTGTATGCCATCGCTCTGCAGCACTTCCAGGTATCTGCTGGATTTTTGTCCGACTGGCAAACCAAGGATTAAATGGGGTGGAGAGAGGAAAGAGTTACTGGAAGAACACATTTCAATATTTATACCTCTCCCTATCCAATATACAACCAAATTACCAGCATAAGGGCCCATAAATAATCACTGCAGAAACAGAGTAAATATGGGATCATGAATAAGTTTCATGCCCAATGCATGCTCTGCCTGATGGACGTGAAGGGCAGGCACTGAATTAACCCCATTGGATTTAAAAGCATGTGGTGGCAGCGAAGGGTTGTCCTTTTGAAAGGCATAGGGATGGAAAGGGCGATCAATCTCAATTAGCAATTTTAAACACCGTTGGAGGGCACTTTGCCCAGCAAAAGTTTCCAGAAACCACTACAATTTTAGAAAGTGTGAACGTCCAAGTCAATTAAGTCACGTGAAAACAGAAACACTGGCATCTTGGACTTCCACATTGCCAATCTTTCCAGGGACTATGAAAATGTAAGTTTGTGCCTACATGCCTCTCATTCAATATTCATTCATCCTTCCTTCCTTCCCTCCAGAGCCCTGCTGGATCAAACCAATGGCTTATCTAGTCCATCACCCTGTTCTCACACTGGCCAACCAAGTGCCTGTGGGAAACCAATGAGCAGCACACGAGAACAAGAGCCCTCCCCCTCCTGTGGTTTCCAGCACCTGGTATTCAGATGCACAGCATAGCCACCACCGCTAGCTGTTTTTGATAGCCCTCTCCCTCCAAAAATTTATCCAATCCTCTCTCAAAGTCATCCATAGAATTGTAGACTCAGAAGGGATCCCAAGGGACATCTAGTCCAACCCCCAGCAAGGCAGGAATATGCACATGGCCCCTATGGGGATCGAACCTGCAACCCTGACATTATCAGCACCACGCTCTAATCGACTGAGCTAACTGACCGAGTTGGCGGCCATCACTGGCTCACTGTGGCAGGGAGTTCCATAGTTCGAAGCAGAGATGCCTACCAACAAATCCTCAATGGGGTTTATATATATAAAAAGGATAAAACAGTAACATTTCCAGCAATTTAATTTTTTAAAATAAGAGCCAACCAAAAGCTATTATCTTTTGCATGTATAGAAAACATACAGGCTTCATCCAAGAGCATCCCACAGGTGAGTTGGTTAGGGCTGGTTGCACATAGGCTTTCTCACCCCGTTTCTCACCCCCCCTTTCTTTGGGGGCTATGCAAGAAGGAGGAACAACCAAAGCGCCGGAGGGCTCCCCCCTTTCCTTTTTACCTGATAGACGTCCCTTATCCCGCACCACGTCCTCAGCGCCTGGTGGCATCCCCTCACCCGCTGCGTGTACCACCTCCTTAGCGTCGACACCGTCAGGTTCCAGACGAAGCGGCTCCCGCTGAAGAGCAGGTCCTCCACTCCGCACATGAACACCGAAGCCATGACTTTGCCACTTCAGAGGGGGACCCTCGCACTCTCTTTCTCAGAGCCACGCTTCTTCTTCCTCCTCTTCTCCTCTCCCTTGCGCCTTGGCTCACAGCAGTCAAGTTAATAATAACAACAACAACAAGGCGCTCCTTCTGCTATTGCAGGCTCATGCTACACCGCGCCGAGCAAGGGGAGGCGCGCTTCGCGGAGAGGCGTGGGGGCCAGAGCCTCTCGCACAAACTCCTCATTCACGCGCCGCTTCCTGGGCAGACCTCCCAGACGCTGCCCCGGCGCGCCTTGAAGCCCAGCCAAGGGCTGAAGCCGAGGCGGCGGCAGCAGCAGCGGTAGCTCCACACAGCCCAGCCTTGTGTCCTTCTTAACAGCTTATATAAATCTCCGCTAAGCTTCAGCAGCTACCACTACGGGTTCTAATTAAAAGTTTAACCCGTTTTGTGAGCGGGGAGCGCGTCTCTTTTTTCTCTCTCCCCCTCTCTCTCTTTCTCTCTCACACACAAGTAGCTTATCTGAATACTTCTGAGCTTGCTCCCCGCACGAGGAAAGGGAGAAAAGAGACCACAAACAATTCCTGTCAAGTACTTCCAGGCTCCGTTTCCCTCCTAAATGCTCTTATAATATGGAAGCGCGCGCCTTCCAAGGAAAAAGCGTAGAAAAACACCTCATAAGCCACCTTCAACTTTTCTTTTTTTTTAATGGAAGTTATAACGGTGTCACCATTTTTTTCTGTCAGTTAATAACGGGCCTGACATTTATTTCCGTCTCTCTCTCACACACATAACTCGCAGAACTTTTGAAACCTAAAGCATCTTCTGCTTGTGAGGAGAACCTCCCTCACGCGCAGGAGAATACTGTAATACCTTAGTGAATGTTTCCTCTCTCTCTCTCTCTCTCTCTCTCTCTCTCTCTCTCTCTCTGGTATTCCCTATTTTTTAAATACACACACTCGGAGAAAGCCACCTCGCTAGCTAAGAAAAATGAGCGTCGATTTGGGTTCTCCTCCGTTTAAACTGACGGTAATCCTATTAAAACGCAGCATGCGGAGCACGAGAAAAACAGAGCCGCCTCACGCACGCTGAGCCCTTTCACCAGGCAGGCCACAAGTAAATAAACACTCTGTGAAATAATAGCCCACAAGAGAATCCCAGGCTTGCCTCGGTAGTTGGTATAAAATTAGGCTGCCAAAGCCCAGCCCTTTGGAGAATTAAACCGTTAATGCTAGACGGGAAGGAGGGGGGGTGGGGACGACTGCATTTCATTTTACAGGCCATTCCCTGTAAAGCTCTAAAGTGGGGAGGGCAGTTGTTAGTTGCTGGCAAGAGAGGAAGAAAACTCATCTTTTTAAACGATTACTCATGGGATTTGGAGTTTTCTAAGCTTTTGAGGTATTGGAGAGGGCAGGGCAAGACAGCTTTCCTTGAACCATTTCCCTACCAAACAGTGAAAATAAACTGTTTAGGTTGCAATATAGACGCAAAAGGTGAGGCGATAAGAGGAGGAGGAAGTTGCTGAGGAGGACACCACAGTATTGCAAGGCAGAATCAATTTGATTTTTGTTTGTTTGTTGCGTTTCTATCCCACTTTGTCTCCAAAGGGCTTGACTGCCTGGTTCTCCCCTGCCTCATCTAATCCCCATAACAACCACCCTGCGAGGTAGGTTAGGCTAAGAGGCCACGGCTGGCCCATGGTCACCCAGTGAGCTTCATGGCCAAATGGGGATTATGAATTCTCAAGTCTTAGTCCGACAGTGTAACCATTACACTGCACTGGCTCTTGACAAAGAGGAGGGAGCTGGAATAGAAGCCTTAAGGAACAGATACTGTGTGACATCATGCCATTTCCTAACATTCAGTCAAATTCCCTGCATATTTTTGGACACAAGTCCATTCTTTTGTGCACAAGAAGAAATAACTTGGTACTCCCTGCCTGTTGGCACCAGGCAGGAACCTTCAATGTACTCTTCTCAGCCTTGGCTTAAAACATTTTTCTTTAAGCCAACCCTATCCAGACATATAGGGACGTGGGTGGCGCTGTGGGTTAAACCACAGAGCCTAGGGCTTGCCGATCAGAAGGTCAGCGGTTCGAATCCCTGCGACGGGATGAGCTCACGTTGCTCGGTCCCTGCTCCTGCCAACCTAGCTGTTCAAATAGCAGTGTAAATAGCTAAATAGGTACCACTCCGGCGGGAAGGTAAAGTGTTTCCGTGTGCTGCTCTGGTTCGCCAGAAGCAGCTTAGTCCTGCTGACCACAGCTGTCTGCAGACAAACACCGGCTCCCTTGGCCTGAAAGCGAGATGAGCGCCACAACCCCAGAATTGTCCGTGACTGGACCTAATGGTCAGGGTCCCTTTACCTTTATCTGGACATGGCTGGCATGATGTTTGCATCCTTTTGCTTACTGTTGCTTTTAATTATCTTTTGAATGTTGTTTGAATGCATTGCAGGGGGTTGGGCTAGATGACCCTTAGGGTCCCTTCCAACTCTATGAGATGCCTGTTTTTAACTGTCTTTTATTAACATTTATTTTCTTTTTGTAAACCACTTAAGATATTTTATTACGAGCAAGGGGATTTGACAACTTTCAGCAGCGCCTGCAAGACAGAGCTGTTCCGCCAGGCCTTTGGGCAGGATGCAGTTTGACTTACTTTCTTTTGTATAAAACAAAACTGAAGGAGGCCCCCAACCTGCTCACAGGTCCTTGTGTGCTCAGTGAAAACAATTGGTCCTGGCAAGTATTAACCACTCTCAGCTCCAACCTGATAATTGCCACCTTCCCAGATTTTAACTTGTCTGAATTAATTTTAAGATGTACTTTAAATAATTGATGTCTGTTTTTATGCATATTGTGTTGCTTTTATGATGTTAGCTGCTCTGAGCCTGGCCTCGGCCGGGGAGGCGGGATATAAATTATTATTATTATTATTATTATTACTATAGCAATATTGTTAAATAAAGCAAACAAGCTACTTCCATCAGCCTTCACCAGCCTGGTGCCCTCCAGATATGTTGGGACTCTCCAACACCCAACAGCCCCAGACAGTGTCATCAAAAGTCAGGGATGACCGGATTTGGAGTCTAACATATCTGAAGGCACCACATTCAAGAAGACTGCCTTAAATGAACATGCACAGGGAGGAAGAGGCATGAGCCTGATAGCTCTACTTCCTGTCCCCATCACCTTCCAGAGTTGATTATCTGCAGTGGGGAAGCCCCTGCATGTTTTAGAACACTGAATTTCTGGGGTTCTAAAGCACCAAGGGAGCTTCAGACAGTAGCCCTCCAACTTAGGGAGCTTGGCTGGAACAGGGATTGTGGGTGGAGCTTCTGTACCTCCCTTCATGTGTTGATTTAAGTATCTATTCACATTGTGAACTTTCCTGAGATCTAATTTATTTCATAATCATTAATAATAAATTAATAAGTCATGTAGAAATGCCTAAATAGGGCTAGTGGCACACCTGGTTTTGAACTGGATGGGGTACTGCATGTTGAGATTCCTGCATTTTGCAGGGGGTTGGGCTAGATGACCCTCGGGTCCCTTTCAACTCTACAATTCTGATTCTATGAAATATGAGATGAATTGTCGCATTCTTACATTTTAACGTGGATACATTCCTAGAAATCTGGTTCTGCTTTCTAGGAATCAAGGTCCAAGGAAAAGAAAACCCATGCAGAGGGCTAGAAAAACTTTATTACGTAAGTTGATGAGCACAATTAATACCTATATTTGATTAACAGTGACATCTGTAATTGTTTAATGCCTAAAATTTGCCTGTTACTTATGCTGTTTGTGTTTTTTCATTAAAATGCTACATTATACCTGATCAGACTTCGTTTCGGGAAAGGGGAACATTTATACAAATTTGGAACCAGCTGAATTAACACATGCCAGTAAGAAAACAGCAATAATTTTACTGAAGGACTGGTGACCTTATGCACCCCCAAAGAAATACTGAGTTAAATCCAAGAACCCCCTGGCATTTCCTCGCATATAAATAAAAAAGAGAGGCTGCTTCCCAAATCACATTTTGAAGCCAAAGATACTTTCATGGAACACCATGGAACACATCAGAATGAAAAACTGGGCTGAAAAAAGAGTTCTGCCTTTAGGCAACAGCAGCAGGAACAACAACAAATCAAATGCACAGAGATTGGATTGGTAGTGGTGCATGTGAAAAGGATCTTGGAATTGTAGTTATTGACAAGCTGAACATGAATCAGCTGCGTGATGCAGCTGCAAAAGAGGTGAATGCGTTTTTAGGCTGCATTAATAGAACCACAGATTCAGGGCACACCAAAAGCCCACCTAGCCCAGCAGCCTGTCCTCACAGTGGTCAAATAGATGCTTATGGGAAGCTCACAAGCAGAACCTGAGTATAAGAGCCCTCTTCCCTCCTGTGGTCCCCTCAACTGGTATTCCAAAGCACACTGCCTCCTTCTGTGGAGGCAGACCACCACCAGCTTTGAGCCCAATCTGGTGATCCTGATCAGGCCCAGATTCGGGCTAGACCCAACCAGACCCTAAACTGATATCTGGGGCCCTTGCACCTGTTATGGCCTTGACATACACCTTTATTAAACACGCAGCAAGCTGTGGTAGATAGAAGATGCGGCAGAGAGTCTCTCCTGCATATTTTCCTTCTTCCCCATTGTCCTGGCTGCTTAGTCACATGTTTAATAGCCTCCCTACTTTTGACTGTTCCAGATCACTCCAGGTAGACTCAATCCAATCTGTTCTGAGGTCATCGGGGGCTATCTTGAACCACTCTGGACAGATCTCAGTTTCCATCTGGGATCCAGAATATGTCCTGATCAGTAACCGAACTGAAACTGGGAGACTAGAGAGAATCAGAAAAGGTGGTGGGCTTTTTGGTGTTTTTAGTTGGCTTTGCCAATCAGGAGGCCTCTTTCTGCCTGCCTATCGTAGAAGCTGATGTTAGGCATTCCTACCAGGAAAGGGGGTCTGAAGCCCAAATATGCACAGGACTGGTCTCTGAAGTTCTGTGTTCTAATCCTGAATTCTGGGGCTTTGTGCAGGTTGTAGCCCTTCACAATCATTCAAATGCTCCTTTTTTAAGTACAAAGTAGTTACAGTTCTTATCTCATTTATCCTCACACAACATTCCTGTGAAGTCAGAAAGGTGTGTAAAATC
This sequence comes from Podarcis bocagei, assembly GCF_964188305.1. Taxonomy (NCBI): domain Eukaryota; kingdom Metazoa; phylum Chordata; class Lepidosauria; order Squamata; family Lacertidae; genus Podarcis; species Podarcis bocagei. The sequence continues at coordinate 33,660,335 of NC_138126.1, forward strand.
ACAGAATAGCACAGATTGGACTCCGTCAATCAGGCATCACAGCATAGCGTATCACAACCCACAATGACCTGTTTTGTTTTGGTTTTGCCCAGCCTTCATTAAACTTCATTAAACGATTGCTTCATAGAGCTTTGAATAATACCACAGAGGCTTGAACTTTATAGGCACCCCCCCCCCACACAATTCGTTTATGAAACACTGCGATCATTTTTAATAGTCACACGCAGAATAGTAACTATTTTAGTAACGGAAGTCCAAGTCCCAAGCGTTATTTCAACACTTATTATATTTAACCGTGCTTTTGCTCACTGAATTTCAACAGGAGTGAGAAAGAACATCTGCACTATGACAACTAAGATTCTCAAAATAAAGAACTAGCTAGCACATAAAAATGCATACCACTTTATTGTACATAATAGTCCAAACATCTTTAAGTCAAAATGTAAATCAGACAAAATGCGGGGGTTGTGGGGGATGGAGATAATTTCAATTGTTTTAATTCTAGGACCAACATATAATTGTTTTAAAAAGAATAAATAATATATATTTTCCACCCTGGTGCTCTCAACTCACATTTCCAAAGGTCAGTTCAGTCCTGAATAATCTTTGCACTTAGCAGTCATCAGCATACAAATAGCCAATAGTTTTGCAGGTGCTGATCAAAAACCAAGGCTGGAGGTATTTAAGCAGAGACCAAGTGGCAATCTGCTATAAGAGGTGCTGCACTTGCATTGAGCAAGGGGTTGAACTAGTAGTCCTCCAAGGACCCTTCCAACTGTCCAGTCCTTTGGTTTGTATCCAACCAAAGCACTTCATATGTGGAATGACTTCCAAGAGTGCTCCTGTCTCCTCTCCCACTATGCACCTCCCAAATCTGCTCTGGGAGATAAAGTGTCAGGTGTGCATGCAGGAGCCAGCTCCTGTGACCAATAGGACTCTGCAGGACTGGGGCCTTCCTTAATTTGTTCTGAAGAGGCAAGGTGCAGCCACACAGGTGAGGCTGACTGGTAACTCACAGCACCTGGTGGCAAGAGCCGGGAAGGGATATTGTGGGATGTAAACACAGGAGCAGTCAATGACAACATTCCTAGAGTGTACATGTTAGAACATGGGGAGGGGTGTCTGTCCAGCAAGCAGGTAAACTTCCTGGGGACGGACTTCCTCCGCATGTGACCAGAGGTGGGTGTGGCCTCACCTGTGCAGGTAAATGATAAAAGCACAGGGCAGGCAGCCATTCTCTCTCTTGCCTCTTGCCTCTCTGCCATCTTCATCTTCTGAAGGAGCAACATGCCCTCTTGGCTCTCAGCCAAGAGAGGACTAAGGGACTATCTTCCCATAAGATAGATTCTGAGTGTATTTTACCTGTTTAAGCTGTCTGCCTTCTGGGATCATATTGTGAACAGAACGTGAGTAAACTCTTTTATACTTTTATAAAGACTGTGTCGTGTCTTGTATTTTAAGAGGGAACAAAGGGGGAAATTACCAGAGTAATTATTATAGAGGTTCTAGCGAACCTGTGCACACGTTACCGTTGCGAACTTAAAAGGGGAATGTTATAAACTCTGCTGATATTTTGGGAACTTGTTAGCACAAGTTGGATTAGGATATAATCTCACAATATATCCTCTCCTGCACCCCAGAACATTCCCACAGATATAAGGTCAGCATTTTCCCTTCGGCTCTTTGCCACAGCAACACGTTCCCTGTCCTGCTGCGTTTGATTTCTTGACTCCTTGCTTCTTGATCCTTGGACCCCTGATTTTGTGACTCCTTCCTGATCCTCGGATCCTTGACTTCATGACTCCTTGCTACTTGACCCTCGGACCCTTGGCTTCTTGATTCCCAGCTCGCTGATCCTTAGACTCTTGGCTTTCTGACTCCTGGCTTCTGGACTCCTGTTCCTGCTCCCACCCCACCATCTTGCCCCTGGTCCCAACGTCCCCAGCCGGGACTTTGATTGCCCGTGACTGGACCGTGACAGAAAGAAGGGAACTTCAGCTGCACTTGTGGAAATTTTCTACATACACAATTATTAGACTGGATACAACCTTCGAAGTCTTTCATTTTCAGCTTCCCCTCACCAGTCTGACATGATGCTCTGCTTCCCTTGCCATGCTATTAGCTAGCTGCAACACAGTAGGGTCAGGCCACCAGTGTTTCTGCTTTTAATCTATATTCTGGAATAGTAGTTAGAAAGACAGGCAAATTCCAAAAAAAACATTTTATGGCCTTGGCTTTCCAAATGGTCCAGGAGGTGGTGACTGAGGTCAGAAGAGGGAGGGTTAAATCTACCACTTTGAATTTTCAAATATTTCTTGCAGACATACCTGCTTTCAGTGTGAAGCATTTAAGAGTAGTCTTCTAATGAGAAATGCCTGGGAGTCCCAGCCTGCTCAGCTATGGTACACACACACACACACACACACACACACACACACACACACACATATATATAGAGAGAGAGAGATTGGTTTGATCAAATCACCTACCTGGGACTATTTTACAAAATGGGAAGAAACTTCTGGTGATATTCTGGACTTCCGGGTTAGCGCGATCGACTAATGGCGGATTCCCTCTGAGCTCCGGAGGGAATCAGGTCCGCAGGATCGGGTCTTGCCGCTGCGGCGACGCGGGGACCCTTAAAAATCACAGGCGGTGAAGCCTGTGAAGCTGGTGACTCGGCAGGCACTATTTGCGCCCCCCCGACCCGTGAAGGAGCCTTTTTAAAGGCTTCGGAACGGGAGACAGGGTGAGCGGCGCAGTGCTGTGAGTCGACTGCTTCTCCTACGGAGTGAAGCCGCATGCCATGGTCGGAGAGCGCTGACTTCTTCTTGTGAACAATTGGACTTTAAAGCAGCAACCCGTGAGTAGTACGGAAATTGGATTTCTAAAGGATTATTTTTTTTAATTAGGCACAATCGGGGAAGGCGTAAACAGGAAGTCTGTCTCCCTGTCCTATAAATAATCTAAAGCAAGGACTAACTAACTAAGGTCAAGAGGATTTTTTCCTTCTTATTGGGCAAAATATATTAATTTCACGATTTGGCAGTTTAAGTAATTTTTACTGGAGGATAAGAGTTAATTTTTGGAGCTGAAGTGTCACCCCCTCCCCGGACCTGGGAGTGATCCGCGAGAAAGCCTGTTGGAGAGATATTGAAGAGCTTGACAGCTGTCAAACTAGCTGTCAAGACAGAAAAAGCGAACTTTGTTTTCTGTCTCTGCTGGTTATATTTGTTACAATTTGGTTATACTTTGTTGAAGATAAGGAAGAACCGATACAAACTAACTTGATTTTTGGATTTGAACTGGAAGGAATACTAAGTAACCAAAATCCCTCTAGAGGGGGTTTTGGGACATTACAAGAATGGCTGAAGGAGGGAAAACTCAAGCTAAATTGGACAGAATTTTCTTTCTCTTGGGAAAGTTACAAGGCCAAATTGATGTTTTGGCTACTAACGTTGCAACCCTGGACTTAACAGTAAACAAGTGCATTGAATTTGATAAGGATTTGATCCGGGAAGTTCATGCAGCTGGACAAGAGGAGAAAGTTGAGAACTTTGAGAGTGTGGAGAAAGAGACACATGTTGTTTTTGAGGAAAGGGAAGGAGGAGATGTGGTGTTGCAGATGACAAAGGAGAGCCAGAGTCCTGACATGATGGCTACAAAGGAAAACAAGAATTGGATGATGAAAATCTGGTCCAAATTGGAGACTGAAGAATGGAGAGATCTCTATATGTGGAGATCTGAAGATCTAAGGATTACAAATTTGATTAAGGTGAAAGCTGGAGCTTTGGGGACATTTGGACTTGAAAGGAGCAAGAAACAAGATTTGGGCTCCACTTTTAAGTATGGTGGTCTGGCTGGAGGAAGCATTGTCCCCATCGGATTAGAGCATCTCCGAGATCTGGTGTTTAATATTAAGGACTATCAAAAAAACCGGCAGAGAGGAACTGAGAGACAATTAAGGGCCTCGGATGTGAGATCTCCAGGCTGATAGCAGATTAAGACTGATGGACATTTGTTGGGGATTTAAACCGGGAAAGGGGATGGGGTGGGGTTTGGGGATCCAAAGGGTGTATAATTATAATTTGTCTTTTTCTTTTTATTCTGTTTTGTTATCAGTATGAAAAGTGGGGAATTCGTGGAAGGGAATTTGGGTCGACTTTAGAAAAAAGGATTTAAGAATGAGTACTGAGGTATAAATTTTGAGGTTTATAAGGTAAAATTGGTTTTTTAAAATGAATTAAGTATAAAAAGGTTAAAAACTGGGGATAAGAACTTGTTGAATTTACAATTTGAATTAGAATATAAGAAGGGGAGGTGCGGGGAAGTCAGGGAAATATGTTATAGAAAATAAGGATTGCAAACTGTATATGTTTTTAATTTTTCTTTTTGTTTTTTCTTTTTGGCTTTTTAAAATGGAAAATTCTTAATAAATATTTATTTTAAAAAAAGAAACTTCTGGTGATATTCTGAAGGCAAAGTGCTTTGAAAATGGACTATGCTCAATTCTGTTGAAAGTGAGTGAGCGTCATTACACGTTATGTCATAAAGTGATATGTGAGTGAATAAGGAGGATGGAAAAGCATTAAAGGGTGGTGCTGTGGTGTAAACCACTGAGCCTAGGGCTTGCCGATCAAAAGGTCGGGGGTTCATATCTCCGCAACGGGGTGAGTTCCTGTTGCTCGGTCCCAGCTCCTGCCAACCTAGCAGTTCGAAAGCACGTCAAAGTGCAAGTAGATAAATAGGTACCGCTCTGGCGGGAAGGTAAACGCGTTTCCGTGCACTGCTCTGGTTTTGCTAGAAGCGGCTTAGTCATGTTGGCCACATGACCCATAAAGCTGCCTGTGGACAAACGTCGGCTCCCTCGGCCAGTAAAGTGAAATGAGAATCACAACCCCAGAGTCATTTGCGACTGGGCTTAACTGTCAGGGGTTCTTTACCTTTACCTTTTTTACAAGACAAAGGAGCATGGAAAAGTTGAACATTTAAGCACAGAGAAACTTGTGTTAAATCCCAGTTATAACTGATGTGAAGGGAGGTTTTAAGGTAGAGTTTCCTGAAGCAGAATCCCTGGATGTCAGGTGAGGTACAAAGGGAATAGATTTTAGTGCAAAGGATTTTTTCCCTTGCATTTGTGCAAAAAAGAAACCACAGAAGCCCTGAACCTCTGGGTTTGGCAAAAATTCAGAACACGAGCAGCAGGCATGTATGTAAAGTTTGTAAATAGGCAAAGGAAAAAAGAAAGTGAAGAGAAATTGAAGTATTATTCTTAGGTAAAACTAACATACCTGTAGCTATTTTGGGTACATTTTAGAGAGGATTATTTAGCTTTGACAGCGCGGTCACTCACCTTTTTCTACAGATCAGTCTTAAAAGGACTCTTGAGAGCAATGCTTCTCTGTGTCTCTTGTTAGAAGATGGATATCTTATACAAAACAGTAGGGGAAGAACTAGTGGGATACTCAGAAGATGGCAAGGGCTTATTATAACCATGTCTTTATTCTTCAGGGGAGAAAAAGAAGGCTGTGAATGGGAGACATGCCCTACTTTGAAAAGACCTGGAAAAAAACAGCTGCTACACATCATTTTTTTCAGGCAGTTTGAACAAAAGACTAAGATCTTTAGCCAAGGAAAAAATCTTGTAAGGCACAAGTTCAAGGGGACTGCACTTTAAAAATAACTCAGTGTGTTTCATGAAATCACTCAAAATAGTATAACTATAGAAGAGCAGTGAAAGACAGAAAAAGAGATAGATGATAGATTAGAAAGAAAGGGGGAGGGGGGAGAGGAGAAGGAAAGGAAATGGATTCTAACTGAAGTCTGATAATATTTTTAAGCTAACGTTTGCAGGGACAGAGGATAGAAGGCAGGAGACAATTGTTAAAAATCTGAGCTGGGTATTGCATTAGCATATTACCTGACGGAGAGGCAGATTAGACTGAACTTCAGCCCCCCCCCAGCCCCCCAATTCACCCCGGTTAAGATTGCCCAGGAGGGCATCAGGTACATACAGCTGTCTCCTCCCACACTTTGCTGCCATTTTGCATGCCCTCCTCAGCAACTGCAGCCTGAGGTGGCCACCTCAATCTGCCTAATGATATTCTGTTGCAGATTTGGGGTGCCATGAAGGGGAAAAATACTGTTAGTATGTACCAATGTTGTTACTATATTTTTAACTCAAATGATACAAAATGGTACTTGTGAGATTTTCTGCCTCAGGGGGAAAAAAACAACTTGATTGGACTTTGTTACTGTGCCATTTGTTGCACTGCCTCAGGCAGCAAAAAGTCTTGGTGGGCTGGCCTCTCTAGAAAAGTATGGTAATAAGATTCATGTGGCAACACGTGGCTAGCATAGTGTGCAAACACATTTAGATACCATTGTGAATCCTCTGCAGTTGGTGTCAAACCCTGAATTAGCTATTACATCCATTTGGGAGCAAAGAAAATTGAAGCACTAATACTTCATTCATCTTTAAACATTGTGGAGTCATTATTTCTTGATAAGCAGATTGTTTCACACTCTGAGCACAAAAGCAAGCCAGGTACCGTATTTTTCGCTCTATAAGACGCACCAGACCACAAGACACACCTAGTTTTTGGAGGAGGAAAACAAGGAAAAAAATATTCTAAATCTCAGAAGCCAGAACAGCAAGAGGGATTGCTGTGCAGTGAAAGCAGCAATCCCTCTTACTGTTCTGGCTTCTGGGATAGCTGTGCAGCCTGCATTCGCTCCATAAGACGCACACACATTTCCCCTTACTTTTTAGGAGGGAAAAAGTGAGTCTTATAGAGCAAAAAATACGGTAGTTAACTAGCCTTAATGTACTCTAGTTCCATGTTCAATTGCATATATTGGAATACAAAATGCCCTTCCTGTGTTGGCTTACTTAGCCACCAATGAGGCACAACAGCAGTCAAACCATCAAATCATTTGGCAGCAGTGTTCAAATCATCAACCATCTCCCATGCACATCATTACCCCTAGAGTTCGGGTATATTATGAAAAGCCGTCAGATCCTATCATTTGTTGACTAAAGTACATTCCCCTATCTCTCCATGTTTGCCAAGCCATTTCCCTTCCCTAAGTATTTTGGTGGAATTACCCTTGTTTTGAAGCCATCATGCAATAGCTTCCAGACACATTGCTCCTGTTCCTTAGAGTCCCACCCCACCACTGCCACTGCCTATGACAGCATGTAACACTTATGTGCTCGCTCCCACTGATGCACATCATTCTTGACACATTCCTTAGACAGAACGTAGTGCAAAAGAACCAGCCCAGGAGTTCTGCCTCATGAATGACTAAGAGGAAAACAGAACTCCTTATCAGTTACATGGCTACTGTCTGCAGCACAATTTCTTGGTGCCCAGGACTGCCTGATACCAATGAGATCATAAGGAAGTGACAGTTTCTCAGTGTGAATGGTACAAGCATGCACACTCTTCTTTAAAACAAAAGCAAACTGCATAATAAGGGGGGGAATGATCACTTCAGCCCAGCAAGACTGCCTATCAAACCTCTAGTCCAGATAAGAGTTCAGCTGATATGAGACATGTGTAAGTCCTGGGGGCAGAATTTCTGCATAAAGGCTGCCCAATTCTTTCCTGAGTGTAATCCTCTCCTGCCATGGGCAAAGAGAAAAACACTCAGTGAAGGCACACTCTTCAACAGGCAAATGTGCCTTCACTTTCTTAACTGTCCAATAAGTACAGTTGTTTATTTATAGAATTATAGAGTTGGGAGGGTTCCCAAGAATCATCTATTCCAACCCCGTGCAATGCAGGAATTACAGCTGAATAATCCCTGGCAGATGGCCAGCCCACCTCTGCTTAAAAACCTTCAGTGGAGCAGAGTCCACCACCTCCTTCGGAGGCATTCTGTACAGGGCCGGATTTAGGTTTGATGAGGCCCTAAGCTACTGAAGGTAATGGGGCCCTTTATATGTCCAGGTGTCCTTTGTCAACAACAAATTGTTGCTTTTTACACACACACACACACACACACACACACACACATAGTAAAGGTACCCCTGCCCGTACGGGCCAGTCTTGCCAGACTCTAGGGTTGTGCACTCATCTCACTCTATAGGCTGGGAGCCAGCGCTGTCCGCAGACACTTCCGGGTCACGTGGCCAGCGTGACAAGCTGCATCTGGCGAGCCAGCGCAGCACACGGAATGCCGTTTACCTTCCCGCTGGCAAGCGGTCCCTATTTATCTACTTGCACCCGGGGGTGCTTTCGAACTGCTAGGTTGGCAGGCGCTGGGACCGAACGACGGGAGCGCACCCCATTGCAGGGATTCGAACCGCCGACCATGCGATCGGCAAGTCCTAGGCGCTGAGGTTTTACCCACAGCGCCACCCGATATATATATATATATATATATATATATATATATATATATATATATATATATGTACAGTATAAGCTTTCATGTGCATGCACACTTCTTCAGAGACTTTTTTGTGTTGAATATATGCTACATGGTAATTTATGGACCTAATAGGTATCTAAAGCCATTTGCACATAACAAAATATGTATTTTATCCATTTTGCATTACTTCCCATGGGAAAGCATGCCTTGGTTTTGGAATGTTTTGGTTTTGGAACAGACTTCCGGAACAGATTAAGTTTGAGAACCAAGGTACCACTGTATATAGAAATGAGCAAACCAGTGATATTTTAGGGAGCAGGATAGCATTATTCCATTACTTACATGATAGGAGCCTACACAATACAAAACACTGTTACTGTATGTAGGTTTTATTTTATTTGTTTTTTATCTTATATTTTGGAAATGTACACCCATTTTTTTTCTTTAAATTTTTTTGGGGCCCCCAAGAGAGTGGGGCCCTAAGCTATAGCTTGTTTAGCTTATACGTAAATCTGGCACTGATTCTGTTCTACTGCTGAACAGCTCTTACTGTCAGGAACATCTTCCTAATGTTGAGTCAGAATCTTCTTTCTTCTAGTTTGAATCCATTGGTTCAGGTCCTGCCCTGTGACAGCCCTTCAGTCCTTTGAAGATGGCCATAGTATCACCCTTCCCTTCAGTAGAAACCTTGTACTCCACCCTTCCAGTGCAGTTGCATCATATGGAGTGGCTGACAACAATTAAAAACAAATATTCTGTTCCAAAGTGTTTCTTGGGAATTTTGTAGCAAATACCATTCTCTGCACTCCCCTCCCTGTCATATTTCTGCAGAATTGTAGAATATACACTCCAACACATTTAGATTGCCTTCACAAGATCAGTTCCACTATCACTGAAAAGTGAAACCTGTATTTTATTTTATTTTATTTATGCACCAAAATTATCCTGAACTCTATCAAAAGTTAGGAGTACAAAATGCACTCCTAAGCAGATATGAGCATTGGCCATAAAGTGCAGTGAAGCACACTTGAAATCGATTAGACTTACAGGACAACCCTCTGCATGCTTACTCAGAATCAAGTGCCACTATGCTCAATGGAGCTTGCTCCCTCATAAGTGAGCATAGGATTGAAGGTATAAACAAGATTAATTGTGTTGTGGCAGCCATGCCCCCCCCCCTTGCCCTAAACAAGAGAAATTCAAACCATATGATGGGAGTTTGCTGAGTAGGGGTTGCAGTTTGCTGTTAATTTTCTAATCCCCTCCAACTGCTTCCAGCTAATTTCTGATTACTGGTTTCTCTGGCGATCTCTCTGATAAGTCACTGTGAAATAACCTCAAAGGGCTTGACAACAGGAGATGATCCTACCAGGGGTCTTTTGTGCCCAGTGGGGTACATCTGAGAGACCCGGAAGGTGCCCTTGGTATTTTGGAGAGGCATAAAATATCAAAGGGAGGCGAAAGCAGCCAGGTAATTATATCTGCACGAAGTATTTTCATGGCTGAAACAGAATACTGGAGCCCAAGAGCTAGCCTGAGTTTATTATCATTATTATCTTACAGCTTCATTAATCTGTGGAAAGTGGGAACAGAGCTGCAGAGTGATCTAAAACGATATGCAAAGAAAGGCGCCCCACTAGGAAGCTGATAGTAACCTCCCAACTGTTTTAATGACATTGTTTATCTGTATTGGAATTCTGAGATATTTCTTGTTCCAACACATTTATAACAGCCTCCCACAGCTTGGTGCCCTACAGATGTTGCCAGATTACTGTTCCTATAATCCCTAGCTGTTGGCCATGCTGGCTGGGGCTGATAGCAGCTTGATTCCTAAATATATGGGCTGGCACAAAGTGGGAAAGGTGGTGGTCACTAGCATAACTAGTGGGAGGATGGGCCACACTGGGTGACCACTTAACACAGGGGTGGCACTTGCCCCAGGGGCCTGCAGCATGCCCAAGCCACACTCCTGGGAGTGACACGGTGGCTCGGATGCCTGCAGGTACCACACCACCTGAAAAGGTGGCATAGGGCTTGTGTTCGCCTGCATAGGAGAGGTGTGATGGAGGCAGAGCCTGAAAGGGCCTCAGTTCGCTTCCCGCCCCCGTTGGAACAGGTTTCTCAGTAAGGTCACACCTACGATACGTTTAAAGTGCATGGCTTTCCCCAAAGAACCCTGGGGACTGTAGTTCGTTAAGAGTGCTGGTAATTGCAAATCTGCAAAGGCTACTACAGTTCCCATCATTCCCATGGAGAAACCATGTGCTTTAAATGTGTGTTGAATGTGCTTTAAATGTATGGAGTGGATATGACCCAAGTATTCTCCTTGGAGCTATGACAACTGACCTACCTTGCTGCATAGGACCAGGAAAGGACAATTTGCAATTTTTGCTCTGCAGCCTGCCAGCTAAGGATAACATCTGATGCATCTAGTCTGCAATTTGCCTCAAGACTTTTTCTTGTATTCACATTAAGACTGGAACATATTAGTGGGAAGTTTGGTCTGATGTTTTTAGAAAAGGAAGTTGTCAGTATATTTTGAACACGGTCAGAAAATGTCCACATTTCACATTTCCCACGTGCAGTCAATGGCCTATGGTGATTATGAACCAATGTAGTTTTAAGACTAGTCACGGTACATAATTATCCTTTTTTATTTTAAATTAATAAGGTATTAGCACAATGCAAGTTTGACAGGCTAGCGGGGGGAAGTCAATAATGATTTAAGATCTGGAGAAGCAGTGAATCGATAGACATTGTTTATTACAGCAGATTAAAGTTGGCATAAATGCTCCTCCGATGTACAGCAAACATCTAGAAATCAGACCTCAGCATTATCGGGGGCATTTGACCACGGAAGAGAAAATGACTCAGCTTGCAAAGAGCAATTTAACACTCATCTCCATTCAATAGGGCTCTGAACTTTATTCAGCTACAGCATATCCATCAAAAAGTTTGAAAACGCATGTGGGAATGAGAAAATTAGAATATGGCCAAAAAAAATGTTCCTCTCTTAGAGGAAATGTTACAACAATTTGCAATTTTGAATAAAAAGGTTGATGACCAATCGGCAAAAGTTGATTTAGCCATATCTTCAATTACCAAACTTTCTGAACAGGTGGCTAAGCATTCACAAGATATTGGAAACTTAAAGGACGCCACATCTGAAAATCGGAAGTTGGCCGAGGCTGCGAATGAAAAAGCAGGTGAAGCAATTCAGAAAGTGGAGGAATTGAAAGGAGAGGTAAGGCCGCTACACAAACATATTAGCGACCAGCAAACCCACCTGGCTTTAGCGGAACTGAGAAACAGGGAAAACAATTTAAGATTACGTTCCATCCCAGAGATTGAGAAAGAGGACCTGATTGGTTTTTTGACAGCAGAATTTTCTAAATTCTGGGGTATAAAGGAAGATACGGATTTTAAAATAACAACTGCATTCAGACTGGGAAGAGTTACCGGGAAAGACAGGCCCAGAGACTGTTTGATTATTTTAAGGGCCAAGCAGGAGAGAGACAAGCTACTGGACCTACATTTTAACAAAGCACTCGAGATCCAGGACAGAAGAGCACAAATTTACAAGGATATTCCTAAACAATTATTGGATCTCAGATCTAACTACACTGACCTAGCTGGACTGTTGAGAGGCAACGGAATACCGTACAGGTGGGAGTTTCCACAAGGTATATCATTCAACTACAAAGGAAAGAAGATTAAAATCAAAACGAAAGAGGACAGCCAGAAGTTTCTGCACGACCACGGAGAAGACCTGCAGAAAGGAACAGCAACTCTTTGGCCTCCACCAGAGTCTGGAAAAGAACCAGCACCCTCGGATTTGGACAAAAAAGAAGACGCCCCATAAGAGCAACAACAGATTGATACAGGATGTCTCTGCAGCTGTATAGCTGGAACATTAATGGCGCAAATTCGCCGGAAAAACGCAAAAGGATATTCCATATTTTAAAGAAAGAAAATTTGGACATAATATGTTTACAAGAAACACATGTGACCAGGCTCCACAGGAAGGTGTTAATAAACAAAAGACTAGGCCAAGAATTTATTTCATCAGACAGAGTCAAAAAGAGAGGCGTGGTGATCTATGCAAAGGAGAATTTATCACCAAAATTCTTGTTTAAAGACGAACAAGGAAGAACCCTGGCAATTGAAATACAAATCCAAGGAGAAAAAGTTTTGATTTTAGGAATCTATGCACCGAACGAGGGGAAATCAGAATTCTACAAGAAGCTACATGAGACATTACTGGACTATCTGGACTATTCTAATATCATTATGATGGGAGATATGAATGGGGTCGTCTCTACTCTTATGGACAAGTCACAGAACCAGAATCTGACTAAAGATGGAAGACTACCAAAAACCTTCTTTGAACTAACTGACAATATGGATTTGATTGATTTATGGAGGACGAGAAACCCCCTAGGTAAAGAAGGAACTTTCTTTTCTGAGGCCCACCTGTCATGGACAAGAATCGACCAAATTTGGACAACCAGAGGGCTGGCACCTAAGACTACAAGAGTAGAAATCTGCCCAAAGACTTGCTCCGACCATAACGCTCTGAAAATGGAAATGAGATTTACTACTGCCGATTCCTTCAGATGGAAAATGAATGACAACCTGCTAAGAGATCAAGAGATTGTAAAGAAGGCCCAAAAAGCTTTAAAGGACTACTTTGAAATTAACTTGAACACCTCGGTGGAAAAAAGAATAATCTGGGACGCAAGTAAAGCTGTTATGAGAGGGTTTCTGATACAACAGAATACGATTAAGAAAAAATTCTGGAATGGGAAAAAGGATAAGATACTAGAGAAGATAAGAGAAGGAGAGAAAAAACTAAGATTGAATCCAAAATCAAAAGAGACTCTAAGAGAAATCAAATTCCACCAATCACAATATACGAAATTGATCAACCAAGAAGTGGAATGGAAAATCAAACAAATGAAACAAAGATCTTTTGAATCTGCGAATAAATGTGGGAAACTGCTAGCTTGGCAGTTGAAAAAGAGACAAAAATTAAACTATGTTACCAATCTAGAAGTTGAAGGGAAAAATATTCAGAAACCGGGAGAAATTAGAAAGTGCTTCCAGAAATATTTTAAAAAACTTTTTACACAAGAGTCCGAGGAAGTAATTGAGATAGAACAATTCTTGAAAGACAATGGCCTACCAGAATTATCCCAAGAGAAGAGATCAATCTTGAATTGTAAAATAACACAACAGGAAATTGAGGATGCCATTCAGAATATGCAGCTAGGCAAATCTCCAGGCCCTGATGGACTTACCTCCAAGTACTATAAGACGTTAAAAGACTATTTGATACAACCATTAATGGAGGTTTGCAACCAGATTATGGAGGGAGGAAGGGCACCAGATACGTGGAAAGAAGCATTCATCACACTGATACCTAAAGTGGAAACTGAAAAGACTCAACTCAAGAATTACCGTCCCATCTCACTCCTAAACGTGGATTACAAAATATTTGCAGACATTTTGGCAAATAGATTTAAGAAGGTTTTAAATGAAGTAATTCATAAGGACCAAGCAGGCTTTCTCCCAGGTAGACATTTGTTTGATAACACTAGGAATATTATTGATATTCTGGAACTTTTACAAACAAATATTAACACTAAAGCAGTGTTAATTTTTATTGATGCGGAGAAAGCCTTTGACAATATTTCTTGGAAATTTATGAAGAAAAACTTGGAAGGGATGGGAGTGGGAAGGGGGTTTGAGAACGGAATAGAAGCAATCTATTCCGAACAAAAAGCTAAGTTGATAGTGAACAATGTGGTGACAGAGGAACTCCAGATTGAAAAAGGAACACGCCAGGGGTGCCCCCTGTCCCCTTTATTGTTTATTTCAGTCCTGGAGGTTTTGCTGAACATGATAAGGAAGGATCGGCAGGTACAAGGAATACGGGTCGGAGTGAAACAATATAAACTGAAAGCATTTGCAGATGACTTGGTTTTAACATTAGAGGAGCCAGAATCTAGTACAAAAAAAGTACTGGAACTGATACAGAAATTTGGTCGGGTAGCGGGTTTCAAGTTGAACAAACAAAAAACTAAGGTGTTAGGGAAAAATCTGACAGCTACTGAAACAGAAGGGTTTCAGAAGGAAACAGAACTAAACATTGTTAAAAAAGTGAAATACCTGGGGGTTAATCTCTCTTCCAAGAACCTGAATTTATTTAAAGATAATTACGAGAAATGTTGGTTAGAAGTTAAAAAAGATTTAGAAATTTGGTCAAGACTGAAGTTATCCTTGTTAGGCCGAATTGCAGCTATAAAAATGAACGTTTTGCCAAAGATGTTGTTTTTGTTTCAGGCCTTGCAGATTGTGGACAGAGTGGAATGTTTTGGAAAGTGGCAGAAGGATATCTCTAAATTTGTCTGGCAGGGCAAAAAGCCCCGAATAAAGTTTAAAATACTAACTGATGCAAAGGAGAGAGGGGGATTTGCCCTGCCGGACTTAAGGTTATATTACGAAGCTGCAGCCTTCTGCTGGATGAAAGATTGGATTTTGTTGGAAAACACTGATGTCCTGGATCTGGAAGGCTTTAATAACTCGTTAGGTTGGCATGCGTATTTGTGGTATGACAAGGCAAAAACATATGGAATGTTTAAAAACCATATTGTCAGAAAAGCAATATTTATGGTCTGGAAAAAATACAAAGACTTATTAGAAAGCAAAACTCCGAGGTGGGTATCACCAATTGAGGCCAAAGCTCGGAAAAAACCCAATATGGAGGCCTATTGGCCGAAATATTGGGAAATAATAGAAAATATTGGAGGTAAATGGAGGCTGCAGAGCTTCGAAAAACTACAAAGTATGGTGCAAGGTTGGCTACATTATGCCCAAATTAATGAGGTTTTCAAGCTAGACAAAAAAATAGGATTCCAGGTGGAAAAATCGAAACTTGAGACAGAGCTGTTAGAACCAAAGACCAAGTTATTATCGAGAATGTACAACTTGCTGCTTAAATGGAACACTCAGGATGAGACAGTTAAGTCAGCTATGATAAAATGGGCTCAGGACATTGGATATAACATCATGTCAGAAGACTGGGAGAGGTTATGGACCACCGGTATGAAGTTTACTGCATGTAATGCTTTGAAAGAAAACATTATGAAAATGGTATACAGGTGGTACATGACCCCGGTCAAGCTGGCTAAGATATACCATTTGTCCGATAACAAGTGTTGGAAGTGTAAGGAAGCTGAGGGGACATTCTTACACCTTTGGTGGACCTGCCCAAGATTGAAGGCCTACTGGGAAATGATCTACAATGAGTTAAAAAAGGTGTTTAAATACACCTTCCCTAAGAAACCAGAGGCCTTCCTTCTGGGCATTGTCGGCCAGAAGGTGTTAAAGAAGGACAGAACCTTTTTTATGTATGCTACAACAGCAGCAAGAATTCTTATTGCTAAGCATTGGAAGACTCAAGATTTGCCCACACTGGAGGACTGGCAGACGCAATTGATGAACTACATGGAATTAGCCGAGATGACTGCAAGGATCCGAGACCTGGGAGAAGAAGCGATGGAGGAGGATTGGAAAAAATTTAAGGACTATTTGCAAAAGTATTATAAATTATATGAATCTTAAGATGTCGCATGATTCGGAATGTCAGCCCCAGCAATATAAGCAGATTATCTATGAAAGTTGAATTATCTATGGAAGAATCAAAGTTTAAATGGGTAAAAAAGAAACATTGTAAGATTTTTAAAACAATTGGAATATAAGAGATTTAAACTTGTATAGTAATTGAAAATACAAAAAACACACGAAACAAGGTTATAACTTGCTGATAACTTTATTGTCAAGAATGCATTATGGGGAGACGCGGGGAAGTTCGATAGAAATTTGAAATAAGTTGATGAAATGGTCTGGTTTTGTTGTTCTTGTTTCTTCTTTTTTCTTTTCTTTTTTCATTTGCCTTTTCGTGTTCTTTTTTTTTTGTTTACTTCTTGTTATTGTTATATTTGTAATGTGGAAAAAGACGCAATAAAAATTATTATAAAAAAAAAAATAGAGGGCGCTGCGCCACAATACAAAAAAAAAAAAAAATGTTTTATTGTGGACCGTTTTATTTTGAGATTTAATGAGTAGTAAACCACTTTGATATGTTCTCTTTAGGTAAAGGTAAAGGGACCCCTGACCATTAGGTCCAGTCGTGGCCGACTCTGGGGTTGCGGCGCTCATCTTGCTTTATTGGCCGAGGGAGCCGGCGTACAGCTTCCGGGTCATGTGGCCAGCATGACTAAGCCGCTTCTGGTGAACCAGAGCAGTGCACGGAGATGCCGTTTACCTTCCCGCCGGAGTGGTACCTAATTATCTACTTGCACTTTGACGTGCTTTCGAACTGCTAGGTTGGCGGGAGCAGGGACCGAGAAACGGGAGCTCACCCCATAGCGGGGATTCGAACCGCTGACCTTCTGATTGGCAAGCCCTAGGCTCTGTGGTTTAACCCACAGCGCCACCCGCGTCCCATGTTCTCTTTAAAATATGGTTTTTTTAAAAAAAATGGCATAGAAATGAAATTAATAGATAAAAGCTTTGAGTTCTGCAGAATGGTTGAACATGCACCCCGGTCCAGTACTCTATCCACATGCTTTGTTCTTGCTAAGCTTGAATCATATTAATTTTTTTCTACTTCGGTTAAGAATCAAACTGGAAATCTAGTGCAATGCAGTCTTCATTTAGCTTTCCACATTGTATGGGTAGTAATGGTAGAAGCAGCATCAGCTTTCTACCACCCTAACATATGCTTTCTCCAATTAGGAGTGCCAAGAGCTAAAGCCAGCTCATTTAAAAATAGTGCTTACACAAAATGTTCCACCAGGAGATGGGTTTTCCAAAGTATTCAAGTGATTTGCTTTCGAGGGGGAATAAAGCACCTAAGTACCTGCAATGATTAATCTCAGTGTGGAAGTGTCTGTGCTATCTCACTGATGGAGATAAATAGAGATGTGACCAGGGCAGCAATTATATGGAAATGGTTCCCATGATTGGTCCATAATTTCATCCCTAGCCAGCTACCTCTTTGCTTCTTCCTTCAGCCCTTGACCCCACTTCTCTTCCTCTGCTTTCATTCTAATACACCCATTGCTTCTATACCCTCTCATCTTCCCATTCCTTGCCTCTTCCCCATCTGCTTTCCTTCATCTCTTCCTCTTCATCTCTTTCCAAATTGTTCCGATTTTCCATTTTCCTCACCCCAGTGCATTCATATGTTTCTTGTGCACCCCATTCAACTATTTAACTTGTACACCCCAGTGCACAGCTGGTCAACCCTCTACTGCCCAGTTCAGAAGTAGCCAACATGGTGCCCTCCATATGTTTTGGACCACAACTCCCATCAGCCGTAGCCAACACGACCAGCGGTCAGGGCTGAGGGAGTTGTCATTCAAAATATCTAGAGGGCACCATATTGGCTACCTAGACTGGATCTTTCACACTGACAATTTCTCCTAAATCATTGGATCATGTATCCTACAACAGAGCAGCGAGCCTCATTTCTATTATCTCTGAGCTTCTGTGATATTGCAGCAGCTCAGCAAATGGCCCGAGAGTCCTCAAAGTTTGCAACTTGCACTTGCCTCATATTTTTCCCTTAAAAGCAATAGCCTCATTCCCCCCCCCCCTACTTAAAAACAATAATACCAACGTGACCCTTTTGAGCAAAAATGGATGTGCTGTGTGCTTTAACTGGAACCTCAATTCATCTGTCTACAAATGTGGTAAATGCCCTAAAGTGGTATCTCCACTATGTGTGTGTATGTGAAATTTATTATTCTTATTATTTAATAAACTTGTATACTGTCCTTCAATGGAAATTATCAGGGTGGTTTACAATCAAAGGTATACACACCCATGTACAAAAGCAAGTGGGTTGTTGCTGAAAGAGCAGTTGTTCAGAGTTTTCCCTAACACAGCAGGCAGGCAGAGGGAATGTGTATCTCAAAACTGAACTGTTCATAGAGAGTTGGGCTTCCTGCCACTCCAGGATCAAGGAAGGGGAAAGCAGGAAAGCCCCACCTCCCGATTCATTCATTTATTCTTCCTAAGATGGGTGGAGGGCAGGAACACAGGAACAACCAGATGTTAGATCTTTGACTCCCACTATGTGCTACTAAGGGCAAATGAAATGTTGACGTGGGGTAATTGCATTGCCAATTTAGAACAATGCACACTAATGGGCAAAGACACTTTTTTTAAAAGTTCTGCCGGGCAATGGACTGGCATCATCACCAGCCTTATCCAGTGGGAATTGTGACATTTGGAAATGTCAAAAAACAAACCCTCAAACCTGGACAAAACACATTCACACACACCAGTGAGAAAGGATGTTGGAGAAGGAAACTCTAGAGTTGGGGGTCAGCCCAGCCCATATTCACTGTCGTAGTTTAGATGAGTCAGCCTAGAGAGAGGAAAGGGAGACACTGGAGCCACACCAAAAAGAAAGGGAAAGAGTAGAGATGAAATCAAAGAATGAGGAAGGGACTGGTGAGAGTCATATCCAAGAGAAAGCAACTTTTGGTACTGCACAAAATATGGGAGGTTTCAAAAGCTGTGCATGACCTGGATTAATTTCTATTTAATTCTCACTCCTTTTTGTTCTCCTGGTGGTTTCTTGTGAGAGAATGGGTTGCAGACGGATGGATGAGCTGCCTCTCTGGCAATAGTGTTATCTCAATGTTGACAATAGGATGGGTCTGCCTGTGATCTGTGATTGTTGGGCACATTCATCCTCCACTGCCTCAGATAATCAGGCAAAGAAGATGACTGCTGTACTCAAGGCAGGCTGGTTTTCCTCTAGTGTCCTATGATTCTTAACTGTAACCCTAGAATTGTAGAGTTGGAAAGTGACCCTGAAGCTCATCTAGGTCCAACCCCTTCTGCAATGCAGGTGATCAATGACTAGGTCTTAGATTTCTTTCTTATTCAAGTTATCACATAGGATTGTGCAAACTTACAGCTTTGTTATTTGCCCATTTGATATGCAGCTGGCAAAAACATGTCTGAAAAGCATGGAGCATTCAACATGTCTGCCTTGAGCCCTCCAACCCTTAAAAGTGCTTCTAGCTCTCTGCATGAGAAAAGGCAACTGTGGTCCTGACATTCTGCCCACCCCCTTCCTCTACTTGTTGTGGTGGGCAAGAATCCAGCAGTGCCGCACAGCAGGTGGGGGGGGAAGGGCAGGAAGGGGAAATGAACGGGTGGGAGAAAGCCACACCTACCTTCTTTCCTCTCGCATAAAGGTAAAGGTAAAGGGACCCCTGACCATTAGGTCCAGTTGTGACCGACTCTGGGGATGCGGCGCTCATCTCGCTTTATTGGCTGAGGGAGCCGGCGTACAGCTTCCAGGTCATGTGGCCAGCATGACTAAGCCGCTTCTGGTGAACCAGAGCAGCGCATGGAAACGCCGTTCACCTTCCTGCCTGAGCACTTTGACGTGCTTTTGATCTGCTAGGTTGGCAGGAGCAGGGACCGAGCAATGGGAGCTCACCCCATCATGGGGATTCAAACCGCCAACCTTCTGATCAGCAAGTCCTAGGCTCTGTGGTTTCACCCACAGCGCCACCCACATCCCTTCCTCTCGCATAGAGAGATTTAAAGCTGTAGTAACAGTTCTCCAGGTTCCAACCTGGCAACTCTGCCTGTGACCTCTACAGCGGCTTGGTTGGGCATGCTTGGTGCTAAATGTCACTAGAGCAACTACCGAAGTGGAAGGAACTAAAGCCACATAAATTAAGAGCAAATATTACATAAATAGATATAGATGATACGTATGTTTCAAAGTGTTGGTGTTGATCTTTAAAGCCCTTAATGGCTTTGGCTCTGCACTCCTGAAGGAGCATCTCCACCCACATTGTTCAGTCCGGTCACTGAGGTCTAGTTCCAAGGACCTTCTGGCGGTTCCCTCACTGCAAGAATTGAAGTTACAAGGAACCAGGCAGAGGGAACGCCCTCCCATCAGATGTCAAAGAGATAACCAATTGCATGATTTTCCAAAGACATCTGAAGGCAGCCCTGTATCGGGATGCTTTTAACGTGTGGTGTTCTGTTGTGTTGTTGTAGTGTTGTTGCATCCCACTCAGGTGGGCAGGGTACAAAAAAACCCCCACATAAACATATAAAGTACAGTGGTACCTCGGGTTAAGTACTTAATTTGTTCCGGGGGTCCGTTCTTAACCTGAAACTGTTCTTAACCTGAAGCAGCATGGTAGCTAATGGGGCCTCCTGCTGCCGCTGCACGATTTCTGTTCCCATCCTGAAGCAAAGTTCTTAACCCGAGGTACTATTTCTGGGTTAGCGGAGCCTGTAACCTGAAGCGTATGTAACCTGAAGCGTATGTAACCTGAAGTGTATGTAACCTGAGGTACCACTGTAATATAATTCTTGATTGATGACCGCAGAGCAAAAGGGCCAAACATTTCATCAAGAAAGAGTAGGCAAACGATGTAGTAGGCAGAGAAGGAGGAGGTGAGGGAAAGAATAAAGACAAACAGGGATTTAATAAGAGACTGTGAAGTCTAAATGTTTAGGCTCATTTTTGGAAGCTCTGTTTATTGATCAAGTGTGCAGCCTGGACTCTTCCATACTTTAAAATTTAATTACTGAGATTTTCATGTATATATCTATTACAATGAGCAACTTACGTGGCCTGTTTGTTATAGAGGTCTGATCCTTCTTTTGCCAACAGATTGTTAAGGAACAACTGTTCTCCTTAGAGAGAACATAAGGTGAGCAGGGCCTGTCAGAGGAAGCCATTTGGAAAAGGAAGAGGATGTCTGGCAGCGAAGCACAAATGCTCATACAGGGCCATTTAGGCAGCCACAGGAAGGCAGCCTGGCACTTCAAAGTTCCTTGCTATTCACACAAGTGAACCAAATGAATGATTCTTATGGCTCTAGGGAAGCTAATTATTATTATTATTATTATTATTATTATTATTATTATTATTATTATTATGAACTTCACATGACTCATTGAAAAGGATGCAGGCTCCCCCTATGAGAGGGAAGGAAATATTAGTATGCACATGTTGCACTTTGGAGAAGCACATGGAGTGCTGTTCAGAAACTACATTACCCAGCAGGCCAATCCAGAGTGCCCCACTCTGGGCGGCTCCCAACAGAATATTAAAAGCACGATAAAACATCAAACATTAAAAGCTTCCCTAAACAGGGCTGCATTCAGATGTCTTCTAAAAGTCAGATAATTGTTTATTTCCTTCATATCTGAAGGGAGGGCATTCCACAGGGTGGGAGCCTCTACCGAGAAGGCCCTCTGCCTGGTTCCCTATAACTTCGCTTCTTGTAAGGAGGGAACTGCCAGAAGGCCTTTGGAGTTGGACCTCAGTGTCCGGACTGAGCGACAGGGGTGGAGACACTCCTTCAGGTATACTGGGCCGAGCCCAGATATTGTAGAAACTAAAGAGCACCCACCAACAAAAGAAGAGTGGCAGATGAAACTGATGGACTACGACGAGTTGGCGAAATTAACTGGGAAAATTCAGAAACAGCAAGACCAGACTTTCCTGAAAGACTGGAAGGAATTTATGATATATTTGAAAGACAACTGTAATCAATTGACATCGCTCACATGGTTGCAATAAGTTTTGTAAGCAGAACAATATGAATTATTGCAAAAGAGGACTAAGAAGGAGTTTATTTAGGATATGGATTTTATAGCAATAACTATTAAAATAAAATGCAAAATCAGAAAGAAAGTTAGAAAACCGTTAGTCAAGGTTGACGGAAGTCTCAGGCTGTGATAGGCGAAGGTATGTTGTTGTATAGAATGGGATGTTATGTTTGGAAAATATGTGCAAAAACCCATAAAAATTATATTTAAAAAAGAAGAAGAGGGGGGGAGAAACTAAAGAGAATCCAGAATTTCACATGACTCATTGAAAAGGATGCAGGCTCCCCCTATGAGAGGGAAGGAAATATTAGTATGCACATGTTGCACTTTGGAGAAGCACATGGAGTGCTGGTCAGAAACTACATTACCCAGCAGGCCAATCCAGAGTGCCCCATTTTACAGGGGCAAATGGGTCATCCTCTCTATGGAGAGGACTGGCTCCTTTCTCCCCCGAATCTCTGTCCTACACTAAACAGTGATGACAGTTGTTTGGACTGACAGTAAGTGACAAGGGGACACCTGAAAGACAAACTGCTCTCTTACACATGTTGCCAGGGTTGCCAAACCCTTTGGAGTCTTATTCATAATCATGCATCCATTCTTACTGTATTCCCACCCCCAAAAGGTCAAAATAACTCTTAAATAGATGGTTGAATATTTTCATATACCTATGTTTGTTTTATAACTTTTTATCCATAATTGGTACAACAGAGAGCAAGTCTCTGATGGCCTTCACGGTGTCAGGAATGGGCTTCCCAAGGTAGACCACGTTCCACAATATGATACACGGCTTTATTTTATTTTATTTTATTTTTGTTACTCTGTGCCCTGAACTGGACAAGGAAGAGGAAAACAAAGCAGACTGAGCGTAAAATGAAGAACAACCCAATTTCCCGTAGTGAGGCTCTGTCGTTTGGAATGCAACTGATATGTCTCCATTGTGGAATTATGCATCCACCTTCCACTACATCACACTGCAGGAGTACACCATCTGTTACCTGGCCAGGTATCTCCTGGTAGCACTTGCTGCAAAGATTTGCAGTTACGTTCCTTTTAGCTCACCACTGAGATTATAAGAATGGATGGTTTTTGCCATTAGAGGCAGGGCATCTGTCACTAGCATACAAGACATTTGGGATGCTGCCTAGTGGCAAGCGGGTAACAGCTTAGTTATGCTCTGGCATATGGGATATAATGTGCATAATGCCAACTCTAATGAATAGTGCTTGATGGTGCTGCACGTCCAGAGAAGACTGAAGAAGCAAATTTTCCAGCCGTTTATTTGTCAGGATGGAGTGCGTTAATACCAGCTGTTTCATTGCCAAGTAGTTGGTATTTCAATATATGATTGTTCCAGTGGTTGTTTTTTGTTTTTGTTTTTTTTGAGGGGGAGGGTGTTCTTTTAAACCACAAGCAGGCAACCCCAACACCTCACCCCCACCATCCCATTCTTCCACCCCATCACGAATCTTTAATTCTCCTTGTTTTGTTTCCTCCTCATTTTCCGCAGCTTTAAAAAGCTTTTTTATGCTTTTCCTATTGGCTGGTTGTATCTCGTTTTATAAATATAAATGGATTCACCACCCCTTCATTTTTTCCTGGTTCTACGGTTTTCAGAGTGGGGGAAGGTTTTCCCTGAGCTGTCTGAGAACAAAATGGTAAGCTTTAGCCGTGTGTGTGTGTGTGTGTGTGTGTACACATTACACACTACCTTAAGAAAGGAACGGCTTCCGTTGGCTTCCAGAGCAGTAGCTGAATTGGTCTGTTTTATTTTTTGATCCTCCATATGCTTATTTTATAGTAGCACCATCAAACTGAGTGAAGTCTACTTCTGGGTACAGTCATACCTTGGAAGTAGAACGGAATCTGTTACGGAAGTCTGTTCAAGTTCCAAAGCATTCAAAAACCAAAGCGTGGCTTCCGATTGGCTGCAGGAAGCTTCTGCAGCCAATCAGAAGCCGCAGAAGTCCCGTCAGATGTTTGGCTTCCAAAAGAATGTTCAAAATCAGAACAGTCACTTCTGGGTTTCCATTGTTTGAGAGCCAAAATGTTTGAGAACTAGGCTGTTCGAAAACCAAGGTGCGGCTGTACATAAGAGCTGTGCTGGATCAGACCACAAGCTCATCTAGTCCACAAAAGGGAACACTATCAATGGCTGCTAGCTATGATGACTATATACACCTTGGGTTACAGACGCTTCAGGTTGCGTTTTTGGGGGTTATGGACCCGCTGAAACCCGGAAGTACCAGAACGGGTTACTTCCGGGTTTCGGCGCATGCGCAGAAGCGCTAAATCACGCTTTACTCATGCTCAGAAGCGCTGAATCGCAACCCACACGTGCACAGATGCGCTGCTGCGGGTTGCGAATGTGCATCCCGCATGGATCACGTTCGCAACCTGAGTGTCCACTGTAACTCCCTCCAGTGAATAGCACTTGCTGGGAATCACAAGCGGGGACAGTACTGCTGCATTCAGATCCTGCTTGCAGACATACCATAGGCTGGCTACTGTGAGACGAGGATGAAGGCAAGATGGGCCTTCAGTCTAATCCAGCATTCTTATATGACTAAGGGCCCCTCCAGACTGTGAGTATACATTGCAACATATCACAGACACCATAATGGGGCATTCATACAGGACACATTGTTCCACTATATTAGTTGTTCCGCAATGATCCCCCAATGCTATTGCATTATTGCTGTCTGGTGTGCAAAAAAAGTGGAGCAATTAAAATAAACCAGTGGTATAAAAAGTCACAGGATTTCATCAGGAAGCTACGAGACATACCCTGATTGGAAACAAAGCAGTGCGTCTTTCCCCGAAACCTTTGCAGGCACAAACAGTATTGAAAGTGAGATTGCATTCAACTGCCCTGATGCCACCATCAAGCACAAATCATCATGAATGCATAATGAAAAGGATGTCTTAATGCAGTTACTCCTACCAAAAATGAAATTAAAGTCTGAATCAGCTCTCAGTGTGAGCCGACCTAAAGACTGGTGTATGTAACACACTTTTAAAAACTATCTTGGTCCTTGATCCTATTTTAAGGTTAAAAAAAAAGTAGGAATGAAATTGCCTGGAAGTTCTCTAAAATGGATACAGACAGCGGTCACTCTCCTTTTCAATCATTTCGGAATGAACATCCGTGTAAGAGTTAGGAAGGAGAGGTTTCAGGGTGGGATGGCCTCAAAGATGCTGCTAAACCTCTCCTTTTGAAATCCATTCCACTGAAGACCCATTCCATTCTGTGCAGGTGCCAAGCACAGCAGCACAAGACATTCTCTGGAGCTGTGAGGTTCTAGAACAAGGTCCAACGGCTTAAACATCTGGTAACCCAAGGAAGGAGAGCAGTGTCACTTTTGACACTCCGCAGAACACCAGAGGAGCTATTCTGCTCCTCATACTCCCTCTGGTGGTCACGCCACACAATTAAAATAGAAGAACCCAGATCTGTGGCGAGTGGGGCAGGATTGACAGTTTTGCAGAGAGTCTCCAAAGCTGAAAAGCAGAATGTGTACGTTAGGTGTGTAATTCTTTTTCCTTTTTGGATTTTGAAAAAAATAAAAATGCAATGGAGCTACTTAAGGATGCAATTTGAAATGAAAACCTGGAAGTCAAGTCACTTGTTCGGTGTCCGTGTGGCGTAGGTATGTTGATATACATACACATATAGTATAGGCAGGTATTATATAAAGCAATGTATGTATGTTTATGTTATGAAAATAAGGCAGTGTGTTGTGTATGCATATTGTGTAAATGTATATGTATGTGTTTTATATGTTAATAAAATTTAAATGAAAAAATGAAATGAAAAGCTAGCACCAAGGATCCTTTTTCCTTGCAATTATTTACTGGTACCCCAGGTTCTTTGCCCTCACTGGGAGAAAAACAACAACCAGATGCCTCTTTATCTCCTGCGTTGGTCTTCTGCTTCAAACTGAGGTCTGCACTGCACACAGTGGCAGAGCTTCATGCACCGGCACTGGGGGCGGAGAGCAGGCGGGGGTGTGGTTGGCGTGTGTCCCAAGGGGCATGGCAGCCACCCGCAGGGGCGTGGCGTGCATCCTGGGGGTGTGATGCGCTGCCTGCAGGGGCGTGGACCCAGCACGGGGGGCCCAGCTGCGACGGCACCCCTTTGGGATCATGGTCCGGGGTGGTGCGCTCCCCTCCGCCCCCTCTTCCTCCGCCAGTGACTGCACAGTGTGTGCAGGCGAAAGACCAAAAGAGAACTCATTGACCTATGCATAATGTGCAGAATGGATGGGGCCAGAGAGGTTGCAAGGATGTGGAAGAGAGAGGCGAACTGTGCAGATAAATCAGTGTCCCTTATTCTTTACTCAACACCAGCTCAGTCAAACAATAATTTTAATTTGAAGTTCCAATGGGTTTTGAAAGCTTTGCTTGACATCTGTATATTCCAGGGGTGATAATGTACCACAGCCAGCTGACCGAGTAGGGGAAACTTTTGTGCTGATTCCTACCTTTATCTCAGAGAACAGCCTCCTCTCTACTTGAGCCTCGTGGTTTTCAGCCTTCCATTATTACATGAACACTTCTTCACCCTTCTCACTCCTTCCTCCCATCTTTTGCTGTATCCATCTTCCTGTAAGGAGAAGAAAAAATGTTAAGAGCACGTGAATTCAGTTCAGCAGAACACCCTTTGTCGACCTGGTGCCTTTGAACTACAACTCCCATCATCCCCAGCTACCATATGCATGGGAATTGTAATTCAAAACATCTGGAGAGTAGCAGGTTGATGAATGCTGAGGACTGCATCCAATGGTGACAGCAGTGGCAGAAAACACTTACCTTCTTGCAAGTTGGGGGGGATATTGCTCCTAAGCATTTTGAGCTCTGTGTTGCTCATGAGCAAGTGGCATTCAAAGGAATTAATGGGGAACCTCACCAAATGTTTGTGTTTGTGTTCTTGCGACGTTGATGTGGCCAGCTGTCACATAATGCTCATAGGTAACTTGAAAGAGCATATTCTGGGCTGTATTCAATGGTGGCTTTGCCGCTGGTGGAAAGCACTGACTTTTGCGCAGTTCTGGGCATCCTGATTTCACCAGTCTCCCCCTTCCCATCCCCTGAAGTTTGGGGAACCCAGTATGGGATCTAGTGGCAGAGGGATGCAGCAGGTAGCACTAAGGAAACAGATGGATCATCTTTGAACCAAGTGATAACTAGCATCAAGAATGAGGAAAATAATAAAGCAGAGGTGGGATACTGTTTTTGATAGGATTCCTAGTTCACGCTAGCAGCTTAAACGTTAACACTTCTTTGCAAGGTTATTTGCGTTTTGAATTAAAAGCTAAAGGTTGCATTGCAGCTAAAGGAAAAGCTGCTGTTAAAATCTCAGCGTGTTTTACAGGTTTTACCCATGAATTCAGAAATAAGCACAGCTGAGTTCAATGGAATTCCTAAGTTCAATTGAATTCCTAAATATGCCACCATGTCTGATCAGGGAATGTGAAGGCAGCCCCCCCCCCCAGCCAAATTTCAACCTGCAAACTACTTCGCCAGCTCACTATTCTATGGTGGGAATTTAGCTACAACTGTCACCGTATATGAAATCTGTTGCCATTGCAGAAGCCCAAAAGAACCAATGACCCTTTAAATGGAAGCCAAATACAAAATAAATTAGCATTGCCACCCCAGCCTACTGGAAACACAACCCCTTCATGATAAACTCTGCAGCAAGCTCTCTGCTGACACCGTTTGGTACAGATCTAAAAGTAGCAAGGAATGTAGAAAGTGAGGTTGTTTCACTGCGTGTATAACGGGACTGTAGAAATAACTTATTCAAATAAAGTAAAATTCAATCTACAGGGAAGGCAGGAGGAAAGGGTCCTTATGGGGGCTAAAATACATATAAATCGTAAAAACATGGGGGGATGAAACAGATGTGCCAAGATAAAATAAGTTAGTGCCACCCTGGAACAGGGCTGTAAACCTCCACTCTCTGGAGTAAATGGCAAATTTGTAGCTGAGTAAGAAATGGGGTAGGGACGCGTTTCCGTGTGCTGCTGTGGTTCGTCAGAAGCGGCTTAGTCATGCTGGCCACATGACTCGGAAGCTCTACGCCGGCTCTCTCAGCCAATAAAGCGAGATGAGCGCCGCAACCCCAGAGTCGGCCACGACTGGACCTAATGGTCAGGGGTCCCCTTTACCTTGACCTTTACCTTTAAGAAATGGGGTAGAATATTTGATATGTGTCTGTTGTGTGGTGGTCATTTTCTCTGCCTAAATGGTCTATAGTAATAGAATGGTCCCCTTCATGGATCACTGCCTTGCCGTAGCGAAGGGGCTTGAATAACCCAGAGAAGCCATGAGCTATGCCGTGCAGGGCCACCCAAGATGGACAGGTCATAGTGGAGAGTTTTGACCAAACGTGATCCACCTGGAGGAGGAACCGGCAAGCCACTCGGGTATCCCTGCCAAGAAAACTCCATGGACAAAGACAACAGGCATATGAAAGTTATGACGCTGGAAGATGAGCCCCTCAGGTCGGAAGGTGTCCAACATGCTACTGAGGAAGAGCGGAGGACAAGTACAAGTAGATTCAGAGCTGATGAAGCGGCTGGGCCAAAGCCAAAAGGACGCTCAGTTGCGGATATGCCTGGAAGCGAAAGGAAAGTCCAATGCTGTAAAGAAAAATATTGCATAGGAACCTGGAATGTAAGAACCATGAACCTTGGTAAGTTGGATGTGGTCAAAAATGAGATGGCAAGAATAAATATTGACATCCTGGGCATCAGTGAACTAAAATGGACAGGAATGGGCGAAGTCAGTTCGGATGACCATCATATCTACTACTGTGGGCAAGAATCCCGTAAAAGAAATGGAGTGGCCCTCATAGTCAACAAAAGAGTGGCAAAAGCTGTACTGGGATGCAATCTCAAAAATGATAGAATGATCTCAATACGAATCCAAGGCAGACCTTTTAACATCACAGTAACCCAAGTTTATGCACCAACCACTGGTGCTGAAGAAACTGAAATTGACCAATTCTATGAAGACTTACAACACCTTCTAGAAATGACACCAAAGAAGGATGTTCTTCTCATTATAGGGGATTGGAATGCTAAAGTAGGGAGTCAAGAGATAAAAGGAACAACTGGCAAGTTTGGTCTTGGAGTCAAAACGAAGCAGGGCAAAGGCTAATAGAGTTCTGCCAAGAGAACAAGCTGGTCATCACAAACACTCTTTTCCAACAACACAAGAGACGACTCTACACATGGACATCACCAGATGGGCAGCATCGAAATCAGATTGATTATATTCTCTGCAGCCAAAGATGGAGAAGCTTTATACAGTCAGCAAAAACAAGACCTGGAGCGGACTGTGGATCATCAGCTTCTTATAGCAAAATTCAAGCTTAAACTGAAGAAAGTAGGAAAAACCACTGGGCCGGTAAGATACAATCTAAGTCAAATCCCTTATGAATACACAGTGGAAGTGAGGAACAGGTTTAAGGATTTAGATTTGGTGGACAGAGTGCCGGAAGAACTATGGATGGAGGCTCGTAACATTATACAGGAGGCAGCAACTAAAACCATCCCAATGAAAAGGAAATGCAAGAAAGCAAAGTGGCTGTCCAACGAGGCCTTACAAATAGCGGGGGAGACAAGGAAAGCAAAATGCAAGGGAGATAGTGAAAGATACAGGAAATTGAATGCAGATTTCCAAAGAATAGCAAGGAGAGACAAGAAGGGCTTCTTAAACGAGCAATGCAAAGAAATAGAGGAAAACAATAGAACGGGAAAAACCAGAGATCTGTTCAAGAAAATTGGAGATATGAAAGGAACATTTCGTACAAAGATTACCATAATAAAAGACAAAAGTGGAAAGGACCTAACAGAAGCAGAAGACATCAAGAAGAGGTGGCAAGAATACACAGAGGAACTATACCAGAAAGAAATGGATGCCTCGTATACCCCAGGTAGTGTGGTTGCTCACCTTGAGCCAGACATCCTGGAGAGTGAAGTCAAATGGGCCTTGGAAAGCACTGCTAATAACAAGGCCAGTGGAAGTGATGATATTCCAGCTGAACTATTTAAAATTTTAAAAGATGATGCTGTTAAGGTGTTACACTCAATATGCCAGCAAATTTGGAAAACTCAGCAGTGGCCAGAGGATTGGAGAAGATCAGTCTACATCCCAATCCCAAAGAAGGGCAGTGCCAAATAATGCTCCAACTATCGTACAATTGCGCTCATTTCACACGCTAGCAAGGTTATGCTTAAAATTCTACAAGGCAGGCTCAAGCAGTATGTGGACCGAGAACTCCCAGAAGTGCATGCTGGATTTCGAAGGGGCAGAGGAACCAGAGACCAAATTGCAAACATGCACTGGATTATGGAGAAAACTAGAGAGTTCCAGAAAGACGTCTACTTCTGCTTCATTGACTGTACAAAAGCCTTTGACTGTGTCGACCACAGCAAACTATGGCAAGTTCTTAAAGAAATGGGAGTGCCTGATCACATCATCTGTCTCCTGAGAAATCTCTATGTGGGACAAGAAGCTACAGTTAGAACTGGATATGGAACAACTGATTGGTTCAAAATTGGGAAAGGAGTACGGCAAGACTGTATATTGTCTCCCTGCTTATTTAACTTATATGCAGAATTCATCATGCGAAAGGCTGGGCTGGATGAATCCCAAGCTGGAATTAAGATCACCGGAAGAAATATCAAGAACCTCAGATATGCAGATGACACAACCTTGATGGCAGAAAGTGAGGAGGAATTAAAGAACCTTTTAATGAGGGTGAAAGAGGAGAGTGCAAAATATGGTCTGAAGCTCAACATCAAAAAAACAAAGATAATGGCCACTGGGCCCATCACCTCTTGGCAAATAGAAGGGGAAGAAATGGAGGCAGTGAGAGATTTTACTTTCTTGGGCTCCATGATCACTGCAGATGGTGACAGCAGCCACAAAATTAAAAGACGCCTGCTCCTTGGGAGAAAGGTGATGGCAAACCTAGACAGTGTCTTAAAAAGCAGAGACATCACCTTGCCAACAAAGGTCCGTATAGTTAAAGCCATGGTTTCCCCAGTAGTGATGTATGGAAGTGAGAGCTGGACCATCAAGAAGGCTGATCACTGAAGAATAGATACTTTTGAATTATGGTGCTGGAGGAGACTCTTGAGAGTCCCATGGACTGCAAGAAGATCAAACGTATCCATTCTTAAGGGAATCAGCCCTGAGTGCTCACTGGAAGGACAGATCGTGAAGCTGAGGCTCCAATACTTTGGCCACCTCATGAGAAGAGAAGACTCCCTGGAAAAGACCCTGATGTTGGGAAAGATGGAGGGCACAAGGAAAAGGGGACGACAGAGGACGAGATGGTCGGACAGTGTTCTCGAAGCTACAAAAATGAGTCTGACCAAACTGCGGGAGGCAGTGGAAGACAGGGGTGCCTGGCGTGCTCTGGTCCATGGGGTCACGAAGAGTCGGACACGACTAAATGACTAAACAACAAACAAATAGAATGGCAGAAGTGGCCTGAAGCTCCTATGTCCAAATTGCCTGCAACGAGGAATCTCAGGATTATTTCTACCAAAGCACGCAGTGTATATACAGAATGATAGAAAAAGGGAGAGGGGAAAAGAGTCCACACCCCAGAAGAGGGGGGCGGGGGAGGTGGAAGAAAATGAAAAAGAAGGAATGGTCTTTGATGAAGAAGGCAGATGGGCAAACAATCACTGGTAAACAGTCTGGTTCTTCTGTTCATAGTAATTAGGGAGAAGCTATAACGAAGTGGAGCCCTAACCAAGGACAAAGGATGGCAGAGAACAAGAGGTGGCATATTTTGCATCAGTTCCTTGCTGAAAATATATGAAAAGGGTATCATGCAGAGGGGAAGCTTCTAAAAATCTAAAAGTCTTAAAATTCTAAAAAGTCTTAAAATTTTATATGTATATATATATATATGCAATCCTCTAGTATTTTCCACCATTTTTACTACCTTCATCTATGCACCAGGGGGCAGACTATGCAAAACTACAGTTTTGCCAGTTCAAGCATGTTTTTTGTGTTTTTTAAAAAAATAAAAGAAAGTGGGGGAAAGTTATGCGCAGGTTCGCCCTCTGCAACTATACTTTTGAAACCCCAGGAGTTTGTAAATAAAAAAGGAAGCATTCAATGTCAACTGAAAATTTATAACATCTCTGACAAATCTGTCCTTTTGTTTTCTTTCCGTTTCCGGGTCCTTAGTTGGGACATATTCAGCCTTTCTTTCTCAGCTGTGAGCATTGACACAATTGCTTTACAATAAATGACACTGAATGTTAGATTATTATCAGTGCCATCCTAGGCATGCTTGTTCAATGCGTCTGACTTCCTGGTAAGCGTGTATAGCACTGCAGCCTAAATGACCCTGGACCAGAGCATGAAATAATATTTAGCAAACACATCTGACAATTTCCTGCAATTGCAAAGGGTACGTGTGAAAACAACAATGAAGTACAGTGGTACCTCGGGTTACATACGCTTCAGGTTACATACACTTCAGGTTACAGACTCCGCTAACCCAGAAATAGTGCTTCAGGTTAAGAACTGTGCTTCAGGATGAGAACAAAAATCGTGCTCCAGTGGCGCGGCAGCAGCAAGAGGCTCCATTAGCTAAAGTGGTGCTTCAGGTTAAAATCAGTTTCAGGTTAAGAACAGACCTCCGGAACGAATTAAGTACTTAACCCGATGTACCACTGTACAAACATGGGTAGCTCTGCAAGTCCCCCACTCCAGTGTCAGCAGTGAACTCACTGGATTAGCCATCTTAGCCTTATCCATAAATGCAGTTGTCATACAGAGACTCACTCCGTGATAACAGAACAACAAGTGATGATTACTTCTATGGGAGTACCAACCACCACAGACCAAACATCACAAAAAAGACATACTCTCAGACAAGTGATGTTTCTATCCTGCTAAAGTTGAGCAGGTGTGGCTTTGATCAGTGGCTGGATGAGTACCCCATGTAAGATAACTTGAGTTCCATTACAGAAGAAAGGTGGGATACAAATGAAGCAAGCAAGCAAACAACCAACCAACGCAGAGCAGTCATAGCCAAATGCTTGCCAACTGATGCAGATTTCCATGTTTAGCCAAATCTGTCACTAAGTCACTGAGATGGCTCTGATGCAATGCTAAACCACGGTTTGTTTCAATGGCTAAACCAGCAATATCTGACAAATGATCTCTGGGTAGCTGTCAAACCAGGATCTGAAATTAGTTTGGCACCAGTTTGCAAACCATAGTTGGTTTGTAATTCCACCTGAACCAACCAGCCATGGACTGGGACATTTTTTTTCATGCTGTTTGGGTGGCGTCCTGGAATTCTCGAGGAAAGAAAGGGGAGACCACACAATCCATGGTTTGTCTATATGTTTGGAACACAAACTATGATTTGTTGCCTAACCAAAAAACATGGTTTGGCAATACAGCCAAACCAATCCATAGTAGTGTTCCATAGAACGATGTCCATATATTGTGCAAATCGTCTCTTCCAATAGCTTCCTAAGTAGACAACAGTTAAGCAACTGCAGTATAGCTGAATTTGCACCTAGTTTTAGAGTTAATACGAAGAATGCATTCCAACCTGCATTACAGATGTGTGTCTTAAGCATTGCATTGTGCCACAATCCTAAAAGAACTGCCCAGAGTTCAAAGGTTTGGCAATACACATGGCCATGCTGGCATTCCCTAATGAATTTGCGTGTGGTTTTATGATAGGAAAGAAGCATGATAGCTCAGTTGGTTAGAGTGTGGTGCTGTTAACACCAAGGTTGCAGGTTCGATCCCCAGGAGGGACAGCTACATATCCCGGCATTGCAGGGGGTTGGGCTAGATGATCCTCAGGGCCCCTTCCAACTCTGATCTATGATTCTACGATCATCAACAACACCGAGGAAAAGCACCGAAAGCTCATCAATAAGCTATTGGCTCTGCTTTTATTTTCTGGCTCCCACCAAGCAAAAGTGATAAAAAGGGAAACGGCAGAATTAAGTCATGCCTTATCTTGAATTAAGAACAATGGGTTTCACGCGGCGTTAATCCCAGCAATTCAGCTCCCCTTTAAATCACATGGGACATATATTGAGAAACAGGGCGATAATCCACTCTGACTGCCATCCCAAATCTTTGCCGAGCGAGACTTTGCCAGGTTTTAATAGCTTCTCGCAGAAGTAATAATTTACAGCAGTAGGTAATCAAGGGACGCGTGGCAGAGGAGATGAGAAAATGGCATTGCGCTGGTACTTTTATTCCAGTCAATTCTGTTTAACAGCTAGCCATCCCACCCCAGGCCCTGACCAGCGGCAATCATTCCTTCTAAGAGCAAATGCAATTGGCGAGTGCTGATGGGGATTGCAGCCAAAAAATGAGGCGGCTGAGAAGAGAGAGGGTAGGGTATTGAGGTGCTTGGAGAAAGCTGGAGGTTTGAAGTAGTATGTAAAATATTTTTTAAAGGAAGCCCACCGGGGTAGGGGGGCGGTGGCAGAGCTGTGTCAGTGGAGACCATGCAGCAATGGCAAAGTCAGGGATGCAGGTAACATGTGTGTGAGCAGGTGGCGACTGCAGTGCCAAGGGAGCAACAGTGGCAGGGAGATAAGAAAACAGGCAGGCTTTCTGGCCTGCGGTTGGCATGCCCAGGAACTCCTCTTTCCCCTCCTGCACAGATGAAGAAAATATGAATGGACCACACCGCACACAAAAGAGGTTTTTAATGTGCCTTCCAGCAATTGTACCTGCTTCCTTCCACAAACAAGATCTGCAGGAGTGGGAGGAACTAAAGAAGCAGCAGCAAGCTATGCAGTCACTACAGGGGATATGTATAGACCATGGGTAGGCAAACTAAGGCCCAGGGGCCGGATCCGGCCCAATCGTCTTCCAAATCTGGCCCACGGACAGTCCAGGAATCCGCATGCTTTTACATGAGTAGAATGTGTCCTTTTATTTAAAATGCATCTCTGGGTTATTTGTGGGGCCTGCCTGGTGTTTTTACATGAGTAGAATGTGCCCTTTTATTTAAAAAGGCATCTCTGGGTTATTTGTGGGGAATAGGAATTCGTTCATTTCCCCCCAAAAAATATAGTCGCCCCCCCCCACAAGGGACAGTGGACCAGCCCCCTGCTGAAAAGGTTTGCTGACCCCTGGTATAGACTGCAGTTTACGTTCAGGAAACCAAGCCGCTGCTGAAAAAGAATGCAACAGGCAGGCTGCCTGGAGTCTGCAATCCAAAGCACAGGATGGAATTCAAAGAAGCACTGAGCAAATAGCTCTACCAGTGCAAGTATTTCTGCTTGCCTGCTGGAACAATATTCCCTCTCCTTCCACTGCTATGGGGCGGTTCTCCCAACCCTCTCCCCACAAAGTGATTTAGAGGGGCAACGGGGAGAGGAGAGGAGGAATCCCTGTTGCACCCCCTGGCGCAACTATTTAGCAATAGAGTTCAGGTGGTACAGGGTGAGACCCTTAATCTCTGGGTCACGGGTTCGAGTCCTGCGTTGGACAGAATGATTCCTGCACTGCAGGGGGTTGGACTAGATGTCCCTCATGCATGACCCCTTCTGCGATTTTATGAATCTAGCTCAAATTTACTGGTGTGAACACTGTGCCCTATACTGAAGTCAGCGGGACTTAAGTCTGTGAACACACTGTCAAAACCTCTTTGGCTTTGGTAGGCGAGGTTCAGTTGGGATGCAGTACGGTCTTGGAGGAAAATCCTAAACTTTTCTATGACGGTGCATAAGTGCTGTTTGGACTTCTATTGTTTATTTGTTTGTTGATTACATTTCTTTCCCACACTTCACCATAAGGTGTCAGGGTGGTTTGGAAAAATATATATTGTAAGATAACTTAAAACAATATACAATCAGAAGGGTAAGGTGGGCTCTAAAATATATTTACCTCAGGGTCTATAGGTCTTCAGCATACAGCAAAAGCTATACAATGGTACCTCAGGTTTAGAACTTAATTTGTTCCGGAGGTCCGTTCTTAACCTGAAACTGTTCTTAACCTGAGGTACCACTTTAGCTAATGGGGCCTCCCGCTGCCGCCGCGCGATTTCTGTTCTCATCCTGAGGTAAAGTTCTTAATCCGAGGTACTATTTCTGGGTTAGCGGAATCTGTAACCTGAAGCGTCTGTAACCTGAAGCGTCTGTAACCCGAGGTACCACTGTACAGTGAAGGGGCCAGAAACATCTCTGTGGGTGTGGCACCCAGATATTAGCATCACTCTGTGTCTCCTCTCTCAGTGACTCAGAGCTGAACTTGAGATCTGCCTGCATCAAAACGTTCTGCGTGTGAGGTGAGGCCTGACGATGTGAAGGCTGTGTCAGAGGTGCTTTATCTCTTAGTGGCTCCTTCATACACTCAGCGCTGGATGATGCAGTCTCATAAATTAAGCACAGATATACCGTATGCCCAGTTTGCACGTGTTTTATATTTAATATGAGAGCAAGGCATTAGTGATGATGGCTATGCTCTGCCTTCACGGATGGAGGCAGCAAGATTTCTGGGTACCAGTTGCTGGAAAACCACAGGAGGAGAGAGGGCTTGAATCCTGCTTGCAGATTTCCCAAAAGGCATCTGGTTGGTCATTCTGAGAACAGGATTCTGGGCTAGATGGGCCATTGGCCTGATTCCACAGGCTCTTTTTATGTCCATAAAATGTACCAGGGGAGTTTTGGACGTTCTTAAAATTGAATAAAGGACCTTCCTTCCCAAAAGTTACTAATGATAAAGTTACCCATATAGTGGTACCTCAGGTTACAGATGCTTCAGGTTACAGACTCCAATTAACCCAGAAATAGTACCTCGGGTTAAGAACTTTACCTCAGGATGAGAACAGAAATCACACGGCGGCAGCGGGAGGCCCCATTAGCTAAAGTGGTACCTCAGGTTAAGAACAGTTTCAGGTTAAGAATAGACCTCCAGAACGAATTAAGTACTTAACCCGAGGTACCACTGTATTAAGATGGCCCACCCATGTGATTGGACTCCTTGGAAAAGTTTACAAAATTGGAAAAAGAGGTGACCGCATAATGCTAGTGCATTATTTAGTAAGGATAAGGGACACGTCATCCTTATGGAGGGACACATTTTGGTTCATCGCTGCTGACATTGACAAATAATGATAATGATAATGATTTATTATTTATACCCCGCCCATCTGGCTGGGTTTCCCCAGCCACTCTGGGCAGCTTCCAACAAAATATTAAAATACAGTGGTCTGTTAAACATTAAAAGCTTCCCTAAACAGGGCTGCCTTCAGATGTCTTCTAAATCCTTTGATATGAGATTCCACCCTATCATCATTAAAAAAAAATATAATTAAAAGAATGCATAGTGCCTATTCACCCAATTCAAGTGCTGTATGTCATAACCACGGCTGGAATTTTATATGCAAAGTTTTGGAAAGGTACTTGCAAACCTAGTAAGCCGGATTTATTAAGGAGACTCTGGGATAAATTCAGTATTATAAAGTTAACTGCTATGCTTGGAGATAGAAAGATTTACTGAAGTTATAAATAGCTGGGACTTAGTGACCCAATATGTGAAAAAGGCCTAGTAATCTCATGAACAGGGATAGATTTTGTATGTTTTATGATGTAACAAAGTAATTCCTCGCCTTACTGTACTGTGACCACGTTGTGATTGATATTTAATAATATCTGAAATGGATCTATTTACAGTAATATCTATTTAGTATTATTAATCTA
The DNA here is from genome assembly GCF_964188305.1 of Podarcis bocagei. Lineage (NCBI taxonomy): Eukaryota > Metazoa > Chordata > Lepidosauria > Squamata > Lacertidae > Podarcis > Podarcis bocagei. The sequence continues at coordinate 33,698,113 of NC_138126.1, forward strand.
ACTTTAAAAAGACTTTAATGAATTGAGATATTGTGTAGTGAACTAACATTATGTGAATAGAAATGTATTTTACTATTTTGTATTTGGCATTTTTAATATAGTCATTATATTTATTAGTATTTTATTTTATGCTATTGAGATTTTTTAAAGGGAGAATAACCTCACATCCAGTCCACACTTTCACATAAATTAACCTGAACACAACTTGAACAGCAAACGTCCTTTAAATGCAGGTGATTAAATGCTTAGCTGCAGCAGAAGGGTTAATGGAAGGTGAAATCTGAATGAGAGATGAGAGATGATCTGGGTGGAGTGAAAAAGACCAGGCCATTGAGGCTGCGATGCAAAGCAGCCGAAAACAAGGTCAAAAGGAGGCTTTTCTTCTTCTGAGAACTGGACTACACAGGACTGGATATACTACATGGGAACAACCAATCAATGCATGATAATAAAAACTAAGGCTTGATCAGCTGCTCACAGATCTATACAGGGAAGATTAAAACAGCTATCAATGCAGAAACTAGGGGATAATATAGCACCATGCCCAGTTGCAGCAGAACATTAACTGAGAAGCCAGAGTATAGCCATCACGGCTAGTAGCCATCCAAACCACACAGTTCTTTCAAAGCTATCCAAGCCACACACTTCTTCTTGTGGACATGAGTTCCACAGTTTAACAGTTTAACTACACACTGCACTTTCTTCTTGCTTTTTCACAGCTCTGACTGGATCCCACCCCCGCCCCCAAAATTAAGGCAGCCAGCACCACTGTGGCTGCTCTTCCCCCAAAACTAAAAAGACACGTGAAAAAGAAGAGTTTGAAATCAACAAGATCAAACCCCAACCGATTAAAATTCTAGCTCACCCATGTAAATATAAGGAAGGCAGATACCCTCCTACCATATTCTACTCCCTCACTGCAGGGAGATAAGCGCCACTAAAATCAATGATACTTACTTCCACATAGTGAGCATTGGATATGTTCGCATGCCTAGCAAGACCCCGAGGTGGTTATCACCAGTGGAAGCCAAGATTTCTAAAAAAAGGCCCAATATGGAGGCCTACTGGCCAAAATATTGGGAACTGATTGAAAGAGTTGGAGATAATTGGAAGCTCCAAAGCCAGGACAAACTAAAAAATAAGGTGCGAGATTGGTTACATTATGCTCAAATTCAAGAGGTATTTAAAATGGATAAAAAAGTGGGTTTTCAGTTGGAGAAATCGAAACTGGAGACGGAGTTACTAGAACCAAAGACTAAGGTACTTTCGAGGATGTATGACTTGCTGCTTAAATGGAACACACAGGATGAGACAGTTAAATCTGCTATGATAAAATGGGCACAGGATGTAGGACACAACATTATGTCTGAGGACTGGGAAAGGTTATGGAACACCGGTATGAAATTCACGGCATGTAGTGCCTTGAAAGAGAACATTATGAAAATGGTATACCGGTGGTACATGACCCCAGTCAAGTTGGCTAAAATATATCATCTTTCTGATAATAAGTGTTGGAAATGCAAGGAGGCAGAAGGGACATTCTTTCACCTCTGGTGGACCTGCCCGAAAGTAAAGGCCTTTTGGGAAATGATACATAATGAGCTGAAAAAGGTATTCAGATATACCTTTGCTAAGAAACCAGAGGCCTTTCTTCTGGGCATGGTGGACCGGAAGGTGCCAAAGAAGGATAGAACTTTGTTTATGTATGCAACTACAGCAGCAAGGATCCTTATTGCAAAGTTCTGGAAGACACCAGATTTACCCACACTGGAGGACTGGCAGACGCAGCTGATGGATTACATGGAGTTGGCAGAAATGACTGGCAGAATCCGAGATCTGAGCGAAGAAACAATGGAGGAAGACTGGAAAAAATTTAAGGACTATTTGCAAAAATACTATAAGTTGTTTGAATGTTAAGATTTGCACGATTAAGAAACGTCACGCTTCTGCAAATTATCTAAGTAAATGATAAAGTAAGTAATGATGAAAAAAAAACGAGACAAATTAGAAACAAAATATTATGTTTATTAAAAGTCTTGAAAACAAACTACAAACTTCTGAAATTGGTAACATAATAAACTCAAAGGTACAATAAGATGTGAAACAAGATAATAAATTGCTGAACTGGTTAGAATAATGAAAGCAATGTTGAGAGGATGCGAGGAGGTCCAAAAGAAAGTGAATTTGATGATATTTAACTTTTGTCTTCTTTTTTCTATTTTTCTTCATATATAAAAAAAAAATGTTTCTTGTATGTTGCTATGTAAATTAATCTGTTAACCTATGGAAAGAAACGCAATAAAAAAAATTTTTTTTTAAAAAAAGGATATGTTCGCATGCCTGCATTTCTTGTGCTTTGCTTTTCATCATAGCAACGTCTGCCACCCTCTCCCAAAACTCCCCCGCTGCCCCGCACATTTTGGTGAACCAAATGGAGAGCTTTAAAAACAACAACTTGGGGAATTAATAGCTCAGCACATGTGGACGCAGTGGTTTTGCTAAACACGGGCGCGGGTGGCACTGTGGTCTCTAAACCACTGAGCCTCTTGGGCTTGCCGATCGGAAAGTTGGCGGTTTGAATCTGCATGACAGGGTGATCTCCCATTGCTCTGTCCCAGCTCCTGCCAACCTAGCAGTTTAAAAGCACGCCAGTGCTTCTGTCATGGTGTCCCGTTGTGCCATTAGCGGTTTAGTCCTGCTGGCCACATGACCCAGAAAGCTGTCTGCGGACAAACGCCGGTTCCCTCAGCCTGAAGCGAGATGAGTGCTGCAACCCCATAGTCGCCTTTCACTGGACTTAACCGTCCAGGGGTCCTTTATCTTTTACCAAATATAATTTTTTGGGCCTGTGGTTTCAATTTAGCAACTGGGTGCTAGAATGGCAGAAAAGCCACAGAAAAGCTGCTACCAGCGCTGAAGTGAATGGTCATACCAAATATTGTGTGGGGGTATGGAACAATGAATGCTGCCAGTGGGTGTTTTCCTGACTCGATGCAAACAAATGTGCATTTGAAATCCCAGCTTGGAATGTTTGCATCTGAAATAGAGATGGACTGTTGAACGTTGGTTTGTTTGATATGATATAAGTTGTTTATTTCAAAGGTATTGTGACTTTTTATATTGGATCAGATTGTTACTATTAATGCTTGATGTTTTATTATATTTTTATATGTGTTTTTATATGTTGGAAGCCACACAGAGTGACTGGGGCAACCCAGCCAGTTGGGTGGGGTATTTATTATTACTACTACTACTATTGGCTAAAGCAGTCTTGCTCCTGCCCACCACTTCTCCACTAAAAATTATTGTCAATATTCCAACACCATCCTGCAGCCTGGGAGTCCCAGGCCCTTGTTTTCTGGTCTCAGTGTACTTCCACTCCGAGAGACAGGTGAGCAAAGTGAGGACGTAAACCTGGCTTTCTCACATTCATACCCAATTCTCTATCCCAACACTATACAATGCTGTTCCCAGTCTAGGAGTCAAATCCTCACTTCTCAGAGCCAAACTAGATATGATGGGGCAGTTGATTTATGTGTCTGCCATTTAAACAATGAAAAACAGAGAAGGAAATCAAACCCACTGCCTCCCCTACTTTTCCTTTGCTGTGCTCCATGGTTTAAACCAACTTTATCCCAGCCCAATTCCAGTCATAATTATATAGTTAATGACTTAGACTGCCTTTTAGGAAATACTTGTCCCCCAGACATGGACCAATCAGGAGAGAAAATTCCTTAAAGGGATGGAGCACAGTGTGGTTACATTGGGGAGAGGATGGGTTTTGCTTACTTTCCCCGCATTCCTGTTCATGGGTAGTAACCTGTGGGCTGTTGTGGAACGACATTTCCCATCAGCCCCAGCCAGCATCACCAATGGTCAGGGATGCTTATGTCTGGAAGCCAACAACATATGAAGAGCCATAGGTGAACCACTCCTGATGTAAAGTCTACCTCTACACACACAAACTACTGTACATGTGAACAGGGCAGATATATTGATAGCGTAAATGCGCCTGACCTGTCCCATCAAGTCTGACTCTAAAGTGAAGAGTTTCACGTCGTAAAAACTGCTTGTAAAAGAGAGTTTTGCTATTAATCCAGTAATTTGCAGATACCTCCATGTGGTCTACGACCAACTATGAGCATTGGATTTCTGCACTGAGTTACAATATGAAATAGAATCCCAGAGAAAATGGGCAATAATAATCAGACGTTTCTATTAAAAACAAATTAAAAATCACAGCGACTGAGAAGGCAATCCAAAAGATTAAACATATAACAAGATAATATTTGGAAATATTATATTTTTTCTGGACAGAGCAAAGAGAGATTAGGCAGGAGTGACACAGCCATTGCCACAATAAGTTTCCTGCCAATGATGCTTAGTTTTATTTATTAACTGTTGCATTCCAAAAAAAGCAGGAGGGAGGGAGTACATTTAGAAATGTCAGGACTGGGCAGATTTCCAACAAGACCATGTGCAATAGATAAATGATGCTGTTGGCAGCTTGAAGGGGTCTTGAAGCCAGTGGCGTAGTGTGGGGGGTGCAGGGGGGCCGGCCGCACCAGGCGCAACATCTGGGGGTTAGGGTTAGGGGGCGCAAATCCACGGGTTAGGGGGCGCAAATCCACGGGTTAGGGGGCGCAAATTACTTGCCTTGCCCTGGGTGCTGACAACCCACGTTACGCCACTGCTTGAAGCTCCTGAAGAAAGAACAGTAAGAAGATCACAGTAGAACGTACTGCACGCCTTTATATTGAATAATATGAACAACCCTGAAACTTGCTTTTCTTTAATCTGATTTTCTTTCCTTTTTTGCTTTTATGCAGTGTGTTAACTTCCTAAAGCGTGGAGCCAAAGAACCAGCAGAAGATGCTTACAGTGCCATTCCACGATCCCTTGCACAAATGCAAATGGCAGACTTCTCATGGTGAAGTGCCACAATGTATTGGGGGTTGTAGTACAATGTGAGAAGCATAAAGGTCTCGAAAAGAGCTTTTACACTCTTGTACTCTATTAAATTCCGTTAGCCAATTCCAAATATGAATACATGAATAAACAACCAGCAATCCATCTCATAACCTGCAGCGATCCTACAATCTGGAATGAATCCCTTTTTTAAAAGTGTGTGACCTTGTATTCATCAACGGTGGCTGCAAAATTCTGTACTTGGCCTTCTCTTAGTTTAATGCTGTTCTGAGGTTCGACATTAGCTCCACAATTCCATAAACCCTACAGAAGGCTGGTTGACTTAGACCAAGGGCTCTTAAACCCTTTTCTTTCAGCAGCGATAAATCTGTGTCTCCGCTGCCTACTGCAGATGGCAGCCCGGAAGATGGAATATTCTCCCATGGGAAAGCCAGCCAGCCAGCCAACCACTTCTACATATAGAAAAACGGCATGTCAGAGAGAAAACTAGGCGAGAACCCTTGACCCCAACATCTAATTTTCTATGTAGATGCAGAAAGAAAGAAAGAAAGATTCAGTCATGACGAGACACTACTTGTTCACATTGACTTGGCCTAGGCATAGGGTTACCACCTCCCTGAAAAATAGGCCTAATTATAACGGCACTCAGGCTGCTGGTGACTCAACCTCCTGCTCAGCTTAAATGACAGATAATGGCAAAGTTTAGGGGTGACCACTGTGGTGCTCTGCAGATGTTGTTTGTTATGTAGTGAAGTTCTCACCCTGGGCCAGCAGGAGGATACTGTAGATAGTTCAGGTCCACATATGCAAATAAGGGATCGAAAGTGACATTCAGTGATTGGATAGTTACAGAAAATGGTTACTGTTGCGTTCTAGTGGAGCTCTATATAAGCAGGCTGGCTAAACCCTTCAGTTCAGTTCAGTTCTGGCCTGTGAATAAACAAGAGCTGTTTGAAGAATCGCTGTGTCGTCTGATATGTTCAGCCACAACTTAACATTGTTGTACCCTGAGGTGTGTGTTGTACGGCAACGATTTGAAACCTGTGGCCCTTGAGATGTTGCTAGGCTTCAGCTCCCATCACCCTCAGGCACCAAAAGCCAATGGTCAGGGCTGACGGCAACTGTGGTTCAGTAATGTTCAGAGGACACCAAGCTGCCTATTCCAGCCTAGTTACTCTGTGCCTCTGGTGGTGACTGGACTGCCAAAGGGAAACACATGAGGCCTAGGTTTCAACAGGTTCATTTCCGTAATGAGAAAACGTGGTTTAGCATTGTGTCTGAACTATTTTATTTTATTTATTGCTTATACCATGCCTTTTTCCATGACGAGACTCAAGCCAGCTTACAGATAGAAACAAGAAAACATGGGGCGGGGGGTGAGGGGAAACAATCATTAAAAAACCAATTAAACATTAATGGAATTGAAACTATATACATAAATAAAATCTGTTGGAAACATACAAATTATTGCAATAAAAACAGCATAGCATTGCCCCTTTCATTAAAAGCAGTTAGTTCCCCCAAAGGCCTGTTGGAAGAAGAAAGTCTTCACCTGATATGGAAGGACAAGGAAGGAGCCAGTCTGGCTTCTCCAGGGATGGAGTTCCAGAGTCTGGGAGCATATATTGTGACAAATACCGGAGCGTCCATGTGTGCCCATGTGCACAATGTATGTGTGGGAGATTCTGTGGGGAAATGAAATGCTAAGCAAAGCAAAGCTAAGTGGAGTTTGTGGGGAGTGAGCTGCATCAAAGCTAATTTAAGTTCATATATTAAAAATTGAATTGGTAATATTGAGGACCAGGAGCACAATCTTCTTTATGTCTACTTGTGTTCATGCCTTGCTGCATTGTGTTCCAACCACAGGCAAATATGCACAAATTGCATCTGTGTCTTTTTATCTGATTTGCCTGCATCCAGACAGATATTTGGAAATAAAATGTCCATTTCATTTGCTGACGTCACATTTATGGATTTCTCAATCTACTTATCCAGATAAGTCTTGAGCTATTTTACATTAAATACTTTGGCACGGGACACAATACGATCAAATATAACCAGTTTTAGCAAACGGCAGCTGACCTTGGTAACTAAGGTGCCTGTTTTCACAAACCAAAGTGGCTCAAATATTTCCCACACATGCTGTTGCTCTGGAAGCTGATTCAACGGTATTTAACATACCTGCATATCATATTTCACATATCTCAGAGGTAGATATATCAGGCCTTCTGCTACGTAAACAAAACTCGCTTTTTAAAAACCAAGGTGATACACTAAGTCAAACAAAAAAATAAACTGAAATATAATTAAATAGGATACTTGTGCTTTGCACAGAAAATGGTCTACAGGTGTGTGATGGATAGCTCTATCAGTGAACCTTAGTGGGGGCTAGATCTACACAGCTATAAAAAATACTCTGAAAATGATCTGCAAAAAACTGTCGTAAAGCTCACAATTGAAAATATAATTGAGTTGAGATTTCAGCTCTACAGCTCCCTCTAGTGTCACAGTGTTATAACGCATTTATAACACCATATTTTGACTAATATAGCTGAGTCCAGGGTCTGCCTAGCTCATGAACCATCAATCTGAAAATGACTCAAGACTCTGAGAAGGGTGGAGGAGAAATGCAGTGAAATATACAAAGCAGCACAGCAAATACTTCCTTGTCACTAGAATCCTCCCTCCTCACTACCTAGGGTTGGTGTATTTCCCCCCACCCCATTCTCACTGAACTGCAATTCATGCAGATGATGGCAGGACTGGTTTAAGATGCTGGTTTTGACCTTTAAAGCCCTTCACGGCCTAGGACCCTTGTACCTACGGGGTCGCCTCTCCTGGTATGCCCCGCAGAGGACCTTAAGGTCCATAAATAGAAACACTCTAGAGGTCCCGGGCCCTGAGGAAGTCAGATTAGCCTCAACCAGGGCCAGGGCCTTTTCAACATTGGCTCTGGCCTGGTGGAATGTTCTGTCTCATGAGACCAGGGCCCTGCGGGATCTGATTTCTTTCCGCAGAGTTGTTCTGCCTGGCCTTTGGCTTGGAATCAGCCTGGTCCCCTCCCCCTCTTTCCTTTTCCTTCTGTGATGGAACCCCTATTTGGGGACTTCCCTGGTTTTTTTCTGGCACACATAGGACCAGTCTGGATAGTTGGCCGTGGTGAAGATTTGACGTTTTCTCCCCCCAAACCGTTTTTGATCTGGGCTTCCACTGAAATGAGGCTGAATTTTAAGTTGTATTTTAATCAATTGTTTTTATACCTGCTGTTAGCCACCCTGAACCCGGTCTTGGCTGGGGAGGGTGGGGTATAAATAAAATTTATTATTACTCCTAGGAAATAATTGCATGTCGGGTTGATGCTTCTAGCTCACCTAGAGGAATTAATGGGACCTCATTAATTGCTCTTACATTTTCCTTTTCAAAAGCATTATGATGCTTCCAGCACATTTGCTCAACGGTTTGGGAAGAAAGAGGACGCAGTGTGTGAGGTAGCCCCATCAACCAGCTCTTATTTCTCTAAAGAACAGTCCCTAAGAATATATACGATTCCACTCAAGCTTCTAGTGATTTGTCTAAAGTGCACTTGCCCTCTCACTTTGCTGGAGAGTTGAGCAAGGTAGTAATTTATCCCTACTGCAGCATCTTGGACTTATTGAGAGCGGGTGCAATAGTTAACCACGATGGGTAAAAAAACAACAACACAATCCCCCACTCACATTCACTTAGCTGGCGTAAGAGCTTGGCAGAATCACGTCCCTTTCTGCCAGACTCTCTGTTCTTCCTCCAATCGGCCCTCGTCCACGTACGGTTACTTGGCTTCACTCAATGGGCATGTTTCCAAAATCGAAACACCGCTGGCACTTGTTCTCAAGATAGAAATGTTACTGAGTTCTCACTGGCATCGATGCCAAAACAACTTCTAAAGTTACAAGGCCGTGGGATGCTATCGGGATGGATGAAGCAGATATCCCAGGCAAGCACAGAGTAAATATGGGGCTTTATTTATTTGGTGTTTTTTTAAAAAAAGCAAACCACCAAAGTGAATCAGAATAGAAGCAGAACTGTTACACCAGCAGGGACTATTTCAGTATATGCTATTCCTTCCCAGCACCCAGCATCTGCATTCAATGGGCAACACTCTCAAATAACGAGAACTGAAGTCCTGAGAGAGTGCCTCTGCTTGTAGGTCATCGGCTAAGGTGCTTCTCTTCATTTCCTCCTTGCTGGAGGTGAAGCAAGCAAAAAACAGTGGGAGGGCCTTTCTTTGATTGTTGTGACGCCCCCATTTGTGCAACGCCCCTCCCTGCAGTCACTTGCTTGCCCCAATTACAGTGGTGCCCCGCAAGACGAATGCCTCGCAAGACGGAAAACTCGCTAGACGAAAGAGTTTTCCGTTTTGGAGGTGCTTCGCAAAACGAATTTCCTATGGGCTTGCTTCGCAAGACGACAATGTCTTGCGAGTTCCTGCTGGTTTTTTCCCCTCCCCCCTTTTTCTAAGCCGCTAAGCCGCTTATCAGCTGATCCGATCAGCAGATAAGCAGCTAAAAGCCGCTAATAGCGCTAATCTGCTAATCCGTCAATGGGCTTGCTTCGCAAGACGAAAAAACCGCTAGACGAAGAGAATCACAGAACGGATTCTTTTCGTCTTGCGAGGCACCACTGTATTTTCTTCCAAGCATCAGGCAAAAACTTTGTTCTATTCTCTCAGGCTTTGCAGTTTTAGGCATTTGAAAAATAATAATTAAAAAAAAGTTTTATTTGCCAGTTGCTGTGTTTTGCATTTCTATTATTGTGTGGTAAAATGCTCCTGAGAGAATTTTGGTGAAGGGTTGTGTCTAAAGGAATAAATCATTTTTTAAAGGTGCATACGACTGTGTGTTCTGATCCTTAGGTAACTACCTGTTCGGAATTATCGTTGTTCTACAAGGAAAGGGATACAGGGTTTGCAACCTGGTTTTCATTTCTTTCCACTCATGTGATGGGCTAAGAAGGCTCACTCCAAGACGAACACCCAACAAATCATGCTCAGTCTGGCTGTACCAGTGGAAACTCACTACCATAGGTATCTAGCCAGATCAATTTTTAACTCCGATTGTTAAATACAGTGGTACCTCAGGTTACAGACGCTTCAGGTTACAGACACTTCAGGTTACAGACTCCGCTAACCCAGAAATAGTACCTCAGGTTAAGAACTTTGCTTCAGGATGAGAACAGAAATCGTGCACCGGCGGTGCGGCGGCAGCAGGAGGCCCCATTAGCTAAAGTGGTGCTTCAGGTTAAGAACAGTTTCAGGTTAAGAATGGACCTCCGGAATGAATTAAGGACTTAACCCGAGGTACCACTGTAGTGCAAGGCAGAATCAATTTGATTTTTGTTTGTTTGTTGATGCTATGGAGACAGTTTTCAAGGACAGCCAGTGTGGTACAGTGGTTAAGAGGCTAAGACTAAGTCCTGGGTGACCAGGGTCCGTGGGCCAGTCACTATCTTTCAGCCTAACCTAATGCACAAGATCGTGAGGACAAAATAGAGACACAAAACTGCATACATCACCTTGAGCTCCTTGGAGAATGTAATTTAATGGGTAAAAAAACCCACGGATGACCTAACCAGGAAACAAAACTGTGGCTAGGTGACTCAGGCTGCAACCCCCTATACTTAACCTGGCAGCAGCTCTCACTGAACTCAATGAAACTTACTTATGGGTACACATGCATGGCTCAAGTACTAGCAAGAAGCCCATGCCAGCTGTCCCCACAGATTTTGAAAACAGCCAGAAACTTTAAGTCATTAGGGAAGGGTCACACTACAAGACTGTTGCGGTAACATTTCTGCCACATGGGGCAACAGGAGATCTTATTGTCAAGGGCAATGTCTTTTCTTTATGTTGGAGAATATGAAATTTTACTGAGCTTAATATGGTGAATTGCAAAGATTTAATGAGGCAATTTAATTGTAATGGATTGTAATGGATTAGTTCATGGGTAGGCAAACTAAGGTCCGGGGGCCAGATTCGGCCCAATCACCTTCTAAATCCAGGCAACGGACAGTCCGGGAATCAGCGTGTTTTTACATGAGTACAATGTGTCCTTTTATTTAAAATGCATCTCTGGGTTATTTGTGGGGCCTGCCTGGTGTTTTTACATGAGTAGAATGTGTGCTTTTCTTTAAAATGAATCTCTGGGTTATTTGTGGGGCATAGGAATTCGTTCACCCCCCCCCAAAAAAAATAGTTTGCCCCCCCTCCAAGCTCTGAGGAACAGTAGACCGGCCCCCTGCTGAAAAAGTTTGCTGACCCCTGGATTAGTTCCTTCAGCCTTTTGAATTTTAATATTTTAACCTTTTGTATATTATTATTATTATTATTGGTATATTTTAATGTGAAGATACATTTTGGTTCTTTAAGACTGTATTAGTTGTATACTTTTTCTGTGGTTGATATGATGGTTGAAACAACAACAATACAGTGGTACCTCGGATTAAGTACTTATTTCGTTCCGGAGGTCCGTTCTTAACCTGAAACTGTTCTTAACCTGAAGCACCACTTTAGCTAATGTGCTGCCGGAGCCCGATTTCTGTTCTTATCCTGAAGCAAAGTTCTTAAACTGAAGCACTATTTCTGGGTTAGCGGAGTGTGTAAACTGAAGCATATGTAACCTGAAGCGTATGTAACCCGAGGTACCACTGTAACTATGAGAGAACCTTATCGGTGAATTACATTCGTGGACAAACAGAATTTTACGTGTTTAGAATCCAGATGTGAGGCAAGGATCCAAAAGTGGCCAAGTTGTTGGTTTGAATACACTGCCTTGCTTTTCACTGTTTACCTCACTTTTTTTTTTTTTTGGATATTCACTTTGATCTCTCTTCCCTTTTTCTGGTGCTCCCACTTCTCTGCCCCAATTTTTACCCATTCCAGCCTCAACTATCTATCATCTGCCTCTCTTTCTCCTCTTAACGGCTTACTCGAAAAATCCTCTCCTCTCCTCTCCTCTGCCCAATGCTTGTGCTCTTGCTACCACCACAACAGCCCTAAGCTCCCCCCCCCCCACACACACATCAGTTGGGTGTTTGGATCTAATCCCTTCTGGATCTGAAGCACGTATACAGTATTACTTCCATGATTTAAGTAAAAGATGATTAATTTGGCCCTGTTCTTTTGACATACCAGATAAAGAAAAATCTAATTTTCTTTATCATGTGTGGCTCCTCAATGGATCAAAGAAATTATTAATTTGATGAACATATCAACTCTCAAGGGAAAGGATCTACTTAAAAAAATAATAAATCCCGTAATTTATTATTAGGCTCCTGGCTCTGTGCCTTATTTCTAGGAAACTTAAGCAGACAAGCCTTGGGTTCATGAAGTTTTTCTGTTTTTCCATATGCATGAAAGCATCTTTAGGCCCACTTTATATTCATCCCCAGCTATGACAGTTAGTTACTGGCTTCTAGCACATTGGAAAACCCTGTGCTCACTGTTCGTTAGGCATTAAATTAGAATAACGGATGCATCCAACAGCAACTCCCTCATCAACTCCGACTGTTGGGGCCGTGAGCTCAAAGAAAACATAACAGCTGGCTATCGATTGGCAGGGTTTTGGTGCCCCTGGGGTAAAGGGAAGAGAACTCAAAAAACAAGATCTTGTCCCCCCAATTGTCTCGCCACATGGCGTGGAATTAATGCAGGTTATCCTTTTGAAAAAGAGAAAAGTACAGAAGTTGAAACTCATTAAAGGTAGCAGATTGCACACTTTTGTTCCACGCAGCCCCTGGGATATACATCAAGAGCACTAATGCAATGGCCAACATATTTAATGTACACGCACATTTGCAAACATCTATTTACCAGCATCATGCACATGTTTTTGTGTGTATGTGGCTCTTATATATTGGGATGTTCCCTCTCAGGAACGGTGAAGAGAGAGAATGGAGAGGCCTTGCTTTCTCATTTGCATGTCAATGTCCCGATGCTTTCAGCTAAACCACAATTTTGTAGCAGCTGAATCATATTAATCAGACAAGCTTGTCCCTTTCTAGTTTCCAGTAATAAGAGACAGGTGGCTCGTCACAATGTAGTGAGGGTCTTTGAAAGGCAGCTTGCTCAGCAAACTGCTGGAGTGAGCGGTAATAATGGGGGCAATTAACATTCATGCTTCAGGACATATTGGGAAGGGAGGCATAAAAGGTAGGAAGGAATTTTGCTCCATGTACTGATGAATAATTGGGCAGTTGTCGCTCAATATTTTTTTGAAGACATGCCCAAAACTTTTCAGCTAAGTGGTTTAAAATGGAAATTCACAAGCTACTTGATTTGCATGAGAACAGGAGCCACCAGCATGATACCCATGGGTGCAGGAGTGCCCTTGAATTCTTGCCACAAAGCTACTTGAGGTCCCCCTTTGTAATGAGGCAGGAAGGGCAGTTCCCATTTTTTCCCTTGTAAAGTATATCGAGTTGAAGGAGGAAGTTGAAAGAGTGACACTCTTTCCCACTTCCTCTTTCAACTCTATGTGCTTTCCAAGACTCAGATTAATCCAACGGGATCCAACGCATAAGGGTCATGCCTAAAATGGGAGTTGCCTGTGCAGTGTAAAGAGCTGGGTGAGGATCTAAGTGTTTCAAATCCCATTGCAGTCACTGATTGATTCATTGTCTGACTGGAAACATGTCATGCTTTGTTAGCCTCCAGGGATGCCAACTTGAACAAAATATTGTGGGGGCCCAGGTAAGCCCCCCCAATCAATCACATGACCTGGTGCACAAACACCATTTGAGTGGCAGTGCCCATCACTTTTGGGGGAGGCAGCTCCCTCATATATTTTATTGTGGGGCAGAAGCCCCCATGGCCCCTAGGAGCTGGCTCCTATGTTGGCCTCAGTTCCACATCTGTAAAAAAGGAATACCAGTATTCCCTCTTACAAGTAAGTTTCAAAAATTAATGGCTAAGCCATATTGAGGATAGTACTAACTGTTAGTTTCTGTTTGCCACTGTGCAGCTGCTTAAAGTCACAAGGCTCGGTTTACATTCCAGAGACATTCCAGGCTGTTGGAAGTCTCACGGGAGATGGGAGACAGATGTGACGTTACTGGTTTCCTGTTCCTTTGTTTGTTTCAGTTGCTCTCTGTCTTTCACAGAGAGAGGATGTATTTTTCTTTGCTGTCTGCATAGTTAGTAATAAAACTCCTAGCATGTAGCTCATACTATCTCATCCTTCCGCATGCTGCTGGAAACTCTGCTGAATGGGGGATGTGCCTGGAGCCTTATCAGAGGCTCAGGTCGTTAATCACGTCGGCCGGAGGACTCGGCCGGAGGAAGATGACACTAACTTGGTTGATGTAACATCTAAGTAATACAGTGGAACCTTGGTTCTCAAACTTAATCCGTTCTGGAAGCCCGTTTGACTCCCAAAACCATTTGAAAACCAAGGCGCACTGGCGGAGGAAGAGGAGCGCAGGGGGAGCGCACCACCCCTGGCAGCGCAATCCCAGTGGGGTGCCATTGCGGCTGCCCCCCTGCCCGTGCTGGGCGCCACGCCCCCACAGGCAGCATGCCACGCCCCCAGGATGCGACCACACCCCGGGATGCATGCCAGCCCCCCGCCTGCTTTCCGCCCCCCCTCCCCCGGTGCTGCAGCATGAAGCTCCGCTCCTGCCAAGGCGCGGCTTCCAATTGGCTGCAAGAGATTCCTGCACTCAAGGGGAAGCCGTGTCGAACGTTTGGCTTCTGAAAAACATTCAAAAACCGGAACACTTATTTCGAAGTTTTTAGCGTTCTGGAGCCAATTTGTTCATCAACTAAGCCGTTCAAGAACCAAGGTATGACTGTACTCAGGTACTACACTGGACATGTATGATTAAGTTCCACAAACAAAGGTAATAAAAATCTATCTACCGTGTTTTTTGCACCATAACACTCACTTTTTTCCTCCTAGAAAGTAAGGGGAAATGTCTGTGCGTGTTATGGAGGGAATGCCTACGGGTGGCATGCCTATGAATTTTCTTCCTCTAAAAACTACGTGCGTGTTATGGTCGGGTGCGTGTTATAGAGCGAAAAATACGGTAGTTGCTGTTAGAAACAGAATGTTATTTATGTTATGTTATAGACTTTTATAAAAATAACAAACCCTTGTCAACACAAGAAATACAAGACAAACTAGAAGACACCCAAATGCCCTGGTTAACACAACACCAACTACATGCCCTCTTAAACAACCCAACAGTAAAATCAGCAGCAACTAGGCCCCTGACAACCTTCGAAAACCTCCTTCTAACAACAAAGGGAAACGGTAAAGGGATGGTATCCGCAATATACAAAATACTACTCCAAAATCTCGCAAATCCCCTAGACGCAATCAAAAATCAATGGGAGAATGACATAGGCTATGAGATAAACCCCACTCAATGGACCAGAATGTGGTCTAAACCCCCCTTTAAATCCATATCAACGAAAAGAAAAGAACTCACACTGAAACTCACCTACAGGTGGTACCTAACACCAAGGAAACTAGCGCTAATACACCCAGGAACCTCACCAAAATGCTGGAGAGGGTGCACCTCCACAGGCACATACTTCCACATGTGGTGGGAGTGTCCCAAAATCCAACTGTTCTGGACAACAGCCATACAAGAAATTTGTAAAATAACTAAGCAAGTAATAGACACCACCCCAGAATTGGCCCTACTAAACATCTTCCAAGACAACAATGCCCACTTACACCACAAAGAACTCATAACCCACCTGCTCTCAGCAGCCAGAAACACCATAACCAGACACTGGAGAGACCTGTCAGGAGTAAGCATGGACCAATGGTATCAAATAGTATGGGAAACAGCCCTACTAGAAAAATTAACTAATAAACTGAAACTGACACGGGGACAAACAGAAGAAGATGCCTTCACCCCGGTATGGCTCCCCTTTATCACACACACAGCCCAACAGGAGAATGACAATAATCCACCAACAGCATACAAATCAATATGGCTAACCTGATCCAAAACACCCACCCACCTCACTCACACACGAAAACAAAGATCACCACAGCCAATCACAAGCAAACAATCACACCCTAGGCCAACCCCAACCTCTCTCACCACCAAAGGAACACAAGTGAACAACAAAAGCACGCTGACACCAAACTCTACATACATTAAACATAATAGAAACACTGCCACCTGACCCCACCCCTATCCATCTTCCCTCTCTCCACCCCCCCTTTCTTTTTTCTTTTTTCTTTTCTTCTCCCCCTAATGCCTCAACAAATGAAACGGATTTGTAAAAATGTTACATGGGGAAAAAATATATATGAGGCACTACACTTCTGTAAAACAAGAAAATCCTTAATAAAATATTAAAAAAAAAAAAAAGAAACAGAATGTTGAACTTAGATGGACCTTGGTCTAAGCCAGCAAGGAAATTATTAAGTATATATTATTATTATTATTATTATTATTATTATTATTATTATTATTATTAATTTTATTTTTAAAAAAGGAAAAGGAAAAGCCAGCACTGTATTTCATGTTGTAACCCTCAAACATAATATTCTTCTAAAGATATGTGATCATATTTATACCTGCTCCAGCAGTACATTTGCTTTAATAAAAGTAAACATAAAAAGAAAAGGTAGGTCAATTCAAACAAGGCAATGTCAAAACCTTCCCATTGATTTAAAACTACTTACCTTGCTTGCAGATGGGAGTCTGATGTTTAATCAGGAATCACAGCATCATTGTTATCTTCTATAAGATGCTTATTGTAATTATGTATGATACACACACACACACACACACACACACACACACACACAACTCCCTCCATAGTTGACTTTTTGAAATGTGAATAACATTTGCTGTTCTTAAAATAACACATAGAAGCCCAGTCCAGTATGCTCAATGAATACTATTATAAGTTCAAATTCCTGTTTAACCACGTTTTTGTTAGGTAGCTTTGGAAATAAACAAGCATTTAAGCGGAAATTTGTGCAAGACGACCCAGACCACTGTCTGCAATCACGAAAATCCACTGCCAAGCAGCATAGGCAATGGACCTTAGTACTTAGTACTTAAGGCAGCTTATTATGTAAGAGCTCTGTCGGTTAACAAAAGAATGTTACAGAAATTATTGATATTAGTATCTCCACAGAAAACAGATCTCCAGAATAACAAAAACTTTTGTTTACAGACAGTGCTTTCCCTAATATTTGCAATGTTCATGAAGGTCTATGATCTTTTTTCTTGTCATAACTACTTTTTTGAATTAAGTCAAAATTATTCCCCTTTTATAAACAGGAAAAATGGAGGGCATTTTCACACATCACATTATTTATTCTAATTATCCAATGTAGTGTCAAGTGTGAACACAGAATACAAATTTGCAAACTTTTGCATCATACAGATATATGCGGCGGCAGCCCACCCACGAGGCAGGCTAGGGCAGCCACCTTGGGCAGCGGCATGCCAACCCCACGGCCAACTCACTGCCAGCAGCTTCTGGCAAGCTCTCACAAGATCTCATGGAACACACAAGACCTCGTGAGATTTCAGTGTGGCCTTGCTAGAACCTGCTGTCGTCACGGCTGCTTTGCAGGTACTGCGTGAGTCAAGTAATGGAGGTGGCAGTGGGGAGTGACAGGGTAGTGGCAAAAGTACCTTCCTGTCTCACCTCAGGCGGCAGAACAGGATGTACCACCTGGGAGAAGTGACAGGAAACTGTAACTGCCTGCAGCTCCTGCTGAGTTTGGCACCAAATGTAATCAATAAATGGTCTTGAGACTTGCCCATGATGGATACTGTTAAGTTGTGGGTGAACATATCGGACAACACAGTAATTCTTCAAACAGTTCTTGTTTATTCACAGGCCAGAACTGAATTGAACTGAAGGGTTCAGCTAGCCTGCTTATAAAGAGCTCCACTACAACGCAACAGTAACCACTTTCTGTAACTATCCAATCACCGAACGTCACTTTCATTCCCTTATTTGCATATGTGTGCCTGGGTGAAAACGATCTACAGTATCCCCCTGCTGGCCCAGGGTGAGAACTTCAGTACATAAAAGATACATCTGTCAGAGACCATGCTTGTTGTTTTGTCTTAAAGATGGCTTAAAGATGCAAACATGTAAGCCACAAGAATCCAAGTCCTTACTTCACCTTTCCTTAACATTGGCTGAATAAATCCAAATCACAGAATTGTGTCCAGAGAGAAATTGCACAATGGAAAATCATTAGGAGCTACTAAGTAAGAGCAGATTAAAGTTCCAATAGTGTGATATAGGGATACTGGGTGTTTTTTTTCCTCAGAAACTAACACAAAACTTACAAATAATCCAAAGCACTTCTCTTAACAAAGTACGCTTTGGGTCTGCATGTAATGCAAGGAAACAACAGCTCCCCTTTCTACCCGCAATTCCCAAAAGCTCCTGCAGCTAGGTCCTGAAAACTATAAAATGCATTTGTCCTCACAGCGCTCAGGGAAGTGTAGTTAATCTCATTTCAGAGACAGGGATCTGAAGGAAAGGAAGAGTAAGGGTCAGATTAATAAAGCCACACAGCAGCTCTTTTCTCTGTGGTGTTTCCAGCAGCCCTGCTGCCTAGGCAGATTTGCAAACTCATTCATCTGGCAAATAATAATAATAATAATAATAATAATAATAATAATAATAATAATAATAATAATAATAATAATAATATCCCTCTAAAATAAGGCACCCACCGGATGTCAGCAAGAAAACAGCTAGGCTGCATGTGTGTGTGTGTGTGTGTGTGTGTGTGTGTGTGTGTGCGCGCGCGCGCATAAGTGCTAGTGGAAGCTGTAGTTTTATGAGAAGAATAGAGGTGTCATAACAACTCTCAGCACCCTTAACATATTATTATTTCATTTCATTTCATTATTTATATGCCATCCAGGTGACATCTATCGACTCTGAGTAAAAGGTAAAGGTAAAGGTACCCCTGACCATTAGGTCCAGTCACGGACGACTCTGGGGTTGTGGCGCTCATCTCGCTTTACTGGCCGAGGGAGCCGGCGTACAGCTTCCGGGTCATGTGGCCAGCATGACTAAGCCACTTCTGGCGAACCAGAGCAGCACACAGAAACGCTGTTTACCTTCCCGCCAGAGTGGTACCTATTTACCTACTTGCACTATGTGCTTTCGAACTGCTAGGTTGGCAGGAGCAGGGACTGAGCAACGGGAGTTCACTCCGTCGCAGGGATTCGAACCGCCGACCTTCTGATCGGCAAGCGCTTGGTTCTCCAGCAAAATATAAAACACACACACAAAAATCAAACAGTAAAAACTTCCTTATACTTCCCCATACAGTGCTGCCTTCAGATGTCTTCTAAAAGTAATATAGTTCTTTATCTCCTTGACATCTGCTGGGAGGGCAGGTGCCACTGCGGAGAAAGCCCTGTGCCGGGTTCCCTGTAACTTCACTTCTCTCAGGGAGGGAACCGCCAGAAGGCCCTCGGCGCTGGACCTCAGTGTCTGGGCTGAACAGTGGGGGTGGAGACGCTCTTTCAAACCACAGTTCCCAGGATACTTGGACAGAAGCCACAACTGAAGTGCCATCATATTGTTTTAAACGTGGTCCCGATGAGTTCGGACCCTGGTTTGTTTGGCCTTCAGGAAGCCTGTTGATCTGGAAAACTTCTCCAAGTGAGGTGGGACTGACATTATTTTAAGAGGAACTGTACCATGTACATCTTTACTCCTTCCCATGTCCATTGAATGAGGAGGTGTTGGTCTGTGACAGAGGCATGTGTCGAGGGGTGGGGCTCCTCTGTTCAGTCCCCTCTGGAGCGGGGTTATGTAAATCCCTCTACGAAAAGCGGGCATGGGCAGAGGAGCACTTCCAAACAAGAGGCCCGCGTCTACATGCCTCACCCACATCTTGCTCTTCCCTCCCCTGAGGCAGATCTGTTAAAAGCTCCAATTTGGAATATTTATCCTAATTTGGAGAAAATCCAAAGTCTTCCGTCAGATTCATGTTAAATTATGTAGAAAACTCCCAAAGCTGGGTGAAAATCCATTGAAGAACGATAATGCGTTCTCCCCCCACCCCACCCCAGGGCTTCTTCTTTTTATTTACAGTGTGTAGAAGGCGATTAGAATTTAAATGTATCGTCATTTATGAGTCCTTATGATCAGCAGCAAGACAGATGCCTTTTTTTGTAACTCCTGCAACATTTCAACAATGCTATTCAGAAGGATGGAGTCAAACACCCAGATCCTTTGCATCCCATTGCTGCCTCCCCCCCCCCCCAAAAAAAAAATATCTGGGCAATAGTTCGATCCAGCCTCCCAAACACTAGCATACGGAGAAAGCCTCTGTGGTATAATATGAAGGGTTCCAAAAAACAACAACACCCTCATATATTTTAATGCAATTGCAGTCATGGTTGTTTTTAAGTGTACAAAGTGGCTTAGATACTTGTGTGTCTTCTCTGTAACATAGGTCATGACCAGTCCCAAGCCCAGTGGGAATTCCCAGTGAGTGGGAATCCTCCATCCATCAAACTGAAAACGGTCTTGCAGCATGACCCTAAACATGCCTACTCAGAAGTCAGCCCCTCGGCATTCAACCGAGCTGTAGGATCAGGATTGCAGCCTGAATCTCAAAAGAAGATCCACAGTATGCTCTCCAGCCATCGTGCAACGCAGCCTTTGCAAAAAAACTGTCAGACTGGGATGTCAACTTGAATGAAATATTGCAGGGGGGGGAGGTAAGCCCTGCCCCACATACTTGATCGCATGACACGGGGCATGCACAACATTTGAATGGCAATGCCTATCAACTTTGCGGGGGGCCGGCCCCCTCAAATATTTTATTGCAGGGGCCAAAGCCCCAGCCCCAAGGAGTTGATATGCTGTCAGGCATATCAACACCCGCAACCTCTGATTTACTTTTGTTTTATTTCATTTATTGCCAGTGAGGTTCTGGAAATATTACTGAATTGGGGTCGACCTATGTAAGCTACACAAGGCCACCTTCCTAAACTCTGCTATATATCACCCACATTTCCAATAATGCGTAGTGTGACAGGTCAGTTCTCTTTTATGTAAGCCCATTGGGGTGAAAGGCCAAACCAATTCTTTTTATGCCCTAATGACACACTCTCTCTCTCTCTATATATATATATGCACAGTTTTTATTATTTTTACAGTTGCCCTTCACTTGTACTGACTTGCAAGCTTCACCAGGCACTGTCCTTGAAATATGCTCAGAGTCACCTGGGTGCAGAAGACATGAAAGACTTCCAGATCCTGGGAATATTCTTAAGGCCTCTTGGGGAAGCAAGTTTTGCAAAAAGGAAAAACACACAGACACGCAAATGTATTATTTATGGCTGATGCCAATGCAGCTGCAAAAGGCGCTTTCATATTTAACCAAGCAGATATCCTGATTCAGCACAGTGTATCAATCATCTTTATATTCATACGCCATACGAAGATTGCAGTAGGATAGCAATATTTCCCTCTCGGAACGCACTTCATGTGGCTGTTTTCATTGCCTGAAATACCCTTTTGCCAGTCAACTCGCTTTTGCAAATGCCCAGTTGCTGCTTTGCAAACTTCGCGGCCATTATCAATATGGATCTGAACATCTGCCCAGGAGGACTTTTGGAGGGGGGAAGTGGGTAGTTGGGGGCAGTGCTTTTCCCCCTAGAAAAATAGGTACCGGTACTCACCATGAAGCTGTTACAGTGTCACTTTTTAACAACAACAAACTCCCTCCCAATGCTGCTCTTGTCTAAAGTTTAGGAGTTATTCCAGATCCCATCCAGGCCATACGTTTAAAGCACTCTTACTACTTTAACAGTCATGGTTTCCACTTCAAAATCCAGTGAACTGTAGTTTATTATAGATGCTGAGAGTTGTCAGGAAACCACTACAATTCCCAGCACTCTTAGTAAACTACAGTTCCCATAATTTGAGGAGAGGGCATTACTGTCAAAGTAATATGAGTGCTCTCAGTGTCTGGTGTGAATTTGACCTCAAATAGCTAAACCTGTAGGGACGCGGGTGGCGCTGTGGGTAAAACCTCAGCGCCTAGGACTTGCCGATCGCATGGTCGGCGGTTCGAATCCCCGCGGCGGGGTGAGCTCCCGTCTTTTGGTCCCAGCTCCTGCCCACCTAGCAGTTCGAAAGCACCCTTAAGTGCAAGTAGATAAATAGGTACCGCTTTATAGCGGGAAGGTAAACGGTGTTTCCGTGTGCTGTGCTGGTGCTGGCTCGCCAGAGCAGCTTCGTCACGCTGGCCACGTGACCCGGAAGTGTCTCCGGACAGCGCTGGCTCCCGGCCTCTTAAGTGAGATGAGCGCACAACCCTAGAGTCGGACACGACTGGCCCGTACGGGCAGGGGTACCTTTACCTTTACCAGCTAAACCTGGTCAGGAGGAATGCAGAATTAACATCAGTTTTAGAGAACTGAAATGGTGCCCAGTGCTTAAGTCCTACTCAGAGCAGACCCATTGAAACAATTAGACTTAGGACCATTAATTTCAATGGATCTTCTCTGACCTTAGTTAATTACAACTCTTTTTCCACTCTTTTTAAACAGATGTACAAGACTAATTAAGAAAATTTACTCCTAAGAACTGTTTTGAGAGCTTGCTTATAAAGCTTGCTTGCTTATAAAGCTTATAAAGTCTTTTGAAAAGTCTCCCAAGGTGCCTAAATAATATTCACTTTAAAATAAATAAAGAAACAAAAATACCGCACGATCCTCTTGAGCCAGCAGATATGCAATAAAATAAAGAAACTCAAAATAAACATAATATATTTAATAATTACTATTATTTTTTTCAGCACATCTGCATTGTCTGTTTTCCATGCAATGGTCATTAAGAGGAAGGCTGGTGACATCATGTTTATATATTATTGTAAGCTACTTTGAGTTGCTTTTGTAAAGCAAAGAAACAAACTAATGTTTGTTGCAGGTACTGGGAGCTGTTAAAGGTAAAGGTAAAGGGACTCCTGACCATTAGGTCCAGTCATGACTGACTCTGGGGTTGCGGCGCTCATCTCGCTTTATTGGCTGAGGGAGTTGGTGTACAGCTTCCGGGTCATGTGGCCAGCATGGCTAAGCCACTTCTGGTCAACCAGAGCAGCGTATGGAAACACCGTTTACCTTCCTGACGGAGCGGTACCTATTTATCTACTTGCACTTTTGACGTGCTTTCGAACTGCTAGGTTGGCAGGAGCAGGGACCGAGCAACGGGAGCTCACCCCATTGCAGGGATTCAAACCGCTGACCTTCTGATCAGCAAGTTCTAGGCTCTGTGGTTTAACCCACAGCTCCACCCACATCCCTACTGGGAGTGGTTAGCAGATCCCTATTCCCCTCATAGACCTACAATTGGCAGAACTCCCTGGGAAGAGAGATTGATTGTTAAACCACTCTGGAAATTGCTCCAGCCTCACAAAGCTATAATGTCAGTCAAATGATCATGCACAGATGATGCCTTCTACATCCATACCCTAGGATGGCCACTTTGACATTTGCCCTAATATTTCACAAAGATTTGATCACATGAAGTGAATAATCCAGTGAAATCTGGATAAACAGCTGCAGCTCTAAGTTCCCAGTACAGTTTAGCCCTTAAGTTTAGAAATCAAAAGGCTAAGTGCTTCCCCCAGTTTTCATGTTTAAAGAAATAGTTCTGGCTATCCTGGAAGTGAAGAAAGGTTTCAAAGGGGAACATCGACCCCGAAATACTTAAAAAGCAGGAAGACTGATAAAACAAATCCAAGCTCATTTCATTTCATGGTTTGAGGGCTAAAGCCATACTGGCGTTTTGAGCCATCCCAGCCAGATGGAATATTTAGCTGGTGAGATAGAGATGTTACTCTTCCAAATATGCCCGAAATAGCTTCTTGAAGATAAAACAAGGCATCAAGTCAACCGTTTCTGGCTTGTGTAGTAGAGCACAGAAGTGAAAAATGTCCCTGAACTATGGCCTGGCAGCTGATATAGTCATGCAAAATGTTATGCTACGTACACATAATCAACACATGTCAAGTCTCCATTAATTCCAAAGTCATACTTGGTGCCAATCACTTCTGTCTGTCGCACACCTACATTCCAAAACACAGGCATATTGGAAAGTATCCTTCCTATGATGAAGTGATGTTTTGTTTTGAACTTCATTACCCTAATTCCCAGGGGGGAGAACAACAATGCCACACAACTCAAATCATTGAGCTGGAGTACAAAAAAACAGACGCCCCTCAAAATCAATATAGCGACATCAATTTACTCCGGGTGACAGTAAACCCCACACGGTGTCAATTATAGCACAGCAATATGCATGTTTATTCAGAGACGGGCTCCATGACCTAGTATCCTCAAGACCTCACTGTGTTGCCAACACATCCCTGTCAAAGAAAGTGTTAACTGTTTGTCGTTGTCCGGCTATGTATAGTGAATACTTATCTACTTTAAAAAAAATTCACCTATGATCCTTTTCTTTTACTTCTTTATTTTTTCTTTGTTCTTTTTTTCTTTTTTCATTTCACTCCTTTATTGTGAACAGCATTTTATAGAGGTATAAATAATTGTAAATATGAAAAGAGACAAAGTAGTCACTAACTTTTTTCCTTGGTTATATGTATTTTCTTTTTCTTTTGTATTTTCTTTTGTTGCAAATATGCATGTTTTCTAATTTGTACTTAATAAATTTTAATTAATAATAATAATAATAAAAAGAAAGAAAGTGTTAGCTGCTTTCCTTGCCATTGACTCCCGACGGTTTTAAAACATCTTTCCATGGAGAGAATACCCTACTTTTGGCAATGTTCGACTCACCAGATATGGAGGGCCTAGCATGTCTGAGCCTGTTACATTATAACTTCAACGCAATGCATCTTTAAGGGGATTTTCTAAAAACACAGAGGTTTTTTAATAGCCAGGGTGGGGGTGATTACAGATAGTCTCTCTTTTCTTTCCCATGCTGCTCGCTAATAATGGCACATCTCTTGGGTAAACATGAGTCGCAAGACTCTAGGGTTGCTTCAGTTCAGTTTGCTGTATTGCCTAACAAACAACATAAACCAGCAAGCATCACCGTGCTGCTCCTGTTTTTGAGAAGACAAAGGAAAACTTGTGAACAAAAGGCAGAATGGTTTTTCAGTTCGAGAGGTAGCTTAATACTAAACCCAAGTCTGATTTCAATCTAGAAGTTACACAATCCCACTGTTCTCTTAATGGGCCAGCTGCCATGAAGACAAAAAGGATAGATTACTGGGGAAACCCAGCCAGATGGGCGGGGTATAAATATATTTATTTATTTATTTATCATCATCATCATCATCATCATCATCATCATCACTACTACTACTACTACAGTGGTACCTCCGGTTGCAAACAGAATCCGTTCCAGAGGTCTGGCTGCAACCCGAGGCATTCACAACTGGAGGACCGCTTCTGCGCATGCGTGCCAAAACCTGGAAAAATACTTCTGGGTTTGCCGTGTTTGCAACCCGAAGATTACGTATCCAGAGGGATACGTAATTGGAGGTATGACTTTTTTATTATTATTATTATTATTATTATTATTATTATTATTATTATATCCTAGTTGCTCATGGACGGAGCTGGAAGGGTTTTCTTTATATGTATCAGTGAATAGCACCTGGTCTGTTCTGGCCTATTGGACGAGGAAAGCTTCTTTGGCTGACATTGTTGAATTCCCTGTGTTCCCTTTGGTCAGTGCTAGATCATAGGCAAAATCCTTGGTTCCCTCAGGTTACAGTTCAGGACCCCTTGTAGCTCTGAGTCCTGAGATCCTTCGTTGTCTCCATTGCCCCACAGGTACCATAGCCGTTTTCACTTTAGCATGTGTTCACTGGAGAAGCAAAAGTATGAACAGGCTGTACTCATGCACTCTGTACATGTGACTGGAAATTCTCATTGTGCCAGGGTTTCCAGACATGCACACAGCAGTATTTGTATAGAGCTGGAAATATGAAAGTTGCGGAACAGGACTAATAGCCATGAAGCAGCTCCCTTTCCATGTGTGCAGTGAATGTGTGCCTGTAAGATAAGAACAGGGCTTTATTCTATGTGCCTTAATGAAGAAGAAGAAGAGGAGGAGGAGGAGGAGTTTGGATTTGATATCCTGCTTTATCACTACCCGAAGGAGTCTCAAAGCGGCTAACATTCTCCTTTCCCTTCCTTCCTCACAACAAACACTCTGTGAGGTGAATGGGGCTGAGAGACTTCAGAGAAGTGTGACTAGCCCAAGGTCACCCAGCAGCTGCATGTGGAGGAGCGGGGACGCGAACCCGGTTCACCAGATTACGAGTCTGCCGCTCTTAACCACTACACCACACTGGCTTAACCACTACACACACCAAGAGAGTCAGTTTGTAAGAACTTAGGAAGTTGCCTTATACCATTGATCTGTCTGTCTTTGCATCCTGAATTTGGGTGGAATCTACATACCCTGTGAAAATGCTTTTTTAAAAAGGTTTTGAAAAATATATTGAATTTGCCATAGCATACTGTTGCCATCTAGTGTCACATTTGTATACAGTGGTACCTCGGGTTACATACGCTTCAAGTTACACAGACTTCAGGTTACAGACTCCGCTAACCCAGAAATTGTACCTCAGGTTAAGAACTTTGCTTAAGGATGAGAACAGAAATCGTGCTCCAGCGGCGTGGCGGCAGCAGGAGGCCCCATTAGCTAAAGTGGTGCTTCAGGTTAAGAACAGTTTCAGGTTAAGAACGGACCTCCAGAACGAATTAAGTATTTAACCCGGTGGCGCTGTGGGTAAAACCTCAGCGCCTAGGACTTGCCGATCGCATGGTCGGCGGTTCGAATCTCCGCGGCAGGGTGCGCTCCCGTCGTTTGGTCCCAGCGCCTGCCAACCTAGCATTTCGAAAGCACCCCCGGGTGCAAGTAGATAAATAGGTACCGCTTTATAGCGGGAAGGTAAACGGCGTTTCCGTGTGCTGCGCTGGTGCTGGCTCGCCAGATGCAGCTTGTCACGCTGGCCACGTGACCCGGAAGTGTCTGCGGACAGCGCTGGCCCCCAGCCTCTTAAGTGAGATGGGTGCACAACCCTAGAGTCTGTCAAGACTGGCCCATACGGGCAGGGGTACCTTTACCTTTACCACTGTATTGCACTTTACAACACACTTAAAACGTTTTATTTGCAGCTGTATAGCTGAGTCTTTGGAAGCATATATGAAGTGGCTTTCATTTTTTGAAATGTTTGGAAATCAAAAGAACCATAAGTTAAATCACTACCCAAAAGCATGTCGTTTCTGAGAAAGCAAGGAACGGTTAGCATATGGATTGTGTGAAGTTTCACAATGTCCCAGAGTTTGGGGCTTGCTAAGAAGCAGTGCTGTGAAGAGATTCAGGAACAGAATAGGGGGGATTTAAATGGCACAGGTAGAAAAGCTGGCAATGGACCCCTCTTCTGAAAGGGGAAAGCAGATGTATTTTTGCATGTGTGGCAAAGGGCAAGCTAATACAGGAGATTCTCTATAGCTTCTCTTTTATGTGTGTTGAATCATTAAAATGATATAATCAGAAAGAATGTCTCCTTGGGGAAACCAGGATTTCAGCTTGCTTGTGTTAAAGAGGGGGAAAAGTGCTTCAGCTGGAACAGAAATGGAAAGATAATATAATTGAGTCTCTCAGGTGAAAGGAGGCTTACACAAGGGCCTCCCTAAGGATGTGAATCCTACAAACAGAGGTTCAAGATGATATCTCGCTGAGTGTGCTCCACTCTTGTCTTCCATTTAAGCCTCGTACGGTGGTTCCTTTATGAAATGTCTCTTTGGGCCTCCTGTGTTTAAGCAGAGAACAGGCCCGTGGGCAAAGAGAGAGATTTAAATAGTACCTGTTAATGTGGCTTCACTAGGCTCCTGACAGGGTTGGCAGCCAGGTTATTTGAAGTTTGGCTTCCACCCATATGAACTTGTGCAGGCCCTAAGATTAGCCTCAGAGACTCTGCATGTAGGCCAAGTCGGCTAGTAAGATTGGGTAGATGAGCAGGCGACAGAAACAGGGCCTTCTCTGCGCAACCCCATCCCAAAGAATATATGTTTGGCGCAACCTTTACTGGCTTTTAAACAGGCCTCAAGAGGGACCCCTCGATTTTCGCCTGCCCATTGTCATAACAGTTCTCAGGGCTGGCACCAGGTTTGACTCAGCTCCTGGGCAAGGTAGCCTCTGATGATGCGCCTGCTGGGGTTTTTTTTCTGAGGGTACTCAAGGGTACGCAGTACTGGCACTTCTCTCCTCCCCAAATATTAAGTGTGGCATTTACTGTGATAACATCACAGTGAATACCAGCACCATTTTTCCTTTAAAAAAAGCTCAAAAAGCACTGTGCGCCTCTTGGGTGGGATTTCCAAATCTTACCTGGGGGGGGGGAGGGGATAGGCAGTGTCTGGATGCAGCTCACCTCCAATTGACTGTACAATGGTACCTTGGTTCTCAAACTTAATCCATTCCGGAAGTCCGTTCCAAAACCAAAGCGTTCCAAAACCAAGGTACACTTTCCCATAGAAAGTGATGGAAAACGGATTACCGTAATCCGTTCCAGGCTTTTAAAAACAACCCCTAAAACAGCAAGCTAACATGAATTTTACTATTTAACCAGACCACTGATCCATAAAACGAAAGCGATAAACCATGTACTGCAATCACACAATCAATCAATCAATCAATCAGTAGCTGAACTGGGTTGCACACAGTCACAAAAACAAAACAAAAAAGCCGCGAAAACAAAACCACAAAATAAATAGCAAAAAGAGACAGACCTCAGTGTAACACTCAAAACAGAGCACGTTTCCAAACCGGAACACTTACTTCTGGGATTGCAGTGTTTGGGTTCCAAGGTGTTTGAGTACCAAGGTACCACTGTACTCTCTTCGCCAAAACTGGTCAGGCTAATAATAATAATAATAAACATTTTACTACAGCCATTGGTGTCTCAACCTTCCTTACACCTAAACCAATGTGATACATTGGGGGTGCGACTCTGAGACACTGGAAATAAGAGAGTAGGGGCTGCCACTAGTTTTCTTTATGGCACTGGGCCAATACTATCCAAGGGGGTGGGCAGAGGTGGCCATGGTGGGTGGAAGTCCTGGCATTGCCTCACCATGTCAGGTGCTGATGGTGGCTCTGACAGTCCAAGTAAGGGGAATCAAAGACAAGAGATTTCCAGTTACAGATAGGTAGCCGTGTTGGTCTGCCATAGTCAAAATAAAAAAATTCCAGATCTGAAGAAGTGTGCATGCACACGAAAGCTCATAGCAAGAACTAACTTAGTTGGTCTTTAAGGTGCTACTGGAAAGAAGAGATTTCCATTCACCCACAGCTCAGCATGATGTAAAGGGCTGGGAGTGGGATGGGGTGTGTGTGTCCAGAACCAGATCATCCCTGACAAGCGCAGTTCCCTATTACCCTAGAAGAACAAGCTGGCGAAGAGAAAATTAATTTGCTCATTTTTTTAAAAAGCCTCAGCCTTTTTACAGTTCAGTTCCAGAGTCTCGCTCCAGGCTGTTATTTATATATTCTGCCCTAATAAATTGAAGAGGCCTTTAAAGGCCACTACCATATCCATCCTTTTGTCGCTAAATTCCCATAAGTCACTTCCTTGCCAGTACTTCCTCTGGTCTAATTACGGTACTAAACACTGACCGTGTGAAGTCTGTGTCAATAGTCAATAGTCCAGCAGGTCATGTAGCTCTATAGCCAGGACTGTGTTTAAGCTGTGATTCTGTAGGAGTTCAGAAAAAGTGTAAAATGTTATATAGAGTTCAGGTTACTGAGAACATTGGCTTCTTTCTTTCTTTCTTTCTTTCTTTCTTTCTAAAAAATCAAGCTTCTAGCCCTCATGGATGGGAATATATGCTTTAAAGTGGATGGGCAAAGCCTACTGAAATTCTAGAAGTCTGAGTGGCTGAATTAATTTCCTGCGGATAAAATCAGGAAATTCTTTACCTTTCCCTTGACTAGCAATACCAGAGCATATTCTGCCAATTAGGAAAAAGAGGCAAATCATTGCATTGTTTCTAAAGAGAGGGGAACCCAACATTTCTTGACACATAACTGGGCTGCCCAGGTGCACAATTTGTATTTATGTCTTTATTTTTAACAGCATACATTTGCCTGCATATGTTGGCCACATGGCTCACCACAATGATGCTGCAATGGAAACACGACAAGAACATCCAGGTTTTTTCCCCCTGCTGGATGTTAACATCCATCCTCACCTTGGAGGTTCCCGAGAAACTCACAATTGAAATTCTAGAGACAGTGGGCCATGCAGGGCAATTCCAGGTCCCTCTGTTGTACAAGCAGAATGACTGAAAAATTAATGACTCCTGAGGCATAAAAATCAAACCATATCTAGTGGTGAGATGTGTTGGCTGTGGGCATGTGTGTGTTTTACTACTTCCTTTCGGGTCGCTGGTTTGAGAATGGTAGGAATTTAAACACTGTGATTTGGAGGCAAGTGGGCATTATTATAATTTAAAAACAAAAACGGCAGGCCATCATCACTTTTTATGGAAACGTTTCTTAAGGGTGTGAAGGCAAGACCCCGAAGGAGGCTTGTGTGATCCCAGCGACAAAATTGCTTTCATCCAGATCAGAGAGGAAGAAAGACTGATATGGAAACCTAAAGAAACTGAACTGAAAATAAATAACGCTGCTAGGACAAGAGTGGGAGGGCGCGGAAGGTCAAAGAGGAGCATGTAGTAGAGATCTAATAATCGGCTTATAAGAGAGAAAATGGAGCAGGGAAAATTCATCACCAGAAGTAAGTGAATCTAATGAACTGTGTAAATACCTTGGTTATGAGATCCTGATACTACCCCAGCCAATACAATACGGAAGACTAACAGGTGTAGCAAGACATACATTGATACGAACAGAGGAGTAGGGGGGAAAAAACCTTAAAAAGAAGAATTGTTCATCCATTTCACCACGATCTGGTATAGTTAAAGAAAACTGTTGGGCCACTGCGTGACTGTGAATTAAAGAAGCCAATGCATCCATCATCTGACTCTTTGCTTAATTGCACAAAGGTTGCTTCATCTGATTAAAGGTAAAAGGTAAAGGACCCCTGGATGCTTAAGTCCAGTCAAAGGCGACTACAGGGTTGCAGCGTTCATCTCGCTTTCAGGCCGAGGGAGCTGGTATTTGTCCACAGACTAAACTGTTTCTGGCGCAATGAAACACTGTGACGAAAACCAGAGAGCACGGAAACACCGTTAACCTTCCCACTGCAGTGGTACCTTTTTATCTACTTGCACTGGCGTGCTATGTTGGCAGGAGCTGGGACTGAGCAACGGGAGCTTACCCAGTCATGGGGATTCGAACCGCCGATCTTCTGATCAGCAAGCCCAAGAGGTTCAGTGGTTTAGACTACAGCGCCACCCACGTCCATCAGATTACCGGGGGGGGGGGGGGCATGATGCTGTTCCAACGTAGGCTTCTGAATGATCATTACATCTGCAAATGTTGCAGAAGTACAAAAATGAAAGTGGGGCGGGGGGCAGAATCCTTAGCAAGGGAAATTCTTCACACAGAAACAGTATGATGTGGTCTGAGCATGCTCAGTGGCCACAGAAAGCTGAGTAACTCTGGGTGGTGGGGTTATTCTCTGCTTTCTTCATACCTCTCCTGGTTCTGGGCGACCAACAGGGAGGGGAGCATGTTGCAGCAGCAGCAGGAGGAGATACCCATGCCTCTTCACCAGCTAGACTCATCTCTGTCTCTTGGCCTCCTTCCTCTCCTGTTTCAGCTTCTACCTACAACTCTGGACTGCTCTCTGCCACAGATACACACACTCACTAAGCCCTTTTACCTCTTCAGCTTCCGACACCTCCTCCCAATCTTCTCCCTCTGACCACTCACTGTCGTCAAATCACCACTCCCCTGGCTCTAAGTCGTCTTCTCTTGGTGGTTCCCCAGCTGGTTCTTCCTGCCATCCTTCTGCGTCCGACCAGTCCATGACACCTGAGAAAGGGCAAGAAAGGGCTGGCACCCTGAACAAGGGGAACATCCCACAATGCAAGATTTGTTCTCAGTCTATTTTACATTAACAGAATCCTCCAAGGAAACATGGGAGTTCTACTTTTGCTAGCGTGTTGGGTATTCTCCCAACATTTCACAGAACTACGATGCCCTGGAGCAATCTGGGAATATAAAGGTGCAACCCTCATCACACTTTCTTGGAAACCCCTGACACTGACATTACGCAGGAAGCTTGCACCATGAGTTTAGCTTTTGGTAGCTATATCTGTCCAGCATAACATTTGTAAACAGCTAAGAAATATTAAATAAGGAAATCCTACAGCTGTGGGGACACATTTTTGGCTTGGAATGTCTGTTGAAGTAGGAGTAAGTAGTATTACTACCACCCAAGGATGTTTGTAGCTTACATTAAGTGATCTAATTTTGAAATGCTGGTTTCAGCCCAAGGTGATGACCTCTGGCAGAAAGTTTGTATCATAGGATGGACTATATTTTTATGAGTGCAAAGCAGGCTTGCCAGAGCCATCCTTCCAGGCAATTTTATTCACCCGAAAAGCAGGAGTCTTGTAATAGGAGCAAGAGATTTGTGTTTAGTAAGGGATTTCCCCCTATGCACACGCACACTCACTTCTTAAAATAATTTTACTACTGTGCATTACAGCACAAGTTCTTGCATGCAGCTTAAACATCAGAGGGAATTCCTCCTTTGCTATCCTCGACAGTTTGTAGTCATAAAAAGCAGCTTCTACACTTTGTATTTCACTGAATTTGTAGCCAGGAAGCTGTGATAATAGACACTGCCTATGATCAGGTCCTATGTGCCAAGGAGCTAAATGAGTGTTTATGAGAGTAGTATAATCTGGAACTGGCAGCAAGGAAAACTACCCTGTCAAGGTGATTAAAGCAACTCTCTCCGGGACCAGTGCAGCTAAAGGCCTTTGCTGTCACACCTGAAAACACCTTTCCTCCAGGATTGAAAACTCAGCTGTTTTCAATTTGCAGCAGGAAATGATTGTCCCCAACACATTACATGTGTTAAGAGGATGCCCTTTCCCCCCTTATTTTTGGCAGCTGCATTTGATCTTAAGTCTGCAGCTGTTCCCAAGGACAGTGTGTTGTTGTTGTTGTTGTTGTTGTTGTTGTTGGGGGACAGGCGGTAAACATGATTTAAGAAAAAGCAGCCAGCGTAACAAATAATTTCAAGGTAGAAAAGTGTCTGGGAGTTAATGAAAAGGGAACACGCAGGGACCATGGTCTTCATGCCCACCATCATGGCAGAAGTTGCTTGTTCTGGTGTTTAGCTGCTACTGAAGTGTGCTGAGGCATTCATGAGCTGGTTGACGACACAGCACAGGACTCTGCGGCCACTAAGGGTTGTACCCAACTAAGTTCTGCTCAGCACTGCAATGAATGAACCCGAGTTAGCCATGTCCATTAACCTCAATGCGTCTCCATCGCTTCAGAGGGCAGGACTAGAAACAATGACTAGAAATGGCAGGGAAACAGATTTCAGCTAAGCATTTGGAGAAGCCTCCTAAAGGTAAGAGCTGGTTAACAGAGGAGCAGTTTGCCATGGGATAAGGTGGGTTTTGCTTGGCTGGAGGCTGGACAGCTCTCTTATCAGTCATCAATAGTTGCATCATGCGTTCTTCAAAGTCCCTTCCAACTAGAGCATTCTTAATGCAATGTAAAAACAAAAACATTCTTAAAGACTAATGCATTTATTATGGCATAAGCTTTTATGGACCAGGTTCAATGCGCTGTAGGAACCATCCCAAAGCTTTCATGAATACACTGACTGGTCTAAAATGGAAAAAGTTGACTAACTGCTCCAAAGTATTGTTGATGTAGCTGCAGTACAAGGCTACATAATCTTCACCAGCCACATTTTCCCAGTACAATATGCAGGACAAGAAACACCTGTGGTCACTGACCACTGTATAAAACAGTGACACAAATGTATCTATAGTGCCCTAGAAGTGAGAAACATGGAGGGGTTTTTGCAGAAGGCTAGAACCACATAGCATACCTTAGATTTTCTACTGCTTTTCTGCAGACTTAATTTTGCATGGCAGCAGGCAAAGGCACTTAAACATTTCTAGCATTTGCTTAAGGGCAGAAAGGCTAACAGTATCTGATTTGAGGACCTTTGAGAAATTCCTCACTACTGGGAGGGGGAAAGATTGGATCTTCAAAAGAATGTTGGAAGAAAGTGTGAAATTGCAACCAGATTAGAATGTATTGGGCTGAAATAGCAGTGTTCACAGCTGAGCCAAATTGTATGCATGATGAAGACAAAGTACCTGGAGCACTGCGTCCTCAGCTAGAAAGGAATGCCATGGTTGCTGCATTTTAAGATAAACAGGCTCCAAACTGTTCACAGGGCAAAACAACAACAGCAATAGGATAGTGGCTGGAATGCACAGTGCAGGAAGGAAAAAATGAAGGCATTTTTAGCAGTGATAAAAGGGGCATAACAATAATTTTCAAACATGCAGAAGGCTTCCACAGAGTGGGCCAAGATTACCAAAGGTCAGAGAGAAAAAACCTCCAGTTGTAGTGGTGACAAGGAACATCTTCTAGCACTGCCATCCAATAAGAAGACTACAATCACTGTTAGATTTCAAGGGTAGTGATGGTCACCTGTGATTTTACATTGATTGTGACAAAGGCTGGATGGAAGAAAGAAGAAGAGTTTGAACTTGATATCCCACCTTTCACTCCCCTTCAGGAGTCACAAAGCGGCTAACATTCTCCTTTCCCTTCCTCCCCCACAACAAACACTCTGTGAGGTGAGTGGGGCTGAGAGACTTCAAAGAAGGGTGACTAGCCCAAGGTCACCCAGCAGCTGCATGTGGAGGAGCGGGGACTTGAACCCGGTTCCCCAGATTACGAGTCCACCGCTCTTAACCACTACACTACGCTGGCTCTCTGAAATATTATATGGGCATTTCATTCCACCACTTGATCTGAATCACTTGATGGAGCCCAGGGGTGCACTGGCTAATCCTCCCCCCTCTCCCATTGCATCACCATGCCCGGCCTCACCACGCTCCATACATGGGAGGGAGAACGTTTGCACTGGGAAGCCTATCGTGCTCATGGAGTCTCCTCCCATTGCAATTTAGAAACCTGCCTGCACAACCTGGAGTGGGCAGCAGTGGGGTAGGGGCAGTGCTCACTCAGCCTCCGGTCACTGGTGTCACTGCTGCAGTGAGGTCCGTGCAATGCAAATGCACTGGTGGAGCCAATCCGGTGCTCCTGCTGGTGTGTTTGCACCATGACAACCTCGCGGCCTCCCTCCTCTTCCAGCCCAGTACGCATCAGCAACAGAGGGGACTGCAGGTCAGTGGAGTGCTGCCACTCCAATCCACTGCCTTCTGCTGCTCACACTATTCTAAACTTGTAGGATATTTAGATCCATATGTAAGTGCTTTAACATAGAGGGGTAATTCCAGCAACTGCTTGCCGCAGGGAACTTTCTGTTTCCCTCAACTGCATCTGGTACTTTCACTGCTGGATTATGTTCCAACAGAGTGGCTGTCCCTGCATTTTTCACTACTGTTGTGCACACCTTTTTGTCCATAACAAAAGGTTTCATCGAATATGAGAGGCGTAAAGAGATTTGCAAGAGGCAGAGTCCTATGACGCAGAAGCGTTGCCGGCACTTTGAAGACTCCTGGGCTGTAAGTACTAAAGTAATGTACATGTTGGCATACATTTTAATGGACCCCTGTGGCTTGATTAAGCTAAGAAACAGGATTCTGCTGCTGGTAGACAATTGCTTCTTAGGAAGCAATCCCAGTAGCTCAGTCTCCTGAGTGCAGCCACGGAGGCATTCACATTGAAATTCTCTTCCTTTTAGCTCATAATTCAAACTTAGGCCCTGTCACGTGCTGAAAGTACCTTCTCCGTGTCTCACTATTCAGGAAATGACTCTGTATGCTGAATAGTGTTAGAGATGCAAACCTGCCTCAGCAGTCTTTTTTAAAAAAATAGTGGGTTGTACTCAGCAAAGTTGCCCCATTAGTGCAAAGCTGTCCACCTGCACCCTTCTCTCACTCTATACACCCCACTCCCACCAAATCTTCTCCAGACGATTGGAGGGATACCCAGAACAGATTTCAGGGGGCTCAGAAGATAAGGAGAGGGAGAGCAAGTCCCATTGCACAAGCAGAAGTCCTTGCGCTAAGAGGATGACTTTGTGGGGAACAACCCAATATTTCTAAAAAATAAACCCAATTCTTCATTTGCTGCTGTAGACCGGCAGGCTTCCATAGTATTGTGAGCTGGTGCTGGGTTAGTTTGTGTGGTGCCCAAGTCCCTTCTAATCCCTTGGAGGATTCCATTGTTGAATTAGCCATGGAAGGGGCCTAAGTACCACCAAACCATGGTCCTTAGTCTGACAAAAGAAGTGGCTTTGTGTCAGAGGGCAAATGGGTGGGTCTCTTCCCTCAACTGGCTGGTAGTGAGAAAGACAATAGGCAGAGTGGAGTGTGTTAGAGCCAGGCTACAAGCGAGCAGACGGCAGAAGCCTGAGGAGAGCTAAGAGACTATCATAGAAGCAAGACCTTCTGGGGTGTTACTGCTGTGAGCCCCTCCATCTTTGGTTCAGGTTGTATATATGTGCAAATAAACCATAAACCCTAAAGACACAACAGCCTTTGCTGTCCCTCATTCTGAAGAAACCAAACTTTGGGTAACTCCTGGAATCTCACACCACTTGGAGACTGGAGTGACATGCAACAATATAAGAAACGGCATTCTGTTGTCAATCTAAGCTTCCACCATTTCTTCCTACACCTATTTTAAGAGAATGAAATCAATCAATCAATCAATCAATCAATCTGTGTACTGGGAACAAGCTCAATGCAGTAGCATTGAGAATAATGGCTACTAGTCATGATGGATACACTGCCATTAAGGTCCCCCCCCCCAAACTCAGACAGCATTTCTAACAACTGCGGCAAACCATGGCAGTGGCACAGTCAGTTTCCCAGAATGCCTCACTCTGAGGAAGGGCTCCCTGGGCTGTTCGTAGAACAAGGCAGAGGAAATGACTGCCAGTGCTGCTGCATTTCGAAAAATAAATTGGGGGGGAGGGGAGAGGAGGGTTGTTGGGATTTCATTCTCCCAGTGTGCAGATATATGGGATTGTTTCATCACATGTCTGTGGGTTTACATTCCAACACAGCTGGAGTCATGGGAGCGGAAGTTGTTTTACACTGTTCCATTCTGTTGTGCTTTTGAATTCCCTTCTCTCCGAGGAAGAAGAGAGAGAGGAGACATGTTTTCTTTGTTATGTATATACAGTGGTACCTCGGGTTAAGAACTTAATTCATTCCGGAGGTCCGTTCTTAACCTGAAACTGTTCTTATCCTGAGGTACCACTTTAGCTAATGGGGCCTCCCGCTGCTGCCGCACGATTTCTGTTCTCATCCTGATGCAAAGTTCTTAACCCGAGGTACTATTTCTGGGTTAGCGGAGTCTGTAACCTGAGGCGTCTGTAACCTGAAGCGTCTGTAACCCGAGGTACCACTGCAAGAAATAGCTTAGTACTCACACCTTGAGCCTAGCTTCCCCTGTTATTTTGACTCTGCTAAGTCAATGCGTGCTCATGTCTTCGGACATGAGTCGCAGGAGCACATCAGGGCAGAAGATTGATGGATCTCCGGAGTGCCGCTCAAAAGGGAGTAATGGGCTCTGGCCCGTATGCCTCATGTGTAGCCCCACTCCCAACAAGGGTGACAACAGCAACAGGGAAGGGAGGAAGTGGATCAGTGCGGGGAGGAGCAGCTCTGGCACCAATGTCTCACATCAACTCTGAAGCAAAATGAAGGGGATTCTCTTCCCCACCAGGAATGTGGAACCAGTAGAATAGAATGTAAGCAGAGCACGTCAGTATCCTGCATAAAGAGGTAACAAAATGTCCTCCAGATCTTTCCTTTAATACTTGACTTCACAGTGTTTTACCATTCAATAACGCCCCCCCAAAAAGCATAGAAGGTTCATTCTGGAAACTTTGTGGCTGCAGTTCAGCATCAACATGCACAAGAGAGCCACACACAGAACTCAAGACATTGCACATAAATTGCCAGGATTTTATTGCACTATGTGAAAAGTGCTACAAAACTGCAGGTGCATGAGGTGCAGAGATGATATAAATCACATTACTACTGAGAAAATAAGTCATAACCAGTGGCGTAGCGTGGGTTGTCAGCACCCGGGGCAAGGCAAGTAATTTGCGCCCCCTAACCCATGGATTTGCGCCCCCTAACCCTAACCCCCAGATGTTGCGCCCGGTGCGGCCGGCCCCCCCTGCACCCCCCACACTACGCCACTGGTCATAACACCAGTCTTGAAAGTCCTACATTGACTCCCAGTACGTTTCCAAGCACAAATCAAAGTGTTGGTGCTGACCTTTAAAGCCCTAAACGGCTTCAGCCCAGTATACCTGAAGGAGTGTCTCCACCCCCATCGTTCAGCCCAGACGCTGAGGTCCAGCGTCGAGGGCCTTCTGGCGGTTCCCTCACTGTGAGAAATGAAGGTACAGGGAACCATGCAGAGGGCCTTCTCAGTAGTGGCACCTGCCCTGTGGAGCGCCCTCCCATCAGATGTCAAAGAAATAAACAACTATTTGACATTTAGAAGACATCTGAAGGCAGCCCTGTTTAGGGAAGTTTTTTTAATGACTGATGTTTTGATGTATTTTTAATCTTTTGTTGGAAGCTGCCCAGAGTGGCTGGGGAAACCTAGCCAGATGGGTGGGATATATATAATAAATTGTTGTTGTTGTTAGACAGTACCCTCCAGTACCTTATCTCCTTAAAGCTGCACCACCGTTTATTTGTCCTTAGAGAAGCAGAATGGAATGAAGGAGTTGGAGCAATGGGCTGTAGGGAGGAACCTAGAGATCTGCCTTAGACCAAGTCAGAACATTGATCCACCTAGTTCAGAATTGTGTGCACTGACTGGCAGTGGCTCCTCGGGGTTTCAGCCCTGCCTGGAGATTCCTGAGAGCTGAACCTGGGACCTCCTGAATGCTAAGCAGATTCTCTGCCGCTAAACTGTAGTAAAGGGAATAAGGAAGGGATCAGACCATTTCCTCCAGATGTCCATTTTACTACCAAAGCAATACTCTATATATTGCTACTAAAGTAAGACTCTCTCTGTATAAAGACTGTCTATATAAACAGGGTAGACACGTGAAAAGAAGCATGTTTGCCACATTTGCTTTGATTTTGGCTCTAATTCATTATACAGGGATAGAAGCATGTCGTAATGAACCCTACCTAAGCTATAGGGTTTTATTTGGAGCGGTGCTATGGAGATGTCCTGGCGGTACAGGGATTTCTCCTTGCATGGAGGAACGACGTTCTCTCCACCCCCTGAGCCCTCCCTAAATCTCTTCTGGGTTTCCCCTAAACCCTCCGGACCAGATTTGGGAATGGTGAAGGGGCACAAGCAAGGGAGAGAAGATGGGCAGGGGAGGAAATCCCACTGTACCAGCACAACTATTTAGTTGAAGAGCACCCACAGGATTTGGTCTTCCCCAATAAAATAAAACCACACAGGAGCATAGTTCCATTGCAAGGTGATAAAGGCACTTTAAAGTCTCCGGAAAAAAACCAAGCTAAAAACAGGAGCACTATTAATCATAAGATGAAAGGCAAGGAGAATGAGAGCCCATATATTAGACAGATGGGGAGACCCTGGAATGCACCCTCACCTCTCCCCAATGTTTATAAGTTTTTAACTTATAAACTTTTTTTTTTTATAAAAAAAAGCTGAAATGGGTGAGGAAGGAGTGGGCAGCATCTCTAGCAACTGCTGACATACACCTTAAGGAAGCTGGCATCATGCTTTCAGAACTATAGACATTCTGATTGGAAAAGAAATGGGGTGAGTCATGCTGTGGCAGAGAGGAAAGATGTTGCAATGCAGGGATCCATGCAGTTGGTGTACAACATTTCCTCTCTACTCCCCACCCCCCTTTTTATTTTGACACACCAAATATTGGCTATAGCTAGAGGCAGGATGTCAGCTAGAGAAACAATGACCAGTGCCTTTAGAGCAAATCCTGTGTTCTCAGGGCCCTCAGTTGCACAGAAAGTCAACAAAAAGCTAAGAATAACTAAGGGACCAACAGGAAGGTGAGAACAGCACATTCGTCTTTCCTCCCAGGCCCAGAATACCTGTCATCCTTTCCTTTTCCCTTCTTGGGACCACAGAGCACCATTTACCATTATAGACATAAACTGTGTCAAAAAACGTCAAGATTGTGGCTCTTATGTATATACGCTCTTCTCTATGTCCCCATAAGGTGATATGACGTTCAATACTGAATTCTACCATTCATTCTTTCCTGCATTAGAAAAATGGGGATATGGTTTGCAAAGCCAGTGTTCACAGCCCAATATTTCTCCCACAATTTTATGTGCAGATCACAGCATCTCACTGCTGCTCACTTGCAATGTGACAATAACAGTAACTCGCCTCACAGTGTGAGGATGACGGAACTCAAGCTCTGCAAACCTCCTTTCACGCGATAGAGGCAAGGCTATACATGCTTGTTTTGAGAGGGAGCACCACAGACTACAGTGATACCTGCACTTGACTATTGGGGAAAGGGCTGTAATTCAGTGGCCGAGCATCTGCTTTGCATGCAGAAGGTTCCAGGTTCAATCCCAGGAGTCTCTAGGTAGGACTAGAAGAGACCCTCTCTTGAAATCCAGAAGAACCACTGCCAGTCGGTACCACACAAGATGGACCAATGATCTGACTCAGCAGAAGACAGCTTCCTGTGCTCCGATGACTAAACATGCATATGATCAACTTGCCTCAGTAGCAACCTCATTCACATTTCCTAGGAAACCATGGGAGTTACTTCTGAATAAGCATTCTTAGGGTCAAGTTGCATAAAACAGGGAAGTGCAGATCAGGTACTCTTAGCTGGAAGCCAAAGCAAATTTACTTGGAAGAAGCAAATGGCCCTTGTCGTCCCTTCCAACTCTACACTTCTGTGATTTTATTATTCTAAGTCTTGCTTTTTTTAAATGGGGAAAGCTATAGCTTCCCACGACCTGAGGATGAGCAGCAACGACTTCCTCCTCCTCTTTTGCAGTGTGGGCCCTGACAACTTTTACTTTTTCAACTAATCACAGGCCCCTGTAATATCCAAGCTCAGTTCAAATTTTTTATTTGAAAAGCAACCCAGATCTGAAATAGTATGGCCAGATGCAAAGAAAACAAGCCTTCTGCACCTTTAATAGTGGTGCAGAATATCTGAAATCCTTTCTTCTACCTAATTATTACAGGAACAGGAGCCCTGGTCATCCTTGTGGCTTATTTTCGTAGCAGGAATAATAATAATAATAATAATAATAATAATAATAATAATAATAATAATAATAATAATAATAATAATAATAATAATAATAATAATAATAATTTATTATTTATACCC
The DNA here is from genome assembly GCF_964188305.1 of Podarcis bocagei. Lineage (NCBI taxonomy): Eukaryota > Metazoa > Chordata > Lepidosauria > Squamata > Lacertidae > Podarcis > Podarcis bocagei. The sequence goes on from NC_138126.1 coordinate 33,739,518, forward strand.
CGCCCATCTGGCTGGACCTCCCCAGCCACTCTGGGCGGCTTCCATAAAACCAAAAATACAGTAAAATCACACATTAAAAACTTCCCTGAACAGGGCTGCCTTAAGATGTCTTCTGAATGTCAGGTAGTTGTTTATCGCTTTGACATCTGCTGGAAGGGCGTTCCACAGGGCGGGCGCCACTACCGAGAAGGCCCTCTGCCTGGTTCCCTGTAGCTTTGCTTCTCGCAATGAGGGAACTGCCAGAAGGCCCTCAGCGCTGGACCTCAGCGTCCGGGCAGAATGATGGGGGTGGAGACGCTCCTTCAGGTATACAGGACCGAGGCCGTTTAGGGCTTTAAAGGTCAGCACCAACACTTTGAATTGTGCTCGGAAACGTACTGGGAGCCAGTGTAGGTCTTTCAAGACCGGTGTTATATGGTCTCGGCGGCCGGCCCCAGTCACCAGTCTAGCTGCCGCATTCTGGATTAAATAAGTTGCTCCCATTAAACTTAACGGGGTTTACTTTTTGAGAATAGATAGGTGGGCAGACAGATAGATAGAATCAGGCTGCAAATCACCAAATCTCTCTAGTCACTGGGTTTGGAAAAGCTTTTCAGCAGCAAATCTAAATCCAGGCTCTACCCTTTTCTGCTGGATAGAATCAAGTCACAGTGCGGGGAAATGGGGTATTTTTATCCTTGTGTTGAATGAGAAGCACTAGGAGCCTTGATCATTGGAAGCTGTCTGACCCCTCCTTAAACAGACTCCTGCTGGTTCTCTGGGTCAACCCGGCTCTGTCTGGTTAAGGAAGCTCCAGCGCTATTTCCAGCACTAGCGAAACAAAACAAAACGGACAACAGGAAATTATGCATTGCAGATACCCTGCAAATCAGCTGCTGCAACTGCCAAGCATTTTTGTTCATAGAAGATGCATGTGATGACCCCATGCACACTTAACACAGGAGTGAGTCCCATTTAACTCAGTAGGCCTGACTTCTGAGTTAACGGCAGGAGGAATGTGTTCAGTGAGACACGTGTTGAGGGAAAGGTACAGTCTTAGGTCCAGTCCCCGCTTGTCTCCTCTTCTGCAACATCTCATAGATCCAGCCGTCCCATTTCCTGAGAGGCACAGCCTCCATGCAGGAAACAGTCATAATAGACAAAAGAAAGCATCGTTTATTCAGGCGGTGGTGACCACTGGCTGAGATTGCTTGGAAAGGAGATAAGACCAATTAATCCAGGTTTAGAAAATCATTAGCTATTAGCCATTTAAGGAAACTCCATGATCATAGCAGTACATCACCTGGCTCCCATTTCCTAGGAAACAATAGGTGAGGGCTGCTGGCTTCATGCCTTACTCCAGGGGTCAGCAAACTTTTTCAGCAGGGGGCCGATCCACTGTCCCTCAGACCTTCTGGGGGGCCAGACTATATTGGGGGGGGGGGGAGTGAACGAGTTCCTATGCCCCACAAATAACCCAGGGATGCATTTTAAATAAAAGCACACATTCTACTCATGTAAAAACATGCTGATTCTTTGACCATCCACGGGCCGTATTTAGAAGGCAATTTGGCCGGATCAGGCCCCCAGGCCTTAGTTTGCCTACCCATGCCTTACTCATTGGCTTTCCAAAGGCATCTGTTTGTACACTGTGAGAAGCAAGAATGCTGCATTTGATTTGGTTTGATCCAGAAGAGCTCTTCTGAAACCAAGCACAGCCCCAGCTCTCTGTTTCGGGGCTCTATGAGAAAAGTAAAATGGCGGATAGAGCCAGAAGCGGGTCACCAGGTGAAGTGGAGCCACTATGCTTGGTTCCCAGCAGGTAGGCTGCTGTTGCTTACCAGGAAATGGGGAGAGGAGAGTTGGTGGGAAAGTTGCCATAGTTCAACCAGTGTTCGAAATCCCGTGGAAATCTCTGGGTGCCAGGTTGGCGACTGACATCTCCATCTGGCAGGCCCCTCCAGCTTTCTTAAGCAGGTAATCAGAAGAGCTTATTTATTGCATTTATATCCCACCTTTTCCTCCAAGGAGTGCATGGGTCTTCTCCCACCCCAGTTAATCCCTACAGCAACCCTGTGGGGTAGGTTAAGAGGCTGTGACTGGCCCAAGGTCACCAAGTGAGCTTCACATCTGAGTGGGAATTTGAACCTTGATCTCCCAGGTCTACCTAGTCGGACACTCTAACCACTACATCACACTTAAGAGTACTTCTGCTGTGGGGCAGCTACAGAAATTAAGTAGGTAAATAAATATGGAGAAAGCAAAATGTCACTTAGAGAAAGAACTGAAATATTTTCCTTGAAGCTTGCATTTGTTTTACTCTGGATTGCTTTATTTGATGTTTTAACGTGCTGTAAACCGCTTCAAGATTTTCCCCCCTTTAAGATAGAAAGCAGTATAGAAATGAAATGAATAATAATAATTTTTCAAAATTCCACTGAGGGGAAATGGTGCCCAGAAATTCCGTTGTGGCCACCGTAACCTAGGTTTAAGGTGTCATTTGGCTATTTGCATTTATATCTGAGTTTCTAACACTGTTCCCAGCACCTGCTTGGTTGCTGTTGCTTACCAGGAGATGCAGAGAGGAAAGGTGGTGGGGAAGCCAGCATGGTGCAAACACACTGGGTGGGATTCAACTAATAAGTCCCATCAATGGAAGCCATGCGGAAGAGCTTCTGCTTGCCCCATGGGGCTTTCCTTCTCCCCTCCCCACCCTCGGGAAGAACCGCTGGAACAATGGGGATGGAGAGGAAAGGGGGAATCGTTCCATCTGGAAAGCTGAAATTCTGAATAATTCCTCCCATGGCAAGAGCATCACATTTGCACCGCGCTGACCTCCCTGCCTCGTCCCTCCACCTCTCCCTCCCAATAAGCAACAACAACTGAAATGCCAAGAATTTGGCATAGTGGCTCTGCCTCTCCCAGTGAGCTGCTTCTGTGCTAGACCCAGCCGCCTGGTGCTTCTCAGAGCTGTGGTCCTTTGCTGCTACCAGCGATGGAAGAGCTACCCCACCAGAGGACACTTTGCCTGGAAGGGCTCCTTCAAACTCAAAGCCCATCCTCAAAGTTAACAGCCCTAACAATGAAAATGCACAAGTCGTCTTCTCCATTTGCTCCCAGACGGTACACTCCTTCTGTTTTATTTCTAGCCTGACCTTGCCAAAGTATTCCTTACACAATCCATTCGCAACATTTCCATCCAGCAGTTCAGCCGTGCTTCTTCTTGAGAACTTGGCATGGTCGGAAAATGGCACCACATGGAAGAAAACCAAACACTGGCCTACGAGCTGTTGACAAGGATAAAGGAAATGACACAAGCAACTAGACAAAACAATTTGGGTTCGGAAAGGAAGCAGGATCTAAGCCATGGCTTTATTGTCTTGCGACATTACAATACATTATTCTGAGGACTTGTAGTAACATCTGAACTTTAATATTCAGATACAAGAAAAATGTGTTCATATATGTGTGTGTGTGTAAGTGTGTGTATTATCAGCATATTTCCGTGCAATTCAAGCTAGACTACGAAAGTGCATCTGGCACGAAAGGAGGAAAGGTTTCTTTACTGAGATGGGAGCAAAGAATTAAAATTTTCCAAAATACAGCTAAGACAATGAGGAAACATAAAAGATCTTAGTAGCACTTGCTTACTTTGTCCAGCATCAAAGCTGGAAAAATGTTAAATTAAGAATAGTTTTGTCAATTCAAGCTGAACACACAATTTAAAAAAACACAGAACATAAACAAAGCTGTTCTGTTGTTCAAAGGGAAAGACTTGGGATTAGCAGCAATCTGCTAATTAAAAGTCGTCAGATGAAGCTGCATGCCACAGCAGAGTAAACAATGTCTGGTGGAATAAACTTCTGTCTTGCACATTTTATAACCACACCACTCCTCCATGCTGAATGGGCAAATATCTAAAATCCAGTTTCATTTGTTACAAATACTACACTTGAATTCCGTAACTCACTGTCATTGGTTAAAAGCAGCCATGGGGAGCAATTTGTGATCAGGGCCGCTGCACATGGGAAAGGTTTGTTTTAACCCTTTCACTCACTCCCCTCCCCCACTCCTGAAGCTGCTATTAACTATGAAACTCACTGTATCATCTCTCAGGCATCGGGTTAAGATATTTTCATTCTCTTAGGCACTTGAATGGTTTGTATATTGAGTGCCAAATGGATGCTGTATTTCAGACTCAGCATGAAGTTTTCAATTCAACTCTATGTTGCTTGATATTTAATTGTTTTGAGGTTTTTTAAACTGAAGGTAAGATGACCTAGCAGTTCGAAAGCACGTCAGGTGCAAGTAGATAAATAGGTACCGCTCTGGCGGGAAGGTAAATGGCATTTCCGTGCATTGCTCTGGTTCGCCAGAAGCGGCTTAGTCATGCTGGCCACATGACCCAGAAAGTTCTCCCACATCACACCTAGTTTGACTCCCAGCAGCAAGATAACAAGATCCTCTTTTGATTTCGCACTTCTCCTTAATTAACATCGTCCCTGCCCTGCTATACTATGCAATTGACTGCTGAAGCTTTTGATTATGAGTGTTCAACATGCAGTTATAAAGAGAGAGATTACCGGCACAGGAGGAAACAGTTGTCATTAACTGGTTTTATTTCTCATATGGCACAGAGCCCAGCACCCTGATGGGGATGCAAATTGGATGAGTGGGAAAGGGGGTGGTAACCTCACCTCCACAAGTGATCTGCACGGATCAGCTGAGAAGGGGGGGGGCTGTGTGCCTGTTTGTGTGCCTGTCTTTTGTGTGCTGTGGGGGGGAAATGGGTGGCCACACTCGTCAGTGGCTTGCAACCCACAGAGGATTGGCCAAGGGTGAAAAGGGGTGAGGAACCCTTACTGCAGATGAAAATTGGCACATCTTTTACAGAACCACCTTAGACCTATTCATATGACCATTTAAAAAATAGCATCTTAAAGTGATTCACCTCCATGAGGTATCTGGATATACGGCTACACATGTGAAAATCATAACTCATCAGTGCCACTACTTTCTGGGAAAGGAAATGAATTGCATTCATCTGAGATGCCGCCATATGCACAAAGTTTTCCCGCAGTACAGGGCTAAATGTGGTTTCTTTTTTACCTGTCTCAGGTGCTGATATTGCTGCTTCAGTGGACGACAAAGCCTCTCCTTTCTAGGTTTGGCATGGCAAATGTGATCGTTTGTTGCTGTCCCACAATCTGATGTTTTAAAAAGGGGGCTCATCTCCTCAAGGCTTGTAAAAACATGCATTCCACCTCTCCACCAAATGACATTGAGGCAGCTCATAACATAAAGTAGAAACTGAAAACATAAAAACCAGCCGCATGAAACATCATGATAAAAGGCTGACCAGTAAGCTTATGACTGGATGAGACTTGAATTTAAAGACTTTCTGTCTCGTAGCTCATATCTTTAAAAGTATTATACTACATGGCATCTAATATTAACCCCTTTTCTTCTGCAACATTGATCCAGGGTAATGTGATAAGATGGGGCCAAATGAGAGGAATCCATGCTAGCGTTCTTCCCCATAAGAGCTGCAGAGAAGACCCAACATAGGACTAAAACCTCTGTGACTGCCTAATAAAAACGATTGAGCCAAAGTATGGACTCTGTTTGTCAACTCCAGACCGCCTCACTGTAAGCAGCAACCTAGATTTTTTACTACAACCCAGATTAGGAGGAGTCACATCAATGGCACGGGAAATGTGGGTGTTGGGAACAAGATTAACATCATAACCAGGCCCAAGCTGACAGCCCTTGAACCAAGGACGTCCGAATCGTGTCTCCAGAGTCAACAATCCCTAAGCCTGCTCTTCTAGAGCAGCTGTCTTCGGCATCAGGAATCCTACACATTCCCTTGCCACTTTCAGTGCAGCCAATGAGCCTTGGAGAAATTAATCAAGACTGGGAGTGGTAGGCTCCAAGCCAGAGGGCTGCCCTTTTAAGACCTTCCACTCTTCAGGTAAGAGGCAGAGCCTAGGACAGTTAATCTAGCCCTGGAGGAATAAAATGGTTCAGTCTCAGAAATTGTCAGAACACTGTTGATTGCCTGGAGCTCTCCAAGGTTCTGTAATGGTACCCTATGTTGGTGCCCCATGGTGCTAAGACCCTACAAATTGCCAGGGTGGTGATGATATTGAATGTGGGTTTCTAACCACCAACATCTATTATTATTATTAATAATAATAATAATAATAATAATAATAATAATAATAATAATAATTTATTTATACCCCGCCCATCTGGCTGGGCCTCCCCAGCCACTCTGGGCGGCTTCCATGGAAACCAAAAATACAGTAAAATATCACACGTTAAAAACTTCCCTGAACAGGGCTGCCTTAAGATGTCTTCTGAATGTCAGGTAGTTGTTTATCGCTTTGACATCTGCTGGAAGGGCGTTCCACAGGGCGGTCGCCACTACCGAGAAGGCCCTCTGCCTGGTTCCCTGTAGCTTTGCTTCTCGCAATGAGGGAACCGCCAGAAGGCCCTCGGCGCTGGACCTCAGCGTCCGGGCAGAATGATGGGGGTGGAGACGCTCCTTCAGGTATATTGGACCGAGGCCGTTTAGGGCTTTAAAGGTCAGCACCAACACTTTGAATTGTGCTCGGAAACGTACTGGGAGCCAATGTAGGTCTTTCAAGACCGGTGTTATATGGTCTCGGCGGCCGCCCCCAGTCACCAGTCTAGCTGCCGCATATATATATTTACTCTTTGTAATAGAGTGCCACTGAACTGCAAAACAACAACAACAACAACACCCTACTCAGTGTATTTTTTAAAACAGAGCAATAGTTGGGAAGAAATCCAAAAGTTCCCACTGTATACTACACAATAGATTCATACTTGATTATTCTCAATACGAGAAACCACTTCCCCTTCAAGAAGAAGGCAACAGGCACATTACGCAAATCAAAGCTGGAAAACATTCATTCCCCATTTCCAGGGTTTGCTGTACAGCACTCACGACCACCTCCCACCTCTTCTCCCAAATGCAAGATTTTGCAGAAAAGGAAGCAAATAAAGTTACGAGCATGTTGTGAAAGTGTGTTGCTTGCATCACTTATTTTAAAAGGGCCTGTTGAGAATCTGGCGCATTCATCAACAGCTGGTATTAAGCCAAGAAAGAAAGTGGGTGATGTGCAGAAAGCAAGGTCATATATAGCCAGAAGTGATTTTATAGACAATGGTGCAACATTTAACCACTGCTTTGTAAGAGTGCAAGGATGGGCTAAGGGACAAATTTAAGCATCATTCTAGATGTACACACCACTGAGCTTTCATTAGACAGTAGTTTATGATTCTGCTTATTCTCTGCTCCTATGCCTTTTCAAGTTCTCATTGTACTATATCAGGGATGGGGAATATGTGGCCTTCCAGATGTTGCTGGACAACTCCCATTATTCTTGACCAAGCTCTGGAGCTAATGGGAACTGGACTCCAACAACTTCTGGAGGGCAACAGGTTCTCCACCTCTGGCTATACATGCATCTGCTTTTAATGAGATGTTTTATATTGTTGCTAAGGCCCCTTATGCATCCTAATGGATCAGTATTTCCCAAACTTGGGCCTCCAGTTGTTGTTGGACTACAGTTCCCATCATCCCAAAACCAGTAGTCAGGCATGATGGGAACAGTAGTCCAAAAACAACTGGAGGCCCAAGTTTGGGAAACCTTGTGATGGATGGAAAAACTGTGTATATTGAATTACATTATAAATAAAACAGTTAATAGGTACTATAGATCCTAACATGGAAAAAGGCTTTGCCTCCCTGGTCCCTAATTTGTAAAACGGGATTATCTGGCACAAGTCAGCCTGAAAGGCACCACCTTTGATTCCTCTGGTTTGTAGAAGTTGACAACAGCTACTCTCACCCACAACCATTCCTTTAATTCTACTGTGCAAATCCTTACAATGGAGTCAGTACCTGGAACTACAGATGGGGCGATGAACCCTAGGGCCACATTCTTTCTTGGGGAATTTTCTGAGGGCCATATCTCAGTGGGCGACAGGGCCAGGGGCAAAAGTGAGTGGAGAAATGAATGTAGCACCTACGTTCGTACAGCAATATGAGTTCTGTACATGCCTCTTTCTACTCTCCATCCAGGCCAGCAAGAAACATTGCCAGCCAGGACACATTCCAGCCGGGCAAAAACATTTGAGGAGGATACGGAGAAAGTCATGGGCATGGCTGGGAAGAGAGGGTGTGTCCTGAGGACATTCTTGAGGGCCAGGGAAAGAATATTGAGGGCCATGTTAAAACCGCACAGGTTCTGCATCCTGGACTGTACCATGACTCAAATAAAAAATTGCTCCCTCCCTCCCCACAGCCTCCTGTCAAGAGCATATTTCAGTTTCCAAGCTAGTTCCGAAAACTAGTTATTTCTTCTACCCCATAATCACTAGACCAAAGGCTGGAAGCCTATACCAACACACCTTTCTGAAGCTTTAACTTCAATACTAACCTTGTCTACTGCGAAGTAAATCCTACTGAATTCAATGGGGCTTCCTCCCATGCAAGTGTGGTTAGGATTGAGGCCCCTGGAAACTGAACCATGTCCCTGTTTCCAGAGTCTAACAACCTTGCTTTTCACTAAGCTCTCTCTGATAGTGGGCATATTTGTTCTCAAAGTTCCAATTAGGTTTCCTGAACAAACTGTATATAAAATTAATTTGGACATGACATTCCCTCCTATGAAGCAACTTCTTCTTTTTTAAAGTGTTTTACCGTACAGTAGTAAAATTATGCAAATGATCTCAAAAAATATAAATTAAACAAACTTATCAGTCACCCACTTGGAGATGACTTTTTTGTAATCTTAGTCAATCTGTAACTTCCCTGCCTGCAGTTATAGGGCACCGAGGAAGCAATATTAAAAAATCTCAATTAGGTTGTATTTGGGTGGAGGCCAAGTCTCGCTTTGTCAGAGTACTTGAAGATACATCGTTCCAATTTCCATTTTCATCTCTAGGAAATTAATTTTGTCGCTCCCTTGCACTTGTTTATTTTTTTAAAAATACACAAACAGAATCCCAGGGAAGTAGAGATGCGCAATCTTCTCCACACCCTTCTCCTTTTAAATTAATACTTTATCAGGCATGCCATTTTTATTTTAACCAAACAGATGCAATTTATTTAGTGCCTGTTCCAAACGTCCTGCTTCTCTGGACTTGCAGCATTCACAATTACAACTGAAGCCATGATTGTTAAAGTAGAAGCTCCTTGTCCAGGGGCAAGAGATCACAGATTAGCGCAGGCCGCCAGAAGTTGCTAGACTATAAGGCTCATCATCCTTGACCATTAGCCATGCTGGCTGGTGGGACTCCAACAACATGGGGGGGGGCGGGGAGATGAACCACATTGGCTACCCAGGTTGGCAGATGCCAGAGACAAACAATGAGTGAAATCCTATGCATGTCTTCTTGAAAGAAAGCCCTCAGAATTCACCTCCCAGTGTATGTAGAATGGCAGCCCTATACTGGCTATGGGCAGACACCCTTGCTGTAGTGTTGCAGACAACTGCCAAGAGCATTTTTATCTCATCATGCCCACCCGAAAATATTATTTAGTTATCTACACTCGTTTTAGAAGCTTTACTGATACAGTGGTACCTCGGGTTACATACGCTTCAGGTTACAGACTCCGCTAACCCAGAAATAGTACCTCTGGTTAAGAACTTTGCTTCAGGATGAGAACAGAAATTGTGCTCCGGCGGCACGGCAGCAGCAGGAGGCCCCATTAGCTAAAGCGGTGCTTCAGGTTGAGAACAGTTTCAGGTTAAGAATGTACCTCTGGAACGAATTCAGTACTTAACCCGAGGTACCACTGTAGTATGTGTTCTGTTGATAATATATATACTTACTTTTTAACAGTTTTGTGGATTTAAACTGTTCTATTTATAGTTTTGTGTTAAAGCTATTGTAAATCTGAACAAATAAATGCCTCTAACTCTTTTTAAAAAACTTCTTCTTATCAAATAAGGTAAAGCATGGGTAGGCAAACTAAGGCCCGGGGGCTGAATCCAGCCCAATCACCTTCTCAATCCAGCCCGCGGATGGTCCAGGAATCAGCGTATTTTTACATGAGTAGAATGTGTGCTTTTATTTAAAATGCATCTTTGGGTTATTTGTGGGGCATAGGAATTTGTTCATTATTCCCCCCCAAAAAAAGATATAGTCCGGCCCCCCACAAGGTCTGAGGGACAGTGGACCGGCCCCCTGCTGAAAATGTTTGCTGACCCCTGGGGTGAAGCATACTTTTCATTGCATAATATAGTTCTAGGCTGTTGTCACTTATACGATAGTGAACACCCCCTCCCCATTTACAGTTTTCTTTGTGTACATAAAAAGCACTGGGTTCAACTGATATTTTTGTCACTGGGATATATGGTTTTTGTCCCAGACATTGTTAAAGTATCAGTGGTGGGGGTGGGGTTTTTTTCTTTCTTTCTCAAAATGCCATTAAGTTTTTTGAAACAAAAACAGATCAAGGAAAACAGGCAAGTGCCCTTGGTTATGTACGGGAACCCCACCAACACACTTTCTAATTTGCTTAGGTTAGTAAATTCTCCACAAGAAACGATCTGTGTCAAGTTTCTTTGCTTGGGCTGAAGAAGATTTAAAAATCAATAATATGAAAAACCAGGAAAGGTCAAAAATTATGCTCTGCTAGGTTCTCTGGAGGAGTTTGGCCAACTGCTATATCAGCCCAGCGTAGACAGAGGCGAATTTAGGGGAGGGTGGTTGGCAAAATCATTTATCAGGAGAGAGATCGTATCGGACAATTTCTCTCCTCCTCCTCACAACTTGTAACCGTATTTTATCTGAAGAGATCAAGGAATCATTATGGATGGAGAAGCCACAAAGAAGGGCGGGGGAACACACAAAAAGATAATTGAAACTGCAGCATCTCATTGTGCTTTCAGGTCCCATTCTCAATTGTCATCTTTTTTTCCACAAGCGCTCAGCATTTCAGGGCACTCTTAAGTATTAGCGGTAACTTTTTTCTTTTCTTTTTAAGTTTACGCTTCTGTAAGTCATTCTGTTTAACTCACAAGGTAACTTTTTCAGTAGTAGAAAGCACCTTGGCAATGCAATGCGAGGGGGAGCTGTTTTCTTACTTGCTTGGGTTCCAGCAGAAAGGGGATTTCTGTGACACGTATTAAAACAATGGAAGAAAGTAAACTAGGAAGCATCTTTTGAAGATTCCCATACAGTCATACCTCAGGTTTCAGATGCTTCAGGTGGCGCGTTTTCGGATTGCGCACCGCGCTGAACCCAGAAGTACCAGAATGGGTTACTTCCAGGTTTCAGCACTCCTGCATGTGCAGAAACATTAAATCACACTTTGCGCATGCAAAGAAGCGCTGAATCATGACCCGTGCATGTGCAGACGCAGCGCTGCAGGTTGCGAACGTGCCTCCCGCACGGATCATGTTTGCAACCCCAGCGTCCACTGTATTTTAATCATTCTTAAAGGCCGGTCACGTGTGGTCTGTGAATCACAGAGGATGCAATTCTGCACAGTACTGAGTAGCACACTCCAGACATAAAGCTTGCCATCTCCGTAAAAGATGAAGCCACAATTTTATCCAAATACTTTTTTTGGTTTTTGTTTGTTTTTAAAAAGCTTCAACTAACAAGCTGGTTCTGCTTCTGCTTTCGATTATTTCAAATTACTGGCCTGGCTGATGCTCTGTTTAATTAGCGCCCAGATTGTGTACCCCCGTTTCTCTTTATCAGTTTAAATTAGAACAAAGTGGCAGGGAGCCATTCCATGGGGACTTAAACAAGGTTTGGAAAATGTCTCTCTATTCATCATGCATCTGCCTCGCTCCACTTTTCATCTGCGCACCAAGCTTAATCCTCCTGGCTCAGTTAGGTGAGAGAGGCCAGAGTTGCTGGCCAAATCTCTCATTTGGCCAAAGCCCTCAGCAGGAACCAGCACAAGGAAGGAGGAAGAAGGAAAGAGAAAACACTGGAAGACATTAATATTTTCAGGCAATGGCAGAGAAACGGAAGCATGCCGAATGCAAGGGATCAGCTGGTGATTATGATTATGTGGGCAATTTATATACTGCTTCATATTTCAAGGAAAATCTCTAAGTGGCTTATCGTAGCCTAGAAATAATCACAAACAAAAGTCAATTTCAGAAAAAGAGTCATAAAACACCCACATTTGGAGTGGCACAGATAACAATTAGATATCTGCTTACGCATCAATATATAATGAGACAACTAAAATATGTTCAGTTTGCCAAATGCAACCAGTTTGAAGTTAGTAATAATATTTGCAAATAAATAAGAAAAGGTGAATTTAAGCTTGCAATCCTAGACCCACTTACCTGAGAGCAAGTACCATTGAACTCAATGGGACTTAGTTCTGAGCAGACATGTGGAGGATTACACTGTAAGGCTGCAGTCCTAAACACACTTACAAGGGAGTAAGTCCTGTTGGACACAATGGAACTTACTTCTGAGTATACATGCACAGGATTGCACTATAAATCTACTGGTTCATAACAAGATTGGGAGCTTCCACACTGGAATTTACTGTGTCTTTGAAGCCCTTCTCATTTAATTTGTGTAGTTCACATGTTACTCTCAAACAACACCAATCTTGATGCATGTCCCCTGTAAATCTGGGTTTATCTAATACAGGCAAAATCGGATAAACTGAGGAATTCTGCCCCCCCCCCTTAAATCGATCAGATTTGCACAAAACCAGAAAACTGCACAAGCAAATTTAAAATTGCCTGCCACTTCTCGGGTGGGTAATTTAGAACAAACAAACAAACAAGCTGGGTGTGCAGCCATTGGTGTGCAATATGTGCATGCCCTTTTGGTACCTAATTACCATAATAGAATAAACCAATTAGAAGGCCAGGACGATCACAATGGAGCACCTGCTGGTGTGAATGGGAAAGACCAAAGTTGCTCTTCATAAACAAATTCTAATATATGTGGGAGTGGACAACTCTGGTATAATGTGATTGGTGGGGAAATGGATGAACAGCTAAATACTGCTGAAATGTGGATAAGCCCTAACTCTGTGGCTCTGACTGTATCCTAGGCTCACCTTCTACATTTGTAAATAAATTCAAATATTACAATATGAAACAAGCTTCATGTAACCTCTTTCCGAAGAAAACTGAACCCTGCACCCCTAAAACATTCCATTGCTCAGAAGTGGGGCATGCAAGCCTAACAGAATTATGGTGTCATAAATTGAAATATATTGTTTCTGGCAACTTTGAAATTATTAGTTGTGTGAAGATATCTGGTTTGCTTGCCATTCTTTTTAAAACATACCGTATTTTTCGCCCTATAAGACGCACTTTTTCCCCTCCAAAAATGAAGGGGAAATGTGTGTGCGTCTTATGGGGCGAATGCAGGCTTTCGCTGAAGCCTGGAGAGCGAGGGGGGTCGGTATGCACCGACCCCTCTCGCTCTCCAGGCTTCAGGAAGCTATCCGCTAGCTGTGGAACACCCAGCTCTCCCAGGGCTAGCGGAGAGCTTGCCTGCACCCAGAAGCTTGGGGCGCGCTGAGCTCCGCACGCCCCAAGCTTCGGGATTAGCGCAGTGCTCCGCTAGCCCTGGGAGAGCCGAATGGCTCTCCCACGGCTAGCGGAGACCTTACCTGCACCCAGAAGCTTGGGGCGCGCTGAGCTCCGCACGCCCCAAGCTTTGGGATTAGCGCAGCTGTCCGCTAGCCCTGGGAGAGCCGCGCAGCTCTCCCAGGGCTAGCGGACTGCTTGCCGGCACCCAGAAGCTTGGGGCGCGGTGAGCTCCGCACGCCCCAAGCTTCGGGATTAGCGCAGCGCACCTGGGGGGAAAATAAAAATTGTTTTCCTTTATTTCCCCCCCAAAAAACTAGGTGCGTCTTATGGGCCGGTGCGTCTTATGGGGCGAAAAATACGGTATATATATATTATTGTTATTGTTTTGTTATTTGCCACTCTGACTCCAACCAAAAATCCAATTAAAATTTGGCTCCAATGAAATACTCAATTAACAAAAATCTGTAAGCCCCTTTTACAGGTCTCTCTCTTGGACTCAAATGCCACTTTTATATATACAGGAATCCATATACAAATTACATTTCAGTTAAACTAGTCACAGAACGAGTGGCAATGATGATTTCCTAATTTGAAACACACCACTGTGAACTTGGAAACCATTTGGGAAAGTGGTTGTGAGGCAAATTTTACCTCAGGTCCATGCCTGAACAGAAATCCAAGGAAATGGAGGAATGGGGGGGGTTGGGGGACACACAACCACCTCACTGTTTGGCAAGATGCTACAACCACCAGCTTACCAAGTGCTCAGTAAACACCCCATCAAGTTGTGAAGGGGTTATGGTATTTCACCATAGTGGCTGTATTCATCATAGTTTCTTTCCTCACACATTTGTCTGAATAGGGCTAGTGTAGCAGTCAGAGTGCTGAACTGGGACCTAGGTTGACATCTCTGTTGGCCATGAAACTCAGTGGGGAAACTTGATGTGGTTACTAGTTCTCAGCCAAACCTACATCATCATCATCATCATCATCATCATCATCATTTTACTTATACCCCATCCATCTAACTGGGTTTCCCCAGCCACTCTGGACAGCTTCCAGCAGAATACAGAAACACAATGAAACGTCAAACGTTAATAACTTCCTGGTACAGGGCTTGCCTTCAAATGTCTTCTAAAAGTTATATGGTTGTTTATCTCCTTGACATCTGATGGGAGGATTTTCAGAGGGTGGGCACCATTACCGAGAAGGCCCTCTGCCTGGTTCCCTGTAACCTCACTTGTCGCAGTGAGGGAACTGCCAGAAGGCCCTCAGAAGAGGACCTCAGTGTCATAGGCTTGTTGTAAGGATATATATTAAAGGTTGTTAAACAGGTTTAAATGTGAAGGGTGTGTAATTTGGGGTGAGCAGCTGTGGAATGCAATACTGAAGCATGATATGACCACACTTGTGATTAGGAGAGATAGCACAGAAAAGCCAAAAGAGGGGAAATGGACACAGAAAACAACGCAGGAAGAGGGACTATTGTAGGAAACTGAGGGAGGAAACGAACAAAGGAAAGGCAGTGCGACAAACACCACAAAAAGGCCAGCCAGATCAGAACTTCAGTAAAGTCAGGATCTCAAGTTGGTAGGTTTTATTTTTTTGATCTGCTCAGCATCTGCAAAGCTGTAATAGAGAAACAGCATGCGAGCATTTGCACATCAGCAGAGCAGCACAGTTGGGCTTTAGCTTCCTTAGGGGAAAAGGTGGAAAACGTTGCTGTCAGAGGACTACTACAGCTGTCTACTCGTTGTGTTTCATAGCGCTTACTGCCTGTGCTGGACAGGGTGTGTGCATGCGTGTGTGCGTAAACTTTCCTTGCACCACATGTTTATAGTCACTCACTTGTTACACATTAAGCAAGCACGATGTGTGTACTCCTGACTAAGTTGGTTATCAAGTACTTTTTAAAAATCAACATTCTTGTGCAGCACCATCTCCACATACAGTCACAAGTATGTCCCAGTATGAGACTTACTCCCAAGTAAGTGTCGGTAGTATTTGAGTGTAATGCTGCACGCTTGCATACGCCTGGAAGTAAACTGAATTGAGTTCAATGAGGCTAACCTAATAGACATTGCACTGATAGGGAGTCTTTCATCACAGAGCGTTTAACATCTAAGTAAACCCGCATACGTGTGTGTAGGTTGTCAGTTTCTCTACACTCTGTAGGGCACCTGTGGCCCTCCCAATGTTGCTGGACTATAACCCCTATTGTTCCTGACCCCTGGCTATGATGACTGGGGCTGATGGAAGTTGGAGCCACAGATCCCCATACCTGCTGTACAAGCTGCAGAAAAGGGAGGTGGTCGGCTGCCTGATCGTTATATCTTTCACTTTTTATTAGGCTTCAAGTAGAAATGTTTTTTGAAGTTTTTTCAGGCTTAAATACTCCTTATTATACAACTTTTTCAGAACTTCATATGATGTGCATAACGCCAAATATAATTCTGTCATTTTTTAAAAAAGAATGCTTGAATTTTCTGACCACAACTTAGCTTACACACTACTATAATTATTTATTAAGTTTAATCTTAAAAAAACCGCTTCACATTGTGAGTGTAATTCAAGTGTAATTAACCATTTTGATTATTCATCTTTTAAAAAATGAATTGTTTTTCATACAAACATTAGTAACAGGTGTGGGGAATTGTTGCCCGACAACCCCCAGGGGGCACCACATTAGCTACACCTGGTTAGTACAGATCGCAAGTGCCAAGCACCTTCCTAAAAAGTGGCATTCTCCTTTCTATCACACACAGAAAGGATGTCTCTCCTAAGATTATGCCTATCACTGAAACCACATGGGCGCATCATCCAGAGAATAAAGTATGTGTCTGCCTTCAGAAATATATTTTCCCAACTGCAAATTTAAAATGGATAGATTAGTCCATTACTCCACTGAAACTCATATAATCCACCCACCCATCAAAATCTCTTTAAAACACACACTCCAGTTTTTTTCTTTCTTTCTGGCCTTTAATCTTGCCCAGCAAAATGAAACCCCAATGGGAAGCCACAGCAGCATTACAGGCACTTGTGAGCTCAGAGCAAAAATACCAGCAGCCTCTCTGGGCATTTCCTACTCCTGATAAGAGAGAGCTTAAGTCCCACAGATAAGAGAATGTTCTTGGAAATTTAACCCTGAAGAGCTTCTCCCCCTCTCTCTCATCCCTTTTACAAGTTCCCGCCGCCCCCATAACAAATCAGATGAATGCTGGAAAGCTTGGAACTCTTGGAATGGGAGAAGCCTCTACTCTTCCAGAGCCCAGATTTGCACCCAGAGAGCTGTCAAGGGAGTTCCTCTCTTCCTGCCTTCTTTGGACAGGAGCATCCAGCCAGAGGAGTCTCTGAAAGCAGTGCCAATGTCTGTCTGTGTGCATGAGAGACAGAGAGACACCTGAATCTGCAACCCTCTTTGGACTCTTGTATTATCATAACACACCGCTTGTGGGTTGAGCAACTGATAGCTTGAGGAGATTCCCTTCTAAGCATCGCATCTGTCCTCACTCACCCCTCCCTGCCCCCACCCCTCCATCCCAAACCAAAGAATCCTGCTGGTCTGAACAAGTTGCCTCTACGCTTAAGTGCTCCTTCAATCCCAGCCTCGGGGCTCGAGTCCACACGCAGCTAAGTACCGTAACTCCTTTGCTGCTCAATGAAACATCCCATCTCTCGCTCGCTCTCCAGTCACTCTTCACAGAAACCTCAGAAGAACAAAGCACATGGGTTGTGTGCTTTGGTTGTTGGGGTTTTTTGCACGTTGCCAATCAAAAAAGGAGGGAAGGAGAGCTTTCACAAATCCAAAAGGAAAAAGGAGGAGGAGGGGAGAGAGAGAGAGAGAGAGAGAAAGGCAGGGAGGGGAAGCCACAGATAATATGATAATCCACACGCCCAAACTTCCAGCCGGGCTCGAGTGTAGCCTCGGGGTGCCCGCAGCCAGACACCCTGCCCTAGTCTCTGAGCTTTGTTCCTGGGAACACCCAGACGCGGGGGAAACAGCCCGGAGGATTAGCTTTCGCTGGCAGCCAGGCAGGGAGGGAGAAAAACAAGCCGGCGAGCGAGGGAGCCTTCCTGCACCAACGCCGCCCTCCTGGCGCTGCTGGGCGTGAGCGCAGCCGAGGAAGCGTCGAGCGGGCAGCTTGTTGCGACTGACAATGGCTATTACTGGGGCTCCCGGCTTCCTGCTGCTGCTGCTGCTCCTCTCTCTGTCTCTCTCCGCTGCAGATGGAGAGAGCGCACAAGGCACCCCATCCCTCTCCATACGCGCGGAGGGGTGCGCATCCAAAGACGAGACAACAATGCGTCCCTCTCGCAGCGGGGGAAACGCGCCTACCTTTGCGCTCTGGTCGCGGCTGCTCCTGCGGGCAAGAGACGCCTCTGTCCCCGCTGCAGGAGCAAGAACTCCGCCGGCGCCGCTGAGTTTCGCTTCCCTTCGGAGCAGCACGTGAGAAAGCGGGCTGCTCCGGCCGCCGAAAGCCTCTCCCGCAGCCTGGCCGCGCTGCTTTCCCGGGCGCTTCGCCTCTGCCGCGGGCCACCCTCTCGCCTCGCTCGGCCGCTGCTGCGCCTCTGCCCAGGCAGCGCGGATGCTGCTCCTGCACGCTCGGCGGAGATGGCACAGCCCTGCGCCAGAGAGGGAAGGAAGGAGGGAGGGAGCGAGGGAAGGAGGGAGGGAGGGCTCTAGCGGCCGGGAAAGGGTCCCGCACGGCGCTCGCCGCCTGGCAGAAAGCAACGCCGCCCAGGGAATAGGCAAAGAGGCTCCCCGAGGCTCGCCAGGGAGGAGCAGCCCCACCCTCCTGCGCCCTCGCCTGGAAAGGCGAGTCTCGCCCACGTGCCAGTTGCGGGCTTGAGCGAGGACTTGGACCGCCCGGAAGAAGCGCTGCGCTCAGACAACTTTCCGGCGGCCTCCGGTGATACTTTTCAGTGGGATCGGGTCACACACGTGAAGGCAGGTGGTAGTCAGCGTGGTCGCCTGCCATCACCCCCAGACCCATAATGCAATATGGTGCAACCACCGCGCAGACCTTGTTGGACTACAACTCCCAAAAAATATATATATACACAAAGTACCAAATGTGGTGGCAGTGATAATCATACAACAAAACAATACCACCACAAACTGGCTTATAAGTATAAAACCAAATTTACTAGAATAATAGCTAGGATAGAGATAGGCTATAACCATTCAAACAACAAACATACTAAGGTGCCATGTGCAAGACAAAGCCTGGAGATACTGTAAAAATGGAGTGGATAAATGTACAACTCTATCTTAACAAGTTACCATGTACAGTAAACGTTATACAGACTGGATAAATGAACCGTTCAACAAGTAGCGTAAGTCCAACCATGGAAAGGCAACCCTGTGCCGCCACAATGGCAAGAGTAGCACACTGGAGAATATGAAAAAGTTTTTCAAAGCTTGAACTGGATGAGATGTTCTTCACTGGGCCTGAGTTGGAAACACAAAGCCATGTACATGGATCAATCACGGGAAGGCAAAACAAAGCCATCACCCTGGTGAGAATAACGCAAGTAGGCAAAAGGAGACCTGTTCTCGGGATATATTACAGGTTTCGCTAAATGCTTCATCAGTCCGTAAAGCTGCATGATACAAAATAGCACTCCAATTACAATGTGTGGTAAATATCAGTCTATTACTATACCTTACCCAATCATACAAAACAGCTTGCTCAGAATAAAGAAGGTATTCACAAGCACAGCTATTGGTCAGACTCATAACAAACAGTTAAATACAATACAGTGGTATCTTGGGTTACATACACTTCAGGTTACATATGCTTCATGTTACAGACTCCACTAACCCAGAAATATTACCTCGGGTTAAGAACTTTGCTTCAGGATGAGAACAGAACTCATGCTCCAGCGGCGTGGCAGCAGCAGGAGGCCCCATTAGCTAAAGTGGTGCTTCAGGTTAAGAACAGTTTCAGGTTAAGAACGGACCTCCAGAACGAATTAAGTACTTAACCCGAGGTACCACTGTACAAGTGTATAGAATCAATCATCACATGATTACATGGTTAAAGGTGCAGCATCACTTTTCTGTTACAACCAAACAACAGTATACAAATTAACTCATACATAGCATCCCAGATCGAATTCAGTATTCAAACCCTTTGGATACGAGGTTCCTAATTGAAATATTAGTTTATACTCCTTTTGTAACAAGGCTCTTCGTATACCTACAGTTCTACAAGGTTGTTTTTTGAAGGTCCACAAGATAAAAAAACCTCAGATCATTCTCTGTATGGGCTGCTTGCTGGAAATGCTGGACTAATGGGGCATCTAGACATACAGTCATACATCAGGTTGAATGTGCTTCAGGTTGAGCGTTTTCAAGTTGCACTCCGCGGCAACCCGGAAGTAATGGAGCGCATTACTTCCGGGTTTCGCCGCTCGCACATGCACAGACGCTCAAAATGACATCACGCGCATGCGCGGAAGTGGCAAATCGCGACCCGTGCACGGGCAGACACGCAGTCGTGTCTTACGTTCTATTCAGGATGCTAATGGGGCTCTGGAACGGATCCCATTCGCATCCCGAGGTACCACTGTATATTACGTATTTTGGACCTATGCTCAGAAATTCTGGTCCTAATTACACGAGTGGTACTGCCTACATATAACAGGTCACAAGCGCAGCGGAGGCAATATACACAGTTTTTAGTAGAACAATTTGTGAACTGTTGCAAGACAATCTTTTGTCCATTCATTGTATTAGTGAATGATTTTACGGACAACGCAAATCTGCAACGTGTGCAGTGACCACATCTATAATGCCCTTTCACCAATATATGAGGATCCTCACTATGATATTCTAATAAATCAGTGTGGGTAAGAACATCTCTAAATGATCTAGTCTGCCTTTTGCCTAAAATTGGCAAATTTTCACAACCTGGAATATGGGAGATGACATGCCAATGTTGTCCAATAACTCTTTCAATAGAGGAGGATAAACAATTGTACTCTACAGAACCAAAAATCCTGTTCTGTTCATTCTTGGGTTTCAATACCAACAAACCCTGTCTGGAAGTTCTTTTAGCCCTATCAAGGGCTGTTTGAATTATAGTCTGTGGATAGCCTCTATCTCTTAATGAAGAGGAAAGAGATGCAGCATTTTTTAAAAAATCGGATTCAAAAGAGTTTCCTGCAGCCAATCAGAAGCCACACTTTGGTTTCTGAATGTTTTGGAAGTCAAACGGAATCTTTTCCGTTTCCAACTATACTTATTTGTATGAATAAACTTTCAGAAGGAAATCAGCCATATATATATATAAGGTTTTAAGAGGGTGGGGGTTGTCCCGGTGCCAAAGACCAGGGTCTTGGAAACTAGGAATCATCCCCACACAACTGCTACTTCAGACAGTCACTCAATAGCCAGTACAATATATAGAGCTTCAAAGCGGGTGGGGGGAGGTAGGAGGACCCTTATTGAAATCCACAATAGCATCCTCCGGCTCCTCCCAATTTATCCCCCCTCCCAGTAGCCTTCAACAGTAGCAAATGGGGTCTTCTGCTCCATCCCCTAATAATTTAAGTATTGACTATGTTGCTTAGATGCTGTAATGTGGAATGGAGGAGGAGGGGCAGGGGAGGATATAATCTGAATGGGGCTCCATGGAGATACTTGGGTTTATTCCTATTTTGAGTCAACCTTTTCCAGAAAATGGCCATCATCACACCCATGGCAGCATTGTTTGGAGGTACATTGGAACCGTGGTTCTCGAACTTAATCCATTCGAACTCCCGAAATGTTCGAAAACCAAGGCGTGGCTTCCGATTGGCGCAGGCGCCCCGGAAACAATAGCCGACAGCCACGTTGGACGTTCGGCTCCTGAAAAATGTTTGAAAATCGGATCACTTACTTCTGGGTTTTCCTATTTGTTCGTCAACTAAGCCGTTCGAGAACCAAGGTTCCACTGTACTGAATCAGAGGCTGGAGAGCCACCTGCCAGAGACTCTCCTTCAAGTATCCAGATCCTCCTTACATTCAGCAGCATGTCATGTGGGGGGGCAGTGGCAATGGAACACTGAGCTGTATCAGGGCAGTGGTGATGTGTGAGCCATTCATCGTCTTAAAATAAAGGTAAAGGTAAAGGGACCCCTGACCATTAAGTCCAGTTGTGACCGACTCTGGGCTTGTGGCGTTCATCTCGCTTTATTGGCCGAGGGAGCCGGTTTACAGCTTCCAGGTCATGTGGCCAGCATGACTAAGCCGCTTCTGGCGAACCAGAGCAGTGCACGGAAATGCCATTTACCTTCCCGCCGGAGCGGTACCTATTTATCTACTTGCACTCTGACGTGCTTTTGAACTGCTAGGTTGGCAGGAGCAGGGACTGAGCAACGGGAGCTCACCCCGTCGCGGGGATTCGAACCGCTGACCTTCTGATTGGCAAGTCCTAGGCTCTGTGGTTTAACCCACAGCGCCACCCGCATTCCTAATCTTAAAATATATGGCATTAAAAAATGGAAGCTGTTGTGGGACTGGCAAAGACTTGCATATGGGGCCAACTAATCATAGTTTTAGTCTGTTGTCCTGGGTGGGGGTGGGGGGAGATGGAAGGTCTTCCCATATTAACTTCAATTCCAAACTAGTAATCTAGGCAGAGAAAACCCAGAGCAGAGTGCCTTGGTTTTGCATTACTCCTTTCCTTTGGCACGGATAACCACATTTGGCACATATTCCAATGGTATATACACGCTGGCATCCATTTGCCTTCCACAAATAATCTTCAATCAAAGTCAAAGGAGTAAGTGCCTTCTCTAAATGGCTTCTAAAGGTCAGCCAAAATTTATAGCTGCTGAGATAAATACTCTTTATCTATTCCACTGCTATATTATTATCAAATTTTAAAAGGGCTCTGTGAAAATATTTCTGGCATGGTCGGCCATATTTGAAGGAGATTTAGAGAGCTGTAATGTACAAAACGCCAAAATTATTTCTGCACAAAGCTTAATCTCTCTTGCCATTCTCACCAGTAACCTGAAGCTGCAAATCTCTACAGAGGTATTCAGAAGTTCCCCATTGAATAAATTGGGACTGCTGCCAAATCATAAGCAAGCATAGGATTGGGCTGACAGCGATTCAATGGAGCACAGTGTTAATATTTTAGCTGGAAATGAAGCTGGTAATTTTCTTCTCTGGATATGAGAAAACTAGGGGCTGTGCCCCTGCTCGT
Organism: Podarcis bocagei; assembly: GCF_964188305.1. Taxonomy (NCBI): domain Eukaryota; kingdom Metazoa; phylum Chordata; class Lepidosauria; order Squamata; family Lacertidae; genus Podarcis; species Podarcis bocagei. The sequence goes on from NC_138126.1 coordinate 33,762,268, forward strand.
TCTGCTCACCCACCCACCCACAGCCATTTCCCCACCCCACATTAACCCCTAGAGCGGATGACACACAGTTCTCTATTTCCATTCCGTCAGAATCAGGAGAAGCTGGGAAGGTAGATCAGTGTCTGGAAGCAGTGACAAGATGAATGGGAGCCAATAAATTGAGGCTGATAAGACCAAAGTGTTGTGGGTGTGTTCAGGAATTAGATGTACGGCCTGTTCTGGGAGGCGTCTCACCCCCCCCCCCAGGAAAAGGTTTGTACAGTGGTACTTCGGGTTACATACTTAATTCGTTCCAGAGGTCCGTTCTTAACCTGAAACTGTTCTTAACCTGAAGCACCACTTTAGCTAATGGGGCCTCCTGCTGCTGCCATGACGCCGGAGCACGATTTCTGTTCTCATCCTGAAGCAAAGTTCTTAACCTGAAGCAATATTTCTGGGTTAGCGGAGTCTGTAATCTGAAGCATATGTAACCTGAGGTACCACTGTAATTTGAGAGAACTTTGTGAGGTTTGTAATTTGTGAGCGGATTCCAGCTTTCCACTGGAGTCTCAAGTGGCTTCAAGGAGTGCTTAAGCCCAGCTTAGGTTGCTTCACCAGATGTGGCCATTCCTGGGTCAAGACAGCTTGGCCTCAGTTGCTCATGATCTGGTGACCTCTCACCTGGTCTACAGTAATGCGCTCTTCATGGGGCTGCCCTTGAACATGATCCAGATGTTGTAACCAGTGCAGAATGTGGCTGCAAGGTGGATAAGGGGGACAGCCCAATGCGATCATGTGTCATCAGTCGTGAGAGCATTGCACTGGCTGCCAGTGAGCTACTTGGCTCAATTCAAGGGAGCAGTACTATCATACAAGGCCCTAAGTGACTGGGGACCCAAGTACCTAAACGAGTGCTTTCCCCAGTATCAACCATCTCGGGCCCCACAATTGGCAGGGTTATTGCCTAGCTGCCATTGTCTCATGAGAAGGCCTTATCGGTGGTGGCTCCCCATTTGTGGCATGCTTTTTTTTGAAAAAGAAAAATCACACGTGCGCACACACAAAATGTCTGTAGATTTTCACCCCTGCCCCACCTAGGCAAAACAATATTTTTGGCAAATCAAATGCCATGTGGATAAAGAACCTTATACACAGTGTTTATTTTATTTTATTTTTAAAGGGAAATGTGTGTGTGTTTCTTTCACTCCTGATCCTAAGACACGTTTATAAGAGAAGGGAACTTTCAGATGGAGCGCTTGTTCAGAAAATGTGTTTAAACCATTAACTCTTACCACATCAAAGGTTTCTTTGGAACATCCAAGGGAAGTCTCTTTGTTATAAAGTAACAAATAAATTAATCATAAATTGGCTAATACAATGCAGCATAAACATAAAATTGTAAGTACATTGAAGCCAGTATCTTAATATATTCAGACTCCTAGTCTAAAGAAATAAGAGACCCTAGGCTAAAAGGAAACAAAGCAGGAGAGCATAACTTGGTTTATGAACTCTGAACACAGGGCTCCAAACCCCGCTTCAAGCATTCGGCAGCCATCTTCCTTTCCTATGTATATCGGGATAGGAGCAAAGTTATACCTTTCTCAGCTTTTAATTAGTGAGATCCTGCATTTGAATGAAGGGAAGGAGTTCAGGATCCAAGGTTAGGACTGGGATTTTTAAGACTGTGAGAGTTAAGCTCTCCCCTCCTAATCCAACAGGCAATAGAGACCTTACCAATTCCTTGATCTGATGTTCCACAAAACATTCAAGCTGTTTCTTTGAGAGCAATGTAAAGGTGTAAAGAGACTTTGATTTGTGTGCCTATTTGTTGGCATCTGTCTGTCTCAAGAGACAATGGAGAATGTGTCCAAGGGTGAAGAAAAACCAATGTGTTTGCAGCTCCGAAGAGACGTTCCTGGGGTACAAGCCTGGGTAGTGTGTATTTGATATCCCACTTTATCACTACCCTAAGGAGTCTCAAAGCGGCTATCAATCTCCTTTCCCTTCCTCCCCCACAACAAACACTCTGTGAGGTGAGTGAGGCTGAGAGACTTCAGAGAATTGTGACTAGCTGCATGTGGAGGAGCAGGGAATTGAACCCCGTTCACAATATTACGAGTGCACCGCTCTTAACCACTACACCACACTGCCTCTGTATGGAGGTCCTGGGCTGCCCAGATGACAAGACCCCCCTCTCGGCTTCACTGATGTGGTCCAAAGAAAAGCAGAGTAAGACATTTGGCACCAGCTTGGCTGCAGGAGTTGTTGGAAGAAGGTGTACAAGACGCCACCCAACCATCTAAGGGACTCCATGATGGATTTGTGTTGGGAAACTGCCAGGGAGATATAGTCCATCATGGCCCCAAGCCGGCTGCCGGACGTCCATCGATCTCCCGTAGTCACGCAGATCCAGCAATTAGCAACATGAAACCTCAGAAATAGACTGCCACATTCCAGGGCTCGTGCACACTCTTTATCAGCAGAAAACACAGCCAGAAAGCTGCACCGCAGAAGAGCATATTTACAGACTTTATTTAGCGTTGAACAGAACAAAGAAAAACATGACCGTTCTGAGTCAGTGTCTCCGACCGACTGCCGAAATCGAAAGGAATAGCAAACATAAACATCCTGTGAATAGGACATGCGCAGACTCTGTGACACACAAAGCCTGCTCCCTTTTAAGGTGGAACGGAAATATCCTAACAGGTTTTACTCCATAGTCTTTAATTCTCCTGAAGATATCCACAAGGCAGCAGAGGTTTAGGATCAGAGTTTTCCTTCTCCTAGATGGACTACCTTCCCAGGTTGATGAACTCCATCTGCCCTTCATCTCCCTCTACAGCAAGTGCAGAAACCAGCTTCTTGACCATTGGACCCACTATTGGTCTTATCCACTCAATCTACAGGATTGTAGGACGCAGATGTAAGAAATCTGCAGATGTAAGAAATATATAGGGTCATACTATCACATGTGGTGGACCTGCGTAGTTATCGGTGAATTTTGGAATAATATCTACAACGAATTCAAGAAATTATTCAAACTTACCTTTAAAAAAAAGACCAGAGATTTTTCTATTAGGTATATTACCAACATTTTTTAAAAAAAAATATAAGACCATTGTTCATGTATGCAACTACAGCAGCTAGAATACCTGTGGCGAGAAACTGGAAAAGTGAAACAACACCAATGATTGCAGAGTGGCAGGCACTTGTGACAGAGTACTTGCAACTAGCAAAACTGATGGGAAGAGTTAAAGGAGCTTTAAATCAGAAAGTAGATGGAGAATATTTAAGGAATATTTAAGACTATACTGTAGAAACAATACCATACTAGCAGAACTTGAATGATACTTGTAAGTAAAAAAAAATATGTAATAAATATTTTGTCGGATTATATGAAAAAAATATGATATAGAATAGAATCATAGAATCATAGAGTTGGAAGAGACCACAAGGGCCATCGAGTCCAACCCCCTGCCAAGCAGGAAACACAAAGCTGTGCGAGAAAACAATGACAGCATAAACAGTGTAATGAGAACGATTGGCTGCCACATTCTGGATTAGTTGCACATCTTCCAGATGTGCATGCAAAATGAGAGAATGTGCAGAAGGGGGCATCAACAGATGCCTTTGAAATATGCAAGTCAGTATTTGTTCCCCAGGATTATCACCATGCCTATGTGAGGTGAATAGCGCAAATTCCTACATTTGGGACAAACAAGTTTAATCTTACCAATTCCAAGTTGTCATAAATTAAGCCTAAACAGGCATCCGTGTTTGTCTGGAGGCAAATACAACCCTGAGGGAACAGATAAACAGGTTTCCCTGGTAGCCAAATCGTTTATCAACGGATCCTCCTTGCTATCTCTGGAGTCAGGAAGTCTGAAGTGGCACCCTATGTCATAAACACAGTAAATGTTGCAGAGGGCCTGATTTTTTATATTATAACACAAACAAGACTGATGCCCTGATCTATTAAAACAAACCAGAGAAAAGTCAGGGCAAGAGCAATTCCAAATCAGAGTGTGACCCTGTGCACTGACCTCAAGTCCACTGATATTCATGGGACTTAACACCCAAGTAAGTGCATAGTAGGGGCGCAGGTGGTGCTGTGGGTTAAACCACAGAGCCTAGGACTTGCCGATCAGAAGGTCGGCGGTTCAAATCCCCGTGACAGGGTGAGCTCCCGTTGCTCGGTCCCTGCTCCTGCCAACCTAGCAGTTCGAAAGCAGGTTAAAGTGCAAGTAGATAAATAGGTACCGCTTTATAGCGGGAAGGTAAACAGCGTTTCTGTGCGCTGCTCTGGTTCGCCAGAAGCAGCTTAGTCATGCTGGCCACATGACCTGTCTGCGGACAAACACCGGCTCCCTCGGCCAATAAAGCGAGATGTGCCACAACCCCAGAGTCGGTCCCTTTACCTTTACCTTTGGTGGTGCTGTTGTTTAGTCGTTTAGTCGTGTCCGACTCTTCATGACCCCATGGACCAGAGCACACCAGGCACTCCTGGCTTCCACTGCCTCCCGCAGTTTGATCAAACTCATGCTGGTAGCTTCAAGAACACCATCCAACCATCTCATCCTTTGTCATCCCCTTCTCCCTGTGCCCTCCATCTTACCCAACATCAGGGTCTTTTCCAGGGAGTCTTCTCTTCTCATGAGGTGGCCAAAGTATTGGAGCCTCAGCTTCACGATCTGTCCTTCCAGTGAGCATTCAGGGCTGATTTCCTTAAGAATGGATACGTTTGATCTTCTTGCAGTCCATGGGACTCTCAAGAGTCTCCTCCAGCACCACAATTCGAAAGCATCAATTCTTCGGCGATCAGCCTTCTTTATGGTCCAGCTCTCACTTCCATACATCACTACTGGGAAAACCATAGCTTTAACCATACGGACCTTTGTTGGCAAGGTGATGTCTCTACTTTTTAAGATGCTGTCTAGGTTTGTCATTGCTTTTCTCCCAAGAAGCAGGCGTCTTTTAATTTCGTGACTGCTGTCACCATCTGCAGTGATCATGGAGCCCAAGAAAGTAAAATGTCTTACTGCCTTCATTTCTTCCTCTTCTATTTGCCAGGAGGTGATGGGACCAGTGACCATGATCTTCGTTTTTTTGATGTTGAGCTTCAGACCATATTTTGCACTCTCTTCTTTCACCCTCAATAAAAGGTTCTTTAATTCTCCCTCACTTTCTGCCATGAAGGTTGTGTCATCTGCATATCTGAGGTTGTTGATATTTCTTCCGGCAATCTTAATTCTGGTTTCGGATTCATCCAGCCCAGCCTTTCACATGATGAATTCTGCATATAAGTTAAATAAGCAGGGAGACAATATACAGCCTTGTCGTACTCCTTTCCCAATTTTGAACCAATCAGTTGTTCCATATCCAGTTCTAACTGTAGCTTCTTGTCCCACATAGAGATTTCGCAGGAGACAGATGAGGTGATCAGGTACTCCCATTTCTTTAAGAACTTTCCATAGTTTGCTGTGGTCGACACAGTCAAAGGCTTTTGCATTGTCAATGAAGCAGAAGTAGATGTCTTTCTGGAACTCTCTAGCTTTCTCCATAATCCAGCGCATGTTTGCAATTTGGTCTCTGGTTCCTCTGCCTCTTCTAAGTCCAGCTTGCACTTCTGGGAGTTCTCGGTCCACATACTGCTTGAGCCTTCCTTGTAGAATTTTAAGCATAACCTTGCTAGCGTGTGAAATGAGTGCAATTGTGCGGTAGTTGGAGCATTCTTTGGCACTGCCCTTCTTTGGGATTGGGATGCAGACTGATCTTCTCCAATCCTCTGGCCACTGCTGAGTTTTCCAGAGTTAAGTGTAACTATGTATGTTCTTAAGTTTCCTTTTAGATTCTATTGTTGGGAATTTGAAACACAAAGATCCGCCCCCTTTATAGAAGCACTTTGTCCTGGGGCTGTCTTTTAGACATATCCCTCACAAAGCAGCTTACATAAAATAATCACAAAGTACAAAAGAACAATACTAAAAACCGTTCCATTCACAAACAAAAGGAAATGCAGCCCAAAGCCCCAATACATAACTCAGGTGCATTATATAAAGAAAGAAACCTAGAAATACCTTAAAACCAATATCAGACCAGCAACACTATATATATATAGAGAGAGAGAGAGAGAGAGAGAGGTTCTGAAAGCTCAATGGACTCTGGAATGCCTGCCTTGTGGGGGCCTTTTCACAAAGACATCTTGCCATTTACTGTGTTAGTTTTACTGGTTATCATGCTGGTGCTTCTGTTCTGGTTTCTAACCCTCATTTTACGCTTCAGCACCTTGTTGTGTTATGGAAATGAGATTTTTTTTGTTCCAAATATCGCCACGTCACTCCAAATTTTAAACAGTGTGTATGCCAGGATACCGGCCCAAATTTTGTTACCTGAAATTACAGTGCAAAACTCACAATTTTCTGAGTTAAATCAGCTGCAAGTGATTCCCCCCCCCCCCGGAAACAATAAAATTAGTGGAAATTAGGGCTAACCTTCTCCTAGATTCCACTAGACTTCCAGATGTGACTTTTATGTGACAGAGCACATAAAATGTGGAAATTAACAGGTAAGGAAATGTTGGGGAGTGAAATAAAGTGCTGCCTGAACGAAGCATACAGAGTAATTCTTAGTGGGTGGAAATGCACTTTAAATGGATGGTGTTCATGCAGACTCTATCCAGTGTTTCCTAAACACTGAATTCCTTCTTCTTCTCCAAGTGGTTGCGCTCTGGGTTTTGTGGAGTTTCTCCTGTCCCTCACTTGTCCAAATTGGTGGAGTTCTGTAGCCATTTATCTAGAGAGACCACTCCACACAGCAATTATTGGGTGAGAGTTTGGCTTCTTATTGCATTGAAAGAAACACAACTCTCAGCAACTTGTCATCACAGAAGCACTGCTTGTCCAAAGCTGGTGGTTATGTATACCCTCTGCATAAACAATAAACAAGGCAATTTAAGACAACCAGTTGTGTTACAAAAGCCGTGGTGGGCTCAAGTCAATTTGCCGCAAGAGCTTTAATTTAGCTTTTCTTTAAATCAGTCTAGGGACACTGAGGAGACAAACAGTACACTGTGGAAGTATTTAGCATGCTAATGATATAAGAGAGTTGGCAGAGAACCAGACAGTATTTAACAGGTCTAAGCAACCATACTCTGCTAGTCTTCTCAATGATGTTCCAGATTCTGCCAGACTCTCCCTATGGCATACCAAATTTTGTCAAAATGACCCATCAGGTCAATGGCTGCCCTTGTTTTGCCCTTTACCCACCAGATTTCTTCCTGATCCACCCCTGACTGGATCAGTTTCAGTCTAGCTCCATATGCCATGCTCTGTCCTCTGCACCTAAGATTGATTCCACATTTTAGCACCCCCAACACATTAGTTTTCTACAATCAGCTAGAAGATTGCATTTTTACCTAGGCATGCTGATGCTTCTATTTCTGGCTTTTTCCGTGGCTTGTTGGCACTCAACCACCCAAATTTGCTATTAGAGGGAATGATTGTTTCTGTTCACACTTTGCAGAACTCTCAGATCCTATTCATTTAAAAAAATAACTTTTCTCCCCTTCCTCTTCCACATGCCATTCTTCCCATCTTTATCCACCTTCTGTCACACACAGTTGTCCTACTTTTTATTATATTAACACACACCCTCCCTTTTGCTAGTAACTTGGGGAAAATAGCTTCTGCCTTGTTTTCAACTCTTTTTCATATATTTTCTCTTGGCTTCTATAAGTTCAGGGCTCTTTATTCACATTCCGACTCATGGAGAATGAGTGGGGCACTGCCCCACCAAATTCAGTTTGTCCCTCTCACTTGTCTACCTCCTTGCTAACAACCAGCCTAAGCAGTGGCCCTGGCTGTCACCTTCCTTCTCCTTAGTCTCAATGTTGCCTTTGTTGTTGTTGTTGTTCAGTCGTTTAGTCATGTCCGACTCTTCGTGACCCCATGGACCAGAGCACACCAGGCACTCCTGGCTTCCACTGCCTCCCGCAGTTTGGTCAAACTCATGCTGGTAGCTTCGAGAACACTGTCCAACCATCTCGTCCTCTGTCGTCCCCTTCTCCTTGTGCCCTCCATCTTTCCCAACATCAGGGTCTTTTCCAGGGAGTCTTCTCTTCTCATGAGGTGGCCAAAGTATTGGAGCCTCAGCTTCACGATCTGTCCTTCCAGTGAGCGCTCAGGGCTGATTTCCCTAAGAATGGATAGGTTTGATCTTCTTGCAGTCCATGGGACTCTCAAGAGTCTCTTCCAGCACCATAATTCAAAAGCATCAACTCTTTGGCGATCAGCCTTCTTTACGGTCCAGCTCTCACTTCCATACATCACTACTGGGAAAACCATAGCTTTAACTATACGGACCTTTTCAGCAAGTAGGAGCATGGGAACAGAGCCAGAATCAATTGGCTTTACCTGTTATGGGTTCTGGTGCCACCTACTGCTGGCCTCCTGCCTTCTGTGCAACCATTACCTCTGGACACCAGCGTCTACTGATTCCGATATAACTTTGCAGATTTGCTTTGTCCCTCCATGCTTATTGCTATCAATATTTGCAGATGTCAATTGGTGAGGTTAATTTAGGATGCCTCATCCTATACCACTTTTTGTGTCCTCTAGATTGCATCCAAACCATTTACGTAGTATATGTAAATTCTGTTCATGTCTCCACAGAATTAACATCTGTTGAATTCAATGGGACTTAGTCCCAGGTAAGTATTTACAGGAACACAGACTGATTAGCCTTGCTAAGGCTGCAATCTTATGCACACCTGAGTAAGCCCAATTGAACACAGTGGCGCTTACCTCTGAGTAAACACACATAGATTTGCATGATAAGACACTGCATTCCCTTGTTCCTCTCCTTACTTAAGTTGCAACTTGCTGTTTTAATCCTGTACGGCTGTGATAAAATCCAAGGACCAATGGCTGTGTGGTACAAACAGATTCTTCCATAGCCACATAGAGTAAGTATGACCAGCTCTTCTCTTTACCAAATCCAAGGGTACTTTCAAGAAGGGGCTTAATTTGCAAATGGGTCACTGAGATATTGGAAATGGGTCATTGGCAACATGTGTTCCTCCCACTGCCTTTATTGGATTTCCCCCAGAAAGGGAAAATCTGGATTAAGTGGGGGGAAACTAGGGGCTGGCATTTTCATACCAGTGATGTTGTGAGATCAGTGCAAACAAAACAAAACCCTTGCATGCATGAGGAGCACTGATCCCAAATTAAACATCTGGAAGTACCCTAAGAGTCTGAGATGATGCTCATTTACCTCCTCTTATAGAAAGTAAGATATTAGAAGAAAGTCTGGTGGAGGAACAAGGTGGGGTGGGTGTGCAAGAGCTGCTTCCTCTGTCCAAACTTTGCGGGTAATTCTCTTGTTTGCTTCCAAGCATAAGCTGGAGAACATGAGTAAAAAGTACTGTATGCAGGATGCTAGTGGAATATTGCTAGTTGTAAACTTCCCATTCACGGAGAGCTCTCAAGGTGGTAAAAACTTGATAGCAAAATGCAAAAATGAAACACCAGCAATAAGACCACAATAGCACAAGAATGCCGTCTCAAAACAACAGTACAGTGGTCTTGTTCACCATCATATGTTGAACAGAATGGATGTGCTTCCAGCAGGAGATGAAAGGATGTGAACGAGGGGGAAGAGTTTATCTCCAAAGGGATTCACTAATGGTGTGTTGCCCCATTAGCTCAGTCCCTACCTGTCCACCAGTCCACATGGAGGCACTGGTTGTCAGCTTCCTCCTCCTTATCTCATTGTTGCCTTAGAGAACTCTGCAGGGAAGAAGATGGGGACAAAAGTAGAATCGCAGCTGGCTCTACATATCAGTGGCTCTGGCTTCCACCTCCTGTTGGCCTCCTGCCTTACCCCTACCAGCCCTAATGAACACCAGCCACTACTGACTGAGAGGGAATTCCACAGACAGCCCATGCACGGTCCTCCATAATTTCTGCACAGTATTGAGAAAGTCCACCTTGAGACTTATCTCTGATTCCTGTATCGGACTGAAAGAGACCCAATGTGGCTTGCTTTCTAATTTGTGGTGGTAGTAATGCCTCTATGATCAGCTTCATGCTTCTTTCCGCTCCAGCACCACACTAATGGCAATGCTGAACCAGTTTGTGAGTTATGAACCGGCAAACATCTGGAGGCAGTGAGGGGACGAATGCTTCATGGCCCAAAACATGCTGAGTATTTTGCTCTTGCGCATGGTACCATATGCATGGAAAGCCAGATGCAATGTGTGCTGTGAGTAGTCACTTGTAGTGTGAAATGAATTTCCTTCGATTGCATTAGCTAAATGTTTCATAACAATGAGGGCAGACTAGAGGAAGCTGCCTTGTGGTATGTTCTTGTGTAAAAGTGGGATTCTGCTATTGAAATGCCTCCACTTGAAGAAAATATAGAACCAAATGCTAAGGACTTAAAAGACATGCAAGCTTTCAAGCTCCACATGACTTTTAATAAACTTGTATAGAGAGGTAGCCAAATTAAGGGGGGTTGGTGGGTGGTAGAAAGAAGGTCAAGCGTTGATAGGCCCATTTCCCATATCTTTCAGAGCACTGGTGGTGCAGACGTACAGTACAGAAGCTGTACAGAAGCTTCTTCTTGCAGGCTTTAGGAGATATCACCCTCATCTGCCTCTCTCTCTCTCTGCACACTACAGTGGTACCTCAGATTACAGACTCCACTAACCCAGAAATGGTACCTCAGGTACCTTTGCTTCAGGATGAGAACAGAAATCGTGTTCCAGTGGCGTGGCAGCAGCAGGAGGCCTCATTAGCTAAAGTGGTGCTTCAGGTTAAGAGCAATTTCAGGTTAAGAACGGACCTCCAGAATGAATTCAGTACTTAACCCGAGGTACCACTGTATTGTGAGTCAGTGTGGTGTAGCCGTTTGAGTGTCAGACTACAACCTGGGAGACTTTGGTTCTCATCCTCATTCAGCCAGGAAGCTCACTGGGTGACCTTGGGCCAATCACTGACTCTCAAACAGACCTCACAATATTGTTGTGGGAATTAAATTAGGAAGGGGAGATTAAATTAAGAAGGGGAATTAAATTAGAAGAGCATGCTACCTTGAGCTCCTTGGGGGAAAAGGCTTGGTATAAATGTAAACAAACAAACACACATTTAAAGTATCCTCACACCACTTTAAACAGCCATGGCTCTCCTCCACCAAGAATCCTGGGAACTGCAGGATGCTGAGAGTTGTTAGCAGACACCTATTCCCTCATGGAACTACGGTTTTTAGAGTTCCCTGGGAAGAGGGGTTGTTTGTTAAACCAGTCTGGGAATCGTAGCCCTGTGAGAGGGCCCTGTGAGAGGAATCGGGATCTCCTAACCATTCTGTATATAGTTCTCAGGATTCTTTGAGGGAATCAATGACCATTTGAAGTGGTATGATACTGCTCTAATGTAGAGTGGAGGAGGGGCCCACCATTGCTGTTTTGTCATGGGGTTAACTTGAATTCTCATGTGGACCCCACACACTTTGCATACCCCAGAACCTGTTGGTGCTCCAGTCCTAGAGAAATGAACAGGGAGCATCTGTCATGGGCTCTGCTTGTGCTTTTACAAAAGGGATGGGGAAGCCAGTAGTCTTCCAGATGTTTTCAACTTCAGCTCCCAGCCAGCATGGAGTTGTAGTCCAACAGTATCTGGAACATCACAGGTTCCTCAACTCTGTCCTAGAGAGTGAAAAGATTCATTGTTACCCTACAATGCACTCCTTCCTGCCCAGACAACTTGTTTTGCAAGTGTCTCCAAGAATTGTCCTACAGGAAGATGAGGAAAGAGCAGCCACAAGTGGAAGAACTGTCTATTGCCCCTCTCTAAGAAAGATGGGCTTTGGACAACAGGGAAATGGATTGTGCAGGTATGTTTTGTCAAATGCTTTCATGACATGGTGCTTCTCTTGAAAATATTTTGCCCGTATCTTTAGGGAGCTTGGGGGGTGGCAGGGGGAGAGAAATAAAACTCATGTGTTCATAATTTTAGAAGTCCCTCAAGGGAGCTGGCCTCTGGCAGCATGACTAAAATGGATGTTCTGGTTGAGAACGGGGCATTGCAGATGGAGGAATGGTAAAGAACAAAGCATCTTGGAAGCCCCTTGGTTATGCCTCTGGGGAGGTAACCCCAGCCTGTCTCTGTCACCATTCTAGCATGAATAACTAGGAAACTAATTAACAGTGGATGCAAATAATGAACATCTGTGAAGCCAGACAGCTTTGCCCCAGGAAGACGGTGAGAGAGGACTCCAAAGCTGAGGGGTAAACTCTGGTGGTGTTTGACAAATGTTCTTTTTTCAAACGATTAAGCCGAACTCTGGATTGACAATTAACTGCACTTTTGGAGAGACCGACGTCGTTCTAATTTTGTTATCACATCTCCCGCATATCAAACCCAAAAGGCTGTACAAGAAGAAACAAAACTGTGCTCTAGGTCAATAATTCATTACACAGAAACATCATACCGCTCTTTGGGAGGATGTTTGTGGGGAAGGGCGATGGTGAAAAACCCAGAGAACAAGAGGACTCGGAGGACACTGAAACTCATTGAGCGTGTAGCAATTTTTTAAAACGTCAGCAACATCACTGCAGAAAAGTTCCAAGGGAACACGCTTTTGCATACACAATACTTCGCATTTCAGTATTTGTGCAGTGAAGTTTGGTCCATTAGAGCAGTGTTTCCCAACCGGTGTTCCGCGGCACACTAGTGTGCCGTGAGAAGTTGGCTGGTGTGCCGTGGGAGGGAGGCGGGCGAGTCGGGCGGTGAGAGGCGGCGGCGGCGAGGATCCGCGTCGAGCCAGGGGCGGCTCCGCGGTGGTGGTGCCGAGGTTTCTCTCTCCATTCTCCCCTCACACACACACAGGATCAGCTGACAGGACCCAGCCAATGGGGCGGCGGCGGGGCAGCGCATGCAAAAGGGAGGAGCGCGAGACAGCGGACGAGGAGGAGGCCGGCATGTCCGGGCAGCAGCAGCAACAACAGCAGCAGCAACTCCCGGCGACGGCTCCTCAAGCCCCGGGCAACCCTACTCCCTCACCGGCCTCGGCCGCCCTCCTGCTCCACCCGCCGCCGCCTCCCCCGCCGCCGCCGGCCACCTCGGCCCCGCCGCCGCCCCCTCCTCCGCCCCCTCCTCCGCCCGCTATCGCCGCCACCACCACAACAGCCGCCGCCGCCTCAGCTGCCGCCGTCCCTCAGTCCCTCGCTTTGCTGCCTCCTCCCCCCACCCCCAAAGCTTGGAGGTTCCCCGGCAAGGGGGAGGGAAAAAAATTGAAAACTTTCACTTTCGTGCGTCCCTCCCGGCGTGACGCTGCGCGCTGATGTCACGGGGCTGTAATGGTGGTGTGCCGCGAGATTTTTTTCCTCAAACAAGTGTGCCTTTGCCCAAAAAAGTTTGGGAAACACTGCATTAGAGTAACACTCACTGAGAGATCTTGGCCCAGACACTGCCTCTCAGGGTTGTCATGAGGATAATATGGGGAGGAAGAGAACCATTTATGCCACCTTGAGTGACTTGCAGGGATGTGGGAGACATAAATGTAATAAAATAAATAAATATTCTTAGGTTAGTACTAGAACTGCCTCAATCTTATTTCTGATATGGATTCCCCAAAGCAATTCATTTCATTTAACAGAGATGTAGAGGATCTGATACGAGAAATAAATGCTGCATAGAGTTAAAAAGTAAGTGTTCTTGTTGGCTAGTAGTTTGGCATCATTCCTTTTCCCACTTGGCAGGCTTGAGGGCAGACCCTCCAACATCCCACTGATCAAAATCAGGACACTTGAGTTTTTTTGGTCCTGAACTCTTGCAGGAGCCAGCTGACTTGCACCAGAGAGCAAGGGGACATTTCAGGATCCAATCAGAAGCCAGGATGGCTTCTGTAATTCCAGGATGTCTCGCATAAATCTGGGCGGTTGAGGGGTATGTGAGGGCTTAGCCCTGGTTAAGTGGTTCTAGGTTAAGTGAACGGTATCAGTCTCTCTCTCCAGTCATTTTTGCTCTTGGCATGAATAATAACCATGTGCATTTGAAGATGATTTCAAAGGAAGATGCGAAGTCAAGAAAGGCATTCTCATACACACTGTTGACCTCTCCCTTTAATGCACTTGAGAGGTTTGGCAGCTAGGTTTTAAAGTGCTGTTTAAGGCTGTTGTGGTTTAGTGTTTGGTAGACAAACTTTCATAAATTATATCCCTGTAAAATAGAGTGTTTAGATTTGATGTCAGATAGTGTGGAATTATACCCTCAAGCCTTTATTAATCAAAGCAAATATACAGCCTTTTATGTTGTTCCAGACAGGAAAGGTCAGAGATGTGGATTCAGCCCTATCCTACACTGAGGTGCCTGGTGTTGAATACACAACCTGATCAACTGAGCAGGTCTTTATAAACTCAAAACCATCATTCCTTGACTTCAGCTGGATATGCAGCAGCAAGACAATTTATCATGGGCTAATTAAAATTGGATTATGGGTACAGAGGAGTCCGACCATTGATTCCATCTAGCTGAGTATTGTCTGCACTGACTTGCAGCTGTTCTTCAGGGTTTCTTACATGGAACAGCCCCAACCCTAACATGTTGCATGGTTAATTAACACATTTGCATCCCATCCTTCCTCCAGAGAATTCATAGCAAGGTTCATGAGGTACTCTTTTATACTCACAACAGTGCTGTGAGGTAGTGTGTCAGGCCCAATGTCATTCAGCAGCCTTTATTGTACATACACGCAACCTAAACTAAAATACAGGTCACTGCCGTAAACTGCTTTTACCTTGTATTTTTGTTCAGTCCCTCCCCCCCCCCCCCGTTTTAAATAAAAATGAGCAGGGTCTTGAAATTTGGAGCCAGAGTCAGCTTCAGTTTTACGTTGATTGTTAATTGTTTTACTGTTCCATTTTCAGTGGACTGTTTTTATGTAGAGCTGCAAATAATTAAGCAGCGTAGAATTCTTTCAAATAAAGAAACATAGTTTCCATGAATTCCAATGGGTCATCAGCTTATTCAAATCCATAGTATGCCAGGCTTGCACTCTGCTCCCCTGATGGTGAATACTGATACTGATTTTGTCGCCAGTGTTTCACACTTAGGAATCTAACGGTAACTATCCAGCTTTCCACTCACCTGCCCAGCTCTTCCCAATCCAAGTCCAAACAAAAACCCACCAAAATAATTGGCACTTCCCAATGACAAGTGTATCTAGAGCAGTGTTTCCCAACCTTTTTTGGGCAAAGGCACAGTTGTTTGATGAAAAAAATCTCGAGGCACACCACCATTACAGCCCCGTGACGTCAGCGCGCAGCGTCACGCCGGGAGGGACGCGCGAAAGTGTAAGTTTCAATTTTTTTCCCTCCCCCTTGCCGGGGAACCTCCAAGCT
Source organism: Podarcis bocagei (assembly GCF_964188305.1). Taxonomy (NCBI): domain Eukaryota; kingdom Metazoa; phylum Chordata; class Lepidosauria; order Squamata; family Lacertidae; genus Podarcis; species Podarcis bocagei. Next base: position 33,777,647 of record NC_138126.1, read on the forward strand.
TTGGGGGTGGGTGGGGGAGGAGGCAGCAAAGCGAGGCAGGAAGGAGAGCGCGGCTTGGCTGGGTGAGCTTTGGCAGGGGCAGGGAATGAGAGCCGCGAGGCGGGCGCTGCGGACGGAGGCGCTGCCCGCCGAGCTCGCAGGCAGCCAGGCAGGCAGACGGCGAGAGCCCCGCGCTGGGCGGCCTCTCCTCGCCGCCGCCGCCCCGCCTCTCGCTGCCCGACTGGCCCGCCTCCCTCCAGGCAACATCTCGCGGCACACCAGGCAACATCTCGCGGCACACTAGTGTGCCGCGGAACAGTGGTTGGGAAACACTGATCTAGAGATCTCCACAGTCCACCAGAAATACTAGTCTTAGCAGTACTTAAAAACTGAGCCTGTGCCAGCCACACAAAATGCCCTTTGCTGATCTATCTTCATTTATTTATTAAAATGTTTATCAGTTGCAGTTATTTTTGAAGAGACTCTGGCTTTCTGAGGTTCTGACCTGGAGAGACTTTGGCTTTCTAGGCTTAGAAGGACCACAGCAAGTGAGGTTCAAAGGCCTTGATTTATGTTCTGTGGCCCTTCAGAAACATTAACCCAACACTAATGAATCAGCTGGATCAGATTATATTGTCGTAGGAAGACATGGATCACAGCTGAAAATCTTCACAATTTTGATGCACAAAAAGAGAACATCTGTATGGGATTTAGGGTGGCTATGTGTCCTCTTTTACAAAGTACAGGCCTCTTTTTGAAGGCATCCTTTATTTAAGCCTTCTTCAACCTTGGTTCACCAGATGCTGCTGGATGTTGTTGGACTACAACTCCCATAATCTGTGACCATGGGCTCAGTTGGCTGGGGATGTCTGGTCCCAGCCTAATTTTAAAAGCCAAAAGTGGGATGGACAGGGGCCTTGGAGTCACCCATAAACATTAGTACTTGGACATCAGCCTGAGCAGGCACACCCAGGGGACCTGATCACCCTCTTCCCCAGTATGATGAGATGTACTGTCTTTCTATTTCAATTATAGTCCTTATCTCTACACATACACCAACATAAGCAAATTCTAATGCAAATTGGTGTTTTCTTTCATTGGTGATGCCCACCGCAAAAGGACTGCACTTATTTCTGAAATATTTATGAAATAAATCCTTGCTCAATTTCTAGGAATGTGTCTTTTGTAGCAGGGATGTTGAGGTACTTGAGAAAGAAGTGTGTGCAGGTACTCTCCCGAGGCTGAAGCTGTAACAAATGCTTCCATTTAATATTAGCCGTCTTGGTGAGAAACAAGGCAAATGGCTCTTTTACACGTCTTGCGATCATGTAGTGGAGAAAAAAAGTTTATTTTCTTTCATTGGCAAACAGCTAATGAGATTAGGCAAACAGAGAAACCTTTGCTTTAGCCTCTTGAATATTTAGTATGTTTGCACATTTTGGCAAAAGCAATATTTTCCTTTCTCTGTGGGTTTGTCTGCTGTTGTAAATACATATTGCGTGGCATGGCATTCCCCCCCCCTTTCCCCAATCACTTCCCCCAACATGCCTCATTTCCCAGCCTCATTCACATTCATTTGCAAATTAATTAGTTTAAACAATCCTGCCCACACATCTTTTTCATTTCAGAGTCACAATGCGCAGGTGACCTCTTTGGTCAGGTGCTTCAATCACATGGCACAAATAATTAACAATAAAGCTTGTGGGTCTCTCCCACTGAGAAAAGAAGATGGATTTGAAAGGGGGTTCATTAATAACTTCATCCCCCCCCCGTATCTCAAAATTCACAACTGAATTCAAAACTGTCCTAAAATGGATCCATAAACTTAACCTATATTGAAATATGAGGAAGTCAAATTCTATGAAATATGAGGAAGGCAAATTGCAGGCTTTGGAGGGGGCCCTGATATCTTTAAATCAGTGAAGAAGGACTCGGTAACTCTTCATATGTTGTTGGACACCTGGAACCAGCATGGCCCTTGGTCAAGGATGATGGGATTTGTAGTCCAACAACATCTGGAGGGTCGCACATTCCCCATCCCAGTAGCATATAAAGAAGTATTTTGCTACTAGGCTTGACAATTCTTAGCAGTATAGCTAAGACCGGGTCTTAATAACCTCCTTTGAGCATTTTAGAAGAGGACAATAATCTGAAGCTAAATTCCACATGTTTCAGATGTTTAGAGATGAGTTTTCAACAGCCTGGCCTTTTCCATATCACTTGGTGTTATGCCTGTATAGGGCACTGAATCATCCATCAAGGACATAAACGGTGCCTTTTTAATCAGTGAATGCCCTTGAGCTTCCTATTTCTGCACACCAGTTTGCTCATTTACTACTCTCTCCCCCCACATTGTCAATCTGTTAGCCTCTATTTGCTCTGGCCATGGTTATGATGGAAGAATGCTTGTACTGGACACAATTCAGTGAAACTGCAATTACTGTATTGCACCTACTTAGTTTGCCATATTATATTGTCACTCTGTGTTTGTGTGTGTGTGTGAATGTCATGGTCTCCAGCCTCAGACCCACAGGTTTGCATAAAATTTGCATATGCTTTGTGTCATATGAACATTTCTGTCCTTTTTTGCAGCTGAAGTGGAGGGCCCAAAGGCTAAACCTAGGGCTGGTGCTATGATGAGGCAGTGAGTGACATGTGGCCTGCCCTGTACCTCCTATGCTAGCCTGCTCCCTCAAGTGCAGTGGAAGACACTATCCTTTCACCAGGATTGGAGTAAGATTCAACTGCTAGTCCAATTGGCTTCTGTATGTGCCTTGGGGAAGGGTGCCATCTTGCCCTTTGCCTCAGGCAGCAAAATGTCTTGAGCCAGCCCTGGCTAAACCTGTTGAACTCTGTCAGAAATTTTGTACCTGCTTACCTAGGAGTGGAGGGATGTGGGTGGTGCTGTGGGTTAAACCACAGAGCCTAGGACTTGCTGATCAGAAGTTCGATTCACTGGGTGAGCTCCCGTTGCTCGGTCCCAACACCTGCCCACCTAGCAGTTTGAAAGCACATCAAAGTGCGAGTAGATAAATAGGTACTGCTCCGGCGGGAAGGTAAACAGTGTTTCCGTGCGCTGCTCTGGTTCACCAGAAGCGGCTTAGTCATGCTGGCCACATGACCTGGAAGCTGTATGCCAGCTCCCTTGGCCAATAAAGCGAGATGAGCGCTGCAACCCCAGAGTCGGCTACGACTAGGGGTCCATTTACCTTTGCCTTTAAGTTCAATATGCAGTGAATTCTTAATGCCTCTTTCCAAAGTTTTCACATTTTGCGGGGCCTGGATGGCTCAGCTGGTTAGAGTGCGGTGCTGAGCCCAGTTCAAGGTGTTGGTGCTTTCCTTTAAAGCCCTAAGAGATTGGAGCCCAAATGTTTAAAAGAGAGCCTCCTCTCATACCAACATGGTAAATCCTTCTCCATACTCCATGTACGGAAGACATATATTACATGTGGACAAATAAACAAGAGAGACTTTTCTATGGTAATCCCAAAGCTATGGAACACCTTCTGCAACGAGGCTGTCTTTGTGAGGACTGATACTGGGTTAAAACTTCTTTATCTGCCCAGTCATTTTTAAAAGAATGCATTTTCAACAAATTGAACAGTTTTATTCCTCTACTGTGGTTTAATATTTAATATTGTAGTATTTTATTGCAATTTTTCAATTCTTATGTGTATTACCCTGAAATACATTTTGGGATTAAAAGTGTGGTTTCTATTTATTTTATTTTATGGCCATTGTTTGTGGCTCTTTTATGTTGCCTTCCTGCATAAATAATAATTTATTCCTACACTGGTGCTTCGTGATAGCTGTGCGCTGAACCGAAGAAAATACTCTTCATTCCAAAAGCGACTGCAAAGCTAACGGATATTAGCATCAAATGTTGATCTATCTTTCTATCTGGTTGTTGCCGGCATTAGTCATACTCAGAGTAAACCCATTGAAATTAATTGGCATGACTAACTTAGGGTTATGAATTTCAGCAGGTCTGCTCTGAGTATAAATTAATTCGACGCAACCCCACAACATATCCAGCTATCTGTTCTTTATGGAAATTTTTGAAATTAACACAAACTTCAGAGCATTTCATTGGTGTGTCGTCCTTCTTTCTTGGAGGAAGCAATAGATTCTGCAAAAAATGAGTGGCAAGCTTTTTCATTTTAAAAAACGAGAGTAGACCGTTTGAAATGAATGAACATGATTAAGCTAGGTTCATTAATTTCAATGAGTGAAGCTTAGTTGAACATCACCCAGATTTATGATAGTGCTGCTGGCTCATTGCTGCCCAAGGGTCATAGAAACATGTCTCGCAACACCTGTTGCTGGAGAACAACGGTGGGAGATGGATTTTGCCTATATGTTCTGCTACCTATAGTTGGCAACTACAGTGGTTCCTCGGGTTAAGAACTTAATTCGTTCCAGAGGTCCGTTTTTAACCTGAAACTGTTCTTAACCTGAGGTACCACTAATGGGGCCTCCTGCTGCCGCCACATGATTTCTGCTCTCATCCTGAGGTAAAGTTCTTAACCCAAGGTACTACTTCCGGGTTAGCGGAGTCTGTAACCTGAAGCGTCTGTAACCCAAGGTACCACTGTATAGGAAACTGGATGCTGGACTAGATAGGCTTCCAGCCTCATCTGGAAAGACTTTTCTTACGCCGTTTGTTATTATACCTTTATGGCTTCAATTAAATGCATAGCATTTTTCTGTCTTGAGGACGTGCTGGCTCAAGCCAAAGACCCAAGTCACAGTGGCGAAACAGGTGCCTGTGGGAACTGAGTGAAACAGCATTCTCCCCACTTGTGATCTTCAGCAACTGGCATTTAGAGGAAAACTGCCTCTGACACTGGAAAGAGGAACACAGCCATCATGGCTAATAGCCACTGATAGTCTCAACCTCCGTGAACTTGTCTCGTCTTCTTTAAAAACCATCCAGTTGATGGCCATCTTGTGAGAGGGAGGTTGTGTGGTAAAGGTAAAGGACCCCTGGACAGTTAAATCCAGTCAAAGGCGTCTATGGGGTGTGGCGCTCATCTCACTTCAGGCCGAGGGAGCCGGTGTTTGTCCACGGACAGCTTTCCGGGTCATGTGGCCAGCAGGACTAAACCTCTTCTGGTGCAATAGAACACCATGATGGAAACCAGAGCACACAGAAACACCGTTTACCTTCCCGCTGCAGCAGTACCTATTTATCTACTTGCACTGGTGTGTTTTCAAACTACTAGGTTGGCAGGAGCTGGGACAGAGCAACAGGAGATCAATCTGTCACGGGGTTTCAAACAGCTGACCTTCTGATCAGCAAGCCCAAGAGGCTCAGTGGTTTAGACTACAGTACCACCCGCGTACACATATACTGGCTTAAAATGCAGCTAGGTTGTTCCTGTTTGGTTTGAAGGCTGCTTGGGAGAAAATGAATCAAAACACTGTATTTCATAATAAATTACAAAATAGATATAGATAGTGGCTAATGTCATGTGCCAGTGTGGTGTAGTGGTTAAGAGCGGTAGTCTCGTAATCTGGGGAAGCGGGTTCGCGTCTCCGCTCCTCCACATGCAGCTGCTGGGTGACCTTGGGCCAGTCACACTTCTCTGAAGTCTCTCAGCCTCACTCACCTCACAGAGTGTTTGTTGTGGGGAGGAAGGGAAAGGAGATTGTTAGCCGCTTTGAGACTCCTTCGGGTAGTGATAAAGCAGGATATCAAATCCAAACTCTTCTTCTTCTTCTGTAGGGGGTCCTTGACGCAGAGTTAACAGGAGTGTGCAAGCAGCCTAAATTCTGTAGTTTAAGTGTGTCAAGGAGTACTTCTTTCTGTTCTGAATCTTCCAACATCCCATGAAGATTGGATGGCCCAGAGATCTAGCATTTGTTGGAGTTTGTTAAAAATATTGCGGCAGTGTTCAGAAAGAAATAATCTGGTTGCAAGGATAAGGAACAGTTTGTTTCTGAAGGCAAACAAGGCCATTCTAAACACAGGCTTTGAACGCAGCCAAGATGGAGTCAAGAAGTTAACATTAGTACATGCTGGCTCATACACACACTGAACTTTGAGAAGAAGCAGGAAGGAAGTAAATCCTGAAAGGAAATTATCTAGCAAATAGTTACTAAAAGAGAAGCAATCGGTGAGGAGGAAAAGGTTGACTTTCTTTCTGTCACCCCACATCGGTCCAAGTAGCTTATTGCAAGCGTTGTTGTTTTACTCCCAACATTGTTACAAGATGCTGTTATGCGTAATCTACAAAAAAAGAACAGTTTTCTCCCTATCCGATTTCTCCACACCATACAAAACCTTATACGCCTCTGTCATGTCTTGCTGTTGGGTCTGATCAAAACACTTTGGCCATTTCTGGCACACTTTCAAGCTGAAGCTGGCGAAATCCAACACCTGCTTTCAACTGAGTTGCCAACAGCTCATCCCTGAACAGTTTGGGTACCCTCCAGAACAGCATGGGAGGTAGTGGAAGAGGCTGAAGTAGAAAATGGGATCTTGTGAATTTGCCCTTCTGCTCATGGATGTGATGGATGCAAGCCCCCTCGAACAATAAGTCAGGAGATAACTTTGGTTAAAGATATGTGCATTTAGCATGCCATCTGATAAAGTGATGCATTTACCATTTCTGTGAGCAATCCATGGTGTCCGTTTATTGGCATGAAAACAGGACTGTAAAAAAGCTGAGGCGGTGTTTGGCAAAGGTTTAAAAGGCCTGAAATTGGCTTCAAGGGAAGATCTGTAAAACCTCGGCATTTGGCTTTTCAGTCGATGGGGCCGTTGCTAATGTGAAAGATTTAGTAGGCAAGTCTTGGAGGAGTGCTGAAATTGCTACGGCTAGGCATTCCTTGTAACGAGGACTAATAAGAAAAGTAGATTTTCCCCATGTTCACTGGAATGATTAAGCTCCGTCATTTGCGGCTGAGGTTTTATTTAAAGCTCTGTCACAAGCCATAGACTTAGAAAAGCAGCAGGTTCTATCATTTCACTTTAAAGCCATTCTTTTTTAAAACGGGGGGGGGGGGAGAATATTTCAAAATTGGATTATTTCAATTGTTGGCATTTTCCGGGTGCTAATTCCTCGTCAAAGCAGTGCTTTATTAGGTGTGGTTCCCTGCTAAGCTTCTTACCCATGCTTCCCCCCCACCCCACCCCTTGGCTGACTACATTAAAGGTGCCTTTGAATGATTGAACTTGACATTGTGGACAATCTCATCTTTAGCGCTACACAATTATATGTTCAGATATGATTTAATTCGTGTCATTGCCAATTGATGTTGATGGCATAGAAGTGTTCGGCACCTGTAAAAATCACAGCCTCAAGAGATCTGTGTCAAGACAGCTTCTTTCTTTGTTTTAAAAACTAGCGGTGGGAATATTTGATACTCCTATTATATTTCAATTTTTAAAAACTGGGAAATAAAAGGAGATTCATGAAGCTCTCTCTACACACACACACACACACACACACATTACTTTTGGGGAGTCACACACACACACACACACACACACACACACACACACACACACACATTATTTTTGGGGAGTCAGAGATATCCATGAGACCAGTCCAGCCATATGGAATGTTGAGCATTATCTAAGATATAAGAATGACCATTCTTTCCAATCCATTGATAAGATTGGGATTGTGTGGCTATCATTCACAAGGTAATGTGAAGGCTGTTGTCATATATATTGACACCCATCCAACTTAATAGGATTGATTTCTAAGAAGAGATGTGTAGGGTTGTGCTGAAAACCTCATAAAGCAACACGCATTGATCATGGAAAAACATAATGTTGGAGTTCAACCAGTTTTGGAAACACTTTCACAGTTGTTATTACAAATGGATCTTTTTCTCTGGGGTAAAGTTATGGGAAGGGTAGTTGGTTCTGTATGTTAGAAACAAAAGCCAGCTGTGGATGATTGGCCAGCATTTGTTACATCACCAATACATACTCTCCTCCAATTTTCACAGCAGTTTTACAACCAAATGTTACAATTGTTTCCATTTTGAGGGGAAAGACACATCCCTGGCTATTGACCATGTTGGACAAGGCTAATTGGAGTTGGAGACCAGCAGCATCTGGGGCAGAGGGAACTGTGTTGGCTATCCCTGTACTAGAATCTAATTAATCAGATGCATAAATTAAGCCCTGTTTGAGCAGGTGCAAAACTCTTTGATCTCCTCCCACATATATGACAACTCAGCTTACAGTGTAGATATGTGCGGTTTCACAGCCTCCGCTATTTTCAAATGTTTCCTGCAACAATGAAGACTAGAAACCTTATTTTTAAAATGATTAGCCAGATTTGATATTAGGAGTTATGCTTTATGTAAGGAATACACAGGCTATGAATCTTTAATCTGCCTGAATGGTAAAGTATAAGGGATTATGTTCCAGCAGCACAGATCTCTGTGCGATGCCTTTATATTTCGGGCTGCAAAGGTTTCTACCTTTGACTCCCAAGATCATTATTTTCGTCCCTGGTGTGGTGCATTATGCATTTATAAAGCAAAGGCCAGAATTTGATGTGTGACTCCTACTTGTTACAGAAGTGATCCCATCAAAATGTCTCATGGGGAATGGGATATGGTGGCTGTTCTGTGCCACTTAATGAAATCGGTCCATTTTGCGATGCTTTTAATTGAATTGAAGTTGTCAGCTCACATATCCCTGGAACAGCGAGGAGCCCAAACATGTTAATCAGAAAGGTCTACCATGGTAATTTGTCTGTTGCTCACAACACGATAGCCTGCAATCAGTGTTGTAGTTGATAGACTAGTGAAAGGCAGTTTTGGTTTACAACATCATTTTATACTTCCCTGCCTTGTCAAATCAAATGTCAAAAAATTATAAAAGAGAAAGCCAGGGACGCAAGATTTGCAACCCACCAAGTCTATGCATAACTTGCCCATGTCAGTGACAGATCATTCAACTGTTCTAATTTATTCTAGCCTGCTAACTTTAGGGCAAATTTTATATTTAAATTACATTTTTCATACAGGCGGGTATATTTTATATGCACGTTTGACGTACAAAGGGAGCACTATAGATGAGTAATGGGATGGCAGAAATAAAAAATGAGCAAGCTTGTCACAGCATTGGCCCATTGCTGCTGCTTTTTAAAAATGTAATATGAAAAGCATCTCTGAGGCTAATTTAAAATAAATGTCCCTGCTTTCCACAATGAGGCTTTTGACATGTATACCAACAGCTAACAGTTTGAGACATGCGCTGTGCTATTAAGACAAATTGTCGGTGGTATTTTACTGCCAGGGTTGACTTGTGTAATTATTAGAGTTCCCTTGGTCCTTGAGCCTAAGATACGAATAAAATCCATATTAAAAATTACACAAATAAGAATTGTGATATACAATGCTTTGCTGAAATAAAAAAATTCCTTCCAGTAGCACCTTAAAGACCAACTAAGTTAGTTCTTGGTATGAGCTTTCGTGTGCATGCACACTTCTTCAGATACGGCGCAGGCAGACCAACACGGCTACCTATCTACTAATGCTTTGCTGAGTTTATTTATATGTTGCTTTTCCACATTAAACACTTCCCAAAGCACCATACAATAAACATTAACTTATTCTCAAAATACATAACATGTTTTTTGGGGGGAAGGAAGAGGAGATTGTGATAAAACATAATTCAAATAAGATAAAACCAACAATTCAATAATTGGGGAGGATAAATCCAGTATTATAGTAGCTTATGCCTTGAAACCAAGGATTTGCTGACAGGCACATCCTGTAAATGGAGTTCTGCTAATAAGGTAAAGGTAAAGGACTCCTGGATGGTTAAGTCCAGTCAGAGGAGACTATGGGGTTGCGGCACTCATCTCGCTTTCAGGCTGAGGGAGCCGGCATTTGTCCACAGACAACTTTCTGGGTCATGTGGCCAGCACGACTAAACTGCTTCTGGAGCAATGGGACACCGTGACAGAAACCAGAGCACAGGGAAACGCCGTTTACCTTCCCGCCACAGCGGTACCTATTTATCTACTCGCCCTGGCATGCTTTTGAACTGCTAGGTTGGCAGGAGCTGGGACAATGCTACAGGACCTCACCCCTTTGTGCAGATTTGAACCACCAACCTTCTGATTGGCAAGCCCAAGAGGCTCAGTGGTTTAGACCACAGCACCACCTTTAGTTCTGCTAATGGGGCTCTGCCATCAGCAGAAGGGTAGCTGGTTTTCTCCACTGATCCCTCCATGTCCCCTCAAAAAACAGTTCTAGAGGGTTTAAGTGCACCATGAAAAGCAGTGCAATGGCCTGCAGGGGAGGGGGGAGACTAGTGAAAATTGCCACCCTCCAGTGTGAACCTCCTCTGGTTCCCAGAAGCCCTTCTGTTTCATTCCAGTTAGGATCCAAGCCAATGAAAAAAATGACTACAAAGATACAGGGGACTACAATCAAAACTAAAATACAGAAAAACAAAGCCAGCCCACACCGCAAGAGCGAGTTGTGCTGCACTCTGTGTGCCTGCAACATTCCTGGCTTAGCTACCATTCAGGGCTGGCGGGGGCTCATCACCAGGTGAGATGGTCCACAGCGAACTCGAGAGCCAGTGTGGTGTAGTGGTTAAGAGCGGTAGACTCATAATGTGGTGAACCGGGTTCACTTCCCCGCTCCTTCACATGCAGCTGCTGGGTGACCTTGGGCTAGTCACACTTCTCTGAAGTCTCTCAGCCCCACTCACCTCACAGAGTGTTTGTTGTGGGGGAGGAAGGGAAAGGAGATTGTTAGCCGCTTTGAGACTCCTTCGGGTAGTGATAAAGCAGGATATCAAATCCAAACTCTTCTTTATCTCTGGTGACAACGAAAGTGAAGCACCTGGGAGAGCAATGGTGGTAAGTCTTGCCTTCACAGAGGTGATCGACTGTATTATTAACAACGCAGCAGCAGCAACGATGTACCAGGGAAGCAGTCTTTTTGCCTGGCATTCACCGAAGAGGTTTCTCAAGAACATGGGGGAGAATTTTAATGGCATTCCCGTCCCTCTTTGGCACCCCCCACACCAAAGAAAATATGTGGTGGTCCAGCTTGTTCTTGGCCAGTTGGCCAAGCCAGCTTCCACCTCTCCGTTCCTTTTCGTCCACTTCATGATTCTCCTAGGTAGAATCTAGACACATATAAAAACCGCTCTGAAAATGCTTTTAAAAAAAATATTGAGTTTTCCGTAAGGCATCACCACCGAGTGTCACCTAAAACAAACTTAAAACGTTTTATTTGCAGCTGAATAGCTGAGTCCGTTGTCAAGAATTCGGCGTTGCTCCCCATCTCACACTTCTCTGTCTCAGAAAGTTTTTCACAGCAGTTCCCTTTCCACCTTCCCTTCGGGTTCCTGGCCTGGCTGTTTTTTCCTTCCTTTTGGTCACTGGGAACTCACCCTCACCGTCTTGAAGGGCTGGGAGCTGGGGGCACTGTTATACAGTGGTTCCGCTCCTTCCTCCTGGGCCGTGTTCAGAAAGTGGTGGTGGGGGATGAGTGTTCAGACCCCTGGGCTCTCACTTGTGGGGTGCCTCAGGGTTCTGTCCTCTCCCCCATGCTTTTCAACATCTACATGAAGCCGCTGGGAGAGATCATCAGGGGATTTGGGCTTGGTGTTCATCAGTATGCGGATGATACCCAGCTCTACCTCTCTTTCAAATCAGAACCAGTGAGGGCAGTGAAGGTCCTGTGTGAGTGCCTGGAGGCGGTTGGAGGTTGGATGGCAGCTAACAGATTGAGGTTGAATCCTGACAAGACAGAAGTACTGTTTTTGGGGGACAGGAGGCGGGCAGGTGTGGAGGATTCCCTGGTCCTGAATGGGGTAACTGTGCCCCTGAAGGACCAGGTGCGCAGCCTGGGAGTCATTTTGGACTCACAGCTGTCCATGGAGGCAGAGGTCAAATCTGTATCCAGGGCAGCTGTTTACCAGCTCCATCTGGTACGCAGGCTGAGACCCTATCTGCCCGTGGACTGTCTCGCCAGAGTGGTGCATGCTCTGGTTATCTCCCGCTTGGATTACTGCAATGCGCTCTACGTGGGGCTACCTTTGAAGGTGACCCGGAAACTACAACTAATCCAGAACACGGCAGCTAGACTGGTGACTGGGAGCGGCCGCAGAGACCACATAACACCGGTCTTGAAAGACCTACATTGGCTCCCAGTACGTTTCCCAGCACAATTCAAAGTGTTGGTGCTGACCTTTAAAGCCCTAAACGGCCTTGGTCCAGTATATCTGAAGGAGCGTCTCCACCCCCATCGTTCTACCCAGACACTGAGGTCCAGCACCGAGGGCCTTCTGGTAGTTCCCTCACTGCGGGAAGCCAAGTTACAGGGAACCAGGCAGAGGGCCTTCTCGGTAGTGGCGCCTTCCCTGTGGAACACCCTCCCACCAGATGTCAAAGAGAACAACAACTACCAGGCTTTTAGAAGACATCTGAAGGCAGCCCTGTTTCGGGAAGCTTTTAATGTTTGATGTATTATAGTATTTTAATATTTAATAAAGTTACCATGGGCCTACTCTTTGTGGGACGAGCATTGGATACAACCCTCTCCCCTTAAAATAAAAGTCCCTAACACTTTCCTACATACTATTGTCCTCTTCCAGGAGTTTCCAACGGTAGCGGCCGAAATAGAGAAATAATTTCTCTGGAAATAATTCAAATGGTTGACATGAGTAAGAGGTACAAAGGTCTTCCAAGAACATCTCTTCAACGTAGAAAAGTGTTTCTAAATTAATACTTAAATGTAAAACACTCAACACCGCCGTAAATTTAATATCCACAAAGTGTTGGCTGAACGCTATGAATGAAACCAGGGCAGAATGTTTAATGGAGTCCTTGCCAGTATACTATGCATTATCAACCATTTGAATTATTTCCAGAGAAATTATTTCTCTATTTCGGCCGCTACCGTTGGAAACTCCTGGAAGAGGACAATAGTATGTAGGAAAGTGTTAGGGACTTTTATTTTAAGGGGAGAGGGTTGTATCCAATGCTCGTCCCACAAAGAGTAGGCCCATGGTAACTTGGGCCCATTTTTTAAAATGGCTCTACTCTGAATAGAACAGATTATCTTTGCGCCACCTTGGCCACGTACATCTGATTTGAGTTATGGACCCCAACTTTGGGTCAGATTCTATCAACTGCCAATTTCTGCTTATATGTGACAGCTTGAGAGAGGGCTCTGCTAACTGAGGGACACTCTAGAACAGCCTTTCTCAGCTGTGGATCTGCAGATGTTTTTGAACTACAACTTCCATCATTGCATACCACTGGTCATGCTGGCTAGGAATGATGGGAGTTGTAGTCCAACAAACATCTTGGGACCCAAGGTTGAGAAAAGCTGCAGAAGCACCATTGTGTTGATAGAATACAAGATGTGCCACTACTCTCTTCCCTTCACCTTCGGAGGGAGGGTTGTCAAGCCTTTGTTCTTCCCATTCCATCATGTGAAATCTACTAGCAAGGAGGTCTAAGTTGGATGCTCTAAGCTTAGACCATGTAGCTTAACCAAACCATCTTTGTGTTTCTATGCGGATAATTCAGAAATTCTCACCACTTTGGAACCTCAGTCTCACTGCCTGTGTTTTCTTACAGCTGTATGGAAAAGCACATGAATTTGACCTTTGAAGAGTTTGTAAGTAAACCATTTTTAATTTACCAAACATGGTCTCTTTCTATGCTAAGGGAAGTGGGGAACCTTGGAAGCAACTTAGAAGGGGATATTACAAAGGTCTAACAGTCTACATTTCCATACTTAACTTTGCTGCACATTTTGTGATTTTAAATCTCTGCTGTGGCTCTATCACCAAAGAGTACTTGCCCCCAACCTGGATATAGGCATCCAGGAAACTCTCCTTTTATTATTATGCCTAGCATTTAACCAAAACACAAAACAAAGACGAACAATTACTTGGCTGGAGAACCGCACTAGAAAATTTGTAGAAGTACATATTTTGAAGGATGCCTGTATTTCAGCTCTTATATTGTTTTGGAAAGTGGAAATTCCATTGGCTTGCCTTTAAATGTGTACTGAATCAAATTTCTCCCCCATCCCTTGTGGCAAGAGGCAATATTTCTCTGGCTCAGGTCACACTCACAGGGAGACCCTCTGGTGACTGGAATCTATTGGGGGAAAGGCACTTTGAGCACAAAGAGAGCACTTTGCCCAAAAGAGCCTGGTACTACAACTCACATGGGAACTTGAGCAGATTGCTAATGCTCCATTGCCTAGAATCTTTACAGGTGCCTTGCCTTGAGGGCTTAAGACACAAACGCCATATCCTCCAACATGAAAATACAGTGGTACCTCAGGTTAAGTACTTAATTCGTTCCGGAGGTCCGTTCTTAACATGAAACTGTTCTTAACCTGAAGCACCACCTTAGCTAATGGGGCCTCCTGCTGCCGCTGCGCCACCAGAGCACGATTTCTGTTCTCATCCTGAAGCAAAGTTCTTAACCCAAGGTAATATTTCTGGGTTAGCGGAGTCTGTAACCTGAAGCATATGTAACCCGAGGTACGGCTGTAGGGACATTTCTCACTCACTCCCAGATGACCCTCCTTTTGCCCCATGCAGAGAATTTCAACCACCACTATACCAATGGGACACAGCAAACACCCCCTCCACTGTCCTGAGAAAAGCCCTTAATCCCAATTTTATTTTATTCTTTGGCAGATTTACAAAAAAGAAACACACACACCAACAAACTTTTTTTTGAAAGGGGCAGACACACAAAGTTTTTCTTTTTAAAAACTCCAGACTCCTTGTGCTCTGCTTTGCTCCCCCTTTTCTCCCACCCAGGGCAGCCCTGCTCTCTGCCTGCTCCTCAGGGCCTCAGCGACACAGCCTCTCCTCTTCCTCACCTGCTCTCCAGAAGCCGCTACGAGTTGCTCAAGAAAGGAGGCCAGTAGCATAGGAGGGGGGCGATGGGTGTGGGTTGCCCCGGGTGTCATCGCTGAGGGGTGGTGGTGACAAAATGGCAAAAATATGTGTTTTTGAAAAAATAACTCCTGCACCCACCGCATTGCCCTTCCTTCGCCACTGCAGGAGCACTCTCCCTTTGAGTTATTTCCAGAAACCGGAAGCATTGCTGCCTCCAAATTTGCAGGCAGAACACAGCCTTTATGGCTAGTAGCCTTCGACAGCCCTCTCCTCCATGAATCTGCCTAATCCAGAGGCCGGGGGCACTGGGCGTCACACAATGTAGTGTCAGAAAATGCTTCAGCAGTACTATCTACCTGGTAACCTGTCACCATCAGTGTGTCTGCTGGGTTTGCATCAACCAAATTCAGCCTGGTTAATACATCAGCAATTTTCTGTGCTTGGTGTACCAGAAAATTACCTGCTTGGTCCCTCTCCACCTGCAGAGAAAGATAGTTGGATACCTCACCAAGATCCTTCATGTCAAAATGCTCCTTCAGCTGAGCTAGGGTGCTTTGGTACAAAGCCTGACTCTTCCGAAACAGAAGAAGATCATCAGCAAAGCATAAACAATACAGTTTGTTTTGCCCCTCCTCTTTGACAAACACACATGGATCAGCTTTGCCTTGGTGAAAACCTAGAGAAAGCAATGTCTCTGTTAGTTTGGTGTTCCAACACCTGGCACTCTGTTTGAGACCATCTAGGGATATCTGTAGCTTACAGGCCATTCCCTTCTGTACCTTCACTCCATCAGGTGGAAGCATGTACAGCTCCTCCCCCAGAACCCCGTACAAAAAAGCCGTGTTTGTGTCATGATGTGAAACGTGAAGCTTTTCTTCTGCAGCAATCTTGAGCATAAGCGTGTTTCTCCTGAGGTGCCTGCAAGCTCCATGCTGCTTTTTCGAGCTGCACAGGGCTTATGTCTGCCCCCTGCCTCAGCTGCCCTACAGCTGAGGAGGAGGCTGCGGAGAGGCTCCACACAGAGCGCCCTGCCTTGGCTCGCCCCACCCCCATGGGCAGCTCGGTCCACCCCTGGCTGCAGGGCAAGCGCCTCACCCCAGGAACCCCAAGCAGCTAGCTACGCCGGTGGCTGTGGCAGGCCTGGAGAGGCCATGGACAGGCAACAGACTGCTTCTTGCAGCCACCTCTGCCACAGCAGCTGACAAGTGCTGGCTCATCCTCCTCCCTCAGCTCGGTGGTGGCACTGGTGGGGGAAATAGGGGTCAAATCAGGATCAAATCAGAAAGCCAGATGGCATTTGTAATTCTGGGGTTGTTCCTGGAAAATAGAGACACTTGGAGAGTATGAAATATCCAACACTCAGTTCCACCCACCCCATGTGATGGCCTGGGAATCTGATTCAGAAGTTGAATCTGAGGAGTCCCCGCCTCCAGGGCCGGCTGAGCCGGGGCAGGGGCTTGAATCTGAAGGGCCTGCACCTGTGCCGGGTCCTCAGGAGCAGACACCAGAGCTCTGGAGGTGATTGAGGACCCATTGCCTGCAGGTGCGCCTCTCCCAGCCCTGTCAGGGGAAGGTGAAGCTGCTCCTGGGTCCAGTAACCCTCCAGCCTCTCCTGAGCTGCAGAGGCTCAGGGCAGAGAGGCGGAGGGAACTAAGTGCTCTCAGGAGGAGTGCTCGCCTTAAGCCGGGACCGCCCCTGGCCTCAGAGGAGATAAAGGCCAGTCAGCCCAGTCCTAGGTTGCGGGAGCAACGACGTTGGAAACCTGTTTCTGCCAGCACCCAGACCTGTTTTTCCGGAGTTCCCGACCATGCCCAGCTTCTTGCTTTGGACCCCGCTTCCCCCTTGGTGGACAGTCTCCACACTCTCGGCCCAGGACCGGACTTTGACCACGCCTCACAGTAAACCCCCCCCCCCCCGGGACCAGCACACCCCAGCTAGTTGAAAGGTGCTTCTGGGTGCACAGACATACCTTTGGAGTACAATGTAAAATGGCATATTAAAATTGTAATATGCCCTAAGGCCTAGAGGTGGAATGAAATAACTATTGATTTATCCTCATACTTCATGTAAAAACTGGTTAAAAGTTGACTTAGAAACAAAATCATATATCTATATATCTAGTGACACTACCATAAAATAAAAAATATGCCGCAATCGTTGAGTGGTCTAACTAACTATTCGCTTGTTGCATTTGGAAACCAATGAGATTATCACCTGCTCTCTGTGAGAGAGCTTTATTAGAGAGGACTAATGCGACTCTGTTCCTTCACTACTTGGATCGTATGAAATATCATTAGTATTCTAAAGCAGTCGAGGGTAAGTGCCATTAAAATGTGGTGCAACAGACCATATCCAATAAAAAGTATCTCTGGTACATAAAATAAGTTCTATGAGTGTTTTCATTTCAGCAATTTGGATTGTTATCAAAGTCACGTAGGAATAGAGAAAACTTAGGGTAGCACTTCAGGCGCTGAATTCAGCAGACCTGATTCACGAAAGCTTAGGGCCTTAGGCCAGTATAAATGACCCTATTGGCCCGAATATAAGCCGCACCTGAATATAAGCCGTACCTTAAAAAAATTTTTTTTTGGGGGGGGGGAGAGAGAGAGAAAGAAAAAATACCTGAATATAAGCCACTCCATTCCTTGCTGCTCCTGGCTGCATTCCGGGGGGGTGGGGTGGGGACTGCACTGCGTTGCCAGCGGCCTTTCCCCTTCCTCACTCTCTCCCTTCCTGGCCTTGGGGGAGAGGACGGGGGACTACACATGGGGCAGCCCGGTTTGCCACACTCCTGGCGCTGTTTACGCCATGCTCCTGTCTGCATACCATAAGGTCGCAAATATAAGCCACATTTTAACTTTTCATGGTTGTAATTTGGGGGGGAAAGTGAGGCTTCTATTCAGGCCAATACGGTAGATAGCCTTCAAATTGCTGCAAGACTATTCATTGTTTGCATGACGGGTGATATCCATGGGTGTTAGTCATAGAGCAAATCTACTGAAATCAATGGGTCTACTAAGTATGGCTTAGTTGGCTATCACCCATAGATCTGGTCCTGGTATCATGGCATTTCAGGGTCCCACAGCAGCACAGTCCTATTTTCTGGCTGTAGATAAGTCTTTCCTCTTCATATACTGTATCTGGTTTCATCTCATTGTCCCTTTTGTCCTAACTGAGGCTCTGTGTTTTGTACAGTTTCTTTAAAATTAAACACGTCACAGACAGACATGTTATACCATTGCCTCAGCCCATCAAAGGATCTGAAAGGAGTTCAGAAGAAATACCAAAATATTATTTATGTTTCACATGAAGTCTAAAAGTTCTGTAGCAGTCAGGAAGTCTAGGAGGAAGATGCCTACTGAAAACCTATGCCAGAAAGCTGCAGTTAATTGCACCCATCATGGATAGTAAACAATGAAAGCCTTATCCTCCATAAATTTATCCAAAGTGTGCATTTGATGCATGTTTCCAGATATGTATTGTTACACACGTGCCACAGAACATGTGTGGGCACACATGTACGCGAGTCCCTTGTAACATGCTCCCTAGAGAGGCAAGTCCTGTTGTGTGGAGAAACAGCTCCACAAATGTGTGCCGAATAATACCTTTTTACCCAAGGATCTCTCTCAGTTTATTACAAGGAAAATATCAGTTTATTACAAGGAAAAGAGCACAGAGAGCTAGATGCACATTAATAGATGCAAGTTAACCATATAAGAGATATGTGGGTCAGCACTTATGACTAATGCATTCAACACTTCTAATTCTGTAAAAATAAGGTGTCCTAATCTAAAAGAGGAAAATAAAGCCCGGGAGTTAAAACACTCCTAGAAAATAGAGAAGGACTGCATATCCTGTGCCTGAAGAAACTTTTTGCAGCTTTAATGGTGTTGTGCATATGTGTAGCTGTCGGAGTCAGCAACTTAGGCTAAGGTCTCTATGCCTAGAGTTTCCTTAAGGGGCCCACACTAAACTGTGGTTTGGTCAAACTCCATATTGCCAATCGCTATTCTGTTGTACTCACTGGCATTAGCTGCCCCAGAGGAAAGAATACCCAGCCACTATAAACTTCAATGAAGGCCTGATTCTCCTGTACTTAGAAGCAGGCACCGTGTGTGTGTGTGTGTGTGTGTGTGTGTGTGTGTGTGTGTGCGCGTGTTTACTCATTACTATCATTACCAAAACAAGCTGCACGGAGGGGGGGGGTTGTCATGCCCTCTCCCTGAAATATCTCCTTACGTTTATTTTGTCTTTTAAGTATCCAGCCCGAGAAAGACTTCTGCATAATTTGGAAACTCCCATGCTCCATCCTAGTACAGATATTATTTTACTGCCCCTGTGATTATTTATTTAGCATTGAGATGGGATATTAGGGTGACTCGTTAGCAACTTCTTGAATGTTTCCTTATATGGTTATGTTCACATCTGTTACCAGTGCATTTTGTGGGAAATTCAACTAAGTTTCCAAGTGGCCATTTGGCTTTTCATGCTCCTTGGCCAAGTTTATTATTGGCAGGGATTCCTTGTCATACAAAGGTGGATTTTTTTTAAATTCTTAGTACATTATTTCCCCTTGAATAATCTTGTTGCTAAATTAAGCCGAAGGTGAACATTGGCTTAGCAAGTACTCTGTATAAAATGATGGTTCAGTTCACAGCATCTCCAGGAATAGAGATACTAGCAACTCCTTTTTCAAATAATGCCACCAGGCTGATATTTATTCCTTTCCTCCCCTGTGGCTCCTCTGTGTACTATCCTCTGTCAAAATGATGCTAGCCAGTGCTTTTTTTCTAGAAAAATAGGTACTCACCAGGAAGTTGTTAAAATAAGTACCATGCTTTTTAACAACAACAAATAGAGGTGCCGGTACTGCAGCACCCCCATTTTTAAAAAAAGCACTGATGCTACAAATAGAATATATCCAAATGTTGTTGTTTAGTTGTTTAGTCGTGTCCGACTCTTCGTGACCCCATGGACCAGAGCACGCCAGGCACTCCTGTCTTCCCCTGCCTCCCGCAGTTTGGTCAAACTCATGCTGGTAGCTTCGAGAACACTGTCCAACCATCTCGTCCTCTGTCGTCCCCTTCTCCTCGTGCCCTCCATCTTTCCCAACATCAGGGTCTTTTCCAGGGAGTCTTCTCTTCTCATGAGGTGGCCAAAGTATTGGAGCCTCAGCTTCACGATCTGTCCTTCCAGTGAGCACTCAGGGCTGATCTCCTTAAGAATGGAGAGATTTGATCTTTTTGCAGTCCATGGGACTCTCATGAGTCTCCTCCAGCACCATAATTAAAAAGCATCAATTCTTCGGCGATCAGCCTTCTTGATGGTCCAGCTCTCACTTCCATACATCACTACTGGGAAAACCATGGCTTTAACTATACGGACCTTTGTTGGTAAGGTGATGTCTCTGCTTTTTAAGATGCTGTCTAGGTTTGCCATTGCCTTTCTCCCAAGGAGCAGGCGTCTTTTAATTTCGTGACTGCTGTCACCGCTGTCACCATCTGCAGTGTATATCCAAATAGCTTTCTATTAATCACACAGAGTAGCCAGTGAATGTTAGTGCAGTGGTACCTCCGGTTACAAACTTAAGTCGTTCTGGATGTCCGTTCTTAACCTGAAACCGTTCTTAACCTGAGGTACCACTTTAGCTAATGGGGCCTCCCACTGCCGCTGCACGATTTCTGTTATCATCCTGAAGCAAAGTTCACAACCTGAGGTACTACTTCTGGGTTAGCAGAGTCTGTAACCCAAATTGTTTGTAACCCAAAGCATTTGTAACCTGAGGTACCACTGTAATGGGATGAAATATGATTTGGCTGAATGACTACCATTCCCCTGATAAACAAAGAATGGGTTCACTGATTGGAGGAGAAGTTTGGTGCACATGCTTAACTCCATGAGACAGAATGGCAGAGGAGTGGCACTGGCAGCAGCGCTGGTTTCAAGGGAGATCTTGCCAAAATCTCAGGGAGCCCACAAGATCTCATGAGATTTTGGTGAGAACTCACGAGTTATCGCTGGACACTGCTGTTGCGAGTGCCGCTGCACAACCCTAGTAAGGGCAGGGGTGGGTGGGGAGGCACATTCCTGCTTTGTCTCAGGTGGCGAAATAGGCCGCACCACCCCTGCTTAATGCTTCCATTGAATTTAAATCTCAGAGTTTGAAACTGCCTAATCTAGGGCTTCATGATGCCCGAGTCTCCCTCCTTGCAACAAGTTACATATCAGAGGTAGACTGCCATGTTCCACTTGGTCATAAAGTGTGGTAACAGTGTTTTTTCTCCGGGGGGGGGGTATGCATAGGGTATGCATACCGCTAAACATTTTGTGAATCTTCGTACTTTTGTCCATTTACTGCATTTATTTTTCCCAATTTGAACTATAAAATAGTGAGTCAAAATGAGAGTACCCCTAAACATTTTTAAAGAAAAACAGCACTGGTGTTAAGTATCCATGATTGTTTATATGTTTTTAAAAATGCTGGTTCTTTAGAAAAATATATAAATCATCAACCTTTTTGAAATTTCCTCCTTCCGAATGATTTGGTAGGCATTCAGAGTCTGTTAAAAGGAACACTGAGTAAAATATCAACTGTTGCTTAAACATGTGGATGTTTAAACCAAGAATACCTTTAACAATTAAAAAAGAAACATGTAGATGTTTAATGGACATACTGGTGAATATATAGGAAGCTGCCTACAGTGGTACCTCTGGATGCGAACGCAACCCGTGTCCATGCATCTGCGCATGCGCAGGTTGCAATTTGCCGCTTCCGCACATGCGCATGATGTAATTTTGAGCGTCTGCACATGTGCGAGCGGCGAAACCCATGCGCGAGCGGCGAAATGCTCCATTACTTCCAGGTTGCTGCAGAGCGCAACCCGAAAAGGCTTAACCTAAAGCAACTTCAACCCGAGGTATGACTGTATTAGAATAAATCAGACCACTAGTCCACCTAGCTCAATATTGTCTACACTGATTGGCAGCAGCTGTCTGGGGCCTCAGCAGGAGCCCCTTCCTGGAGATGCCTGGGACTGAACCTGAGAAAACATGTGCTCCGTCTACCACATCTGCTTGGCATTTCCATTGTGGACAATGAGCAGGGCCGGATTTAGGTTTGATGAGGCCCTAAGCTCCTGAAGGTAATGGGGCCCTTTATATGTCCAGCTGTCCCTTGTCAACAACAAATTGTCACTGTTTTTTGTGTTGAATATCTGCTATATGGTAATTTATGGACCTAATAGGTATCTAAAGCCATTTGCACATAACAGTCCATGTAGAATGTAGGCACCCTATATATAGAAATGAGCAAACCAGTGATATTTTAGGGAGCAGGCAGGGCCCATTACTTACATCATGGGAGCCTACACAACACAAAACATTGTTGCTGTATGTAGGTTTTATTTTATTTGTTTTTTAACTTATATTTTGGAAATGTACATCCAGGTGTTTTTTTCCTTTAAATTGTTTTGGGACCCCCAAGAGAATGGGGCCCTAAGCTATAGCTTGTTTAGCTTATACGTAAATCCGGCACTGACAATGAGCAAGGAAAGTGTGACCTGTCCCACCAGGTAGGAAACAGTGTCTAACTACTCATGGGCAGAGCTTGAGCAGCTGTAAGTAGATAAAAGTGTAACCCTCAGGATTTCTCTGGATCAGTGTGGAGCAAGGTGGGCAAAACTGTCCTTAAACAGAGCTTGAATTGTAAACTGGAGTGTAGAAAACAGGCTGCTGGAAAACATCTAACTGATATTTTGACGCAAACCCCAATACTGCTAAAGATCATTCTACTTCCTCTCAAAATAATTGATATAAATGAAATGGTCCTGAAATGCAACCTTTCCTTTTTCTTTTAAGTTTCTGCTCTTAAGAACCAGAGTCAATCCTAGACCTGCACTGCCACCTGCTGATAGAATTGCCAAATAGCAACTGTCTTCTTTCACTAGGCTGAACGTCAAGCAACGCTAAGCGAGTTCGAGGCTGCAATCTCTTATGCACACTTTCGTGTGAGAGATTCCCACTGCACATAATGGGATATACTCCTGTGCAAGCTTCGTGGATTTCAGAAGAAGACTTCCGCATGTGCTCCGATCTTTCCTGCTGCAAACAATCTGCCCCAATTCTCTTTACAGTCATAATGCACGCAGGTAACTTGGGTCCGGACTTGGGGTACTCTGTGGCCCTCCAGATGTTGCTGGACTAGAACTCCCACTATCCCAGTCCACCTGAGTTTGATGGGAGCTGGAAAACAACAACATCAGGAGGGTTCTCTAGCCCAGGTTTGGACTCTGGGCCTTAGGGCCTCCTCTTTAGATGGCAAGGTGTACGACTTCCTCAGCCCTGCTGCATCTCAGGGCCTCCCCTGCTCAAATGGGGCTCTGGATTTATATCCCCAAGCCCTGCCCTGATGACACAGACCCCAAAGAATGCATGAATTGGCTTTCCTTTCTGGTTTAGACCAACACTCTTCCATTCTGTCTCCAACAGCAGTGAGAGAGAGATGTCTCTGAGAAGCTCACAATGAAGAGCGTGAGTGGACATTATAGTGGGGATGGGGGGGGGCATTATTGGTTTGGTTTGTTCCTGTCCTCATTATGTTACCTTCATTATGTTATTCTTGTTTTCACTGTGTTCCTATTTCATTTTGTGTTTTTATCTTGCGTTTTTATCTCGCGAACCACTCTGAGATCTTCAGATGAAGCTTGGCAGAGAAATTTAATAAATAATCCTAACCCTAATATCTCATCTTTGTACCGAGCATCTGATACTCAGAGTATATTGCCCTTGAACATGGAGTCAGTGGCGTAGCGTGGGGGGTGCAGGGGGGGCCGGCTGCACCGGGCGCAACATCTGGGGGTTAGGGTTAGGGGGCGCAAATCCACGGGTTAGGGGGCGCAAATCCACGGGTTAGGGGGCGCAAATTACTTGCCTTGCCCCGGGTGCTGACAACCCACGCTACGCCACAGCATGGAGTTTCTATTTGCCTGTCGTGTCTAAGTGGGAATGGTAGATCAATCTTTTCCAAAGATTGTTAGAGACCCATCTTCCCCATCTTTGTTAGAGACCACCACTGAACCTTGTGGTGATGGAGTCCAACACAAACTATGCAGTGTGTGATGAAGAGCTGGAAGGGACCTTGGAGGACATTTAGTCAAACCCTGGCTGGATGCAGGATGGAACTACAGCATCCTTGAAAGATGAGTGGTCCAGCCCCTGCTTAAACATCTTCAGTGAATAAGAGCTTGCCACCTCCCAAGGGAGTCTAACATTCCCATGTGATTTAAACCACGAAGCGGATTAAAAAGCCTGAATAGGACTTACATTGCCCTTCAAGTTGGGCTTCCTTTGGCAGGGAGAAATGTGCTGCCAATCTCCCCCTCCATTTTTAGGATGCAGCACCCTAAGCAAAATTCATACATATGGTAGGGGGAAAAATATTCATGTGCTTAAATTTACCTTTCCTGCTGTGCCCCATTGCCCAATTTCCCACTGCCTCTGCCTAGCAAGTGCAGGCTAACTGTTTCCCATCACTCTGTATGAAAGGGAAATCTTTCCTGGCTAACTTTTTGCATGCCATGCTGCATGGAAACCTTAAAGGTATGTGGATAGCGCCATTATATAGTTTCGTCACTAGGTGGCACTGGCTTTAATTGTAACTGGGTGGAGTCGGGAGTCTCCTGTCCATTCTGTACTTGTTGGAAAGATGATCAAGTTCGGGTCTAGCATTCTTGCTGATACTGACGCCAGCAACTCTGCTAGAGAATGCTAAATAAAATTTGACAAGTCTGAAGAGAGGAAGAGGGAGCACAGAGATGCATTAAGACTCCTCATGGGGTTCTAAAATACAACATGAATGAGAAACTGCATTTAGTATAAAAAAGAAGCGCACCTCAGTTTTTGCTATTTTGCCTGGGGGTGTTTCTAAACAGCATGTGATTAAAACACGCCATATGCTCTGCAATTTTGCATACTTTTTTTTTGGCGTCCGGATCTCTATGAATCAAATACACAGGGATATGGGGAAGTCAGGAGCCAGCAAAAGAGGAAGCTGACATTTCACTTATTTGCAGAGTTTGTTTGTTTCTTCACACAAGACACATTTTGCTCATGTCATGTCCCTGGGGATTAGCGTTCGTTGTCAACGCTCAAAAATGTTTCAAAAGATGACCAAATTGCATGCCTATCTGTGGTGTGGTAAGAGGAAAATACATAAGGGGTTTGAAGACCATATTTTTAGAGGCCCACTTATTGAAGTATGGGAAAGATACAAGAACATGTTAGAACCTAAGATCCCACACTGGCTTTCACCCCTTGAAGTGATGAGCATCAAGAAAGTCAATATGAGTGGGGATTGGGCAACATATGAACAACTGCTAATGAAAGAGAATGGGAAATGGAAATTAAAACCGTATGAGCAGGTTAAGGGGCACGTGTATGACTGGTTACATCATATCCAAGTTAACGAGATGTTTAGAAAAGAGGCCAAAGATAGAGGGTATGCGGATAAAGAATCAAAATTTCAGACGGAAATCATAAATAGCGAGGTGAAAACAATATCTAAAATGTATAAGATGCTGTTGGACTGGAACTTGGCAGACGAAGAAGTTAAGACAGTAATGATTCGATGGGCAAATGATGTGGGCCATGCTATACAATTTGAGGATTGGGAGAATCTATGGAAAGAGGGTCTGGACTTCACCGCGTGTATGACAGTGAAAGAGAATGTCATGAAGATGTTTTACAGGTGGTATATAACACCTGTGAAATTGTCAAAAATGTATAAAGTAGACAGCAAATGTTGGAAGTGTGAAGTGAAGGAGGGTGTTTTTTACCACATGTGGTGGGAGTGCAGGAAAGTGAGAGAATTTTGGGAGGAAGTGTATATAGAATTAAAGAAGGTTCTAAAGTATACGTTTAATAAAAAGCCCGAAATTTTTCTGTTAGGAATATTAGGGAATGAAATTAAAAAGAGAGACCACAAATTTGTGTACTACGCAGTAACAGCAGCAAGGATAGTCCTTGCTCAGAAGTGGAAAAAAAAGGAAATGCCAATAATAGAGGAGTGGAGATCGAAGTTATTGGACTACGCGGATTTAGATAGATTAACGGGAAAGATCAGACATCTAAAAGACCAAAAGTTTGTCAAGGACTGGGGAAAATATGTAGATTACTTGGAACATCTTAGTGAAGGTCAAATAACGCTAAGGGGATTCAGAGAAGCACTGTGAAACAGGAAGAGGTATTGTCCAAGATAAATAGAGGTAGAAGAATGTCTAATGACAATACATACTAGGCAATGTGTATCTTAGAACCTTATTGCGGAAGATTTACGGGCGGGCTGAAGGAAGTCCAAAAAGAGACGACTATGTTAATTTGACAGGTGAAAATCTTTTATTGTATATATGGTATATTTGTTTTGTGCTGTTACTTCTTTTCTTTACTCTTATCTAATTCTCTTCTTTACTTTTGGAAAATCAATAAATATTTACCTTGAAAAAAAACAAAAGATGACCAAATTGTGTCAAAAATACATACATTTTTAGAATAAAAGAAGCAGTTAAAATAACCCCCAAATTTATATACCTGTGAGACAGCATGATGGACCAGACAATTAAAATGTAACTTAATGGGTGGGTTTAAAGTAGCACTAGAGAGAATGTTCTGTCAGAGCAAGGATTTCTCCTGTGTGATGAAATGTTTCTCCTCTTCCTCCCCCTCTGCCGCCTAAATATGTTCTGGGGGTGGTTTGGGACACATGTAGGGGAGGTACAGAGTGGAAATATAATTGCAGTAGTGCTAATCCTCCCACATTTGGAGTTATTTTCCTGCTTCTCAGTTGCAGGTTATATAGAATCTCTCTCTCTCTCTCTCTCTCTCTCTCTCTCTCTCTCTCTCTCTCTCACACACACACACACACACACACACACACACACACACTTAATGCTTTGCTAATCTTGTAAGAAAACACTGCAAATCCTCAATAAAGAAGTAAAAATAAAAATACACCGATGTGTATATGGATTCGATGTACGTGCCATATTAGAGTTCATGGTAGGAATATTCACATGTTATATCCAGCGAGTGTACAATCTGCGTACACCAATAGTTCAACTGTACACTCATACGTTTTAACATTCATCAAGTATGCCGTCTGTATACCTGAGATGCACAAATCAACTGTTGTACATGCTTCCACATGAGCACTTGTATACGTGGTATGTGTACAGGCAGCTTGCCCATGGGCTCCGTGTAACACTTGGACAAGCCCCCTGTATTTAGGGCAATAATAAAAAAAAAGAGTTGCTGAAAAAAGGAAGCACAAAGTGTTTATGCTTCCTGTCCCCATGGCACTTCTTCCACACCCAAAACCATTCTCAGTCTTTCTGAGGGAGCACTGGGGACCTCAGCATCCTGCCTCATCTTGCGGAAAGAAAGTAAACTCAAGACCGTATGTGTGAGGGAGATGGTCTAAGTGTGCCACAACCAAAGCACTTGAATAAAAGATGAAAAATAATATCCAGAAACATATATTCTGACCAGAGAGTCAGGGTGGTGTAGTAACTGGAATGTAGTAACTTCCGCAAGGCCTTTGGTCAGGGCGCAGCCTGACTCCCTCCTCTGGCAACCTGCACAGAATTTTGCTTAATCGGTTGCCATCAATTTGATTTTAACTAATTTTTATAATGAAATATTTTTAGAATGTGTGATTATTTGATTGTTTATTTGATTGTTGTTAGCCGCCCTGAGCCCAGCTCGGCTGGGGAGGGCGGGATATAAATAAAATTTATTATTATTATTATTATTATTATTATTATTATTATTATTATTATTATGTATCCCAGGTTTTAAATTCCCACTCGGCCATGAACCTCAGGAAGCCTGTCCCTGTCTCTCAGCCTAATTTACCTCACAGTATTCTTGTGAGGATAAAATGGGGAGGCGTGAAACATATATGGTGCCTTCAAAAAAGAAGAATTCTTTTCCTTCATTCTCATTAAAATATTGAAAAAACCTTGAACCACAACAAACACAATTAACATTCCTCCTCCTCATACAAATACCCAAATAATATTTCATATAAAACAAAGGAAGTTCAAAATAATTCAAAAAATAATGTTTTTAACCACTTGGTGAAAGGTAATATGGTGTGCACCTTTAAAGGTCAGAATTATTTTCTTTTCCCTTTTATACCACCATGTAATTGGAGGAAAGGTAATGATAATAATTCTTATTATTCCAAATCAGCCATGAATCCCACTAGGTCTTACTCTTATTATTATTCTTATGATTAATATTCTGGAGCAGGATCAGATTTGTTAATGGCTGGTTTGCAATAATTTTTTTCTTGCGCATGTGGCGTTCTCCTCAAGTTAAACTAAATGCATTGCCCTTACTTGCTGTGTTGTTGTGGAAGACATGAGCCAACAGTGTGACGCGGCAGCTAAAAAAGCCAATGCAATTCTGGGATGCATCAATAGGAGTATAGCATCTAGATCAAGGGAAGTAATAGTGCCACTGTATTCTGCTCTGGTCAGACCTCACCTGGAGTGCTGTGTCCAGTTCTGGGCACCACAGTTCAAGAAGGACACTGACAAACTGGAACGTGTCCAGAGGAGGGCAACCAAAATGGTCAAAGGCCTGGAAACGATGCCTTATGAGGAACGGCTAAGGGAGCTGGGCATGTTTAGCCTGGAGAAGAGGAGGTTAAGGGGTGATATGATAGCCATGTTCAAATATATAAAAGGATGTCACATAGAGGAGGGAGAAAGGTTGTTTTCTGCTGCTCCAGAGAAGCGGACACGGAGCAATGGATCCAAACCACAAGAAAGAAGATTCCACCTAAACATTAGGAAGAACTTCCTGACAGTAAGAGCTGTTCGACAGTGGAATTTGCTGCCAAGGAGTGTGGTGGAGTCTCCTACTTTGGAGGTCTTTAAGCAGAGGCTTGACAACCATATGTCAGGAGTGCTCTGATGGTGTTTCCTGCTTGGCAGGGGGTTGGACTCGATGGCCCTTGTGGTCTCTTCCAACTCTATGATTCTATGATTCTATGAATTGTACTGTGTATAAATAGTTGTAAGAGGACAAATAAAAACCCATTTGTTTTATTTACTTCACACCCAAGCCAAATGAAAAGTGCGTTTTGGGAAGATTTCCACCTCACCTATGCAATGAAATTTTCAGGTACTAATTTAGATTCAAGTGTTGTTGATGTTAGAATGACACAGGGGTGTGCTTTTTTCCTTTTTTAAAATGAAAGCTATGAATAGACTGTTTGAAAATAGAACTCTAGAGGGTGATAGGAATACATCTCATTCAAATGGCTGCTGGCGACTTGGTGCTGCTGTGTTGCATTGGGCAATTAGCTTTACTGTTGAGAATGCAAAACGAATTTCTAATTTTGAACCTGCACCGATGCCTTTACCAAGCTAGGAAATACAGTGGAACCCTGGAAGCCGGAAGCCTTTAAACTTGAACGTTTTGGCTCCCAAACGATCAAAAACCGGAAGTGATTGTTCCAGTTTTCGAAGATTCTTTGGAATCCGAACGTCCGGTGCGACTTCTGTGGCTTCCGATTGGCTCCTGCAGCCAATCAGAAGCTGCGCCTTGGTTTCCAGATTCCGTTCGACTTCCAAGGTACCACTGTACTTAAGACAAAAAGGCAGTTTCTTCAACTGCCTATAGGGGGAGGTGTCCTATTTCTGATTTGAGGGCTTCTGCATTGGTCCAAGTCTCCACCAGTGGGATGTGTCTCTGAGGGCCTAAACCAGGTGTGGGAAACCTGTAGTCCCTGAGATATTGCTGGACTATAACTCCCATTATCCATGACTTTTGACCATGCTGGCTGGGACTGATGGGAGCTGGAGTCCAATCTGGAGAGCCATTGGTTGCCCAGGCCTGGCTTAACCATTGCAATATGCCTTCTGGTGGCCAGTTCTACTGCTCTGAACTGGTGGCTGCTGATTTTAAAGGAGAGCTCTTCCCAACTTAACTCTGGCCCCAATCTCTTGCCACTACTCCTTCCAGATCGCCTCTTTTCTCCTCTTTCATATTGTCTTTATGGTATCCAGTGGGGGCGAACCTTGGCACTCCAGATGTTTTGGAACTACAACTCCCATCATCCTTAGCTAACAGGACCAGTGGTCAGGGATGATGGGAGTTGTAGTTCCAAAACATCTGGAGTGCCAAGGTTCGCCCCCACTGGTTGGCAGTCAACCTCTGGCCTACAGGCCTAAGTCGGTCAACCAGGCTTGAGGGGCTGGCCTGCCAGGCTGTTTAGGGCTGTTTAGGGCTTTGCTCACTTTTCTCTGGCCTGGTGCCAGATGATGTCAGCTGCAGGAAACTTCAAGGAAGACTCTTTCTTTGCACTTGCAGATTGAATTTAAGTGGTGGCTGGCTCTTCCTTTGCAGCAGAAGAAAGAGACAAATCTCAAAAGTACAGGAGCACTCGGAATGAAAATGTGAGATTTACAGCATGTATGGCTTTGAAAGAAAATGTAATGAAGATGATGTGTAGATGGTATTTGACACCTGTAAAGTTAGCTAAAATGTATAGGATGAGAGATAAAGCATGCTGGAAATGTAAAGATTCAGATGGTGATTTTTATCATATGTGATGGACTTGTGATAAAATAAAAACATTTTGGGAGTCGATCTAGAATGAACTAAAGAAGATGTTTAGATATACTTTCCAAAAAAAAACCGGAAGCATTTTTGCTAGGTTTGATGGGAAATGAGATTGCAAAGGTGGATCAAAGACTATTTATGTATGCCACAGTTGCAGCGAGGACTTTGCTGGCCCAAAAATGGAAGTTACAAGAAATACCTACTATTGCGGAGTGGCAGGCGAAGATGATGGACTTTGCAGAGTTGGCCAAAACGACTTGCAGGATCTGAGACCAGGACGATCAGAAATTCCAAAGAGACTGGAGTAAATTTATTGCATATTTGAATGATAATTGTAAAAACTTGAAGACACTAGCAGGATTGAAATAAATCCTACAATGTGGATATATAGCAAAGATTTAAATTGCACGATTGGATGTGATATGGGATACCTGTTGAAGGGAAGGAAGGAAGTCGTAAGCTCGGCAGAGCAAAAAGGTTGCTTTGTGTTTGTTATTGTAATGTTGGAAATGCTGTTTAAAGAAAAATAATAAAAATTTGGGGGGGGGAATAAAAGTACAGAAGCACTCTTTCTGGTCCCAATGCTTCCTTGAATTCAAGCAGCGGATGCAAAGGATCTTCTTTACAGTCCCAGCTCAACTTTTTTTATTCACAAGGGAGAATAAATACTTGGAAGCATTAATCTGAAGGCTTTGTAAGTGTATTGAACCCTGCACTCCTACACAAACTTACCTGGGAGTAAGACCCACTGAAGTTAGAGAGTTTGCTACCAATATAGGATTGCACTGTGAATGTATTCTTCTTTTTTAAACGTGAAAACAAAATTTCTGTATTTCCCCCCTCACTTTTTGTAAAGTTCCCTGGATGCAAACTTATCTTTTCAACAAATAAATATTGGGTATATTAATGGAAGCGAAGTCTGCTTAGGGGAGAACTGGGGGGTGGGGATTAATGTTTTGGAGAGAAATGACTTTTGGAGGAAATCTCTCAGGGAAAGGAATGTTAGCAGAAAAGGATTTTGAAAAGAGAGGAAATGAGGTGAGGAATAATTTTTGAGGGAAATTAATTGTTGGAAAGGGAAATGATTTGGCAGGAGGGTCTGGAAGGGAAATGTGTGTGAGAGTGTGTGTGTGTGTGTGTGTGTGTGTGTGTATCTATCTATCTATCTATCTATCTATCTATCTATCTATCTATCTATATATATTCCCCCTGACTACATTCATTACGGAACAGCCAAAGTGTCATTTGTTCCAGATCACTGTGTGCAGATCTGCCAAGAAATGCAGCAGAACCTCCTTTGAGATAAATAGTTGTACCCAACTGCCCATTCACAGTAGCAGAAGTTGTCCCTGGTGATGAATGGTGAATCTGTGATTGACAGTTACTTAGACTTGGATAGAATGCAAGCCAGACGCACCTTCCTTGGGAAAATATGTAAATCAACAGAATATTTGCCTTGATCTCAACCAATCAGTGTCTTTTGCAACCAGCATGACGCAGGAGCTAAATCAGCAGTAATGAACGATTTGTACGTGTGGAGTCCCTGGCAATAGAACGCAGCGATTTCTTCTGCAATGGCATCAAAGGAACAATCTTCTGTTTGGTAGATGAAAAGAGGCATTGTTCAGGGTGTTTTTTTAAAAAAATAAATAAATTACCTAGGGGCCAGATTACCTGGAGTTTCATCCTACCTCTGATACCGATTGTTTTTATGGCTCTTGGCGATTCATTTTGCTTCATTTCTTTCTTCCTGTAAAATCCCATGGGAATAATGTTTCTGTGCTTGGCAGGCTGAGGGTCTGTTTACACAACTGTTATAAAAGAATTGATTTGCCAGAGGATTAGCAAATCTTCACGTAACCTTGTGGGATTTAAAAAGTTATAGGAAAAAGATCATTTGTGACAAATAATGCTAGCCACACGCAAATAATTATAATTTTTGCTGGCAGTTTCTAACTGTGGCGATCACACAGGGTCCCCGGCCGTTTGACGGTCTATTGATCCCTGTGCTACCACTGCGATTGCTTCTCCGCTGCCACCAACCCGTTTCTCTCGGGTTCACACAGAGTCCAGACAGTTGTTAACATTAAATCAAATAAGCAAGTTTATTTTATAAGCCTTAACAAGTTTATGGTTTCAGATAATTTTTCTTGTCAGTTTCTTAATCTTAGTTTCTATACCGGCCTATACCTTTCCTAATAACTGCTAACTAATTATCCCAACTGTCTATCTGACTCCTCCTATCAGTTTCTCTCACTCCCTCACAACACAACTCGACCAACCCACAGACTTATCCTCCCTCTTCGTTCTCCAACTCCCAACTGACTTCCACACAACTCCAACTCTAACTCTAACTCTTCCCCTTGGGTTCCCACTGGCCAATCACTTCATGTAGTGGTTGGGAGTTACTCGTGCGTAATCCTGCCCCGTTTGAGCATCGGATTGCCTGGTTAAACCCTCCGGACTGCACAGCCCATCTCAGCGTGGCTGCCCTTAGTCACTCGTAGAATCTGTCTGTGGGCGTTTCTTAAAGCGCTGCCAACATAAGAGTTTTTTGACGCCTAAGCGTCTCCGCCTCTCACTGCGCGGGAGTCTCCTACGCAGGGTGGGCGTGGGCAGCGGGGTGCTTGGGCTCTCCTCACTAACTTCCAACGAAGAGTCCTGGAGCCCCTGCACCTCCCTGTCCCGTTGCTCTCCTGGATCCCTGGTGTTACACTCATTCTCTTCCCCTCCTTCCCAGCTGAGTCTCCCCCTAGCGCTGGGACCTTCTCCTGCAGAATCAGAGACCCTCTCCTTCTCCCGTGCCTCTGATGTCAGTTCCCTGACACTTCACACTCATTTAACCCTTTCCTTATGACCCACCTAGGACGGCAAACGCCACACTAACCAAGTCAGATCATTGGTCCATATAGCTTAGTTTTGCCAATACAGTCGTACCTTGGATCCCGAACACCTTGCGAGTCGAACGTTTTAGCTCCTGAATGCTGCAAACCCAGAAGTGAGTATTGTGGTCCAACATGGCTTCCATGGCTTCCTATTGGCTGCAGGAGCTTCCTGCAGCGAATCAGAAGCCGCGCCTTGGTTTCCTAATGTTTTGGAACAGACTTCTGGAACGGATTCCGTTACCAGTCCTTCCTGGAGATGCCAGGGATTGAACCCAGAACCTTTGGCAAGCAAAACAGATGCAGATTCCCCATAGCTTTTCACAGTAAAAAAGGGTAATTTTTATTCCTTTTTTAGAGCTTGAAGATCCCAAGTGACTGACAATGATTCATGCATGCAATTCTATGCCCTGGCCCACCCCTTTAAAAGTCCATTTGCAGAAATGTGTACGGCTAGCAGGCTTGCAACTTAGAATAAATTGTGTGGAGGAGCCAGTTGTATGACGTAGAGCCTCCTAGTCTTTAATTGACCAACTGCAATCACACAAATGAAGAAACTGAATCAACAGTCCCTGTATGGGGGACCAGACTGGCAATTCTCACCTGGGCATAGGCCTGTTAGCTGCCCTGAACATTTCCACAGGTGAGGGCTATACGAAGCCAGGTAATTACAATTTTTAAGAACTTAAGAAGAATTGCTGGATCAGGCCAAAGGCCCATTTAAGTGCAGCACTCTGTTCTCACAGTAGCCATCCAAACCTGCAATTCCTAGCAATGGGGATTCACAGGCAAATCTAAATCGGGAAAAGATTGAACTCTAAACATGTGCAGACACTATTGTGTAATATTTCCAGGACTTCGCTATGACACTGAAAGAAGGATTTAATTCTGAGCTGGAAATGAGCCCAAACAATGATGAGTTAAGTGCACAGAGTATTTTCATTTATCAAGGTTGGCATTAAAATAAAACAAAAATGTTTGCTGAGACTTGTGAAACTGTTCAGAGGTGTGTGGTTTTTTTGGTAGATGATGAAAGGTTATGACATTATCAATGGGTTAATGCTGAATAGACTTTCATGGTACCTTATTTCCTACACTCCTTTGGGGGAAAGGCAGATCCTATTTTGAAAATTGCAGCAGGACCCCTTGCAACCACCTCAACCCGGCCTTTCCCCTCTACCTCACCCCACATTCAGTATATGCAGAGAAGGATCCAATCTGCAATACTTGCTTTCCATGGCAATTGGGGCTGCTTTTGGCAGTTTTTGTTTTTTGTTTCAATATCCCACTCGGATTCAGTCGTAATTGCATTTTGCTTACCGACTGGAAAGCTACCTAATTAAAAAAAAAAAAAGTATAAAGCAACGAGCACCTGCTGTAAGAAATAAAGTATTTCAAGTGACTCAGCAATAGCAGCATTTTTAGTTGTTGTTTTTTTAATAAAAAAATCCTGATTAGCCAGGTGTGTCCCTCCCAGGCAGGCAATGAAAAGCTGTTGCCAGTACGAAGGTGTAATGCACACCTTGTGCTGCTGTGGAAATGAGGAATGAAATGAACATTTCAGGTCCTAGCTAATGAGGATAGAAAGAGAGAACCAGCATCTTGCTTTGGCGCCAGCTGCACTGTGTGACATTATGGCAACAACACAGGCAATTTCTATAATGCATTTGAATGCAATCGTGAAGATACTTTTGCCTTTGCATTCATATGGAATGTTTCAGGTGACGGTGCTTGGACTTACTGAATGTGGCAATCCAAATTTCGATAAAAATGCCTTCTGCTGAATCAGACCATTGGTCTATCTGACCCAGTATTTTCTGTTTTACGGGCAGGATCTCTCTGCTTTGGGCAGGGCCTGTAGCTGGGGAGGCCAAGGATGTGGGATGTTGCACATGCAGAGCACATGTAGCATCACTGAGAGCTGTGTGGCCCATCCAAACAGAAAACTTTTTAGTTTTGACTCCCTCAGAGACAGAAGATTTGACATGGCATGTAGTTGAACCTCGATTTCAGCTTTGAACACCAACCTTACTGTACGCTTGTGAAACATGGACCACTTATAAACACCATCTCCAATTCCTCGAAAGATTCCATCAACGGTGTCACAGAAAAAGTTTACACATCACTTGGGAAGACAGGTGAACTAATACCAGTGTACTGGAAGACGCAAAGATCACCAGTGTTGAAGTAATGATTCTTCAACATCAACTTTGTTGGACTGGTCATGTTGTGTGGATGCCTGATTATTGTCTTCCAAAGCAACTACTCTATTCCGAACTTAAAAATGGAAAGTGCAATGCTGGTGGTCAACAAAAGAAGTTTAAAGACTGTCTCAAGGGAAAAAAATTAAAATGTAGTGTACACACCAACAATTGGGAAACACTGGCCTGCAAGTGCTCCAGTTGGAGAACAGCCTTTACCAAAGGTGTCATGGGCTTTGAAGACACTCGAACTCAGGGCGCAAGGGAGAAACGTGCTAGGAGGAAGGTAAGCTTGGAAAATCCACACTGTGGTCAACTCCTGCCCGGAAACCAATGTCCCCACTGTGGAAGGACGAGTGGATCCATAATTGGCCTCCACAGTCACTTACAGACTCATTGTTAAAACCGTGTTTATGGAAGACAATCTTACTAGACTTTGAGTGATCACTAAAGAAGAAGAAGTTTATGACATATAGGGCAGGTGCATGTGGCTTTGGAAAAAGAGTCCCCTGGTACAAATTGGGAAGGCTTGAGGGTATAATTAGGGTTACAGGTTGAAGGTTCTTCACTGGTGTTTTCGGTTGCAAGCACCAGGACCTGTAGCATCACTGAGGTTTACTGTATGAGGAGCTTTTCCTGTCTGGAGACATAAATAAACATGCTTCAAACAAACAATATCTAGATATTTAAAGTAAAGGCAGGTATATAAATGGAGGAGTGGGACTTTTATGGTTGTGCCCCCCCCACTCTTTGTGAGAGATCAGTGCCTATTTACTGTTTTTGGATTAGTATAATAAAAGTGTTTGCAGAATTACGTTGGAGTAGGTCTCAGCAGGAGAATCCATGCCTTTACTAGAGTAGCCGCAATGTTGGAACACATAACAAGATGCGAGGCTGATGGACCTGCTTATTTCTAGCCCAGAAAAGAAAACTAGGGACTCCAGTGGACATCTTGAATGTCAAGTGCTCCTGAACATTCCCATACCCTTGTGGTTAGGATGGATTGTGTGGCAATATATGGCATGTTAGTGATACCTCATGCGTTGGTGATGGTGGTATTGCTAGCACGCTACAGGCCAAGATGATCTGCCCTTCTTAATCATTTGCACAGAACTTACAGGTGTTTTTTGGGTCAGTCACAGGTTGGGGAAATGTATTAAACATTTCCTAAGATTATGTTAAATTCTTGCTGGCAACAGTTGTTCTCTGCAGTGCTTAATGCTAACGTAAACACTTGATGTCCCTAGAAGCTGAGACTATCCCTCTGCACTCGTTTTCCTTTCGATTGTGCTTGGGGAAGTTTGTACAGTACTTGGCTGTTTCCTATTCATTTGGGAGCCGGCATCCTTCCGCTTTCCACCGTGAGGTATCTGTGAGCTATCAGCAATCACGTCAGCAAGAATCAGTACAGCTCTGAGAATAGCACTGGGTGGCTCACACTATATTGGCAGAAGGCTGGCGTGAGGTTGCCTATTTGGCTGTGCAAGGTTCAGAACAAGATCACATTCCCTCAGGACAAAGAAGGAGACAGCATAAAGGAGTAATGGTTTGCTGAGAGAAAAAGGCAAAGGGAAAGTGCTGTAAAGTGGCTAGATGCATTATGCTTTCACAGCATAGAGAGCATTGCAATACACATAGCTGTCAACTTTCAGATTTGAAAATAAGGAACCAGCAGCCTCGAAAATAAGGGATCAGCAGCCAAAATAAGGGATTTTGGTCAACTAGCTGAAATACAAAGTTAAAAGGGACCAGATAATTTTGGAGAGCAGCGCCAGTTTTTAGACCTTTGTTTCCAGAGGTTGCTGCTCAAGACACCAACTGATGAAACACGGCAATTAAATAACTACAAGCAGCAACCACTTTTCGCGCAAAACGAAGTCCAAGCTACGAAGATGCTGCTGCAGTTCTGTATCTTTTCTCTCATGCTCCATCTGCAGCTCTCAGTTCCATCAGGCAGGGCGGGAGGAAGGGGGGGGGGGAAATAGCGCCTGAAGTAAACCCGCAGATCAGACCATCTGTGCTAGTCTACCACTACAAATCTATGGGAGAAGCACTTGTGGTCCTTCCTCTGCTTTCCCCCTCTAAGGTTAGCCCTTGGAACACCTGCCCGTGCCTCCGCCTCTGCCTCCTCCTCCTCTCTCTGAACTGCTTTCTCTATGGTTGGCCTCGCTCTCCTCTCAAGGCTCCTCAGCAATTCATAGGCCGCGCCAGGCTGCCCATTTCATCCGGGTCCTTCGGCGGTGCAGCCGCAGTACGGGAGCGGTGGCGGTGGCGGTGGGCAGAGGGGAGGCCCCAGGCAGAGACGCTCAGTTCAGCGGCCGCGAGGAGGATGGTGGCGGAAGTGCCCGAGGCTCCCGCCAGTCATGGCGGGGAGGGGCTCCCGGGGGCCGAGGCTGGTGAGAGGAGGCTGGAGGGGGGCGGGCCAGGCAGTCAAGCAATACAGTTGGAACCTGGCCGGCAGGGAGGGAGGGAGAGGAGCTGCTTCCTTTGAAACCCGGGAAATTTAAGGGACATCATCAATAAGGGACAGCAGCGGGACACGGCGCTGGGATAAGGGAGTTTCCCGCCAAAGAAGGGACGGTTGACAGCTATGGCAAGACATCTACCTTTAAATGTTTTTTTTTTAAAAAAAAAATTTTTATTACATTTTTCAGATACAAAGTCAGAGATATACACAGAATATAAGAAATATAGAAAAGAAGTAAAAGAAAAAAAGAAAGAAGAAAGAAGGAATCCAACTTTCCAAAACTTTTTTACATAGCCAACTGGACTTCCCCGCATCTCCCTCACCCTGCGTTCTTTACAATAAAGATATCAGCAAATTATTACCTTGTTTCATGCCTTACTTTGTACCTTTCAAATATTATATTTCTGGATTTAAAGTACTTTTTATCAATTACTTATACCTTAAATTAAACATAATATTACTTTAAATTTCAACCTTTTCTTATTTATAACTTAGTTTCCTGTTCACCAAATCTAATTGCTGAAGCTAAAGTTTCCAAATCGTGCAAATTCTTAACATTCATACAACTTATAGTGTTTTTGTAAATAGTCCTTAAATTTTTTCCAGTCCTCTTCCATTGTTTCTTCTCCCAAATCTCGGATTCTGCCAGTCATTTCAGCCAATTCCATGTAATCCATCAATTGCGTCTGCCACTCTTCCAGTGTGGGTAGATCTTGTGTCTTCCAGTATTTTGCGATGAGTATTCTTGCTGCTGTAGTTGCATACATAAAAAAAGTTCTATCCTTCTTTAACACTTTCTGGCCAACAATGCCCAAGAGGAAGGCCTCTGGTTTCTTGGGAAAGGTATACTTAAATACCTTTTTTAACTCATTGTAGATCATTTCCCAGAAGGCCTTCACTCTTGGACAAGTCCACCAGAGGTGAAAGAATGTCCCTTCAGCCTCCTTACATTTCCAACATTTATTATCAGACAGGTGATATATTTTTGCAAGCTTGACTGGGGTCATGTACCACCTATATATCATTTTCATAATATTTTCCTTCAGGGCATTATATGCTGTGAATTTCATTCCAGTGGTCCATAACCTTTCCCAGTCCTCAAACATGATGTTATACCCAATATCCTGAGCCCATTTTATCATGGCTGATTTGACTGTCTCATCCTGAGTATTCCATTTAAGCAGCAAGTTGTACATTCTTGAAAGTACTTTAGTCTTTGGCTCAAGCAGTTCTGTCTCTAATTTCGATTTCTCCACCTG
Source organism: Podarcis bocagei (assembly GCF_964188305.1). Classification (NCBI taxonomy): domain Eukaryota; kingdom Metazoa; phylum Chordata; class Lepidosauria; order Squamata; family Lacertidae; genus Podarcis; species Podarcis bocagei. Next base: position 33,816,931 of record NC_138126.1, read on the forward strand.
GAATCCTATTTTGACATCTACCTTTAAATGAAAGAGTGTAAGTATTTGTTCTACCAGAAGGGAGATGCTGGGGAACTGATATGTGCCACACAGGTGATCTGTACCTCTAGTTCTGTTTTACAATTTGTTGTTAGTTGTCCTATTGTGACAGCTGAGATATAAATACACTCCCATGTGTTGTTTCAACAAAAATGGTGCAGCTTAGTTAAAAAAACAACAGTCCTCTTGCCTCCTTTGCATCTGGTCACCCCACGTTTGCTCTTGTGAATGCTTGACTGGGAAAGTTCTGTGTGACTCACACATATTGTCATTTTACCAGCAGATGCAAAATCATGTTGGCAGACTGTAGGAGTGCTTGGAAATAGAGATGGGTAAGAGGTAGAATAATTTCCTTCTGACGATGGTCCTGGGAGCCTGGGGGGAACCCAGGTTTGGTGGCCATCTATTTTCCAGGCTAGGAAGGAGATTCCAACATCATAATTGCCCACAATCTGAGAACCACTCCCTGCCCATGTTATACCTCTCTCCTAAATCTCAGCTAAGGCCAATTACAAACACATAAAAACACAACAAACAAAAAACTAAACCCTCCCTCAGTTTAAAAGGCCATAGATTGTTTAAATAGCCAAGGGCCTGGAGGAGGAAGAGGAATGTATTTGCCTGGGGCCTAAAGTTATGTAACGAAGGTACCAGGCAAGCTTCCCTGGGGAGAGCATTCCATAAATAGGAAACCACTGCAGAAAAGGCCTGTTCTCGTGTTGCCACCCTCCGGACCTCTCATGGAGAGGGCACATGAAAAATGATGATTATCACAGGGTCCTGGCTGGTTCACATGCGGCTTTTTTTCAGCCAGAACTTGACAAAACTCAGTTCCGGCACCTCTCAGGTGGGCGCCATTGCCATTATAAGAGGATAAGGGAGGCCTTCATGGTGAGTTCCAGAAAAATAGCACTGGGGAGAGGCAATGAGGTATTGTGGTCTTGAGCTATTTAAAGCTTTGTAAGTCAAAATCAGCACTTCAAATTGGGCCTGGAAGCTAGTTGGCAATCAGTGAAGTTGGGCCAGGATTGGTGTTATATGCTCAAACTGTCTTGATTCATTGAGAAGCTTGGCTGCCAAATTCTGTACCAGCTGAAGTTGCTGGACCATCTTCAGAGGCAGCCCAATGTATAATGCACTGCAGCAATGTTTCCTTGTGATACCTATAGGGTACAATACCGTGAATAACTCCCCCACCCCCACAGGTGGTCTAAAAGATCTAGCAGGTCTAGTCAGGGGCAGGCACACTTAATAAGCTACAGTCTCAGGTTTCTTTGGAGAGGAAGCCCTGACTGTTAAAGTGGGATAGGCATGATTTAAACATATGGTGTGGATGTGGCTTCCAAAGTTTCTTTTGCCCTGAATGTCCTATTATGCAACATTTGATGGCTGATGGCTACAAGAAACCCTAAATCTGGAAGACATCAGAAGTATGACAGTGCCTCTATAAATGTATTTACCATATACAAGGCTACTGAAAAACACCCCCACGCACCATTTGCCTCTGGCACGGAAATGTTGAAATCACTTTAATAGGCTGCTTAGAAAACAGTGAAAAATAAAGCAATCTGCCTGCAACATTAACAGTGTGATATGGCTTACTGGAGAATTTGTTACCTGTGTGAGCTTTGCTCTTAAGTCTTCCGTGGTAACTTGGTAGTTTTGTTTAGTCTTTCACCAGATGACCTGTTTTATTGAATGTCCATCTTGATTTGCTTGCACACAAAGCCTATGTGGGAGTTGTGCAATGCCCAGTCATTACTGAGCATCCGTACGGATTTGTTTTCAGGGAAGTTATAGGACACTGAGCATTCATCCTGATTTGCTTGCGCAATATTCGTACATCTTCCCATAAATCCATAGCTTATCCCACACTTTCTAGTGTATTCCCCTGCTACTTTCATAACCAGTAAAGGTGGTTAATCCAGTTAATTTCACAAACCTAAATTTCTCGTATGCAGTTGAATCTCTCCCACAAAATATAGACAGTCTGGAAGCGACCATAGTTCTCTCTGAGGTGGTAAAATGTGCTTGCATATGGAGAAGTGTATAGTCACGTGAGCCACCTGTACTCTAAAGTGGTACAACCTAGGCACAGGTTTATCATCTCTGTGGAGATTAGGCCTTTGCCGGAAAGAAATTGCCTCCAGTTTGCCCTGAAAAGCAAAAATGTATCGCCGCGCACAGTTTAACAATAGGTTCCTATTTATGCACCGAACCTATTTCTGGCACAAAATCGTTAACCTACACAAAGTATGCCTGTATGACTATTCTAATAAATCTCATGGGAAAGGAGTAGGAGCTAATAGCTACTTTGTTCCAATCTTTATAAAGGAGCTGCATTCCTATGGAACATTAAATGGTGCTGAAATTCACATTACTGAGGGTTTCTGGTTTTTTTGGTGGGTTTGGGGGGGAGGTAGGTTGGGAATTAATCAGAACTTGGCTTTTGCCATCATATTCATGGCAAAACTTCTTGAGATTCTCCCATATCAACCATCTGCTTTCTACTCAGCAGTGGTTTTTGACACCCAAAGATTATGCAGCAGCAGTCGATATTGGACAGTATCTGACTGCTAGCGTGCCATCACAGCCAGTTTTCCAATGTCTGACACATATTACTCAACATTTGATGATAGATGACATGTGGCAATCAAGGATTGACGGTTTCTAACAGCTGGCTTGCCATAGCACTCGGTATTTGCCTGACATGTACCAGTTATCTTTGTGGTAGTTTTTCAACAGCTGACATGCAGAGGTTGTCGACATTAACGGTACCTGGCAGTTGCAGAAGGTATCTGACAGGCAGCAGTCAATATGTGACAATAGGAATACATTCAGAGAAGCGGGAGATAAAGAAATGAAGCCACGAACACTGAAATATTTACTCAGGTGAATCTCCGAATGATTTGCTACTGTATATGTGAACTCGCATTGAATGAAACAGGTCTCAGAATTTAAAATTCACTTTCCATTTATGTAAGTGGAAAGTTGCCCAAAAGTCCAAACCCCGTCATAACTGATTGCAAAAAAGGAAACTTCTCAGAAATAAGGGAATTAATTAAAATGGAAATAGTCAAGGGAAGTAAATGTCGTTTGAAAGTTGTTTAAGACTGAAATAAACAATTATTTCACAGATGAGGAAAGGTGAAACAGTGGGTGTTATTGACCGCATGTCCTGCTTTCAAAGTTCTCAGAAACTTCTGGTTAGTCTCTATGTGAAAACGAGATGTTAGATAAGATGGACCTTTGATCCAACCCAGCAAGAAATACATGCTCCGGTGGAGGAAAACATCTATAACCTCTTACCTTAATAAAGGAAAGAGGAATTGATGTGATTTTTATACTCCCCAAAGTTACGAGCAATTCAGTGTATAGAGAATCAGAGTGTACCAAATGGTTGGGAGTGGTCAGCATGGATGTATTAACAAGCTGTATTCTTAATTTCCTTATTGGATAGAATTACCAATTAAGTGTGTGCTTGTGTGTGCGTGTGTGTGCATGTGTATGTACATGCGTAAAATCACTAATAGAGGAATGCATCAGCTTTGTGTGTACCCTGAATAATGAGGTGAATGGGATGATTCAGGATAGTCTTCACACTACCGATTGCACTATTAACAAGGAGAGCTGGTTAGGATTGTCGAACCAGGACTTGGAAGACCAGGGTACGAATCCCCACTCAGCCATGAGGTAACCTTGGGCCAGTCACTGCCCCTTGGCCTAACCTACCTCACAGGGTTGTTGTGGGGATTAAATCAGGAGGGGGAGAACTATCTGTGCCACCTTGAGCACCTGCGTGAGGCAGGGGGGAAAGTGCAATCTAAAAGGAAGGAAGGAAGGAAGGAAGGACAGATCAGGTTTTTCCATAAAGTTAAACACATAGGGCTATTCTTCCTCCCTATAGCCATGCCCCCATCCTCCCTGAGAAGTAAAACCCAAACTGAATGAGAAATGCTCAAAGCCTGTGATGGGACAGGGTGTAGAAAGAAGGGAGAAGGTGGGGAGGCTGAGATATTTCATTTTCGCAGACAGGTCTAGCTTTTAATCACGGCAAACTGTTTCCCCAACGCACCCCAGTCACAGTGGTTTGGGGAGAGGAGCTTGGACTACTGCAATGCGCTCTATGTAGGGCTACCTTTGAAGGGAAACTACAACTAATCCAGAATGCGGCAACTAGACTGGTGACTGGGAGTGGCTGCCGAGACCACATAACACCGGTCTTGAAAGACCTACATTGGCTCCCAGTACGTTTCCGAGCACAATTCAAAGTGTTGCCACTGACTTTTAAAGCCCTAAACAGCCTTGGCCCAGTATACATGAAAGAGCGTCTCAACCCCCATTGTTCAGTCCGAACACTGAGGTCCAGCTCCAAGGGTCTTCTGGCGGTTCCCTCCCTGCAAGAAGTGAGGTTACAGGGAACCAGGCAGAGGGCCTTCTCAGTAGTGGCACTCACCCCATGGAATGCCCTCCCACCAGATGTCAAAGAGAAAAACATCTATCTGACTTTTAGAAGACATCTGAAGGCAGCTCTGTTTAGGGAAATTTTTAACGTTTGATGTTTTATTCTGTTTAATATTCTGTTGGGAGCTGCCCAGAGTGGCTGGGGAAACCCAGCCAGATGTGCGGGGTATAAATAATGAATTATTATTATTATTATTATTATTATTATTATTATTATTATTATTATTATTATTATTAACTTTGGCTGTGAGAGCAGGGAAGACATGGAGTGGTTCTGAAACACATCAGGTTGCTTCCAAATACAGATACAGCTACAAATCTGCTTACACATACAAGGTGAATTGTTGTGATTGCTGCACACCTCTAACGCACATTGAATATTTTTAAACACTGAGTCATACCATTGGACCAACTGGTATTTCTCTGACCTGTTGCCTCCCCCTGAGACATTTTGGATCCGTGTGGTCATGAACTGAAGCTGGAATCTCCTGCACACCACAGAGAGCATCCTAGCTACTAAGAGTGAACTCATTCTCCACGTGTAGATCCTTATGCAACCAAAATAGTGCCACCCACACACAAGAGGAAGGTATCAGCAAGCCTGGGGAAACCCCAAAGGTTTGCAGAAGTACAACAGTTGTGGGAAGGTGGAGAACTTAAGTGTGGGGTGGGGAGGGATGACTCCAAAGGAGCTCAATAAAGATTAAACATGATCAGCAGGCATGGAATGTTGACTGAAAGGGAGCGGAATGGAGTTTTGCGGCTGGCTGGAACACGGACCACGAATACTCCACAGTGCAAACTTTTCTTACTGCTGAGCTCTGATGATCATTCGCCAGAGCAAAAGGCTTCTCCTTGCAGTTGAATGCACATGGATTTTAATATATAGTTGAATGCCACCCCAATCTCTGAGCGGTGCAGGATTCTAGGGGTTCCAAATGCCTACCAAGGGTTCATGTTTCCTTTTGGAATGAGGCACAGCGGAGACCGCGGCGTCTTTAGGATATATGGTTTTATTTACACATTTATACAACCTGAGCCCCCCAAAGCACCTTGTTTCTCCCATAGCCACAGTTTTGGATTCCAGTAGAGATCCACCATGGCGCTCTCTCTCTCTTTCTCCCCGCCCCTGCTTGCTGCTTTGCTTCAAAGCCCCCCAAATTCTACTTCAAACTCTGGCTTTGTCTGTTGAGGGAGGGCCCCCCACTGAACCCCTTAATCCTTTCTTCTCTTAATGGACCATCACCCAGGCAATCACCTCAACACAGGAAGATAGCCTGGCTTAGATTTTAGCACTTGCTATATCCAGGGGTTCAGGAAGCTAAGCTAGCCTGGCTTATATTCCAACACATGCTGGGTCCAGGGGTTACAAGGGGCTAAACCTTCCCCCACCCCAAAACTCATAATGCTATGAAGATTTCATGAGGGTTCCCCACCATTTGACCCAATCCCATGTGACACGTTCCTAAGCGACAGACAGTTTGTCTGCAACACAGAAATGGGAAGCCAAGGGCAGCGTGACTGCCTCGTGTTTCTTCTTCTCCCACCTCGGCTTATCACGTGGGAAGTGGGGCTTTTTTACATGTAAATAACCCGTCCCCACTTCCCACGTTTAAGTGCAGAAGCAGGGAGACAAGAAGTGCTGAGTCACTCTCCCTGTTCTTTTTGTACTCTCCGCTTCTGCGTGAACATATGAGGATGTGGGAGGTACATGCGGGGCACTCCCCCTTGATAAAAATGTTGACTATCTCGTCCAAGACCAAATCAAATGTGTTCCTCCATATTTCGCACCCTCAGTTTCTTATATTTCTTGCTTGCTTGCTCTTTCTTTCTTCTTGGCTGTAGAGTATTGCATCTGAATTATTCTCTCTCTCTCCCCACCCCTCCCTGCCAAATGTTAACTAATGAACGATCACAAATTTTTAAATTGGAAAGAGAACATTCATGTTATATAATCAAAGATGACGGCCTTTTTCGTTGTTATGCAATCTGTTCCACCTGTGTTGTGGCTCATTGGTTTGGGGGAACTCCTTAACATCTTGCACAGCCAAACTTAGTAGGTGGCTGCTGTTCCCTTTCGGAGGAGTCATAATTTCATTACCAAGTTGTACAAAACACATTGTCAAAGGCGAAGCTCTGGAAGCAGAACTTGCCTTCAAGCTCATCGAAATGCTATGTCACCATCAGCTCATTATGTGCCTGTTAGCACTCTGGACTGCAAGCTGTTAACTATTAAATCATCGCCATCATCATAATAGTATTACATAGAAGGGAGAGAGCAGGATGGTTGTGCCATTGCATCATAACATTGCAGCGGATGTCAGGAAGCATACCTAAAATATGTAGACATATCCTTTCCCCCTATACAAAACAGTAAAGTGGTATGGTTTACTGAGCCAACGTTCGTAGACAATTGAGTGTGTATAGATTCAAGTTATTCGAAATGTATTGCTGTACACTCTCCAATCTCTGAGGGTTTGATTTCGTTGGGATGAAAGTCACTGGAGACAGTGATATCTTTAGAACATATGGTTTTATTTATTTACACATGTATACAAACCCCAGCATAAGTTGGAAGGACTCACGGCATACACACTCCAACAGACCTTGCTTCCTCATTAGGTTTCTAGCCAAAGCTTTGGATTCAGCACAGTGAGCAAGTCAAGCCTCTATGTCTTCTCACCTCTAGAGCTTGCTAGACAAAGGCTAGCTCCTGGCCTATAGGAATGAGGTGGCCTCCAGCCAGGTGAGTGCTTGTGAAAATACATCACTAGGCAGCTGTTCCTATGGCAACACATCTGTACTTGACCAAGTCTTTAGCCATGTAAATGGATGCCTAACAGACCCATTAAGAAAGAGGCTTCACCATTCTCCAACTACAAACTACAAACTTATTGATACAAAATCACAGGCTTGATTGGGACCCAAAGTCATTATCCATACCAACCCCCTCAGTCCTATAACTATTGATTTCTCAGCTATGCAGAGGTGCCACAATCCAGTAATGATCAAGGGTGGCGGTTATTATTTATTTTGACATTTTATGGAGTAACATGGTGTTACAGAATTGGGGGGGGGTGTCCCCCTAAACACTAAAATTAATAAATGCTAGGATTTTAGGTTATTTGTGATATGAAGGGAGAATATAAGCTGCAAAGGAATTCCTGGATAGCCTGGCCAAACTAGGGCCCCTAAGAGAGCCATTGTGGGTCGTTAACAAGACAATGGAACTTCTTGCCCTAGGTGTGACCAGAGACTTGAGATTTGGAATATTGCCAGGAGTTGCCAGAAAGAGGTGTACAAGCATAGCTGTCAATGGTTCCCTTTTTTTAAGGGAAGTTCCCTTATTCCAAATAGGATTCCACGCAAGAAAAGGGAAAAGTTGACAGCTATGTGTACAAGACGCCATCCAACCATTTTAGGGAGTCCAGATTTTTGTAGGGTTTACTCCTTAGTTAGCCCTTTCTTCTCCCAAAGATATCCCAGAAGGCAGCGGAGACTGAGGATCAGAGTTTTCCTTCTAGATGGGCTACCTTCCCAGGTTGATGAGCCCCATCTGCCCCTCACTTCCCTCTACAGCAAATGCAGAAACCACTTAATTGACCATTGGACCCACTATTGGTCTCATCTACATGCTGGGGAAATCCTCAACTCACTGAGTGTTTGAGTCCCACTGGCTACCAGTCAGTCAAAGCGGCTTCCTGGGGCAGGGCTGCTGTCGCATGCTGGCAGCTTCTTGGAAGCACAGGTAAGAGCTGAATGCAAGGGGGGTGGCAAATGTGGACAAGCTACCCCAGAAGGAGTATGATGTGTCCCCCCCACCAGAGGTACTACCCCTACCCTAACACCCCATACGCCCTACGTTTTGTAGCAATATCATCAAATATGCTATTTATCTTTCGATGGCAACTATTTATATACAGTAGATGTAAATAGTTGGGGACACCACCACGGACATGGTTTAACCTGTAATGTTCTGTATTTCCTAGGAGATTTCCTGCATCCCCAGCCATTGCAACTGAAAGTCTGCTGCTATCTGCATGCATAGCTGCACCCTAGATTTTGTTTCTGGGCACAATAGAAGTGAGTGGGAATACTGGCATCTGGCTTTTATATGCCTATTACACTCTTTACTATATTGAAGAACACAATAGTGGTGCAGAGCAAGTTGTTAGCTTTTCCCATTTTACAGGGGGCAGGGAGGGGGGAGGAGGAATTGAGGCAGCACTGATGTGACTGGCCCCAAACCGTGCAGCATTTTTAGAGTCAGAACTCTGCTCCCACCCTACTCACCAGACCACACTTGCCCGATAAGGAAACTCTGTGTAAAATCAAACATTTGCACATGTCATATCCAAATATAAATTATCCCAGTGCAGGATATATTACATCATCTACTTTGAATTCAAAATAAGATTAGTCACTTCGGAGAGACACGGCCACATCACTAAAGAAGTTGTCCCTTGACGAAAACCAGGGGCGTTAAAAGAAAGCGAGGGATGGACACTAACTCTTCCCAAAATAAGCTGCTCCTTGAAAATGTTTGTAGAATATCTGAAGCATCATTGTAAACAGGTCAAAATGTTAGCAATGTAAATTCAGCAGTGTAAATTAACCAGAGATACAATGAGAAAGGGAAATTTAAAAAATATGGAGTAATTAGAATTTGCAGTAGTAATAGATATTTAAAATGAACCATGGAAGGGGGAAGGGAAGTCAATGTATGGGTGTAATGGTTAATGTATGAATTTGAAAAAAATGTAATTGAGAATTAAAAAGAAGTTGTTCCTCCCCCATTGAATCATGACCTGCCTGGCTCTGTAACACACACACCTCTCCAGAAGTCTGCTTTATAAAAGAGAGGTTCCAAGTCTCAAAAGCACATGGAAACCACTTCCTGTCATCTACTTATTCTGTCCCCTTACTCATTTCATATGTGTCTTGGATGCCTGTGACCCCATTTAGCTACTCTGTGCTACTCTCTGTAGGATGAGCTTGCCTGGATCATCTGTTCTGACTGGCAGCAGCTCTCCAGGGTCCTTGGTAGATGTCCTTCCCAGCCCTGATACCTGGGGTCCTTTTGTAACTGGACATGCAGGCTGTGGGATAATAGAAATCTAGAGTTGGAAGGGACCCTGAAGGTCATCCAGTTCAACCCGCCTGCAAATGCAGGAATCTCAGCTAAAGCATCCATGACCAACCTCTGCCGCCCAACCTTCAATGTAATGTTAAAATATGTTAAACTGGAACCTTTGTCCCTGCAAGCACACATGTACACTGAGCTGGGTAGTTGGGACGGCTTGTATGAGATGGAAAAAGGGTTTTCAAAAGCTGTTTTGGGAGCAAGGATTTGGAAGAGGAATCAATATTTGACTGAATGGTTTTCTCTCTTAGGGCTCCCCCCCCTAATGTTCTGTTGTACTTCTGCAAACCTTGAGGCTTCCCCAGTCCTCCTTGTTTTGGGTGGATGTTGCCATTTTGCTGCATAAGGAATGGCAATCACCTCTGGGTATCAGAAATTAGAGGGAGTAACTGCCAGTTTCTAGAACATGCACTACGGATCATTTAACAGTCAGAGCAGGTACATTTTTTTGATCACATTCCAGGGTGCTTAGAAGGATCAATATAGAATCCTACTTATCGAGAGAAAACTTATCATATAATGATATCACCGTGTAGTGATATGGATAATTTTACCCTATTTCCACCCACGGTCAGAAATCTGTAGAAGTGGAAGCTAAATTTTCCCTTGCCAGGAGGATCTGAACAAGTGGTTTGTTGATCAAGAGGTGAAGTGCAAACTGTAGTAAGTTACTGTGATATGTGGTCATTCGCGTTTACCCAAAGAAGGGTTAAAAGGGTGGTTTTGTTTATGCTGGAATAGAAGCATTCTGACCCTTGTTTGATTGTTAAATAGTTCATGATTATTATTCTGGATTAATCCAAAGTAAAAAGAAGGAGTGAGCTTGAGATCTTTTAAATATGTCAACACACTCATCTATTTTCAGCAAGCAGGATTTAAGCATCAAGCTATGCCAAATCTTTTCAGGAAAAAAATCACCTGCAGCCTCTGCTGGAACTAGATAGTCCCAAAAGGTGGGGCAGAGGGGGAAGAGGACACTTTGCAGGACTAAAATTTACAGGCAGGCTTGGCCTGGACTGCAAGCCCATTACCACAAGGTTGAAAAATTCAGGCTAACATGCTAGACATGGAACTAAATGACAACAATCAATCCTCCAGTATTTCAAAACAGGCCTTTTTGTAGCATGGTTGGGGAGGTGGTTACAAGTTTGCATTGGACTCCACGCTTGGGCACTGAATAGCCTTTCTATTCCTAGGCTGGCCAACTTGCTGGGAAATGCATCTGGCCAGAGGACAGAAGCCCCGTTGAGCTCATGAAGCAAGCATTATTCAGTGTGTTCATGGATGCACTTGTGACAAAATAATACCCAAAACGTTTCAGGATGGAGAGCTTTCCCACCCCCACCCAATGGCAGGTCTAAATGCGAACGAACCAGGGCTTTACCACGCGCCCTTTGCTGAGCAACCAACTTTCAGTGCGGACTACACGGCAGACAGTGGCGATCAAAGTGCAGAGCAAGTGTTCACATTGCCATGTGGGAACACTGCCAGGCAAACAGAAGTGTTTCCAGACAGGCTTTTTGAGCATGACTCCTGGCACACCTCACGAAAGTGAAGGTGCCTCTGAGCATTCTTCTTCTTATTTTGTTGTTGTTTAGTCGTGTCCGACTCTTTGTGACCCCATGGACCAGAGCACGCCAGGCACTCCTGTCTTCCACTGCCTCCTGCAGTTTGCTCAAACTCATGCTGGTAGCTTCGAGAACACTGTCCAACCATCTTGTCCTTTGTCGTCCCCTTCTCCTGGTGCCCTCCATCTTTCCCAACATCAGGGTCTTTTCCAGGGAGTCTTCTCTTCTCATGAGGTGGCCAAAGTATTGGAGCCTCAGTTTCAGGATCTGTCCTTCCAGTGAGCACCCAGGGCTGATTTCCTGAAGAATGGATACATTTGATCTTCTGGCAGTCCATGGGACTCTCAAGAGTCTCCTCCAGCACCATAATTCAAAAGCATAATTCAAATTATTTACTGAATTTATATACCGCCCTATATCCGGAGGTCTCAGGGCATGTTCAGAGCGCCTTGGCCTTGCCGGTGTGTGAACATGGACCAGCAGCCCGTGGAATGTAGCGAAGGCGAGGGCACGTCTGAGCACGTGCAGAGTGCAAGCACCTCGGGCCCTGCGAACGATGACCGCCGCCGCCGCCGCCAGCTTTGTTCGTGGGAACAAGGCCCGATTGCCCGGCGGGCCTGAGCCCCGGCGCCTCCCGCGTCCGAAGCGGGGCGCTGCCGCCGCCGCCGCTGTACCCTTGGCGAGCGGCTTTCTGCTGACATTGACAGGGCGCGCGCCGGTGCCTCTCCGCGCCCCACCCTCCCGGGCCTTACGTCACGGCCGCTCGGCCTTATGGGAGTCGTAGTGCGGCGGGCGATCGGGCTTGGTAGGCAGCGCCCCCGCGAAGAACTACAAATCCCAGGCGGCGCCGGGAGGAAGGTGTGCGCGGAGCTGTGCTTTGGGCAGAGCAGAGCAGAGCCCAGCCGAGTCCATCCAAACCGGGAGTGTCGGGGCTGGAGAGCTGCTGCCGCTTCTACGAGCCGCGGGGCGCACAGACAGGGCGCAGGGCTGCGCTGCTCGGGGCGGGCGCGGCTCGCCTCCCTCGCCTCTCCGTCCTTCCCTCGCTCCCTCGCCTCGCCGGAGACATGCAGGCGGAGTCGGGGATCGTGCCGGACTTTGAGGTCGGCGAGGAGTTCCACGAGGAGCCCAAGACCTACTATGAGCTGAAGAGCCAGCCGCTGAAGAACAGGTGAGCGGGGGGCCCCCTGCGGTCCGGGGCGCGATCCTCCGTCCGTCGCCACCCCCACCCTTTCCCTCCAACCGTATACAGTATATAGTTATCTTCCTTTGCCCTTCTTGCCAGAGCAGGACCGTCCAGCCTCTTCTCCCCACCCCCTCCCTGCGCCACTCTGGACTAAATCTGGAAGGGCGACCTGGCCCTGCTTGTGTGAATTCGAGGACGCGGGTGCAGATCCGCAGCCCATCGCCAACCTTTCTGAAGGAATTGCGGGTGGGAGAGTGCTACAGCAACCGTGCGCCTTTTTTTTTTTACTGCCCTAAGCCCCTCCTTTCTCTTTCTCTTTCTCTCTGCAAATTCCCCCTTCTTTCCAACTTTCCTCTCTCTTGCACCTCCCTCTGCCTTTCCCCCATCTTTCCGACGCCCCCTCCCCTTACAATGCCGTGTCTCCCCATACCACTCTCCCCACCCCGTCAAATAATCTCCTCTCGCTTCTCCGGGTCGAGGCGCCTCGCCTTCTGCGTAGGACCTCCTGTCCCAGCTGTCATTCAAGCCCCTTGACCGAAGTCGGGGTGTGTTGTTGTTGTTGTTGTTTGCAAACCCGAGCCGTTGCCCGGTGTCCGGGAGTCCCCCTCCCTACGACCCCCTTCTCCTCTTCTGCCTCCGGGGAGAAAGAAGGAGAAACTTCATCGCAGGACGACAACAACAACAACGCACACGCATGCTTCGCTCACTTGGCGGGTGGGGGAAATGACAGGTCGTCGTTTGCCCTCCGCCCCCTTCCTCCCTGGCAGCGCCTGTGGAGAGTATCCCTCTCCGCCTCTGGCTCCACTTCTTTTGCTCCGACACCTCAGAGCAGTTTGCATAGGCTCCCCCGCCTCCCCTTTTGGGTTTTCTTTTCTTTGCAAAGGGGTGTGTGTGTGTGTAAGTAATGTGTGTGGGCTGGCACGGCTCCGCAGGGTGCCAAGGCGTCGGCGTCGGCGCACATTTCACTTAGGTGCGAGAAGCGTGCGTGGCAAAACAGACCGAGGGTGTCAGCAGCTCGTGAGCACGCCTGCTCCCCCCCCCCCCGCGTTGGGGCTATTTGTTGGTGTCTCTTTTTTGGGGGGGGAGAAGAGGAGGAGGAGAAAAGAGGGGAATGTTACAGAAGAAATATATACCCAGCAACTATGTGCCTGCTGTTTACTTCTGTGCTGCTGAATCAGGCTGTTTGTAAAAGTTTTTTTTTTTTTTTTGGCTAAATACATTGAAATGAAACATCTTTTTACAGATTGAAGCTATATAAAGGCAGCCATTTAGCGAGTGGTTCCTGCCATAATAGCAGTTTTGTTTAGTGTGTGTTACTGTTTGGGCGAGGGAGGAGGGGCCAAGCCCTGTGGCTGGTATTATGTAAAGGGTATTGTTAGACATTCTCACCAGAGGCATTATCTGGCCTTGACTAGGAGTTACAGACTTCCACTAATAGTTAAATGGGTATGGAGCAAAGCAGAGTGGAGAAGGAACGGCTCATCTTCCCCCACCCCCCACCCCTTTTCCTTGTAGTGAATGTCCCGGACTGGCTGATTCGGGCAGATTTTTGAATTGCAATAATTTTCTATATTGTTGAATTGTGAGCTTTCCATCCAGGAGTGGCCATGTAAATAAACACTGTGGTTTTTTGGTTTTTTTAGGGTGGGTGGGTAAGGCAAGGTTCTGGAATGTTTCAGATGGATGGGCCAGATTGTACTGTATGAGGATAATGAGCTAGAGCCATGAAACTAAATAGTGCTCTTTACTTTCTTCCGAAGTATGCATTACACTGACTATTACATTTGTGCTCCGTGTAAATGTTGCTAACTCACGGCAGATTGAAAACTAGAAGCGCATGCACTCGCATTACAGGTAGATTCAAGCTCAAGTAAATATAAAGTCAAGCGTTTTAAAACCCTCTTAGAATTGCTGCAAAGCGGAAATAAAAAGGGGCTGGTTAGTCAGCTTCTCTTTTTGTGCAGGTCCACAATAAATATAATAGACCTTATATCTGGTGCATATTTAGATGTTCTGCTGTTGCTGCTCCTATTCCTGTTACTCCGATGTGAATGGAGGGATGTTTGTGGAACTGTTTTGTTTGGCATAATGGAGAGGAGCAACTTTGTATGGCATGGCCACATTCCGTACTGTGCCTGGGAGTATTAGAGGAAGGCCAGGCAAAGCTATGTTACTGGGAAGGGGGCAAACATTTCCAGCTCAAAGGCTGCATTCCCTCCTGTGCAAGGGTACATCCCAGTGGCGGGTACAGAAGTGGTGTGACTTCTATCTCTGTACTGTTACACAAAAGCCACAGGTTTCTATACACACACGTTGTATTCAGGCAAGCAATAGGTATTATCGTACTTAAAAGGCACATTCTAGACAGGCAACGCGTTCAAGGAAGGCATGCCCAGTTGGTAGTTTGAGGCCCATGTTGGGCAAAATATTCTTGCATGGGGGGGGGGGGTTGGTCCCTTCCAACTCTACAATTCTATAATTCTACGTCAGGCATGTCCAAAGTCTGTTTCAGGGGCCTAATCCGGCCTGCTGGTCGATTTAGTCCAGCCCCTGCGGCAGTATATGTCCTGGGGTAAAATCCTAAAAAAAAGCTCAGCAACTTCAATCCTTAAAAAAGTCAACAACTTTGTGGTAAAATTGTAAAAAAACCTCAGCAAATTCAGTCCTAAAAACAGCTCACAACAACTTTGGTCGGCCCTCATGCATGTTCACTTCATGAAATCTGGCCCTCTTTGAAAAATGTTTGGGCACCCCTGTAAGCAACCTCTCTTTCCGATGTGTCACCACCTCTCCTTTCCCCACCCTTTTGATCCCGATTTGCATTGGGGATTTTAATTTTTTTTGGTGCCATATGCATGGATCAGGCCTATCTATGGCTTTCGAGTTTGGCTGTTTTGTGATCTCCTCTCCCTGTGCGTTTTACACCTGGCAATGTCAGTGTGGGTTTGAAGGGTAGTGTTAAGCCCCAGGAGAGTGAAAGCAGTTTCCTTCAGACCAGCTATTGTGCCTAGAGGGATCTGGGACAGGATATGGGACAGGAACGCCTTTGTGGACTTGCAGCCTAACCACCTTGGGGTTAACTTGGATAGGCCTTCTGTGCAGATCTTGAATATGCAGGCCAGGAGGAGCCAACTACCCCATGACACTAAGCCAGGCATGGACTACAATTCCCAGCAACCCTAGCATGTGCAGCGCCTATGGCCAATGGTTGGGGTGATATGAGTCAACACCTGAATGCCCTCTTGGTAGCTATCCCTGGCCTACCCCTACTGGCACAGCTCTTTGTGATTCTGGACAAGAATATTTTCCAGCCTCACCTGGAGATGCTATGGATTGAGTTGAGGACTTTTTGTGTGTGTACGCAGAAGTTGGTCTACTGCTGGGCAACATTCCTTGAAGAAAGGTGGAACCTGTTTTTGTAATTGTGATCTATTTGCTGAAATTTAAATACATTTATTATTATTATTATTATTCTGTGAACCACCCTGAGACCTGTGGTTATAGGGTGGTATATGAATTCAATAAATAAAATAAATAAATATAAATTTTATTTTTCAGTTTAACAACAATTCTACATAAAACAATACATACATACATACATACATACATACATACTGATTTTGACTTCCCTCCTTCCATTGCCTGGTTTCTTGTAAAATCATTTTCAAAACTACATCGCCCCCCTAAATACATTATTAAAACAAAGGATTGAAATAAATGAAATTTACTACCTTCTCTACGAACATGCATGTGTTTCATGTTCTAAGAGCACTATGAAAGGAGGGGGGGGGGCTTGTCCCTTGTTGAATGTTTCAAGATTCTACTTTGCAGCGTTTTCTTCTTGGCAAGCATGCCGCTTTCAATTGCTTCCTGAATTAAAAGCTGCAGATAGATCTGTCGTGTTCGTGCTGCGCTTGTTTTCCATGGCTTCCTGTTGGATGATCTTGGATAATTCCCCACATATCACTAAACTATGTGCAAAATATTAGGTCCTTTGTAACCAAAGTGTGCTATAGTGTTACATACTGTGTAAAAAAAGAAAGAAAGATTGGGAATGCTTTTTCTTCAAACGCAAAGAAAAATTAAAATACTTTGTAATACTCCTGCAGTATCCTTGGTCTTCTTTTGAAGGAGAGCGATTCTCATGCTGGAGGTTTTTCCTTTGACTGTGTGGTCTGGGGGTTGAGGTGTGTGTGGGGGGGGGGCAATGAGGAAAGGAGGGCTTATGATGAATTTCATTTAGGCCATAGACTGGGGGCCTACAATCGCATGCTAATGTTGGGGAACTGTGATAAGAACTTAAGCTTGTTAGTTTGTGAAACTTCCCTATAAAGCCTGTAACTTCCTAAAGCAGAGATAGAGAATCTGTGGCCATGTGCTTGGGACTGTACTGCCCATCACCACCAGCCAGCATGGCCATTGGTCAGGGATGATGGGAGTTGTAGTCCAACATTTAGAGAGACATGGTTCATCATCTGGAGGTGCCTATCACAGCCCAAAAGCCAACAAGAGAAATGTGATCTCAGTATGACATATCCAAGTAATGAATAAGATGAGAACAGCAAAGCACTTCGTTTATTTTAAAAAAGTGCTGTAGAAATTAATAACAATGATAAATATGGATCTTTTTTTGTTGTCAGCAGTCTCTAAATCTGATCTGAAAGCAAGCCAAGTCGCTATGTTGTTTTTGTAATTACTAACTCTTTTGAAGTATTGCTGTTTCTGGGAGTACGTTTTCAATTAAAAACTGGGTACCTGGGCTACACGAAACTCTTTGAGACAGCAATCTGCTCTCTGAACGTTCTGAAAAAGAGCCACACACTGATGATGCTGTATAAATGGAAAATATTGCAGACTTGAATCAATATAAATGCTGACTGACTTAATTTGGCAGTTGTTAAGTAGGCTCACTGTGGGAAACGAACAACTCATCAGAGCTGTACTTTTCACCCACCCCTTCCCCCCAAAATCTCAACTGCATTGGAAATTACAGTGGTACCTTAGGTTAAGTATGTAATTCGTTCCGGAGGTCTGTTCTTAACCTGAAACTGTTCTTAACCTGAAGCACCACTTTAGCTAATGGGGCCTCCCGCTGCTGCCGCGCCGCCGGAGCACGATTTCTGTTCTCATCCTGAAGCAAAGTACTTAACCCGAGGTACTATTTCAGGGTTAGCGGAGTCTGTAACCTGAAGCGTATGTAACCCGAGGTACCACTGTATTATGAAAACACTTGATGTATTCATTTTATTAATCAACAAATTTCTGTGAAGCTTTTCTTGGTGTTCAAAGCAGTTTACTTCAAAATAATAAAACACATCAGGACAAAATCAGTGCTGCCAACAACATCAAAACAGCACATTGTTGCTTCCCATAAGAATCTGGTTTGCCACTGCAAGAGACAGGGACCTGGGCTTGTTGAAACTTTTCTCCAGCATGCCTCTCTTAATTTTCTTAGGATTCTAGTGATGCATTGCAGGAGACTTTAAAGTCCCCTGTTTTCAGAACTAAGGGCGGGTTGCTCTTTATCTGAGCTGTTCTCACTGTAGAACAAGAATGGAGAACCTGCAGCCATCTAGAGCTTGCTGGTCTCCAACTCACATCAGCCTCAGCCAACATGGCCAATGGTCAGGGGTTCTGCCCTTGCCCAGGTCGGCAGAATCAAATAGCTAATAGTTTCAGGGATGCAGCCACTGACACTTGTGCTTTGTTTGAGAATTAGAGCATCAGTTGATTTTCAGCTGCCCACTCGTACAACCATGTTCAGGGGTTGAAACCTGCATATTCAGTGTCAGTAACATTTAACAATGAGGAGTGTTTTTTTGTGTTATTCAAGGCTTTTTCTTGCTAGAGTTTTGCCTGTGACGCACGCCTGCCATCAAAACCTATCTCTCCTTTCACCTTTCAGAAGCTGCACTGTTCATCTATCAACTGTTGTTTATTGATGGCTTTATTCTGGGGAATTGGTGTGCTTGTAAACACTCCATGACATAAACTGAAGCGTAGCCAATGGCTAAAGGGGCTTAGTGGTGGGCCATTTTAGCCAGGCATGCTTCCATGGGGAGAGCATTCAACAAACAGGAAGCCACCGCTGAAAAGGACCATTCTTGTGTCTTCAGCATCGGCATCTCCCTTGGTGAAGCCACACAAAGAAAGACCAGGGCCTCAGAGGATGAAAAGCAATGGCCCTGCTGGTCCTGAGCTATATAAGGCTTTATAGGTCAATTTAATTAGTTGGTTTTTGTCATACTCTTTACTCCCCTGTTCCCCAGTAGCCAGAATTACAGCTTTCTACTGCTTTCAGCATGATATATTATTGCTGTCTTCAGCATGGGCATACTCATCTATTGATAGTGCAAAGAGTTGCAAGGCTTCTGCAAAAATCTAAAGTCCCTCAGCCAGTGTAACACAGATGAGGATTACATCTTAATATATTTAACTCATTTATCAATACTAAACTCTCCCTCCCTCCCTCTCTTTGACACACATTGTAAGGGCTTCACCAGAGTTCCAGAAAACTATTGTTGAGCATCTACCATTTTTATTCTTTCTAACGAAATGTTTTTTATTTTCTTCAGTCCTTTGTAAAATGTAAGTCTTGTAGTACAATATAATTCTTATTTCCATTGTGAATATGTTTTTGTGTGCCCAGAAGCAGATTCATGTAACACTGATATGAAGCTCCGATCAGCACATACAATTGGTTCAATATTGAATTCTAAAACATTGCCTATCAGTTTTTCAGAAATTAAAAACAATCTGTTTGAGAATGTGATTTGTGAGAAGGTGAAGTACCATCTTTCATATCTGGATGTTTGAGCCTTGAAGTATCCTTAATCTAAAGCAGTTCTACCCCTTCCAGAAAGACCTTGATAAAGTGTCTTGTTCTATCCATTCTGGAGCCTACTTCTTCATTCATTATCTTCTGCAAAATCTAATATTCATAGTGTTAGGAATTCATGGGTGATAGACCACTGTGATCACCGGATCAAACAAATGTCAGAATTTAATTGATACTTTTAGTGTTAAAACTGGGAAATAGCAAAACTCGTGTGTATTAGCCTCATATGTATTAGGCCAGACCAGTAAGTATCAAACTGTGTGCTAGACAATGGTAACCCTCTGGAATCAGCATGTGTTAAGCCAGGCTGGCTTCCCGTGTGACGTGATAACCTGGGAATGCGGCATTAATAAGAACACAAAGCATCAAAGGGGTGAGGCCCCTTTACAGATAAAGCTAAAGGTTAGAGAAATGGAGAAGGTGTGATGTGACAGAGACACCAAGCAGCTGGCAGGGCATGATGGTTGATGTCTGTTTGAATCCAAGGGAGAAGGCAAGACCCTTTTGAAGTGTAATGCTGGGAACCCCTCTGTCATAGGTACAGGTTGTATATATGTGTAAATAAGCCATATATCATAAAGACACCACTGTCTCTGCTGTACCTCTTTTTCAAAAGAAAACAAGGACCCTGGGTAGATGCCCCTGGAAGTCCCTGCAATCTCGCACTGCTGTGGAGATTGGGCTGGTGTGCAATAATAGTTTAAGATCACTAATGAAAAGTTCTGTCCTCAAAAAGTAACAACAGAAGTAGAAGTTGTTCTGTGAAGTTCTGCTTAAAATTAGCAATAGAAAAGTCCCAAAGATGTCTAAGTGCGATCTTTCAACAATTACGGGCTCTGAAACTTAACCAAGCTACCGTAGTTTAAATTGCTTTACTATGCTAGTGATTAATTGTAATGTGTGATTAGATTTCATAGAATTGCATTTGTTAAATGACATTAGTATAATCAATAATTTGATCTAATGTGATTCCCCATATATATATATATATATATATATATATATATATATATATATATAAATGATTATTATTTTTTAAATTGGCCTTGGTGGAGCCTCTTCCTCTTGAGTAGTTTTGCACTGCAGTTTGTCCAGGCTACTGTTTATATCTGTTCCAGTTGTGCAAGAAGTGGAAAATATCCTTTATTTAGAACAGGTCACATGTGCTTTATATTGAGGAACAGAGCTACAGTGTAACAAAATGTGTCTTCGTAAAGGAACAGAAGCAAAAGCTGAGGTCCCCCCCCAAAAAAATCCCTTGTTACCATTTAACGTTGTTATAATGAACTCTTTATGAATGCAGTAGTTGGGCAGAAGGGCGATTAATGAGAAACTTTCTGTATTAGTTACATTAAAGAGAAGCCAATACTTTGGCTACCTCTTGAGAAGAAAAGACTCTCTGGAAAAGACCCTGATGTTGGGAAAGATTGAGGATACAAGGAGAAGGGGATGACAGAGGACGAGATGGTTGGACAGTGTTCTCAAAGCTGCAAACATGAGTTTGACCAAGCTGCAGGAGGCAGTGGAAGACAGGAGTGCCTGGCGTGCTCTGGTCCATGGGGTCACGAAGACTCGGACACGACTAAACAACAACAACAATAACAACAACAACAAGTGGCCTATATCTTCAGTGGCAGTAAAATGATGCCTAAAGTGAGCACTCCAGAGCTTCATGGTGTCTAGGAACATGAATTTCTCTAGATGCATGCTGCAGTTACAAAGAATAATGTTGCCATCACATTTCCTCTGCTGCTGCTTTCATTCTGAATTCAGGGATTGAAAATGTTCTTCTCCTGAGAACTTTTAATGCTCTGCAAGTGGGAAACAGGAATACAGTGGTACCTCGGGTTACATACGCTTCAGGGTACATACGCTTCAGGTTACAGACTCAGCTAATCCAGAAATACTACCTTGGGTTAAGAACTTTGCTTCAGGATGAGAACAGAAATTGTGCAGCGGCAGCGGGAGGCCCCATTAGCTAAAGTGGTGCTTCACGTTAAGAACAGTTTCAGGTTAAGAACGGACTTCCGGAACGAATTAATTACTTCACCCGAGGTACCACTGTACACGACTTCTCAAATAAACTCTGATGAATTAGTAGCAAGTAATGTTGGGTGGTGAGTCTAGAATGCAGAAATGCAGGAGGCATCAAATCACAGGGCCTGTCTAGTCTGGGGTTTTTTTTGGCAGATACATTCTGCAGCATGTTTATTTACACAGTAATAGTGCATTAGTAGTACTGTATATTTATAATGGACAGTCCACACATTCTTTATCATCATCATCATCATCATCATTATTCCACACCTTTTCCCCTGACGGGCTCAAGGCAGCCTGCAGATAAAATATTAATAGGAAAAAACCTCCCTATAATCATTAAACAACAATTAAATGTTAATAGAAATAAAACTACATATAAATATAAAATATCTATTAAAAACATACCAATGATTACAATAAAAGCATCACAGTCCTTTCATTAAAAGCAGTCAGTTCCCAAAAACCTGTTGGAACGAGAAGGTCTTCCCCCTGCTGGACAACAGTGGTTCTGTCATGCTTTGCTGATGTTACTACATTATTGATGTCTGGAGGAGCCACTTGCACTATAGTACAACAAGAGTTGTAAACAAGAACATGAGTGGTATAAAAGGTTACAGGATTTCAGCAGGAAGGACGTGCACTGATTGGAAATGAAGCAGCGTGTCTGCCCTCAAACCCTTTGCAGGCACAAAGCAATATTGGAAGCATAGCTGCCCATCATGAGCACAAGTAATCATGAGTGAACAGTGGAAAAAGAATGTATGGAGAGGCCCACAGTGGGGGGACCCTGATTTCTGTTGTGGTGGTTTCACATTCTCCACCCTTTCACACACTTTTAGCAGCAGGGAGGGCGACTGGGTTCCAACACCCTCTCCTTCGCCTTCCAAAGGAAACTCTGTCCCTGGAACTTCTCATTGCTCAGAGCGATAAGATGATGTGATTCAAAGAACTGAGGCAGAAGTTGCTGCAACCAGCTAGTCCATGCACTGAAGGAGGGGGAACTCAAAGAAGCTTGTGCTTCCTCCTCCATGGCTTGAAGAATCACAAGATCGGTGATTAGAAATATTGCGTCTTTCTCGATAGCCCTCCCTCCACCCTGATGTTACAGAGTAGATCACTCATGTGCCTGTGAGCTGGCTTCAGTACTGCATCTCCCAGCTCTAAGCAGAAGTATTTCGTGTGCGCCTCTCTCCGGGGGCTTTTACAGAATCATGGCTTTCGTGTGTGGATGTGTATATTGCAGGAAGGGGAGGGGTGGCCTTCTTAAGCCCAAGAGCCATGTGGCTTTAGGTTGCATGGCAGTGAGAAAGGTTGGAGCCAGCAGTAGGTGGAGCCATTCACCCACTCATGGGGAGCATGCATTTGGGGAGGAGAGGATTAGCAGCCGCACACCCATGCGCCATCCTGCCCATGCACATTCTTCTTCCTCTTGGCCTGCCAAGCGGTGGGATCGTGGGCTGAGTGAGCATGGTTACGACGGGGCATGTGGCACCTGGGCGAGGGCCATGCTCCATTCTACCTATCGCAGCAGCGCTGCAGAATCCAGCAGCCATGGCAGGAAATGTTCAGGAGCCAGCAAGGAAGATTTGAGGGGAAATATCATTTGCAAAATCATCCGTTAGAAGGATACAATGGTGATATCCTCCTATAAAGAGCAGAGCTACACTTGGGATATCTGCACAAGGGGGATAAGGAATTAGCACATATCCCAAGTGTGGCTTCCTTCTCTATATTATTCTAAATACTGTAGATGTATTACAGTTTGCAGAAGACAGTAGTGGTTTTCTACCAGTGGTGATTCACAGGGATGGCCCTGTACCAGTGCCACCTACCTCTTTAGTCTGGGCAGCAGATTCTTGTTAGGGAAAAAGGTGTGGGAGTTAGTAATAGTTTCATTCATGTTGCTGAATGCCCCAAGGAGCACAACTGTTTAATGTTCAATTGTCCCTAATCAACATAGTTCAGTTATTGCTTCATAACAGTGCCTGCTACCCTTAAGAGTATCTGCTTCTGTCTAATATCCCCTTTTCAGTTTCTTAAGCATCCACTCACTTTAAAACCATTTCTTTCCTTTGGGCCTCTGACATAGCGTATAGTTGTTGTGGTTATTTCTAATCCAGAAACTTTGCTAGGTTTTCTTCACATCTCCCTGCATTTCCAGTTGCTCTTCTCTCTCTCTCAACCTGCCCATCAAGCATGGAGAGCTTGACTAATTCCACATGTCAATTACCACTTCCGGCATGAGTCAACATAAGTGCTTGTTGTGGTGATTGCTTCATTTAAATGTTGATCATAAGAGAATTGCATTCAGTGCACATGCTCTCTTTGGGTACAGCCTTGTGATGGTTTATGCGCATATATATATATATATATATATATATATATATATATGCAGGTTTTGGTGTCTTCGGGTGTCTTCCCGTGTAAGAGTTGGGGTGTCTAGGCGACGTTTCGACGAGGTCTCACTCGTCATCTTCAGGCTGGTGCTTTCGGCTTCTTGTTACTGGAACAGAGCAGGATCTCAGTGTTTGAGTTCCTATAAATACTGTTGAGGGGGTGTGGTGTATAGCCCCCTCAACAGTATTTATAGGAACTCAAACACTGAGATCCTGCTCTGTTCCAGTAACAAGAAGCCGAAAGCACCAGCCTGAAGATGACGAGTGAGACCTCGTCGAAACGTCGCCTAGACACCCCAACTCTTACACGGGAAGACACCCGAAGACACCAAAACCTGCATTCCTGTACCCGTGAAAATCTACGAAAGCATATATATATATATACATACATACAGTGGTACCTCAGCTTACAAACACCTCAGCTTACAAACACTTCGGGTACCTTGGGTTAAGAACTTTACCTCAGGATGAGAACAGAAATTGCATGGCGGCGGCAGTGAGAGGTCCCGTTAGCTAAAGTGGTACCTCAGGTTAAGAACGGACCTCCAGAACGAATTAAGTTCATAACCAGAGGTACCACTGTATATATATGCGCATGCATAGGATAAAATTCAAGAATTTTAACCCTACTTTTGTGTGTCTGGGCTATATCCGATGAAGTTGTCCTGTTCATGCCAGGACGTCTGTCTGCACAACAGGACTTCCTCTCCCCCAAACCTCCAGAATTTTAGGGGAATCCCCAGAACAGATTGGGGGCACAGAGAGGTGTGGGGGGATGGGTAAATTCTTATGCTAACAGGACAACTTTGTTGGATACAGGGCTTTGTGGCTTTTAGCTCATTATTTATTTTTGATGGTGAATTGCTTCCCATGAGACTTTTTGAAGCAATATATAACAACAACAATAATAATAATAATAAACAATAGCCAGCAAAAACACATGCAAAACAGTTTAAAACAGGTATAGGCTGGGATATTTATTTTATTTTATTTTTTCTGAAACAAGCACCTGAAATGCTTGTTGAAAAAGGACGGTCATTAATAATAATTGCTAAAAAGGACCACGGAGGCAGCACCTTTCTGATATGTAATGGGACGGGCGTTCCAAGATTCGGTGCTGCCACAATGAACGTCCAATTGCCCCATCGCATAGTAGGGAACTCTTGATAAGATGATGTCTGCAGGAGCCCCTCTTCTCTTCTTTTACTGGGAAGTTTTTTTTAAATGTTTGGCGTTTTATTATGCCTTTATATGCGCTGGGAACCCCCCAGAGTGGCTGGAGAAACCCAGCCAGATGGGTGGGGTATAAATCTAATAGCAATAACAATAATAAATGTGAATATTTTGTTAGCCCTGTTCTTTTGGTAAAGTGACCTGGGAATTTGATAGAAAGATGGTATGGAAATGGGGAGTGTGCTTAAATAACTAAAATTTGTTCTGTAATAAACTGAAAAAGACAATTAAAATAAAACCCTGTTCAGAGTGTGTGAGGGGGAGGGAGGTGGGAGGGAAATCAGAGTACCGGGTTGGTTCAAGGCATGGTGCAGACAGAAGGTCTTCAAATTTTGTCAAGTTGTCCGATTGTTGCTGCCTTACTGTTAACAGTGATTGAAACTGGAAGCAGATTATACAGGGGGGGCTCTTTGGGGAACTTTGACACTGGCGCACGAAACTTATAGGAAGCTTTAATGAGACTCGAGAAAACCCTGATTCACTGGTTCACAGCTCTTTTCTGCCACCTCAGTGAGGCAAGACAGCTATAAATCTGGCTTCCTCAGGCTATTAGGCTTTGTTTACGGCCACACTGAATCATCATAAGAACTAGATAAAGAAACCTCAGACGATAAATATAGAGCGTAGAGCATAAAGCAGCTGAACAAAAGGCAGATGTAAGCATATCCAGATTTCAAAACCCAAAGGGTGTGCACACCCCTTCTTCTCAGAAAAAGAGCTGGATGGAAGGGATAGGTCGTGTCATTTAGAAGGGGAGCTCTGTACAGAGTGGGTCGGGTTGCTAGATTTACTGTGGCTTGCTCAGATTCAATGCTGAACATTCCTCAGTATTAAAAAAAATGAGCCTGGTGCTTTATCTCCCTCCCTTCCTCCTGTGCAGCCGCAAGGAGGAGTTTAGCAGCTTTCCCCTTCCATCTTTGATTAGGTGCAGCTGGTCTCGATGGCCAAACACGGGTGGGTAAACCCCGCTTAATCATAGCTTTGGTTTGTTACGAGAAGCCACTTAAAAGGTTTTGACAATTTATTTGTTAAATAAAAAAAATAAGATGAAAAAGAAGCCATAGTTTTATAAAGGATGAGGAGCTCTCTTCAGGCATTCGCCCTGGACATATGAAGGTGGAAGTGTGAAGAGGGATAGGGACATGCCTACAAACGATGGTTTGTTGAGGCTACCTTAGCTTCTCAGGCGTTTGGCATGGAACTGTAAGGGCAAAAGCATACAGAGTGTTGGGGGCATGTATGTCGGTTCCACCCCCAATACAGTGGTACCTCGGGTTACAAACACCTCGGGTTACAGACACTTCAGGTTACAGACTCCGCTAACCTGGAAGTAGTACCTCGGGTTAAGAACTTTACCTCAGGATGAGAACAGAAATCGCACGGCAGCAGCGGGAGGCCCCATTAGCCAAAGTGGTACCTCAGGTTAAGAATGGCTTCAGGTTAAGAACAGACCTCCAGAACGAATTAAGTTCGTAACCAGAGGTACCACTGTATTTCATGCATGCTTACTTTATCCTGCACCCCACCTTTGTATATTTGGCGCAGAGGGCTGAAGGCAGCCTTTAAGTACATTCGCCCACCCAGTTGTGTATTTGGATCTTCATTGGGAGCTATACTTCTACACGGTTTATTTTGTAAATTGCATTTCTATTCTGCCTTTTCCTCCAAGGAGCTCAAGGTTGGCCTACGTGGTTTCCGCCCCTCCTCATGTAACCCCCACGACAACCCTGTGAGGAGGCTTGTGAGCACATTCAGGCAAAGGTGTTATCAAACCCTCTTCAGGCTTTCGTGCTAAGTTTGCAAAAAGGTTGGGAGTGCAGCTGGTAAACCTGCATAGATATATCGCAGGTGGAGCACACACACCCATATCCCTTTACAGCAATTCTATGGACTTCCATTTCATGCGGCTCAATGTGGTGCCTTCCATGGTTCCAGTTACAGATAGGTAGCCGTGTTGGTCTGCCATAGTCAAAATAAAAAAAATCCTTCCAGTAGCACCTTAAAGACCAACTAAGTTATGTTACCAACATATGTGTATCTGAAGAAGTGTGCATGCACACGAAAGCTCATACCAAGAACTAACTTAGTTGGTCTTTAAGGTGCTACTGGAAGGAACTTTTTTATTTTGACTATGGCAGACCAACACGGCTACCTATCTGTAACTGGAGCAATTCTATGATTCTTCAGTCTTCACATGTCTATGTTAAATCCCCTAAGAGGGCTAGGGTTGTCTCAGGAAACCATAGTTAACACTAACAATCGTTTAAGGTTTGGATAACATGTTAACCCCACTAAATATAAGGGATCTCTCCCCTCAACCCTCCCCCCCCCGAAACTGCAACTCTCAGCCAAAGAGGGGAGGTTTAATTTCTCTGATCTAAACATGGACCCCCTGTGTATTTTTCCCCACTGTTCTCCAGTTTAAGCGCATTATTGACTGCTTTGCCTCTGTTTTAAATTAACATTCAGCGTTGATTCCTTTTGTTTTAAAGCTATATGCAGTGAGGTCTGCGCAACTTGTATGGGGAAGTGATTATATTGTTCGTTTGTGTGTGTGTCTGAATCAGATCGTCCAGCTGTGCCTGGAACACAGAGCTCCGGGGTCATTGCCTGTTGTTAATAATTATTGAAACTAGCAAATGTATTTTTAATTTCTCTTACTCTTTTAGTTTATTTATTGCTCAAAAAATGTATATGCCGCCCAATCATCCAAGCTTCAGCTTTGTTAACAATACTAACGATTAGCACAATAAAACCCAAACTGGTAAGCAGCAGAATAAAAAAATTAAATTATGCAAAAAGCAGAATACCTTCCACCATGGAATAAGACCAAATTTCGGGTATCACTTTAATAAGTCTCTGCCTGGTGCTGAAAATGAAAGAGTGATATGATAGGTAGACTCTTGGAAATGGGGTGCAAGGTCTGAAAAGGCCCTCTCTATGTCTCTTATTAGACCTCTTTTGTAACGCTTTATTTTGAAATCTTTAAGATAATATTAGTTTCTTGTTAGCTATGTTGCTTTGATTTGTATACTTTATCTTTGACTTTCTTCAGCAATGTTTTATTCTGGATGGTTTTATTCAATGTTTTGATGTGTTGTAAACCTAGAGTTTTTATTTACAATATAAAGTGACATAGAAATGAAATGAATAAATAAAAATAAAATCTATAAACTCCAAGAAACTTAAGATCTTGCTGCACAGAGCTGATCCACATTGTGAGTTCATTCATCTCTAAATGGGCTAAAGTACAAACAGGATTAGGTCCAAAAGCTAAAAATACAAATGTAAATTGCCTGATAATGGGTGTGGATAAGACATTCCTCCTATATATATAAAAAGTCCCTCTAGTAGACTGACTCATCTCTCCTTGTGGAGCAAGCAAGAAAGCATAGCTGATGAAAAGTGTGTCTCTGCCTTTGGTGAGTAAATAATCAAATGAGAAATGACTTGATTCCCTTCAATAGCAAGAACCACTCCTACAGACACAGTTAGGTTGTTTCCACTGGCCTTCCAAAAGTGGTGGAAAAGGGATGTAGGGAGGATGCTATGGGGCCCACACAGTTTGGGAGGTTAAAAATAGCTGTGTAATTAATGTGTGAAGTGTCATCGTGAGCACATGGCTTTGACAAGCATGAGTCACCTTGTAGGATTGCATTTAAACTTGGTAATGACTTCCCCTTGGCTTCCTCGGTTGTTGTGGAAGTTATGATAACCTCTGAAATGTAAACTTCATAATCTGTTGCTTAAGTTGCTTCACCTGTTGCAGGTGGAGTTAGTGGAGTTTGCAATATGCTCTGAGTCTGCTCTGCAGTTTAATGCATTTCTGGATCAGAGTCAACATCAAAAGTTTGATTGCTCTTGTAGCTAGGACCTAGCTCTCCATACAGAGTGCTGGCAAGAGGTTTCCGTTTCTCCCAGCCACACTTGTTCAAGAAGAAAAAGTGGAGGTGCCAAATAACTTGCTAGGATCCTGCATGTACCAGAGATAGCAGACTACTGAGTTTGCAATTGGGTTCAACATTTGTGGCAGAAGCCCTGTGCCTTTAATGGCTGCATGATGGAGACAGCTTCAAATGGTTCACCTTATCATGATTTCCCATAGCGTGAAAAATGCCACAGTTTACCTCTGAAAGTCAGTTGCTGGGGATCAACAGCAGAGAGGCCTTGTGGTCTTCCTGCAGGCAGCACTTATTTTTGTAACTATGGTTCAGTTGCTGATGTTCTGAACATCAGCGACTGAACCATAGTTACAAAAATAAGTGATTGCTCTCCACAGTGGTGAACCAGATGCTTCTGAGAAGCCCACCAGCTAGACCTGAGCACAATGGCAATGGCCCTTTCATGTTTCTCAGCATCTTGTATTCAGAGGGAAATTGTCCCTTGAACCGAGAGAGAGAGAGAGAGAGAGAGAGAGAAAGTATGTAACTGTCATGACTTGCATCCGCTGATTGCTTTAAAATGAGCTTAGAAAAATTCAAAGAAGATAAATAGAACTTAGTTTTATCTTCCTTGAATTTTTCTGTCTCTAATGAGCGTAGCAGTGAATCAAATGCTAGCAGAACATTGCCTCATCACTTGCTGACACCTCATCCTCTTCCTGCTCTGATTGGGGAGAATTAGTAACATGCCCTGCAGCCAGGAGCCTGAGATGGGAAGCTCCCATCTCAGGCACCTGTTAGTAAGGTAGATCGGGAGAGCATGGAAGGATTGGGCGGGGAAGGCAAGACTGACAACTTGAAATGTTCCACCAGTCAATTCAGTTGTGGCGGTGAGCTCCGGTTTCTGTGAATGTATCGCGCGAGCTTTGTTTTATAGCTGTCTTCGTGGTTTTGAAGGTATGTAACATCTCAGCTTGTCACTTGTATTTATTGTAGTCCTATCCGGACGCATTTAAATGGAAAGAGTCTCTTGAATTGTCTTGGCACCAAACTGAAATCTGATTTATATAAATCCTCCTCCATATGTTACCTGTGAACCAAGATACAGTACTTTTATCTGATTACAGGATGTATGCTTTGTTCAACAAGAATTTCAATGGAGAGGAAAAGGGGAAGGCCTGAGGTGTCCCTAATTGTTTCCAGGGTATTATAATGCTACTGAGCTCTGCTATACCAGTCTATGCCACGTATTATAGCCAGTCTGGGTAGAAATATATGGCTATAGCATGCCTTTTGTTTCTAACAGCCCCTGCATTTTATTATGGCGGTATATTTCAGTGGGTTATGTTTATCTCAAATATGTATAATGCCTGCTGACTTTAATATGGTGTAAACCTAGCACGCATGGAGACCCTGTGACTCTCCAGACTTCTCCTCATATGAACCTACCTGGCCCCTGAGATCATCACCTGAGGCCCTTTTTCTTGTGCCTCCTCTACAAGAGGTCCAGAGGATAGCAACATGAGAAAGGGCCCTTTTCTGCAGTGGCTCCCTGTTTGTGGAATACTCTTCCAAAGGCAGCTTGTCTGGCACCTTCCTTACATATCTTTAGGTACCAGGCGAAAATGTTTCTCTTTAACCAGACCTTTGGCTAGTTGCATGGCCTTTCAGATGTGTTTGTGGGAAGGGGATTATTTGTTTGTTTTTGTTTTATTATGTATTTTTATGTTGTGAATCGCCCCACAATCTTTGGATGAAGAGCAGTGTACCAATTAATAGTAATAGTAATAATAGTAATGTTGTTGGATTCCCGCTCTCATCAGCGTCAGCTGGCATGAGCAGTGGTTAGGAATTATGGGAGTTGTAGGCCAGTAACATCTGGAGGGTCACAGATTTCCTAGCCTTGGTGTAGTAGAGAAAGCACAAAGGAGGAAATCTAATGAGAGGTTTTCAGGACAACTTTGGGTTCAAACAAAACAAAATCTAATACTATTTGGGGCATATCTTAAGTGTAGCACTATTAAGAGATGTATGAATGTACTGTGAATTATAGAGCCATTAAATTTTGATTTATTAAATTATTTAAATGCATATATAAACTGTATAATATGTAAAAATCTCTAAGTCAGTCTTCCTCAACCTCAACCCTCCAGAGGTTTTGGCCTACAACTCCCATGATCCCTAGCTAACAGGAAGAGTGTTCAGGGATGATGGGAATTGTAGTCTCAAAACATCTGGAGGGCCGAGGTTGAGGAAGCCTGCTCTAAGTGGTGTATATGGTTATTTGGTGTGGTTCTGTGGAGGCTTTCTGAAGATAGATTTGGGTCAATCACTTTAAATCCAGTTCAGAATCAATCACAATGCTGTACCTTTACAATAAATGTAAACTAGACTGTAGAAAGGAAAACTGGTTTGGGGTGGGGTTTTCCCCATCAGTGGACTCTTTCTGTGAGGTAGGATTCTTGTGTTGGTGAATGGTTGTAAAATCTACCTCTGAGCTTGATCGATTGGAAAAGGGAAAGTTGGGTTAGCTTAGTTGGTAGAACATGAGACTCTTAATCTAAGGGTTGTGGGTCTGGGCAAAAGATCCCTGCACTGCAGTGGGTTGGACTAGATGACCCTAATGGTTCCTTCCAACTCTACAATTCTGTGATTCTGTAATATGCCAGAAGCTTCAAACTGATCTGAATAATGCAATAATGGTCTTTAAAAGTGTTTGGGTTTCATAGTTGCTGTATGCAACTTTTGTTTGGTGTCTGCTTTGAGTGGTTCAGCACCTGGTTTGGTGTTCTGAAGGCTATTGCCGAATGGCTTTTTTTACTGTTCCTGTGAGAACAAAAATATGGTGGGCTCAGCACTTGCACTTTGATTTTTCATATTATTATTTTTTGAAAATTCCATCCTCTGCAACATGTTCATATACTGTTTTCTATGGAATGAGAGGAACCATTTGGACATTTCCTGCCTCGCCCCACCCTGCTTTTTGGCTAACAGGCCATGTTTTGTTCTGTCATCATATTTAATTTCCAAATCTGTGAAACGGAGTATAAGCCCAAAGGTTGGCCTGTTTTCTGGAGCAGTAGAAGCAACTTGAAGGCTTTACAGGCTCTACATTTGGGAAATAATCATATTACTTGCTTTTTGCATACAGAAATTAAATACAGAAAAGTATTTAGTTGGGGCAGAAAATAATAATCTGGCTGTAGAAGAGGAATTGGGAGCCGTTAGGCAACTGTGAAATTGGGGGCAAGTTTTAAACACAGGAGTTGCTAAACAAAAACAGATTGTCTAGGGTGACTGTGGAGAAACTGAAGATCAAGGAGACCTGAACAGGTCTGTCTGTTGTGTGATGCTGAAATATTGTGACAGAGCACCCATACCTACTCCTCCAGGTGTTATATTGGATGATAGATAGCCTTGCTACCTGTCACCCCATTCTTAAACTTTGATTTCCAAATTAGACTCACACTATTTCCTTTTTTAAAAAATATGACACACATCCAAAAATTGTAGAGAACTTGGAGTCCTATATGATTAATTTTTCTACTGTCAGATCAGTGGTCCTTTTATCCCAGCCTGGTAGATGCTGACCAAGTCACAGGGCAGGGGTTGAAACGTGAGACCCTGCTTAAGTGGAAATGCCAGGGATGGCTCCTTTTTGCAAGCAAAGCAAGTTGTAGCCTGCACCTGCCATGACCTAGCCCAGGGAACTGGATCTTGAGGAGAGAACCCTGTCCTAGGTATCTGTATACACTCCTTAGAAGTAGTTCCACACCCCGTGGACCCGAGGAAATAAGGCTTCATTGGAATTCTGTGAGTAACTTTTGAGAATCAAACCTTTCCGGTTTCCGGTTTTGAAACTTGATGTGGCTGGGTTTCTGTTTCTTTGGCAATAGAAGGTAGGAGGCAGATGGTTATTGAATCACCTGGTTTAATTCAAGGTGTCTGTTCTCCTAATTTCATATGGTGTTGGGAAAAGCTAAACAGTTCTTACTTCATAGTCAGTGTCTGGTGCCCGCTATTTGTAAAACGGGCAAGGAAGTTTATCCCAGGTCCAGTTAGGGGCGGCAGTGTGTTTCCTTTCTCTGCAAGCACATCACTTAGCTTTCTTCTTTGGCACAGTTTATGAAATACAGGGAAGATAATGCAGTCATTAAGACAATACTTGCCTATCCAGCCTGTTGTTGGTAGCTTTGGAACTCTGTCTGCTTTACGTACTCTGCTCCTTATGCAGAAAAAGAGCACACCATAAATGTTTTGCTAGCACTTCACTGAAGTGAGATGCTTTGGATTCACCAACAACTGTGGCTGTGTTCCCATAGCTTTCTCCTGGAGTGATGGAATCAATGGTCAGGTTGAGGACCTTGTTTTCTGTACAGTGTATATATAAACCCTGTGCCCCTTGTGTGGAAGACCATGCTACCACGTCCTCACAAAAAATGCTTTTATCGATATATTTTGCTTGGAGAAGAGACGTTTAAGAGACCATCTTCTAATATTTCAAGGACTAGGACCTGGACCAAGGGCTTCAAATTTCAAGAAGGAACGCTGTAGTTAAACATTAGGAAGAGCTAATGACAAGGGAACGGGCAGCCTTGAAAGGCGATGGACACTTTCAAAATACGTTTTTAAGCAGAGGCTGGATGGACATTGATTAGGGCTGCATATTTCCTGTATCAGCAAGATGCTCAACCTTTGTGGTCCCTTGTCACTTTACGAACTGTTGAAAGTGTTCTTGGCTTTTCTAGTTCTTCCAAAATGGGGGGCGGAATGGAAGGCCGTTTTGGGCTATGGATGTTTTGAGCTCTGTATACTTCAGGGTGCTTTGCAGTGGGTGGATGAGAGATGTTCAGGATTGGTGTGGTGTTTTTTTAAGGCACGGCCTCACTCTTGAGGTTCTCTTTTGTTTACATTTTTGTGGAATGACTTGTCCTTGTGGCTGCAACAGTGGAGCCGAGGCTCCTGCTAGGTGTTAATGTCTGGAGCCCAAAGGCAAAATAGCTGTATGACAATATAACCAAAGACTCATCTAGTCCAGCTTCATGTTCCCGCCATAACCAACCAGATGCTTGTGGAAAGGCCATAAGCAGGATCTCTGTTGGCAGTTCTGGAGGAAGATAAGTGTTGTTATTCAACTGTCCTTCTTTTCTTGCCTGTGCAACATACTCCCTTTCTTGAAGTTCCCAATCACCAGCCCCTATCTATTCTGTAGACACGAGGGCAAAGTGATGCCCATGTTTCCGTAGACATGAGGGAATAGTGATGCGGTCCCATGTTGCACACCTTATCAAGTAAACTGTGCTCCCTTCTTGGGGTTTATATGCTAGTGGTGTTGCCGTTGGCTCCTGAACTGGAGCTGCATGTTCTGATGTTCATTGGGAACGGAGAAGTCATCTGTAGGTGTCTCAACTGATGGAATAAAAATGGCAGTGTTTTTACTTAAGCATGGCATTACTGCGTTGTGTGTGGTGGAACTGACTTCTGAGTGTCGCTACTCTTCCCGGCACTTCTTCAACTCTCCTTATTTTTGCTCCTTTCTGTGCACTGTTGGTATTGTGTTACTGTTCCATCAACGGTACCCAACACCAGGAGAAATCTGCAGCGCCAGGGTAACATTATGTTCAGCCAGTGCAATGGAATGCATTTGGAATTCTATTCTGTTCCCTGCCCAGCAGGTGCCTCTCAATGACAGGCTCTCTGTGTTAGCAGGGTATGCTCAGAAGAACAAATACATGCTTCTGCGATCGCTGCTCCAGTGCCTTTACAATTATTATTATTCATGACATTAGCTTTCTGGCTGAAGTGTGCATCATAATGCAGAGGTGTTAATGAAAGTACTCGAGCTATTTGAGCGAGCACTAACTTGTCTGTTTTAATGGTTCTCAATAGCAAGTGTGTGTGTGTGTACACACCGTGTATATATATATATAGCTATAGCGCATAAGCCACAGCAGCATTTCTGTAGCACTGCTGAAATGACTTGACAATAACGTAAGTGTAGCCTTTGGCTTTTTGTATTGCATATTAAGTCTTTTTTTTTTCCTTTTGAGAGGTACACTGAAGACTCCTTTTGTAAATGGGGAGCCAAATTTTCATAAAGAATGTTTTCATACTTCCATCTCATGCTATAAATCCAAGCAAGGGAGGAGCTCATAAGGCTTTAGGCAACTTTGTGTGCCAGCTCTTAAACTCCATATCCTCTCACTATAAGGACCCTGATGGCTTGTTTTGTAATTATTATTCAGTTTTAGGCAGCATGGAAATAATAAAAATAAATGAAAATGGAACTGCAGGGGCCCTCTTCAAGGTGTGATCATGCAGTGGCCATTGACCTGTTGCTGCCCCCATGGTTATATGTCTTCTCTTGACCCAGTCCTTCATATCAATACATTAGTCATGGGTTAACGCTATAGTCAGTGTTCAAAACTCCCATTGTTCAAAACTAGGTGCATTTTGCGACAGGGAATTTCATTAGTGTGGGATGTTTCTGAGCTCTGGGCGCAGTACTGCGCCTAAGATTTCAGATTGAAACTGCAAAGTTCAAGGAAAGGAGGTCCTTTTTCTGCCTCCCCACTTCCAGTTACTCTCTGAAGACTGGAGAATAGACCTTCTGAAAAATATTTGGTGGGTGGGCAGGGGAAGGACTAGACTATGTGAAAAAGGAACATAGTATTTTAGTTACAGTTCATTCATTTTCAGCTTTGTATTCTTCTTATTAGAAAGCGTGCCTAGACATTCCATTGTTGCGCCCATAACCTAGGTTTAAGGTGCCATTTAGCTCCTAGCTTTCGTATCTCAGTTTTTAACACTGGCTGTAGCTCAGTGGTAGCTCGTATGCTTTACATGCACTGGGTTTCTCTGGTTCAATTCTCAATTGGCCCTGTTCAGTCCTGAATTCAATCCCTGGCCTCTACACCTCTGTTCTTCTGAAGTTGTGATTATGCATTTTTATAGTTTGTACTGGTTGGTTGACTGTAATAAATATTTGATTTGCTGCATACAGAACAACATAGGCAACAAGCTAAGAGCTAACAATCATAGAAGGTCTAAGAGATATGGCCACATCCAGACAGACTGCTACCTTAATAATTATAATAATATTTATACCCATCCCATCTGGATGGGTTGCATGCAAAGCGCTGAACAATAACTTATTCCTCAAAGCATTTAGAAGAGTGAATGCATTGTCACTTTTTAAAATTTTGCTTTTTTCTGTTAATAGTATCTGTTATTGTGGTGGTAGTGGTGGTTTTAATGTACAGTACATCTTGTGCATGTTAAGAAATATTTTCAACAATGATCTATTAGAAAAAGCTGTGTCATTAGCCCTAATCTTCCATTTTGATCGTTAAGTATTCTGGGGTTTTTTGACAGTCTGACAGAGAGGGGGAAATCCTTCCACCCTTTTTTCCATTCAAGGTTGGCCACACAATGGAAGCTTCACCTTCAGGCAGGACCTCATCATTGTAGGAACGCTAACTCTCTGCAGCACTTGACTTCATGCAATTAGCTTCTCAATCTTTGCACTGCTTTAGGCTTTTTAAATTAAGAGTTTTGCTCTCACTTTTATAAACCTGCTGTAGTAATTAGCCTGCCTTTTTATATTAGGTACCAGATTGGTGTGTCAAATCTAATATCGTGAGAATTAAAACATGAAAGCCTTTGGAGATGAGACAGAGTCACAGAGAGGATATTTCTGACAATTGGCCTGTGGTTCAGAGTGGTCAGAAATGAGGCGGGGTTTTTTAAAGTGACTATTAATGACAGCCGGAACAGACTTTCATTTGATAACATGGACTCGTATCTCATTTTTGCACCATTTCATGGTATTTGGAAGCAAGTTAAATAAAGGAGATGGATACTGGAGAGGTATTGGCACACCATCTTCAGACTTCGACATCCAGAATCACATTATTAGTGAATGAGGTTGGACTCGCCTAGGGGTTGTTGGGACGGTGTCTGTAGGGGCTCTTGCACCCATAGAGGTCTTTCCTGGTGCCTTCTGGGTTCCCTCCCTACTGAAATTGGGCTTAAAAGAAGTTTTTTATTGTAGCCAGTAGAACATGTGATATGCCCTTTGTTGCAATGTGTGTTTGGTGCCCATGGCAACTATCCAGTTTGTAAATGTGCCCCTAGGCCCGAAATGTTTGATGACACCAGGACAGTATATGTGAAACTCACTGGGTTACTTTGGGCAGTCATAATTTTTCAGCCCTAGTTACTTCATAGCCTATTATTATTATTATTATTATTATTATTATTATTATTATTATTAACTACTTTTATTTTTACTTGTGTCACATTGCGAATATTAATATCTATACAGTGGTACCTCGGGTTAAGAACTTAATTCGTTCTGGAGGTCTGTTCTTAACCTGAAACTGCTCTTAACCTGAAGCACCACTTTAGCTAATGGGGCCTCCCACTGCCACCATGCTGCTGCTGCTGCACGATTTCTGTTCTCATCCTGAAGCAAAGTTCTTAACCCGAGGTAATATTTCTGGGTTAGTGGAGTCTGTAACCTGAAGCGTATGTAACCCGAGGTACCACTGTATTGATAATACAAGATACCCATAAAAATATGACAATGATGTGAAAGAAGACAAATTAAATATTGACTAAATGTATTCAGATTAATTGTCTGTTCAGTTTAGTACCAAATATATTGCTATAGTATTCAGACTGCTAGCCTAGATTGCTGTTTAGTGTGGAAGGAGGGAGAGGGGAAAACCATCTCTGCAAGATGGCACAACACTCTGTGAAGGGGATTAAATTAAGCAGCCGCAAGTATATCGAGCCACACTTTTCTGGTGAGGGGGGAAGGCAGAGGTGCTGCACTGGGATATAAGAAATGTTGCAGTGTCCGCTCTAGATAAGAGTCAGTAGATTTTGCTCACAAGCTGCTGCTACAGCCCTGGGTCAAAGGCACTGTGATGTAACCAGGAAAACATTGCCAAGGAAGCAGCCTTATACAAACTTACTTGGGAGTAAGTCCTCTTGAATTCAGGGTGACTATTTCTGAGTAGACACAGCGCGAGTCTTAATTTATCGCACGGATAAGGGTTCCTAATCTTTTTTTGTCACTGACTCGCATTGTTTGCATCAATTTAGGGCTGTGACCTAATTCAAGATGCTGTATATTGATTAATTGACTTGAGTCTGAATTTATCTGCCTATGATTAAACAAGAGTGTGCCTCCGGAGGGTGGCAACACGAGAACTGGCCTGTTCCACAGCGGCTCCCCATTTTGTGGAATGTTCTCCCCAGGGAGTTTCATTTGGCATGGCACCTCCATTATATATCTTTAGGCACCAGGCAGCAATGTTCCTCTTCAACCAGACCAATACTCTGTGGTGTTTGGGGAAGCGTTTTTGTTTTGTTTTGGCTATTTATTATGTGCTTTTACCCTGTATTTTTTATCCTGTGGACCGCTCTGAGATCTCTGGAATGAATGGCAGTATATAAATTTATTTATTTATTTATTTAATAATAAACACCAAAATTCTTTGTGGTGCAGCTCCCCATTATCTTCTGGAATGCCCCTCGCAAAGCTACGCTTCTTCTGATGCCCTTCTCCAAGTCCCACCTCTGAGGGAGGCTTGGAGGGTGATGGCAAGGGAAGAGGACTTTTTCAACTGCGGATTTTCATCTGTGTTAAGCCCATGGGTATAGCCAAGGGGGTGACAGGCGAGGCAGCTGCCCCAAGATCAATTAAAACCATAGAAATACTTCACTAACTGACCACTCCCATCTGTTCTGCCCCCCTAATAAAAGTACTGCTCCCCTAATGAAATTCCTGGCTACACCCATGCTGAAAGCCCTCCCTAAAAATTTATGTCAACTTGATTCCAATATTTCAAATTTTGTTTGAAGGCATCATGATATCAATATGCTGTCTGCCCACTAGGGGCGGTTAAGTCTGCTTATTCATGCTTCTCAGCAGGTGGTGCCAAAATACTTAGCATGTTATGTCACTGTCTGCATTTTCCTCCAGAACAATTACATCTGAATCTAAAAATTGTTTCAACACAGTGGGACAGAGATCATGATGTTGCACACTCCAGAATTGTGTTGGTTGAAGATAATTTGTGGCTGAAGAGTTTATTGCTGGCATATAATAAAGCCCTAAACAACTTGGGACCAGCTTTCCCCATTCCCTCTCTGGTTGATCTCTCAGGTCTCCCAGTAAGGCCTTGCTGACTATACCACAGTTGGCAGGATGCCATCTTGCACCTTCTTAGAAGGGGAGCTTCTCAGTAGCGGCACCCACTCTCTGTTTCATCCTCCCACGTGCTGTTTGTAAGATTCACCACAGTGCTCTGTTCTGTTGTTTGCTGATATTTTACTTAATGTTCTATTTTTATTCTTTAATGTTGTTCGTACACATGTGTTTAATGGTCATTTCTGTTTCATATATACCGTTTTGGCTCTAGGAGGGGAATAGAGGTCTCCTAACAACTGTCGGAACCCTTAACACACTACAAGCCCCCACGTTTATTTGGGGGAAGCAATGTCTGCTTAAAGTGGCATCGCAGTGCTGTAAATGCATGTTGTGAATGGTGGCCTACAACTCCCATCATTCCAGACCATTGGCTGGTGCTGATGGAAGTTGGAGTCCGACAACATCTGGAGGTCCCTGCAGCTGGAGGCTACCTGTGCTTTAGTATGTTGTACAGATCTAGCTTTGATATATTTCAAAACTGCATTGGCAGAGCTATTAGAACTTACATCAAAGCAAGAATGCTTGCATCCTTTTTCTTTTTAAAATCAAACTAACTTGGATGCTATACACTTCCTGTGATAGTCAAAATAAAAAAATTCCTTCCAGTAGCACCTTAAAGACCAACTAAGTTAGTTCTTGGTATGAGCTTTCGTGTGCATGCACACTTCTTCAGATACACTGAAACAGAAGTTGCCATATCCTTCTATATAGTGAGAAGGTGGGGAGGGGTATTACTCAGAAGGGTGGTGGGAATGGGAGATTGGCAGATAGCTGAGATGAGCCTGTTGACGACTCTTAACGACTGTAATAGGTCTTACAGGAAATGGCAAGGGGTGAGAAGGTGAGAAATTCACCTTCCCTTCCACCACCTTTCTGAGTAATACCCCTCCCCACCTTCTCACTATATAGGAGGATATATAGAAGGATATGGCAACTTCTGTTTCAGTGTATCTGAAGAAGTGTGCATGCACACGAAAGCTCATACCAAGAACTAACTTAGTTGGTCTTTAAGGTGCTACTGGAAGGAATTTTTTTATTTTGACTATGGCAGACCAACACGGCTACCTATCTGTAACTTCCTGTGATAGTACTTGATTCACATTGCCAGCATTTAGTGTAGGCTTGCTTGGTGCAAATCAACAACGAAAGAAAACGGGTAAGCATGAGGGTATTGTATATCAAAATTATAAAGTCTCTGAGGCTGTTTGATTGGCTCATCATTGGATGTACGTATACAAGAAAGAAGAAGGTAGCATTTGCATATGTCTATCAGGACTGGGCAGCCTTCAGGCTTCCAGGATCTACCCAGGTCCACCAACTAGAGCAAGGTGCAAGATAGTGGCTTGGGGTGGGCAATTAAGGAGCAGAGCATCTGTGAGCACATGCTCAATCCAGGAATTTGTTTTCGGTATCAGAACTGAGCTCACAGTCCTGCCCCACTGCTTTCCCTTCAACCTTTCTCTAGCTCAGCAACCTCCTTCATAAAGGGATTTCTTGCTACTGTAGAAAAGGGATCAGAAAGCCTTGCTGATCTGTTGCAAACCATCTGGAGACCTATTGGTTGATGCTTATCTACTTTCTGCTCACCCCAATTCATATCACTTGCATCACATTCTCATTCTCACACATCACATTCTTTGGGAGAGGCGATCCATTGTCATAGCTCCCTTGCCAATATGCTTGTCCAGCTCCTCCATTGTCTCTGAAGACAGACAGGTACCAAATAACAACAACAACAACATCTGAGCCTAGGGGTGGCTTCATGAGAGTCTTGGTAGCCATGACAGAGACACTCTGCCCCTTTTCAGGGAATTATTCTTGGGAAGGCTTGCAGCTCGTTTCACTTCAGCCAGCACAAGGAACCCCCACGGGATGGGAAGGCTCACTGGGGAGGCTGCTATCCTATGAATTCATGGGAAGTGACATTACCAGGGTCCTTACATCTACCAGAAGACAGGAAACTTTTCAGTGGTGAGTTAGAAGCTGCTGAAATGGCACACAGGGAAGGTGTCACTGGGGTTGAGGAATGTGCACCTTATAACCTAACTCCCACCCTCCATGGGCTTGTCACAAAGAGAGAGCCTCCTTTAGCAGCCTAAAAGAATAGCCGTCAACACGACGTCTGTGGCTGCCTGCTTATTTTTTCTTCCTTGTTCTATGGCTTCTGCTGCCATGGCCACCAATTCTCCCTTTAGATAGCCTCATAATGTGCTCTGATTTTTCTCGTATCCCAACCTCTGCTGGATATCTGATGTCTTTCCTCCCCTCCTTTCCAGCTGCCCAGAAAAACAACTCTAATTAATGAGAAGTAAATAGCACTAAAGCACAGCTGTACCATAGTTTCGCTAGGATGAAACATGCTAACGTGAGTCTTGTGGTCTTTCTTCTGTGTACCAGAAGCAGTGCTGCAGGAGAGGGCAGTTTTCTCTGCAGTTGTGGGAACTGCATTGACATGTGCTCCATGTCTAATAAAAGATGCTACGCAAATTTTGACCTGTTCTCCTCATTTTTTCCCCCTCAATTGGCTCTTAAATAGCTTTTTTATTTAGACCTTGAACAGGGAACGCCTCAGAGCTAGGCTAATGAATCATTCAAATAACTCTAATGTGTTGGCAGGTCCTTGCCAACCTGTTTCACATTCTGTTCTCCCGCCATGAATTAAAGAAACGATGCAAAAGTCTTTCCATGGGTATGAAAACTGATATACAGCTTTCCTGCGATCCAGCCTTGGTGGGTTTTGCTGTTGGGCAGTTACATCATAAACTACATTGCAACTCAGAATGTCTTACTTCAGGTGATGGGAACTCAATACATGCTTTGTGGGGGAATTCTTTGGTAAATGAGCAAACAGAATCTTGTTTTGGGGAAAAGATGTTCATACTGTCCCCTCTGGGACTGGCATTAGTCATTACATTCACAGTTGTTATGGCTATTTGTTTCAATTTGGCGCTTGTCTAGGTAGCTCCTGCCAACATTGTCACTTAATATGGTCTTTTACATGCAAGACGAGAATTATTACTACTTGTCCAAGTAGTATTTTTAGCTACTGCCCGTGATGCTATCTTGCATTTTCTTTGGCTAAGAGAGGCTATTTCAATGGAGAGGTTCAAACATTCCAGTTCAGGCGTAATGTCTCTGGCTTAATAGTTTATTAAGTTGGCTGCAAGCACTGAGTTTGCTAACCTCTGCCTTGGCACTTGCTTGACCCTACACCCTACAGCACACTTTGCTTCATCGATCCTGATGTGTTTAAACCACAGTTTCCCATTTTTGGATGGAACAGGGGAACTGCATCTTTGATTCAACTGTGAGTTTAGAACAACCCGTAATCTAAAACCATGGTTTGCTCCTGGCTCGTTCTAGCACTATAGCTTAAATAAACAACAATTTGCAGAATTTCAGTATATTCCAGGGAACTGTGGTTAGTTTAAAAGAGGAGTGGATGCTCCCAATTCCCTCCTGGTATATGAATGAGAGGAAGGGGAAGAACATGAGTCTGAGTTTCACGACAGTCAGGGCACAAAGAGGGAAGCTACATTGGATCTGGTACATTGTCTTATTTGTTTATATATAACTATCAATCTGAAAAGGGGTCTGCGGCTGGCCAGTTCCCTTTTATAATTCAAAGAGTTGAGAAGTGAAGGTTGGGTGCATGGCGTAGACAATGGAGAAAGGGTATAGGAAGCTGCCTTGTACCAGATATGCTTATTTGTCCATCTAGCCCATTAGTGTCTACTTAGAATGACCATGGCTGTCCAGGGTCTTGGGCAACTGCTACTTAATCCTTTTGCCTGGCCATGGCAGTGACTGAATCTGAGACCTTGTGCAAATTGTGTGCTCCCCTACTAAATTATGACCCCACCTCTATAACCATAACCATGTCAGGGAGATGCGAGACAAAATGTCTTTCTCAAGGCCACCCCATGGAACCCCATGGCTGTGTGAGAATTTGACCCCATCTCTATCCAGTCTAAATCCAGTATGCCACACTGGAAGCAGCAGCTCAGTGCATCGGTAGCAGACACTTGATAATGCATGGACCTTTCATCCCTGTGCCACATCTGCCTGCTTCATTCATGGTACTGTTAGAATGCCAAATATGGCGTTACACGACCTGCCTTCACCTTCTGCGTCAGGTCACTGAGTTGTTGCTGTTGCTGTTGTTTTGCTTGCTGCTGCAATTCGTCTCTTCCCTTTCTTGCCCTGGTTTTTCCGGGATCGAACTACTCGCTTAGGGAAAATGCTCGTGCTAGATTTTATGTGCACCTGTCTCAGAGAGGATCGGTGCCTCCTGGCTTCTATGAATTTGAAATATTATGTCGAGCCCAGTCTGCACAGAGCTGGTCTCCGGGCATGCTGCTGCTTTTTATAGTACTGCATTTGGGCCATCTGGGATCCATTTACCAAATGTATTCCTTTTATGTCTTCTGCTTTATCTTTTGAAAATAGTGTTCCTTGCTCAGTTCTCTCCCCCCGCCCCCACCTTGCATTTTGCTATGCGATGGCTTTCTCCATCAGATGGGTCCTTCCCCAATTATACAGTTGAACTGAATGGTCATCCAAGCATGTTTTGCAACCCCACCTTGTTTTATAATCTGTAATAGTGACCTTAAAAAACAAACAAAAAACCCTCTGGGTTGTGGGTGTTCCTGCGCCAACAAAAGCAGAAGTTTGGAACCAAAGGAAGTAGAATACTGCTGTTGGAGTCGTTTGCGGGCAAATCTTTTAACACATCTGCATCTGTGATTCAGAACAATCAAAAAATTTCCACTGAGAATTGGAATGGCAGAGAAACCATGGAAAGAAAGAAGGCTGTGGCAAAGGAACCACTAGGAGTATCCATGCCAGAAAGAATAGAGTGTATTAATGCCTCACTTCTGACTTCTGCAAATCTTGCCCAGCCTTGCTCCTTCCCACACCTTCCATCATTTACTAGCAACTGCAAGGACAGATGCTTTTTAAATTGAGTGCCTACCAGATTTAGATCTCTCACTTGCCTGCTGCCACAGATAGAACGAAATCAAAGGGGAATCAGAATCTAAATTGTGTAGAATTAAATAAGCTTTTGAGAACAAATGCAGCTTAGAGTTAGGGAGGTACTGTAGCCACAAGTGTACATTTCGTTTGCACCTATGGTGCTTTAAACATTTGTATGCTAATTGTAGTTGTGCTGTGAAAAAAGAACAAAGATGTGCTCTGGTACACGAATGACTTGTCAAATAATGTTTGTTATGCCAGAGTATTGCAACATGTTGCCCTCCAAATGTTGTACTACAAATTCCATCATCCCTGGCCATTGGCCATGGTGGATGGGGCTGATGGGAGTTGCAGTTAAAAACATCTGGAGGCCACCAGCTTGGGGAAGGTTGCCTTCTACCAGTGGCCATTTTGGACATCACATTTTGTTTTTCAATTTGAGCACCTTCTGGTATTTACCAATATACTTCTTCAGACCCCACTGCAGCAAGTAAAACCTTGGGATTGGGATAAAGCCAGAGCCTCCAAGGAATCTCTCGGGAATAAACAATAGCAAAACTTGCCACCCTCTGATAATGAACCTTTCTCACAATTCTGGGGGGGAGTGGGGGGGGGTTGGCAGGTTTGCTATGTCATGATAGCTCTGCTGCCTTCATTTCTGTGTGCTGTAGTGTCAGAAAAGGAGAGAATTAAATCTGTGTTCCAAGTCCCTCTCTAAATTTAGACATCCTTAAAAGTTTCAGAGGGGAAAATATCTTCAGTGCCTCCAAAGCTGGTTTTGAAATCGAGGGAAATATACTCGACGTTGCCAGATTTTGCAGTCATCCTGGAGGCTTGTGAAACACAGTTATGCCAAACATTTCAATCTGGAGATGTAACAAAGCTGTTGACATGTGCCTGGGTTATTGAAGGGTATTTCTGACTGTTGCCATGAGGACTGACGAAGCAGGGAACAAAAATATTGTCGCCTTTTCTTTTTTTCTTTTTTGCAAATA
This sequence comes from Podarcis bocagei, assembly GCF_964188305.1. Taxonomy (NCBI): domain Eukaryota; kingdom Metazoa; phylum Chordata; class Lepidosauria; order Squamata; family Lacertidae; genus Podarcis; species Podarcis bocagei. Next base: position 33,861,910 of record NC_138126.1, read on the forward strand.
AAGGGTAGTCTTGCGCTGCTATCTTTCTGGCAGAACTCTGGAAGGACGGCAGTAAATGCTGTGGTTACAACGGTTTCCACAGTGGTCTCTGAATGTCAGATGATATAAATCTCTTCGGTTGCGAGCAATAGAAACCAATATTTCACCAGCATCTGTTTTGCTGGTGGAAGAGAAACCCAGCCTCTGTTAATGGTGTGCAGCCACAAATTCATGCACGTTGCAAGATTTGTGCCTAAAGCAGGGGGGTTGTTGTGGTGTGTTGTGCTTCGCTTTTCTAGATCGGGCTATGCTACTGGAATACATCAGCCATACAGAAAAGTTAATTATTAAGACGTGATAATAAGACAGTGGGGCACCTCTGTGCAACAGTATCATCCTGACTGCATGCTCTTCTTAACTTGGATTTATTAAGAGCCTTTTTTTTTCTTTCTATCCTCAGGCTCTCAGAGCATCTTACAAAGATAGGTAACAAGACAATCCCTGGGCTCAGTTTTGTGATCTAAGAGATACGACACAAAAGGAAAAGGGATTGGGAAGGAGGATTGGGAGGGGAAGCAAGCTCAGGCACTAATTCTTAGTTATAAAGTTCTTATAATGACCAGCTGGAGCAGAAAGAACTTGAAGGGAGGAGTTGAAAGTTGCCCATCTTTCAGTTGAGCCACTTGAGTGGCCCTGCTTCACTTACTCATTTATTTGCTGGATTTATATCCCCTCTTTCGAAGCTCAAGGTGGCATACAGTGGTGCCCCACAAGACGAATGCCTCGCAAGACGAAAAACTCGCTAGACGAAAGGGTTTTGTGGTTTTTGAGCTGCTTCGCAAGACGAATTTCCCTATGGGCTTGCTTCGCAAGACGAAAACATCTTGCGTTTTTTGCAAGTTTGTTTCCTTTTTCTTAACACCGTTAATACAGTTGCGACTTGACTTCGAGGAGCAACTGATAGAACACGGTGTGGTAGCCTTTTCTGAGGTTTTTGGTGATTTTTGAAGCTTTTCCAAAACTTTTCCGACACCGTGCTTCGCAAGACGAAAAATTCGCTAGACGAAAAAACTCGCGGAACGAATTAATTTCGTCTTGCGAGGCACCACTGTACATGGTTCTGTAGGGATGCGGGTGGCGCTGCCGTCTAAACCACTAAGCCTCTTGGGCTTACTGATCAGAAGGTCGGCGTTTCAAATCTGCAAAACGGGGTGAGCTCCCGTTGCTCTGTCCCAGCTCCTGCCTACCTAGCAGTTTGAAAGCATGCCAGTGCAAGTAGATAAATAGGTACCGCTGCTGCGGGAAGGTAAGCGGCGTTTCCGTGCTCTCTGGTTTCCGTCACAGTGTTCCGTTGTGTCAGAAGGGGTTAAGCAATGACCCGGAAAGCTGTCTGATGACAAACACCGGCTCCCTCGGCCTGAAAGCAAGATGAGCGCTGCAACCCCATAGTCACATTTGACTGGACTTAACCATCCAGGGGTCCTTTACCTTCCCTTTTTACATAGTTCTCCCCCTTCCGGATTTATAGCCCCACAAACAACTCTGCACGGAAGGTTAGGCTGAGAGGCAGCGACTGGCCCAAAGTCACCCAGTGGGGATTTGAACCCTGGGCTCCCACAGTCTTAACCACTACACCACACTACCTCCCCTCTTCATCTGCTGAGTGAGGATGGAGTGGCAGCTACTGCTGCTGGATGACAACTGAGGGAGACAAAAATCCTGCCGGAGCTGGCTTCTTGCTAGAGCTGGGTGGAGCGGTCCGTTTCTCTCCTCTCTTTTGCTGCAGCTGGTTAGCTTTGCCACAGCCTAATGATTACCAGCTTGTATTAACATGGAGGTGGGCTTTTCTACTGGTGGCACCCGTGTTGTGGAATTTCCACTCTGCTAAAATATGAGAGGCTTCATCAGCACTGGCATTTTTTTGGGTCCCAAAGACACACCTGTTTACGCAAGTGTCGCCCTGAGTGGAACTTGTGGTTTTGTTGTTGTGCTATGCGTGTTACTGTTTGATATTTATTATAGATTTTAATTAGGTATGTTTTAATGCCCCGATGGATTTGTTATTGTATATTTCCGTTATGTATTGGTTTTTAGAGTTGTGAACTGCCATTTTGTCATATAAGCAGTATATCAATTAATTAAAAATATTCATCGTCTCATCCTACTTTTGCCATTTCCTAGCTCCTAGCGATTCCTGTCATGGCCCTGTACCCTGTTTTTAATAGCTTGTCAAAGTTTTGGAAACTTTAGTTGTCCCCCTTACTGAACACAGCCATGCAATGTATGCACAGTATTGTGAAAATATACAACTTACATTTTAGGTATGCCTTTGCACCAGGGTTGCTGGAGCTGTGCTTAAGAATCTCTGATAATGGCAACACGGATGGCAAGTAGCGATTCCTCTGTTCTTCCAGGTTCTCCCCACCCTGTACCCTGTTCTCTGTTTCCTGTCCTTATTTTTCATCTTTGCTTTCAGAGCTGAAGTTTTAGAAAGAATAATTTTTTAGAATAGGGCTTGCAGTATTTACGAGTGACTCACTGTTTGCTAAAGGTGGGTCATATAGGCTGATTCTGGAAATCTGATCCTCTCTCTGCCCCACAGCTGCCTGTTGTGTTAGGATCAGTATCCCACAGATCCAGGTTTTCTCTCCCCTCATGGCTGAGGCACGCACACACACAAAAACGAATATTCAATTGTCCCTGTGAAACTTCCAGCAAAGTGTTTGGTGCCAAGGAAGACAGCCCCCCCCCCCGAGGGGGGGGGGAGGGACAATCCATTGAGATTGCTTTCCTTTAATTGATGAGGGGTATTTGCTTAAGTGCAGAGGATTATTGGTATTGTACCTATGCTGGGATTGTGGGAAGACATATCCAAATACCCAACCTAATGTCTCTCGGGTTGGTTGCTTTGGCTGGAAACTTTTGTACAGTGACCAAAATGCACTACTCCTTTGACCGGAATGCTAATGTCCTAGTATTTATTGGGGGCAGAGTTTCAATTTTCATGCCAAAACATAGCACACACTAAGGTTGAATCTTTTGTTAAACTTCTCATCCAGACCACTAAACATGACAGCTTGGATGGGGCTATGCAGAAGCCTGCGAAGAGTAATTCTTATTTTATTTTATTATTTTATTTTACTTCAAGGAACTGTGCAGTCTCTGAACGAACCTTTGTCCACAATTTCCCAAGCTCTGAGAGAAAGGCGGCAGTGAAATTCCTGACTTTGATACAGCTGAGGCCAAATTCCTTTTTACATACTTACTCTCCACAGAGCCCTCTGAACGACCTGTCCCAGCCCTGTCTAGAATTGCATGACTAAGTCATGAAGTTAAGGGTGCCTTGCTCATCTCCATGATAGATATACAGATGTGGCCTTTTGTAAAATATATATTGCTGTAAAAAAATATCGATCTTTATGGTGGATGTGAGACTATCTGCACTTTTGGGGCTACAGAAAGGAAGCCCCACTCTCACAATGCTGACACTACATTCTGATTCAGATTGGAACTGTATTTTTTTCTTTTTTTGCATTGGTCCTTTGAGGAGTGTCACGGCATTGAACATTCAGAAGATGGAAAAACCACACATTTTTGCTCAGAACATGTTGCACAATATGTTTTCACTGTCTGATTTGCTTACTGATGTTGTAGATTTCATCTCACACAACTGGTAGAGAAGTGTGTGTGTGTGTGTGTACGCAAAATGTGTATTTTTCTGCACGGTGTTTTGGATTTCACAGCAGGGGCCATTAAGATGCTCCCTGAAGGAGTGTCTCCGCCTCCATCATTCTGCCCGGACACTGAGGTCCAGTTCTGAGGGTCTTCTGGCAGTTCCCTCACTGTGAGAAGTGAAGTTACAGGGGACCAGGCAGAGGGCCTTCTCTGGCGCCCACCCTGTGGAACACCCTCCCATCAGATGTCAAGGAAATAAACAACTATCTGACTTTTCGAAGCCCTGTTTAGGGAAGTTTTTAATGCCTGGCATTTTATTATTTTGTGTATTTTGCTGGAAGTTGCCCAGAGTGGCTGGGAAACCCATCTGGATGGACAGGGTATAAACAATAAAATTTGTTGTTGTTATTATTATTTACCACATTTTTTGCTCTATAAGACTCACTTTTTCCCTCCTAAAAAGTAAGGGGAAATGTGTGTGCGTCTTATGGAGCGAATTCAGGCTGCTCAGCTATCCCAGAAGCCAGAACAGCAAGAGGGATTGCTGCTTTCACTGCGCAGCGATCCCTCTTGCTGTTCTGGCTTCTGAGATTCAGAATATATTTTTTCTTGTTTTCCTCCTCCAAAAACTAGGTGCGTCTTGTGGTCTGGTGCGTCTTATAGAGCGAAAAATACGGTACTATATTTATGTATAGCTGCTCTGTCCTTAGTAATAATGCCCTTTCTGGTTTGTCACACAGTTTCTCTTACGTATGTTCTGTTGAATCTGCAATAAATATGAGCAGACAAATAACTGGCCCTGTGTGCATGGTGGCTGGTACAACAGAGAACTCTGAAACTTATGCTGTTTCTTTTAAAACATTTTTTTTAAAGAACGTCCTTCATTTGTATCGTCTCCCCTGTCAAACAGCTACACTTACTGGCAAGATTAGGAACAGCACCCTTTTCTTCCTGTTCACTGCCTTAAGTTGTTGCAGCAAAAGCATCAGTGTCTTATGACAGTGTAAAGACAAGGGGTGACCTCCAGCTAAATAATACTTGGAGCAGATCTGTTGAAACCAGTGGGCTTGATTTCATTCATTTAACGTATTTAAGGCTACTTCGTTAGATGGGAAATTTCCTCTGGTCTACTAAGGCTTAGGTCATAGAATCATAGAGTTGGAAGGGTCATTTGGTCCAAACCCTGCAATGCATTGTGGGGCTTGAACCCTTGACCCTGAGATTTAAGACTGAGCCTATCCTAACTAGTCTTTAAGGTGCCACAAGAATCTTTGTTGCATTCGCTACAGCAGACTAAAAAGGCTGCCCACCTGGAAATTAAGTTGCTGCAGTTCTTTGAAATAATAAATTTGTTCCTGTTCTCGTACTTCTTGCTAAAAACACATGTTAACTGGCGCTGACCCTCCCTCCCAACTCTTCTGGCACAAAGCAACATCCTACGGAAACTCTTTGCTATAGAACTTGTTTGCTGTTACCTCAGTGGCTTGAATCTGGAATTTCATCAGCGACAAAGGGCCATATCGGCAATAAAGCCTAAGCTGTGTGTGAAAAGGAGAAACGTGTACAGTGGTACCTCGGGTTACATACGCTTCAGGTTACAGGCTCCGCTAACCCAGAAATAGTACTTCAGGTTAAGAACTTTGCTTCAATATGAGAACAGAAATCGTGCTCCGGCGGCGCGGCGGCAGTGGGAGGCCCCATTAGCTAAAGTGGTGCTTCAGGTTAAGAACAGTTTCAGGTTAAGAACGGACCTCCGGAACGAATTAAGTATGTAACCAGAGGTACCACTGTATGTGCATGTGTGTCCATGTTAAATGACTGAGCAGACAAACACAAATGATACCCTTTTGGTGAGCCCATTGATAGAATAATGCTATCTTTGCGTAGGATCAAATTAAATCTCGAATTGGGGTTGCCAAATTTTTGGGCCTGTGGGTACATTTGCAAACTGAGGAAGCTGTTTTGGGCACCATATAAACACAGATGCACACACACACTCTCCCTACTTCACTAGTAATTCGCTACAGCTCACCAGTAGTTGGTTGCCATAGAAGGCTTTTTGCAAGCCAAATATATTTTTGTAGTGAGATAGGAGGACGCCGTGGGCACCTGGGAAGAAGTCCTTCATGGCACATGTTCTGCCACATGGGTAACCCATGTCTTGCATATTTATTTTAAGCACTGATGCACTTATGGCCAATTTTAATTCAGCCTTTTTTGTAGTGGTTAGATTAGGTGAATGGCAAATGAAACTCATTTTATAATACTGTAACCTGCACATTCTTCAACTGTGGGCGCTTCTTCAGTAGGGTTCCAAGGCCCTCTCATGTCTCATACCATAATTTGTGAACTCCCCACTCCAAATTACTAGTTTTTTTAAAAAAATTACTAGTTTTTTAAAAGTTTTCAGAACCTGAGTTTTCATTCTTCTAAATCTCCCAACACCACAAGCTGGATTTTACATTGGGCTAAGTAATAGTAACACAGCTATTTGTAGGCCTGTGGTTTTATGTATGGATGCATCCACCTTGTTCATTATTACGTCTATACTGCATGTCTGGGAGTCTTTTCGACTAATGTTCTGTGCCTTTATGGGGAATGCTCTGATGAATCTGAGTTTGTGTATTTTGTTTTGCCTTTCTGGGGTGGAGTTCGCTGCTCCCTGTTGAACTTCTGGTCACTGGAATATTTTAATATTTTTATTATTATTATGGCATGCATTTTAACCGAAAACCTAATTTTAACTGATTTTTATTTTCGTTGTATGGGGATTCTCATACACTCCTTAGAGACAATTGTGAATTTAAGCGATATACAGTGGCATCTTGGTTGTCGAACAGAATGCGTTCCAGGAGTCTGTTCAACTCCTGGAACCATCCAAAAAATCAGGCACGGCTTCCGATTGGCTGAAGAAGCCACACTGGATGTTAAGCTTCCGAAAATGGTTTGAAAATCCGGAACACTCACTTCCGGGTTTCCATTGTTCAGGAGCCGATTTGTTTGGGAGCCAAGGCATTTGAGATCCAAGGTACGATTGTATAAATTGCAAAAAGAAGAAGAAAAGCCCAGACTATGCATTGTTTTAACAGTGCCCTATGAAGAAAGACAATGGTGAACCCTCAACCTTTTGTTCGTTTTTATTCTATGCAGATGAATCTTCCTTGTACTCTGCCTGTTTTACTGTTACAATTTGTTGATAATAACAATAGAAATGTGTGTGTGTGTGTGTGTGTGTGTGTGTGTGTGTGTTTCTTCAGTTTTTTAGCCTGTGGAAATGTACTTGGTTTACTTTTTAAAGAAGTTGCTAAGTACTGAAATAGTGTTTTCCCCTAACATGGCTTAGGTTCCAGTTACAGATAGGTAGCCGTGTTGGTCTGCCATAGTCAAAATAAAAAAAATTCCTTCCAGTAGCACCTTAAAGACCAACCAAGTTAGTTCTTGGTATGAGCTATCGTGTGCATGCACACTTCTTCAGATACCAACTGATATCTGAAGAAGTGTGCATGCACACGAAAGCTCATACCAAGAACTAACTTAGTTGGTCTTTAAGGTGCTACTGGAAGGAATGGCTTAGGTTGGCTGACTTCTTCCATGTACCTGAAATTTGTTTCCTGAATATGAGGACTTGAACCTAATTTGGTCTTGCCTGTTTCTGGTTGCTTTTTCAATGTGACAGAAAAAAACAAAACGTAGACAGCATCATTGGCAAACATTAATATTAATAGTTTTTAAAAATCATTTTCAGCCTTCAGAGGCTCAAACTTAATTGTCCCATAATCTGGATGGAATAGGATTTGTATACAGACTTTTGCATAACAAGGGAGCCAATCGGCCACCCAGATCGATTCCTCTCTGAGTTGGAATATCAGTAATAAGTAGGCATTCCAATGATAGTCTTGTTTACGTGCTGCAGGCTCAAGATAATGATTTCAGATGTGAGTATTGCATTAGAAACCGGGTACAAATTTCTCAATTCGAGAAGATCAGCCTTTTGGAGTAGTTTGCTTGATGTGAGTCATGCATTCCTCTTGAAGGCACCTTCCCCATTCCAACTCCCATTTCTTTTAGCATGCCAGAAACATTTAGACCTTTGACTTATAATTTTGATTTCATAGATCTGGCATGGAAGAATTCAAATTATGAAGGGGGTGGGGAGCAAATTCATGCATGCCAGGGTGTGGAGCTGTTCATTCTGCCACAGTAAACCAGCATTTTTAATAGCGGGGGGTACAGGTACGGGACACAAAAATTTATTTGCTGTTGCTGAACAATTGGTAATTTTAAACCGTTTCTGAAAAGGCAAAGTTGACACTAGAGTTCATTGGGAAGAGGGATGGAAAATAAAACCACCCATTTATCATAGTACTGTTATATAAAACTATGGCTTGGAGTACTGCAGGCACAGGGAAACTCGGCCCTCCAGATGTTTTGGGACTACAACTCCTATGATCTCTAGCTATCAGGACCAGTGGTCAGGAATGATGGGAATTTTTTCGTCTAGCGAATTTTTCATCTTGCGAAGCACGGTTTCCCATAGGAATGCATTGAAAATCAATTAATGCGTTCCTATGGTCAAAAAAAGTCCAAACAAAGCCAAATTTGGTACAACAAGAGTTTATTAAATGCTCTTTAAAGTCACACATACTGTAAAGAGCATTTCAAAATTCAAACCCAGAATTTTTTTTAAAAAACAGCAGAGTGGCCCAATGGTCACAGAAAATCATAAAAATGCAGAAAAAAACAAGCTTCCAGATTCTTGCAAACCCCTTCCCAACACCAAGTCCTTGAATTCCAAACACTCCAACCCAAAATCCAACCCCCCCAAAAAAAAGTTTTAAAAGCTTAACTTACCAAATGGCTGCAAAAGAAGTTTTGGAAAAGCTTCAAAAATCACCAAAGTCTTTAAAAACCTCAAAAAAGGCCACTATGTACACTGCGTTCTATGAGTTGCTCCTCGAAGCCAAGTCGCAACTGTATTAATGGTGTTAAGAAAAAGGAAACAAACTTGCAAGACGTTTTCGTCTTGCGAAGCAAGCCCATAGGGAAATTTGTCTTGCGAAGCAGCTCAAAAACGGAAAACCCTTTCGTCTAGCGAGTTTTCCGTCTTGCGAGGCATTCGCCTTGCGGGGCACCACTGTAAATACATGTTTCTGGCTATCTCCTTTCCCTGCCGGGGGAGCAGGAGGGAGTGGGTGTGCTCTTCCCACGCTGGGAAGTGTCGCCTGTTGAGACCTAGCCTGAGCTTGCTGGGGAATGCAGCCAGGGAGGTCACCGGAGACCAAGCCGGGTGCCTGGGAGAGTTGCCAGCTTCTCCCGATAGAGGCTTGATTTCCAACATATTCTACCTCTACTGTCAGAGGGAGCATGCCTTTGAATAGCAGTTGTTAGAGAAGGCAAGTGGGGAAAATGCTGTTGCACCCAGGCGGGTTTCCCATCGGTATCTAGCTGGCCACTGTGAAAACGAAATGCTGAACTAGATAGGCCAATGGCCTGATCCAGCAGATCACTGCTTACATTCTTGGGTTCAGTCAATGGCTGTGGACGGATACAGTGGTACCTCGGGTTAAGAACTTAATTTGTTCTGGAGGTCCGTTCTTAACCTGAAACTGTTCTTAACCTGAGGTACCACTTTAGCTAATGGGGTCTCGCGCCGCCGCCGCACGATTTCTGTTCTCATCCTGAAGCAAAGTTCTTAACCCAAGGTAGTATTTCTGGGTTAGTGGAGTCTGTAACCTGAAGCGTCTGTAACCCGAGGTACCACTCTACAGGCAATGGGTTGTGTTGTATTGAACAAAGAGCTGCTGTGGCACATGCCCTTGCCACGAGCCCCTAAGCCAGAGGTTTTCAACCTTGTTGAGTCCACGGCTCCTTTGACCAACTACATTCTTTCTGTGGGTCTCAGGAGCCTAGTTATGTTACCCCTTGCCTGCGGAGCTGGCAGCCTCTCACCCTTTTCTGAACACGCTCCCTTGTGGAGTGTTCCATCAGCCTCCTCTCTCCCTTCTCCCAGTCTCTGGGCTGCCTCCCCCACCCCAAAGAGAGGTGCCGCCTCACACTGCCCCACAGAGGCCTAGGACTTGTCTGTCCATTACCAACAGCAAGGGCTGGCGGACTGACTGGCTGGGCTCCCTCGCCCCCTTGTTTGCTTACTCTGAGACCACCTCAGCTCCTGGCAACCAGCACCCCCTGGCCGGCCCCAGAGGCACCATTTGCCTGGGGAGCTTGTAGCCAGGGCTGTTACAACAAACAGCCGTGCAAGCCTTTGGGAGGCAGAGACACGAGAGGCCATCAGAGGAGGGAGGGAAGGAAAAAGGGACAGAGACCAGGGTTGCCCGTGGCAACCCGACCATCATTCATTGAAAACCACTGCCCTACGCTGGTCTACTGCCCTCGGGTGCTGAACGTGTTTGGTTTGTGCCTCTCTTCCCTTTATAAAAAAACGAGGACATGACCTACCTCCTAGGATTGCTGTGAGGAGGAGTAATGAAGTAAGTAAGGACTTAGTGATCAGCTGGTGGTTGATCACAGGATTCTGTAAAGTGACACATTTGGTTTGTTTTAGTTGTTGTTGCTCCTATCCCTATGTACATCTAGCAGTTCCATGGTAATGTTGCTTAATAAAGTTTTGAAGAAATAGACTTGCAATAGCCATGGTATCAAAATTATACAGTTTAGGAGTACATGTTCCTGGGACATGTTGTACTACTTAAATTTTGTGTTTTACATGCAAAAGTGCTGTGCCAGGACATATAATTTCCTTTAGCAAAGGTTTCCATTAATAATTGCACTATTTAAGAACTCAAGGAGACACCATGGAACCTTGTTTCTCTTTTAAAATGGGTGGATAATTTTGTTTCTCAGTGGAGGATGGGCCTATATATTGGGAAGTCCCCTTGTTAGAAACTCTGCATCATCAAGGGTGCTCTATACTCTTACTCAATTAAGAGTCTGTATCTGGGCTGCAGAGACAAATATAGTTGCATGTATAATTAAGGGGAAATGTGTGTCAGGCTCCCAGACAGACCTTTTAAGAGACAGTAATGGAAATGCTACCTAATAAAGACCACAGCACACGGAAAACATGAATCATCGATTTATTATTGACTAGTGTAGCTGAAGAGCATGGCTGCATGGATTGGCTGGGTGCTACAAAACTGTATGGAATTAAGCCGACTTTTCAGACCACTCAGAACTGTGAGATCTTTCATTGGAGAGGGGGATTCCCTTCCCTTCCACAAAGAGAAATGTGTACTTATTCCACCCCCCCATCCAATTGGAAATGAAACTATATAAGAGAGCGATGGTTTAAGTTGCTTCTTCTGGAATTTGCTTGGAAGATCACATGTACCTCTTCTCTGCCCAAATTAGGATGATAATTAAATTGGGACCCAGCAGTGGCTCATAGGGCAGGGGCAGAGGCAGGGGAATGGAGTAGAGGAAGGTGGTGGCAAGGTTGGGAGAGCCCCATAGATTCATGCACACCACTGACAGCTTCTCCAACATCGCTCTCTCTTCTCGTCCCATCATTGTTTTGATGAGTGTAGTGACACTTGTGGGAGGATGCTACTGTTGGCTCTCATTTCATTTCTCATGAGCCAGTGCTGGGCAGGTTTCCAGATCTAACTGCTGTGGGGCAGGCCATGAGTCTGAGACAAATCTACCCCCTAATTCTGGCTCCAGTTTTTGGGGGTCCTCTCCCTCTGGGCCCAAGCCACACAACTGCCTAGAGTTCAAGGCATGTGATGGATGCCACACCTGTTCCCTTGCTCTTGTAGCAGACTGGCGAACATCCAGAACGTGCTTTAGAAAATGAGTGAGTCCATGAGTTACAAGGAGGCAGCCATGTGGGATCAATTCTACATAAGGTCTCCGCCCAAGGCATGATAGAGAACAACAACAACTGGGAAAAGACAGACGTAACATTTTACAAGGACAGGAAGAAACATCACAGACAGAATAATTGCCACACACAGGAAGAACATGGATATAGTTTGAGTGCCTCACTTGCAGTTCTATAAATCATTTAATGTGTCAACACAAATGGAAGTTATTAATATTGAAGCTGTTGTATAAGGGATTATTATTTTGACCGGATTGTAATTGAAATTAATAAGATTTTGGAACGTAGAAATAAAGAAAACCATCAAACCATCAAATCTAGCACATGGGGGCCCATCTAAATTTGGTATTTGAATGATTGGTATTAATAATTGTATTATAATTTGGTATTGTTATAATGAGGCTATTATTGGATTGTAATTGAAAATTAAAGTATTATATATAAAAAGCTACATAAGGTGACAAAGTTGTAGGTGGATGCCATCCTAAAAACAATGCTGAAATAATTTTTCACTCCTCACTATGCACAAATCACTGACCAGCATGGGTAAGGCTACTTTCAGGAAAGCTGTCGCAGTTCAGAAAGTAATAAACTAATGCAATATTAAGGGGCTTTGCTACAAAACACATACTGTGTATATATAAATATATATATAAACCAGTGATGGTTTGAGTGAGAAAAATGCCAGAAACTATGCCCCAAACATGGCTTCAGAATGATGTGGCATTTAAACCATGCCACACAACTATTTCAAACCTATTACATATTTGTTGCCCTACTCATTTCCTATAACTTCCAAGTGTGGAATGTCCAAATTGGATAGATATTTACAAATTGAGACAATAAACAGGAGGCAGCCACACACACACGATAATTGTAGGTCAGCTGCAGAGTCATGTTTTAATTGTACTGGTGTCTGCTTGTTATAAGCAGGCTTCCATGAGAGATCAATTGTATACAGGGTGACGAAAATGTGGCTGGATGCGACTGTAAAAAAAAAGGGAAAACAATGAAAGGCAGGGAAACTCTTATCACAAAGCAATCCCTGCAGAAAAGCGGAGTTGAAGTCAGCACCCATCAGCTGGTGGGCGGTGAGTTCAAGCTTGCTGGATTCACTGTGTGGCAGATTTTCCAGCCAATCCCTGAAGAAAGTAGCTTTGCCAGACCCATGATGGGCACTTTTTCTAAGCAGCCAACAACCAGTTGGCTGTGATGCCCTTGGAAAATGCTGAGCAAGCAACTTTTGTTTTCTGAGCTAGTGACTTTGACATGTTGGTTGCCTTCCTCTAGCTGACAGTCATCTGACGTCAAGTGATTGAAAGGTGGGCTGTCCCACCCACCTGTCAAAGTGGACCCACAGGGGCTGGCTGTCTAAATCAAAGAGGTTCCCCATCTATGCTATACAGCAAAATGGAGGCAAGGAGCCATGCTACCAAATATGTCTTTGACAAGTGCTGTGGAGCCCTGAGCCAGACAGCTTCACCATTTTAAGCAATTAAAGCCACATTATAACCCCCCAAATGATTATACATTCTTTATCAATCTTCTGAGAAAAATACAAAACCTAAAGGAAAAGGAATGCTGTGATCATCAATAGTCAGCATGGATTTCTGAAAAATAAGTCATGTCAGACTAACCTGATCTCGTTTTTTGACAGAATTACAAGCCTGGTAGATGAAGGGAACGCAGTGGATGTAGCCTACCTTGATTTCAGCAAGGCATTTGACAAGGTGCCCCATGATATTCTTGTAAAGAAGCTGGTAAAATGCGGACTTGACTATGCTACCACTCAGTGGATTTGTAACTGGCTGACTGACCGATCCCAAAGGGTGCTCATCAATGGTTCCTCTTCATCCTGGAGAAGAGTGACTAGTGGGGTGCCACAGGGTTCTGTCTTGGGCCCGGTCTTATTCAACATCTTTATCAACGACTTGGATGATGGACTCAAGGGCATCCTGATCAAATTTGCAGATGACACCAAACTGGGAGGGGTGGCTAACACCCCAGAGGACAGGATCACACTTCAAAACGACCTTGACAGATTAGAGAACTAGGCCAAAACAAACAAGATAAATTTTAACAGGGAGAAATGTAAAGTATTGCACTTGGGCAAAAAAAATGAGAGGCACAAATACAAGATGGGGGACACCTGGCTTGAGAGCAGTACATGTGAAAAGGATCTAGGAGTCTTGGTTGACCACAAACTTGACATGAGCCAACAGTGTGACGCGGCAGCTAAAAAAGCCAATGCAATTCTGGGCTGCATCAATAGGAGTATAGCATCTAGATCAAGGGAAGTAATAGTGCCACTGTATTCTGCTCTGGTCAGACCTCACCTGGAGTACTGTGTCCAGTTCTGGGCACCACAGTTCAAGAAGGACACTGACAAACTGGAACGTGTCCAGAGGAGGGCAACCAAAATGGTCAAAGGCCTGGAAACGATGCCTTATGAGGAACGGCTAAGGGAGCTGGGCATGTTTAGCCTGGAGAAGAGGAGGTTAAGGGGTGATATGATAGCCATGTTCAAATATATAAAAGGATGTCACATAGAGGAGGGAGAAAGGTTGTTTTCTGCTGCTCCAGAGAAGCGGACACGGAGCAATGGATCCAAACTACAAGAAAGAAGATTCCACCTAAACATTAGGAAGAACTTCCTGACAGTAAGAGCTGTTCGACAGTGGAATTTGCTGCCAAGGAGTGTGGTGGAGTCTCCTACTTTGGAGGTCTTTAAGCAGAGGCTTGACAACCATATGTCAGGAGTGCTCTGATGGTGTTTCCTGCTTGGCAGGGGGTTGGACTCGATGGCCCTTGTGGTCTCTTCCAACTCTATGATTCTATGATTCTATGATTCTATGCAAAGGCTAAGCAAATCAGTCTCTTAAGCTTAAGCCAAGAAATAGTATTCTCTATGAAATTGAATATCAATATACCTATCAAGGCTTTGAGATTAGACCACTGAAGAAGTCTGGAAAACTACCTTGGGAGTGTGGTACCTGCAAGCCCTAGTATGCTGGTCCCGAGGGCTAACTGTGCGGTGAGGTCCGAATCCAGTCCAAGGTCAAGGGTACGGTATGGAGGCTGTCCATCAAAGCTGAAGCGGGGCCCAAGGCAGGGAGTCGGGTGAGGTCAGGAACTCTGGCAGAAGAGCAGGACAGGGTGCAGGCAGGAACAGGCTACCAACAATGTTGCTCCCACAACCTGTGACTGGGGCTGGCTGGCTTTTATCTGCCCTGAGGCATAGGGCGGCCCCGGTCCACAGGTGACTTGCCTCTCCTGGCCTGGAGGCGAGCACTCCTCCTGCGGGAACTTAGTTCCCTCCGCCTCTCTGCACTGAGCCTCTGCAGCTCAGGAGAGGTTGGAGGGTTACTGGATCCAGAGGCAACCTCAGCTTCCCCTGACGGGGCTGAGAGTGGAGCACCGGCAGGCAATGGGTCCTCCATCACCTCAGGGGCCAGAGCAGACTCAGTTGGTGCCTGCACCTGAGGATCCAGCACAGGTGAGGACCCTTCAGGCTCAGGCCCCAGCCCCGACTCAGCTGGTTCTGGAGGCGGAGACTCCTGTGCAGGCTGGGATTCCTCAGGTTCAGCCTCTGAGTCCAAATCCCAGGCCATCACACCTAGTAAAAGGGCCCCATCAGGGGAGAACAGTGGCCTCTCGATTACTTGGACTGCCAGGGCGAAACAGGTGCAAAACGCCGGCACCCTGCCTACAACTTCATTTACATCCATCTACAACTTCACTAGCTTCTCTCGGTATTGTGAACAACACCAAACTTACCTTTTGTTGGTATCTTCATGAACTTACCTAAAAAGATAAAGAAAACGAAAGACTGAGTTAAGCACTTGAAAGATCCATTGAAATCAGACATTATAAGTTCATCTTAGGTTGGGTAGTTCGCAAGTCTCTGTGGCTTTGGAGAAGGTTTTGTATTTTTCTCAGAAGATTGATAAAGAATGTATAATCATTTTGGTAATTATTGTCTGTATCTTAGTGGCCAATGTGTTGCATGAGTCGTACTAGTTCTATAAGCAGCATAGGTTGCAGTTTTCTAACATTATAACTCCCAGCAGTTGGCCAGCATCTCAGCAGATGCCCAACAGTGCTTGCCGCTGGAACAGACTGTGCACCTAACCAAAGGTCTGGTGGTGTTTCAAAGCTGGGAGAAGGGCTGTCAGTCTAGCCTTAATAAGTGACAAAACAGCCAGTGGCTTCTCAGAGAAGGCAGTCGGAACCATCTGCACATATATTTGCCGACTGCTAGCTTGCGACTGGTTCAAACACTTGCCCAGTTATGTACCTCTCCATTACTACCATTTACAGATGCTTGTATGTGGGATGTCTCAACTTGTGTGATTTGTCCTCCTCAGAAAAAAAAGAGATGAGGGAGATTATATGTATGGAGCCATCATGTCGTGTGATAAGGCAATTTCTTATCTGTTTTTGTTAAATTTATCTTTTGAAAAGTTGTTTTAAAGCTGCTTGTTGTGCGTCTTATGTCTGTTTTATACTCTACCGCTTGTCTTTGGGAGACTCAAACGAGACGAGAGATAATTAAGACGAGGGTGGCAGGGAACATCAGCAGCTGAGGTTCAAGAGTCAAGAGTTACAGCTTGAAAGAAAAGGGACAGGGAGAGCCCAGGAAGAAGACATATTTGCTGTGAACAAGGTATTGATGAAGAGGAGGAAGAACCTGCCTGAGGACTGGTTGCAATTTTTGTTCCTGGTATGTCTATGCTTCGATTTCCTCTGTGAAAACATACAGCGAGCCCTGCTAGATCAGACCAAAGGCCCCTCTAGTCCAGTCTCCTGATCTCTTGGTGGCAAACCACTTGCCTGTGGGAAGCAGGGCCTGGGTGCGAGAGCACTCCCTCAGCTCACGATCCCCAGCAACTGACACATCATTGGGAATGGGGTTCTGGTTTCCTTCTCCTAATATTTAAGATGATGCTGGATGTTTTGTGAAAGTCTCCTTACATTTCAAGGGAGCATGTGATATTTTGGAACCTGGACAAGCTGGATATGGTAGCCTTTCGATGATTTCCTTCTCCCCTATCCCATTATTCCGTATTACATAGATTTCCTGGATCTTGGGAATTTATTTATGTGAATGTCTGATTGTGAAGCTGGGATTGCTTGTGTGCATATTTTGGACTTTTGTGTCTATGAGTTGCGCCTAATGCTGCCGTTCTGCTTGTGCAACATACTTCGGCTTGTGCAACAGAACTTCCCTCTCCTTTCCTTTCCCCTGTAGCCCCCTGTGCAACCTCAAAATATGCTTCTGGGAGTTGCGGGGGGGGGGGGCTGCAGGGAGAGGGAAGAGGAAGGGGAAGTCTATTGCGTAAGTGAAACTCTGTGGGTCCATTGTTGGATACAGCCCTATGTACGCATTCCCCCAAATTCTAATGGATTGCAGCATTCAACATGTACATAAACATATCTTGTAAAATACATATTATATGTTGAGGGTCTGAGATTTAATAAATAGTAATAAATCTATGGCCTTTTAAACTGTGCGCGTGTAGCAGGGGTTGGTCATTGCTTCTGTTTGCTGCTATGTTATGTATTTTTGTGTTTTTATATTGTAAACCGCTCAGTATGATCCTCAGGTAAAGGGTAGTATAGAAATTCAATAAGCAAATGAATAATAAGCCAGAAGTGCCTTGTGTGCAAATTCTGAAAATTCACCTTTTGTGCTGCATCCCCTAGCAGTGTTGCATAATGGTTAGAGTGTTGGACTATGACTTGGAAGACCAGGGTTCGAACCCCCTTACTTAGTCATGAAGCTCACAGGTCATAACTGACACCATCTGTTAGTCTAACCTACCTCACAGGGTTGTAGTGAGGATAAATGGGGGGGGGGGAGAACCATGTACACCACACTGAGCTCCTTGGAAGATAAAACTGGTATATAAACGTAATTAATTAATTCCAAAGTACTCTGGAGGGGCCCTGTACCCATCAAGGGCAGATTTTCAGGAGATACAAGTGGTTACAACACAGGGTGTTAGAAAAGCCCCATTGCAAGAGTGGAATTTTTCTCACACTACCCAGAATCAAACTCAGTAATTGAAAATCCACCCAAGCGGATAATAATAATAATAATAATAATAATAATAATAATAATAATAATAATAAATTTATTATTTATACTCCGCCCATTTGGGTGGGTTTCCCCAGCCACTCTGGGTGGCTTCCAACAAAGTATTAAAAGACAGTAGTCTGTTAAACATTAAAAGCTTCCCTAAACAGGGCTGCCTTCAGATGGCTTCTAAAAGTCTGGTAGTTGTTCCTGATGGGAGGGCGTTCCACAGGGCGGGTGCCACTACCGAGAAGGCCCTCTGCCTGGTTCCCTGTAACTTGGCTTCTCGCAGTGAGGGAACCGCCAGAAGACCCTTGGTGCTAGACCTCAGTGTCCGGGCAGAACAGTGGGGGTGGAGACGCTCCTTTAGGTATACTGGCTCATGTAATTCATAGGAAAAAGGCTTGGGTATGCAGAGTCTAAGAAGTTTATCTGGCAGCTTGATTTGTGTAAAAAACAACAAAAAACAAAACAAAAACCCAACAACAATAGGGAGTGCAGACCTTAAAGCACCTATAAGTTGCAGTCTCCTAAATAATAAACAAATGGCTTTGAAATTCTGGCGTCTTTGATAACAAGTGGTGTCGGTTTTATGTGGTTTGTAGCATGAATGGAAGTCTTTATTTTCTTGTGACTGCAGGGCTGGCCCTCCCTTTCATTTCCCCACCCGTTCCAAAAAGGGTGAAACTAATTTTGGGAGGCAGTTTCCTAAACCATTTGCTAGGCCTATTTTCCTAATGTTTTGAAATGTCGAATCAGAATTTGATTATTTGCGCTTCAAAATACTGTGGTGCCTCTTTGTGAATGGAAAAGACCATGGACCCAAGCGGGCAGGGACTTGTGTGCTGTTATGAATTGCACTTGTGTGCTAGATTTTTTATGGAACTCTTTAGAAATTGTGTTTTCTGAAACCGCCGATGCCTACATCAAAGTGCCCTATATGTATTTTTAAAGCCTCTGTCTGATGCCTTTTTTTGCTTTTGTATGTATGTCTGCCTTGAAGAAGTTCCAGGTATCTTTTGATCTCTAGGCAGGACTGGCCCACCCATGAGGCAAGGAGAGGCAACCACCTCAAGGCGGCAAAATCCACAGGGACGGCAGATCCCAATGTAGATTTTTATTCTCTTGTTCCAGATGTAGATCTTCAATCACACCTCCGTCTCTGAAAGGGGATGGGGGCACCATTTTGTGGTTCGCCTCAAGTGCCAAAGTGTCGTGTGGTGGCCCTGACTCTAGGCATTTACTTGAGATGCTGGTGAAATTCTCCAGTTTACACAGCTTCCTCTGTTGCTGCCCCATAACCCCCCACCTCAAGCCACTTCTCTTCATTTGTAAATGGCCGGTGCTGAAGGGCATGCGTTCCCCCATCTTCAAGGGTTTTCACCCCCTCAATAAATTGTGGAATTTTTCTATTTATACTGGTGATTGCCAGAACTCCACCTGGAACCTATGGAAATACAGTGGTACCTTGGTTTGCAACCGCTTTGGATTACAATTGCTTTGGATTACAACCACGTCAAACCCGGATGTGTGTGTTCCTTTTTTTTGGATTACAACCCACTTTTGGGGTATTACAACCAATTTTTTGGGGGGAGGCCCCATTGGCGAAAGCGCGCCTTGGGTTACAACGTGTTTTGGCTTACAACCGGACCTCCGGAATGGATTATGGTTGTAAACCAAGGTACCACTGTGTATTATTACATACAAGGCCTAAGCTCTGGTAGCTGTAATCCTAAAGCATAACAAGCATTCTCCTCTGGACTTCTATGATACTGCTAGGCTTGCCATATTTCAAAAAGTAAAATTCCTGACACCCCCAAAGTTGTTGCGCTTTGAAAACCACCACAGTTGTTGAGCTTCACACAGATGTTGAGAGAAGGAGGACTTCCCTGTGGTACCCCTGACCAACTGGCAAATCCCACAAGGGCGCCATGGCAACTATTGTCCTAGGCCTTGAGCCTTTGGGGAGAACAACATAAGTCATAATGAAGAAGGTCGTATAAACACGTAAAGGGGCTTGCACAAACCTCTCACCTAGATTTTGATGCATGTTTCAGCCATATCCTCAGTCAATGCATGATCGGCGTTACTGTGGAGTCGGCCCTACGCTTACATGTGTGTAGGGCTCCCACCGAGGAGTACACAAATCCCGGTCAATGGGTTTTTGTATCGTCCGCCGAGGGAGTTCTATGCATGTATATTTACACACCTGTAAGGCTTCAGACAGAAGCCTTTTTCTGAAGTGTTATTTTGTGAAAGCCACAGAAGTTGCGGTTATTTAAAGTCTGGGTCAGATGAAGAAACAGTTTGTGCTCCAGAGGGGAAGTGGGGTATTTCCACGAGTTTTGCAAATACACCGATGTGCAAGCTCATACTTCATTCTGAAAGAGAAACTGAAGTGGGTTAAGTACCTTCCACCATTCCACCTTGGTGCATTCAATTTTTTTCTTCTTCCTCTGACAAGGAGGTCTGTCGCTTGAAGGAATTTTTCAACAGTGAGATTATCGTGGAAGCTACTGACCTGAGACTTCCTTTCTTCCTTTGTAGTTCATGTTTATGGGGTGTCTTACTCTTCATTCCTCAAAAGGACTCCCACTGAAGTTTTAAAAACAAAGAGCAAATGAAAGAAAAAATAGGATCACATTAAAATGAACAATGCAGTGTGATAAATTAAATTAAATAAAAATATGAAATGAATCATTAGCATGATCTGCTGCTGCCTAAGAAATCCCATTTTACCCCTGCCCTGTCCTCAAATGCATCGACTTATAAATCCTAAGGAAAGAGTAAGAGCATGCAGGGCTGGTGCTTTGCAATGAGGCCCCAGTGGCTTGGAAGGGCCCGTCCTGGAGGTGCTGCCCCAATGCCATTGGGATCCTTGCACCTATCAGAGTTGCAGTATGGTATTGCGCTTCTATTGCTGCCTCCACCACCAGACGCCTTCTCCCCACTGATGTGGTTCTATGGGGGGCAGTGCTTGTTATTATGAGCTTGGCTCTGTTTGAGCCAGACACCTGCCATGGTAGATTCCCCAGCATGCAGTGTGTCAGGCACTTCATCTTAGAAAAACTAACATGGCGGTAGCCCTTCAGGGAATGGAGCCACCTATGATCTCAGCATGCGTGATAAATGCCGCTGGCTACAGAGAACACTTAGAATGCCGTGTACAGTTCTGGTTGCCACACCTTCAAAAAGGATATTGTGGAGTTGGAAAAGGGCAATCAAACCGGCCAAAAGGATGGAGCCAACTCCCCTTTGAGGAAAGGTTACCACGTTTGGGACTTTTTAGCTTGGAGAAAAGGCAAGTATGAAGCAACGCGAGAAAGGTATATATAAAATTATGCATGGCATGAATAGGAGAAAGTCCCCTCATCCCCCGTCTCATAACATAAGAACTTGGGGACATTCAATGAAGCTGGGATGTTGGGAGATCCAGGACAGGTGGATGAAAAGTACTTATTCACACAGTGCGTATTCCCACGAGAGACCACAATGGCTGCCAACTTGGATGGCTTTCAAAGGGGAATAGACAAATTCAGGGAGGGATTCTGTGGCTTCTAAACCTGGGGCTACATTCTACCTCCATTGTGGTTCTGAATGCCAGTTGCTGGGAAGGGCAGAGCGCTATTGCATGCTTGCCATAGCCACCTGTTCAGCCGCTGTAAGAACAAGGATGCTGGACTCTATGGACCATCGACCTTGATCCAGCATGCTCGTGTATTGCTTTTATGTTCAGCTACTGATTGATGGATTGTGTGATTGCAGTACATTGTTCATTGCTTTCATTTTATGGATCAATGGTCTCGTTAGATAGTAAAAATTATGTTAAATTGCTGTTTTAGGGGTTGTTTTTAAAAGTCTGGAACGGATTAATCCATTTTGCATTACTTTCTGTGGGAAAGCGCACTTTGGTTTTGGAACGCTTTGGTTTTGGAACGGACTTCTGGAACGGGTTAAGTTTGAGAACCAAGGTACCACTGTAATGCGTTTTCCAGCTCTCTGTCTCCCTCTCCTTAAGTGGTTGCCTAAATATGTCTTGGTACAAACAGTGGTAATGTGGCAGAAATGTTCTGTAGGCCTCATAATTTTAGTGAATAACACTCTGTTGTAGGAAGGAGTTGAGAAAGTGAATGACCATTTAAAGCCTGTAGACTCAAGTATTGTTCACCTAATTTGAAACACATTTATGTTTTGGACTTCATGACCTTCATGGCCTGCCGCATTGCACTGTTATTGCCCTTTCAAGTCCACTTCTTAGTACTGGCTTTCTCTTCTATTTCATGGTTTCTCATGAATGGAGTTCCCCCACTTTATTGCTGAATCACTTCTGCCTTTTACATCCCTATGCCTTATTTCCTCTGTGCACAGAGATGGGCAAATCTGTCCATTTCAGTTTCTCTCAATCTCTCATTTTTCCAGTCTTAAATTCAGTTCTCCACATTTCCATATCAGTTTACCTTAAAAAAAAATCCCCATAAAAATTCTTCAGCATTTTAGTGTCAATTGCTCCTAATATACACATATTTATATGCAATATTGCAGTTTGTGAGGGGCTCAGTAAGCCTCCTGTTTTTGATGCCTGACGGGACTGCAAAAATGGGAGGTTTCTTCTTTCTATCACCTAGTGGTTGTTGGCATCAATCTGTCTTGAGAGACAATCAAGTGTGCCTCCGTAGGCCACCACATATGATGGCAGCATGTTCACCAATTATTGTCAGATATCTGCTGTATTTATGGGGGGAAAATATTTATAAACCAAACCTTAAGTTTGGGTTACCAAAAATAAAATAAAATGGTAAACTAAACCAAAAAATGCAAATTCGTACATATTGTCTCTCCAGCCCATGACAGATTTATGATGTGAGCCATGAGCAAAATATTCCTTTTCCTCCCTTTATTTTGAGTTGCATGTAATCTGACCGCATCCTTGCTGTTGACTTGTTCTGTTTTTAGAAGCAAATGCTTTCCACAGTGGTCCTGTACAGATAGTATGAGTAACAAAATGGGCAGATAATGAATCAGTGTTAGGCGTACTTATAGTGCAATTGCTTTTAAACTCTCCTTTTAAAACGACACAACATCAAACATTTATATTTTGCTGGAAATGTGTGCGCTTAAGAATGTTGAGCACATCAGGGTTTTGTTTTTTTCCTTAGAGCCTATAAAATTGCTTATGTTCTGGTCATTTTCCACATACAATACTATTTTATTCATTCTTAGCTAGCGGATGCTTCCTTTGGCTAGCATCAACAGTTGATTCAAAATATCATGTTCTGTGTTGGAACAGCCAAGTCTGTTTTTTAAAAAAACAAAAATCCAAAATCCTGTGAACCAAACATGCCATGCACAAAACAAAATGGTAACTGTTTGGGGCATTTTATGTGCTTTTGTTCATGTAGCATAACTTATTTGCTTTTGCACGCTTTGTGAAGTATGTAGGATTTAAGGATTCTCATAATTTGGAAGGTATGTGTTGACGGGAAGAGGCAGTTCTGTGAAATTGATGGATCGAAGAACACCAGGGGTTTTGAAGTGGATCAGCTAGTCCAACGAGCACAGAAGTTCTGAAACAGGCTGATCTAGACCAGGCAAAGGCAAACTCGGCCCTCCAGATGTTTTGGAACTACAACTCCCATCATCCCTGTTAGCTAGGGATGATGGGAGTTGTAGTCCCAAAACATCTGGAGGGCCGAGTTTGCCTATGCCTGATCTAGACACTGCAGCCTCAAAACGTGCATGCAGGTTGTCCTGTTCATTTAAGCATCACTTTTTTTCTTACAGCACCAAAGCTGCAATTAATTTCAGTATTGTGGTCTGCACTATGTATGTAGAGGTGAATGGGGGTCCCCTTTGTGGGTGGAGAAGCACTAGGTGTATATTGGGGGGCCTGCAGCTATTTCTGGGTTGAGGAAATTCCCACATGCTTCAAATGAGCAACCATGGCAATTAATTTTAAGAAGCCAGGTCTTGGTTTTGAGGGAGAGCTGAGATTCTTCATGGTTAGTCATGCTAAAGGAGGTGAAGGGGATTTTTAAAGGCCTGAAAACTCTGTTGGTCTGAAGCAGTCTGGTTGCAGCAAGAGAATATACAGCAAGAGTGATTTCCCACCACCACCACCACCACCACCTCAGGAATTACGAAAGAGAAGAGACTTCTCGCTCCTAATAATACTCCTTTTCCAATTGGTTCTCCTAGCTGGGAGGTGAATAGAGGAATGCAAGTCCCCATCTACAATGTACTCTTGCTCTGCTATGGAAAGGGAGATGGGCAAGGGTGCCAACTTGGCCCTGGCGCTGAAATTTGTGGGAGCCCAGCCCCTTCATGGGGAATTTTGTAAATTTTGTATATTGGAGTCTAGTAAGTTCTCTCCCTGGCTTGGAAGTATGAAACCCGTATGAATGATATACGTACTTAGAGTTTTTGTTTTCTTTTTTCTTTCCCTAAAAAATAAAAAACATGGTAGTAGCATTTCTTGGAGCCATGTTGTGGAAGCCTTGGCCCTTAATCTTAATGGGGGTGTTGGGTGTGCACAATGCATTTGGTCAGAGGATCTCTCAGTATTACCAGTTTCCCAAACTCAGGATATGATCATCAAATGAACTTTGGGACACATTTAAGCCCCGGTTTGAGCCTAGATTAATCATTTTTTACATAACAAGGATGTAGAACATTCATTTCAGCATAAGCTTAGAATGTGAATCCTGATATAAACCGATCTGCACCTTCCAGACTAATGCAGACTAGAGCTTTGTGGTGTGAATGCTCTGACATGGCTCAAAGTGCATTTAGAAATGCATGTGTTGAGATTGACATGCATCTTTAAATTCTTAATGATATTTTTGTGCAGATTAAATACACACACATATATATGTAGAAAAAGGGTTGGGATGGACTTAACGGTGAAGACATGTGAAAGTGATACATAGATTGGAGACAGGCTGGTTCATCCGTGCCTACTTTAGAAGCTATTACCTAGTTACAATGCATGCTTTCCTTTTTATAATTAAATGCCGTATGCAAAAAGGACAGGTTTTTAATGGATTGGATTGTGCTACATGTTATATGTAAATACACCTAATAGTTGCTTAATGGCCGCTTTACTGTTGGAAAAACTTCTGTGTAAGGAAGTGGCTGGGAACTTGAGGACATGTTAGTATTTATCCATCTACTTCTCTTCTTCCAACCATCCCATTCTAAGCCGTTTCCCTGATAGTAAAAAGGGCTGTTGAGCTGCCATTGTACATCTTTGCATCTAATGTGTAGTTTAATGGGAAATTAATCATGAACACCAAATGAAGCCAAGTCTTTTGTTTCACAAGAATTAAGGATCTTAATAGTATATACCAGGGACATCCAACTCGCAATCCATAGTGTGATCTACTCACACTATAAAAAAAACTGGTAGTGATCTGCCCATTGTTGTTGGATGGACCAAAGTTGTTGAGCTTCTTTTAGGAGGCCAAAGTTGTTGAGTTTTGTTTTTTTTTGGCTGTGGGGGTGAGGAAATCACTGAGGGGCCTGAGATTTACCAGGAGCTCCCGTTGTTCAGTCCCTGCTCCTGCTAACCTAGCACGTCAAAGTTCAAGTAGATAAATAGGTACTGCTCCAGCGGAAAGATAAACGGTGTTTCCGTGCGCTGCTCTGGTTCGCCAGAAGCGGCTTAGTCATGCTGGCCACATGACCCAGAATCTGTCTGTGGACAAGCGCCAGCTCCCTCGGCCAGTAAAGCGAGATGAGTGCTGCAACCCCAGAGTCGTCCGCGACTGGTCTTAACGATCAGGGATCCCTTTACCTTTACCAGAAGATCACGATCTACCTGTTGGACATGCCTGGTATATACTATTGCCCTTGGTGAGCAGCCAACTTTTTGAGAGTGCTTGGGGTGGAGGGAAATGCTTTTTCGTAGAATCATGGGATTGCATGGTTGATAGGGCATCCATTCCAACCCCCTGCAAGGCAGGAATCTCAGCTAAAGCATCCATGACAGATGGCCACCCAACCTCTGCTGAAGAACTTCCAATGAAGGAAAGCCCACCACTTTCCGAGGGAATCCATTCCACTGTCAAACAGCTCTTACTGTCAGAAAGATTTACCTGATGTTTAGTCTGAACCTCCTCTCTTGTTACTTGAAGCCACTGGTTCAATTCCCACCCTCCAGAGATCCCCTGCTGTTTAGGAAATAACCCCACCCCATCCCAGTGTCTCGTAAGCATGGTAACAATGATCATGACCTTTAAATTCAGGTAGGTAGCCGTGTTGGTCTGACGCAGTCGAAATCACCTTTAAAATCACCTATGGCAAAGGTAGCCAAAGCAGTGTCCTCCAGATTTGATAGGACTACAATTCTGCCTGCCCCCTCCCCATTTGGCATATGGGAGTTCAAGTACAACAGCAGCAGGCTACTTAGGCACCTAGGGGAATCAATAGTCATGTTGGTGGGAAATAAAAGAAAATAATGTTTTTTAAATTGGATATGTTCATCTTCCAAAAAACCATTCTACTTCTTCATCTGAAGCAGCCATGCCTGTTTTTTGTTTGGTATGGCAAACCAGGACTTCAGTATGGCCTCATTACAGGTTTCCTCTCGAAGAGGTGAGCTCTCTAGAGCAGAGCTGAG
The DNA here is from genome assembly GCF_964188305.1 of Podarcis bocagei. Taxonomy (NCBI): domain Eukaryota; kingdom Metazoa; phylum Chordata; class Lepidosauria; order Squamata; family Lacertidae; genus Podarcis; species Podarcis bocagei. The sequence continues at coordinate 33,888,100 of NC_138126.1, forward strand.
GTAGCATCCTGGCCAAGCATTTAAACTTTAGACTTATAAGCCACATTTCTGCAAATTATTGTAACCGGACAATCAGAGTGCATTTACTGAAAAGTCTGTCGCGCTGCATGAATCACACTCTGCTTTTGTGTGAAGAGAGCTTTGCTCATGGTTTTCCAGTGTCTCTCATCCTTACATTCTCATTTCATCCATCACTTTGAACACACACAGATGTTTAGAGAGCCGTTCCTTTTCTGCATTTCCCCCTCCAGTCTTCCTATAACACATCAGGAAGCAGAGCCACTTTTGTTAAAAGCACATCCCTCTTCTTCAATTAGGTTGTGGTCAAAATCAGAGGTGGGAACAGTTTATGCATACAGGTGGCATGTTTCCTTTAAAACATTATTGTGACAAATCCCCAAATTCTGACTTATTTTTGCTTTTCCAGCATTGGGGGACTTTAAAGAGCCATTTGTGGTCACTGAGTGTGGATGCATGGCAAGCAGCAGAAATTATTTCAAAATTCTGCTAAAAACGTGGGTGCGTTTGCAACCTGAAACAAGCACAAAAAATCCACAAAAGTTAAAGCTGTGAATCAAACAGGAAATATTAAGCCTGTGTTTCTCTACAGATATTAGTGATACTTTTATGAGTTATGCTTGGTTAGATGTGCTGGAATCCATCTGACTCTGGAGACAGTGGAGGAGTGCGCCATCGGGAGTGAAGTCAAACTGTTGAAAGGTTGTAGCACCTGCTGTGGCTATATGGGAGAGACATGTTTTGTTGCAGCTGGAGCGGATAAATGTCCAATGATGATCTGCTTATTTTCAAACACTTCCAGGATGCAAACCAAGCAGTATGGTATATGCAAGCACTGCTGTCTTATAGAGGGCTTATTTGGGGGGGGGGCAGCGGGGGGGGGAGGGAAATTGTATTAAGTAGGATTGGAGGAAAGTAGTTAGGCCCTTTTACAGGAAGACGTTTGCACTGCATTACCTCTGCTTTTAAAATGGTAAAAACAGTATATTGAATTAGTGTTTTTTTTTTAAAAAAAAACCACACTTGCACACCTGATATTTTGCATTACAGAGCGATGCACCAAAGCTGAAATGGCATTTTGAAAAATATGATGTGGTTTACTATTTTGTTAATATGGGTTTCCGAGTCTTTCTTTGGCCAAGGATCAAATAGATAAGGCTTTGTGCTTTTGAAAAGAATATTTTGAGGTCTAATGCATACCCTCCAACATTTCTCCCATGAAAATAGGGACGTCCCATTCCATAATGATGATTTTACTATTTATACCCCACACATCTTACTGGGTTGCCCCAGGTACTCTGGACGGTTTCCAACATATATAAAAAACATAATAAAGCATTAAACAATTTTTTAAAAACCTCCCCTATACAGGATTGCTTCAGATGGCTCAGGGGTTGAATAACTCCATACCCTCCAGCGTTTTTCCAACAAAAATAGGGACATCTTAAGGAAAAGTGGGACATTCTGGGATAAAATCAGAAACCAGGATGGCTTCTTTAAATCAGGGACGTCCCTGGAAAACAGGGACACTTGGAGGGTCTGCTAATTGTAAGAATGAAGGACAATTACTAGCACTGAGTTTTCTGAGTTTTTTTGTTGTGGTTGTAAAGCAGCATGCATTAGTCATCTATTTTCGTTTTGCAGAAGTTCTCTCTTATAGTAACAGAGGTTAAGGGGTGGGCAGTAGGAGCGAGAGCAGACAGTTAGTGGAAGCTAGTGCTTAGTGAGACTTTACAGTGCAGATGCTGGAATTGGGCCATTGGAAACAGAACCACAGGGTCAGAGTGAAGGCTTCCTTGCTGGATTCAAAGAATGGCTTCTCAGGGTAAGTTAGGAAAGAGTTTGGAAATTAGAGCAGCAATCCTTAAAGCAGGCCTTTCCTTTATATCCCAGCATTCTGTATTTTGTGCTTGTGCTTTCCTATGCATGGGAGGATTTTTTTCCCCAATAGATCTGGCAGCTGGTTAATGGCAATGTTTGTGATGGCAAATCTGTGCTACTTACAGGTCTATGAAATAAGTAATACCCACCAGATTCTATGAAGCTATTGTCCGGAAGACTAGATGATGGACCTTTTTTCAACCTTTTTTATAGAAGGGAGAATTTGTGGGGGGTGGGGGGGGGGAGGAATCACAACACATGAGGGGGTGGAGGGTTAACTCTCCCCACCTCATGTACTGCAACTTCCTTCCAAAAATCACCTCTGGGGGAGGCAGTCTTTGTGGAGATGCAGCTGAATGGGGAAGAATTCATGCCTCTCTCCCCATATGCTGAGATTTTCATTGGCTGAGATCACCTTCCTTTGGAAATTAGGTATGGGGGGAAACTTCTAGTGCTGTAGATGTTGGGTGCCTGGGCCTCTGTGTATGTGTATGTGTGTGTGTGTGTGTGTGTGAGAGAGAGAGAGAGAGAGAGAGAGGGAGAGAGGGAGGGGGAGAGAGAGAGAGAGAGAATGTGGCACCACCTGTATTTTGCATTGCCCCTACCCTGAAATGTTAGCTCAGGGCCCACAGTGCTTTGTAAGAAAATAATAGTAATTCTCATCCCTAACAAATAGGTAGTTTGTGCTTTATTGAGGGCACCGGTAGAAAGTTTCACTACCACACAGGAAAAAGTATTTCTGCAAACATATGAAACATCTGTTTAGAAACAAAAGTTTGTATGTATACATTTGCACTTGTATGTATGAAAAAATATTGATGTGTGGGTTTGGTTTATTCCCTTTAGCAGTTAAAAAGAATATCTTGCCGTTAGGATCAACCCAAATTGAAGGGATAAATAAGATGCCACTTATTTCCAAGAATGCCAGTTACCGTACCACCTGTGGCTGGTGCACCAAGCATGCCCTTTCCTGGGCAGGGAGAGTTTGTCACAGTGATCCATGCACTGGCAACGTCCCATGTGGATTACTTTGATATTTTTTTCTAATGCAAGAGGCGAAGAAACATTATTACATAAGTAAATAGAATGATATAACTGGCTATGTTTCACCTGCAGAATGGAAAATGGTAAGCGGAGGTCTGCTACATATAAGGGAACAAAAGTAAAATAAAATATCTGTTGCGCCCAGGAATAGGACTACATCTAAGGGACTTAAATCACAGAAAGGTAGATTTTGGTGGGATAGTAGCAGAAATGTTTTCATTTCCCCATATTTCTGCAAAACAGCTTAAAATGCACAGGCATGGCACAGGCTGAACAAACTAACCTCCCATCATTACTAGAAACAGGAGTCCGTGCTGTAGAATTTTTTAATTTGCTTGTTTTCCTCTAAGGAACATGTTTTAATTTTCATAAAGCTGACTCGGTCAAAGTTAACTTTGGCAACAGTACATGTTTGAACAGGATGTGGAACAGGGACTGAGGAATCTCAAAGAAAGATTCCTAAACATCTGAATGTTAATTCACAGCTATGGGATGTGCTAATGACATGTTAATCCACTCGCTAAATATTATGTGTGTATTCAGGGCTTTATTTTCTTTCTTTCTTTTTACCAGCTGATGCTGAGGCCACATTCGCACTATACATTTAAAGCACTATGACGCCACTTTAAGAGTCTGCTTCCCTTGAACATTTCTGGAAGCTATAGTCCAGGCTTCCTCCACCTCGGCCCTCCAGATGTTTTTGGCCTACAACTCCCATGATCCCTAGCTAGCAGGACCAGTGATCAGGGATGATGGGAATTGAAGTCTCAAAACATCTGGAGGACCAAGGTTGAGGAAGCCTGCGATAGTCTGTTAAGTGTGCTGAGAGGAGTTAGGAAATGCTTGTTCCCCTTACACAGCCACAATTTCCAGAGTTCTCTGGGAAGAAGTATTGATTGTTAAACCACTATGGGATATGGCCTGGGAAGTTTGCAGCAAATGGTATTCAGAGGCTTACTGCCTCTAACAATGCTTTGCACCTCAGATTTGTGTAATGGCATTATGATATTGGCAGTTTTAATTTTGACCCCATTCCTAATGAGTCTTAAGATGGGATTTGCCATTTTCACAGCTGACATGCATCTTCATTGACTTATCCACCACAATCCCAGACACCGTTAGTTGGGAACCCATTAAGTGTATCTATGAAATTAGGGTGGGGTGGGGTTTTTTGCCCCAAAGTGCATTAGTTTACACTTGCTTGTAGCACCTCACAATCCATTTTGTTTAACCACAATTAGGTGCCATCGGCAAACTTGTTTATCTCATCTACCTTGCTGCTCAACTCTAACTCAAGCCATTTGTGTTAGTATTAAACACAGTGCGGTGTTAAGTGACATTAGTCCTGTGTTGCTTCAAGAAGCACTGTATTATGGAGCATAAAAACAAACCCATAAAATTTGCACTTGTGATACAGTACCTGTGGCACTAATAGCAATTGCAACATCACTGTGGTATTACTGTTCCTTGAAAATCAGCACTGGTGCCTGAAACTCGTATGAGAGGGAAATTGGCCCCTTGTCCTCTGCCAGTCTCTTCTGCTGTCTCATCTTTCCTTCCCAGCTTCCACTGGACTCCCTTCACCGTATCTGTTACCGTAGATCATAGGAGCCAACTCCAGGGGGCCGTGGGTGCTTGGGCACCCGCAATAATATAATTGTGGGGGCGGGCATCCACAAAGTCAATGAAAAAAGCTAGCAAACGACAGTGGTGCGGCATCTGAGAGAGAAGCAGTTCAGTCAGTTTCTGTGTGGTGTGGCTCAGAGGCAAAGCTCCTCTCCACGGAAAAGGGGGCCTCGCTGGCTGTGGATAGGAGGAAGAGGAGTCACTGTTGCGGATGTGTGATGTCATGTGCACATGCCTGTAAATTACCGTGCAAGCCCGTGTATGTGTGTGTGTGTGACATCGCATGTCCACGTTGCAGTGGTGGGCACCTACAATCCTGAGGGTAAGATGGCACCCCTGCCATAGATGCTATGTTTCATAAATTGCAATGCAGAACCATGGCGTGGCGTTCTCCCTCCCCCTGCCAATCCCCTCTGTTGTATTCCCTATTCTTGCTCCCCAGAAGATTGGCAGATAAAACAATTAGTAAAAAATAGTGTGGATAGCCCTTTAACAACTGTGCATCTCCTTTTAAATCACACCAGGTCTTTAAAGGATTAGTAAATGAGACATTGCAGTGACTATAGTAACAGGGGATAGTCTGCTGCAGGTAACTTGTGGTAAAGGAACAGAGCTAGCAGAGAAAGTGGAATGTTACTTGCCCTAAGGGAGTTGTAAATTGCATGGGTGGTGTAAAGTAATGAATAAAAACAATTGCAAGAGATCATCTCTTGTTCCATAAGATTATTAGTTTGTACTCCCTACCAACTTCTTTTGGCACAAGCTATCTTCCGAGGAAATCTAAAACTTCAGCAAGCTTGATTTAAATAGAAATTAATAACTATTTATTTTGCAAGTGGTGTAACATCTAATGCTTCCAGATGTTTGAGTTTCAGTTAATACTTGTCCAAGCATGACACCCTGAAGACTAACAGAACCACCCAAACACTCATCAGATACTGAATCAATACGGGATGTTAGGTTATGTTTTAAAACATACCATTGTTGCTGACTTTGTGTGTTAATCTCTGTTTTGATACGGTTTATTGTTTTATAGGATTATTCTGCTGCAGTTGATGTATGATTTTGGGGAATGGTGGTTTTGAATGAGTTTTTAATTGATTCTTAGAATCACAGAATTGCAGAGTTGGAAGGGCTCCTGAGGGTCATCTAGTCCAACCCCCTGCGATGCAGGAATCTCAACTAGGCATCCAGTATAGATGGCCTGCTTAGAAACCTCCATGAAAGGAGACTCCTGCAGCCAATTAGAAGCCGCGCTTTGGTTTCTGAACATTCCGGAAGTCGAACAGACTTCTGGAATGGGTTTTGTTTGACTTCCAAGGTACAACTGTATCTGCCAGTGTATTGGCCTATATTTATGTGCCAATGAGAGCTAACAGAATGTTCATTGTTTGGCCTATCAAAACCTGACTTTGTGGGATTTTCCCATCTTGTATATATGTAAATTGACAAGGACTTACCTGTGAACTACTAAGAACAAGTTTTTCTTTATTAAGTGTAGCAACTTTAGTGACATCAGGCTGACCACTTAAAGACTTCCATAAAAAGTAACAGTTAAGCTTATAATTAGAGATAACCATTTCACCTCTCACTTGTTACCCAGTTATAACCACAATAATACTACATTTCACCTTCTGGTTCTTATATTTACCTTACATATATGCAATATTTGATCTTGGACTTTGTTGATTCTCCACAAGGACTAAATGATTAAGATGGCCATTTCCAAATGGATTACTCAGGAGCAATCACCCAGAACAAAAATCTTGAGGATGTGATTAGGAAAATCAGAGCCTCATATTTCTGAAATAAATATATCTAATAATTGCTGAAACAACTTACGCCAGAGTCACTTGCATTGTTAATGCAGGTGTATTATCCATCTTCCCATTCTATATATAAATAGCAAAAATCACAGGTGTAGTATTTTTTCCAGTGGAGGGAGTCTAAAGAAAAAGCAGAATCAGCCAAAATGCGATTTACGTACAGTAATTAGTAATGCTCATGCGGAAAAGTGGACTCCTAAGGTTTGTATAAAATAGAATAGGCACAAGGGGTGACATTAGAGACCTCTCTTTAATTAAGTTAGATTTTCTGGAGTATTGATTCACATCGGCATGTTTTGAATGTTTGACATTTTACCATTAGCCATATTGAGCAGCATTTCATGGAAAGGCATAATGGATACGCAAGGATTTAATTTAGTTCACATATCAAAGTGAACCAAACTTAGTCACACACCCCAAACTCATGTGTGGAACATAGTGCGAGAGACTACAGAACTTCTCTGAATTTTGTGCTATGATTCTTGCTTCAGTAATGCAGCAAAAATAATTAAAAATGTTAAAACTTAAAGGTAAGTTTAAAAAGACAGAAAAATATGCAGAAGTCTATTAAAATATGTATTTTATACTGTAAGATTTGTTCAGTCAAAGGAGTTGTCTGCTGGCAGCATTGTGTTCCATGTCTTAACTTTAAGGTCTTTGCTCGCGCTCAGACATCACTCTAAACCAGGGGTCAGCAAACTTCTTTAGCAGGGGGCCGGTCCCCTGTCACTCAGACCTTGTGGGGGGCCAGACTATATTCCTATGCCTCACAAATAACCCAGAGGTGCATTTTAAATAAAAGGACACATTCTACTCATGTAAAAACACGCTGATTCCCGGACCGTCCGCTGGCCAGAAGGCGATGGGGCCTGATCCGGCCCCCGGGCCTTAGTTTGCCTACCCATGCTCCAAACAATAGCTTAGTGAGACATGAATGTGCCTAGCCATTTCCTCTCCTCATGGGCAAGAAGATGCCTTCAGCCATGTGCTCCCTCCCCATGTGCACAGCTCTGATAGTTTAGTCCTTTTCACAAGCATTTTAATTCTTAGAATATACCAAATCAGACCATTGGTCCCTCTAACTCAGTATTGTCTACATTGACTATTGAAGGCTCTCCAGGGTTTCAGCCAGGACTCTTTCCCAGCCTTACCTGGCTATAGCAAAGATTGAACCCGCTACCTCCTGCATGCAGAGCAGATATCACTGAGCCTACAGCCTTGTCCATGATCTTACCAAGACTTTTGCTCAGTGACTTTTCTGTAGAGGGGAGGAGGAGGAGGAGGAGGAGGAGGAGGAGGAGGAGGAGGAGGAGGAGAAGAAGAAGAAGAAGAAGAAGAAGAAGAAGAAGAAGAAGAAGAAGAGGAGGAGGAGGAGGAGGAGGAGGAGGAGGAGGAGGAGGAGGAGGAGTTTGGATTTGATATCCCGCTTTATCACTACCCTAAGGAGTCTCAAAGCGGCTAACATTCTCTTTTCCCTTCCTCCCCCACAACAAACACTCTGTGAGGTGAGTGGGGCTGAGAGACTTCAGAGAAGTGTGACTAGCCCAAGGTCACCCAGCAGCTGCATGTGGAGGAGGGGAGACGCGAACCCGGTTCACCAGATTACAAATCTACCACTCTTAACCACTACACCACTCTGGCTCTCTCTCAGAAGTTTAAAATCTTTTGTCAGGATAACTTTTATCAAAATGCATTAGGACCCGAAGCTTTTTCTTAACATATATATTTTTTTGAAGGTCACTCTTTTGAGTTATTTTGATGCTACGCCCCTCCCCCTTTTTTGTATTTCAGTGTAATGCATAATACTCTTTATCACACCACCGCCAGAAGATGCCCCTAGGAATATCTGACGCAGACATAAATATCTCACCAGGGCTGGGCATTCCTGGAGGCATCTATTTCTTGGCATGCATGGGAACTCTCTAAGTCATCAGGAGCTTCCACATGAAAAGCAGCACTGTACATCGAATTCCCTCCCACAGGCTGGGATCAGTGCCGGATTTACATATAAGCTAAACAAGCTATAGCTTAGGGCACCACTCTCTTGGGGGGCCCCCAAAAAGTTTAAAGGGGGGGGGGGAAACTGGATGTAGCTTTCCAAAATATAAGATAAAAAACAAATAAAAGCCCCCCTACATGCAGCAACAATGTTTTGTGTTGTGTAGGCTCCTATGATGTAAGTAATGGGCCTCCAATCATTTTAAGTTAGAGCTTAATAATTATTTCACTATTAATATACTTGCCCTGGTCCATGGGGTCATGAAGAGTCGGACACGACTAAACGACTAAACAACAATTAATATACTTCTTCTTAATTGTATTTCAGTTCAAAAATTACTTTGATAAAATACATACAGTATTCTCTTATGGGTAAATGGCTTTAGATAGGTCCATAAATGTAGCATATATTCAACACAAAAAACAGCGACAATTTGTTGTTGATAAAGGACAGCTGGACATATAAAGGACCCCATTACCTTCAGTATCTTAAGGCCTCATCAAACCTTAATCCGGCCCTGGCTGGGATGCAAGCAATTGGGGGGGGGGCGGGACCCTAGCCTTCACATATTAAGATAATATTTTTTTGTTTTGTTTTAGACCAAATTTTTTAGTTGCAGTATAAATCAAGTGTATGGTATATTTCCTCTTCCTCCGCCCGACTGTTGTTTTTCCAGACTTTATTGCCTGCTAAAAATACTCCTATTATCATTCTTGTATAATTCAAACTAGGTACATGATATGCTAGCGGGACAGAACGCCCGCTAGCAAGATGCAAAGACGCTCTCCCTTTCTCCTCCTCCTCCTCCAAAGGTCGCAAGTCACAGCTGCCCTCTTGGCGATTTACGTAGCAGCTAACGCAAATTCGCCACGGCTCTGGCAAAGCTATATAAGGGGGAACAATTTCTCCAGTGTTTAGGCCACAAAAAGGCTTTTCATCATTGCCATATGTGAATTGTTCCAACTAGGCCTCTCTTTTTAAAAACAACTAAAGAAGTAAAAACAATTCTGTGTAGACTGTTACACTCCGCCCCGGAGGGAAGCAGGAGAAGGCTCATTGAAATCCATCATTTTCAGACCCCTCCCCGCCTTTGGAAACCAAGTGACAAAAAGCATATTTAGAGCTGATCAATCATGTGGCTCCTGCAGTAGTAGCAACACTGGTTTCGCAACTTAACTAAACCGGTTGAACTACCACCATTGTGGATAGGGTTGGCTGAAAGGCAGCGCTGGTTCCTTCATCGTGGGAAAAGGAGAGGTGGTGGGAAGCTCTACTGCTCAGCCTAGACCTAGAGGGCATCATTTGCGCTTACGTGGAAATTGCCTTTAGACTTCCGTCTAATGTTATCGCAAATATCCAAATGATGTGTCGTAAGCACTCCGAGTTAGGTAAGCTATGAGGCTCCCACTTGTAGGGGAATCTGTAGCCCTCCAGAAGCTCTGGGATCACAACTCCCATCATTCCTCATCACCGTGCTGGGGATGATGGGAGTTGGGACTCCAGTAATGTCGGTGGAGGGGGCACAATTTCCTCACCACTGCTTTAAAGATTAGATTGCCACAGTAGCCCCAGGCTGTCCCCCCACCTTTCCTCCCCCCGCCCAGCTCTGAAGGGTGTGGTGTCCCCAAACTGTACTTTGAGGCTAAAAAGAGATTTCCAACTATCAAAGTATTTTGTTACAGCCCTCTCTGTTCATTTACAGTAATCAAGGAGGCAATACCACAATTCCTCTAAAAATAAAAATAAAAACAGGCCAGGCGCTGGACTGCTAGTTGATGCTGTTCACTGATCCAGTCCGATTAGATAGCCGCTCATTTCGTATGAACCAAGAGCCCTTACTTTCGCCTTAAAGAATTTTTGGAGCATGCAGAGCAAAAGTTTCTGATAGCCCAGTGGAAATTTCAGTAGCCTTTGCTATGTATGCCCAATGAAAATGACCAGTTGTGTTTCAATAACAGGGCAAACACCCAGTGCTTTTAATGATGATGATGACGACGACGATGTTTAGGGGTACTCTTATTTTCCTACTCAAATTGAAACACTGCCCCTCAATGAGGCCAAACTTAGATTCACAAAATGTTTAGGGGTATGCGTACCTTCAGAAAAAAAAGCACTGAGTGCACCCATGATCAAACTTCTCAACCTTGTTTTAACTTAAAGCTTCAGGGAACTTTGATTCTGGACCAAATCTGTGGCACTGGAGAGAAAGGCATTTTCTAACCCTTTCCTGATTGAAATTGCTTTCTGGAAAAGCTGTCATTAGTTCCGGCAGGGGGTAAATGAGAATCCTGATGCCAGTACCTGACTTGTTTTGCCTAACTGTGACTTGCCACAGTTTCAGAGAAGCAGTTTCAATTTGTGCCCACTTCCCTGTTTGCAGTGTCCATACGGAGTTGCATATGTTTGAGTAAACATGAGCAGGCTCGCTGTAACTGATTTATTGTGGTGTGGACTTTCATATTTTTGTCAGCTGTGTGCATTGTGCTGAGGATGGGCTTGCGTGTGCATGTAATGATACAGATATATAGATACTCGGTTGGAAACGCAGTGGAAGATAAAATAAACGACACATTTCTTAAAAACTAAAGATAACAGCAATCCAAAAATGTATTCTAACAGCTGTAGTAATAAATGCATGATGTAACCGTTTGCTGGAAACATCAAAGTATGAATGGAAGAGAATAGCTGTAAAAAACCCAATGGATGCTAATTGCTTTGAAGAGAACAGTACTACTCTCAATGAGTCAATATAATCTCTGCAACAGAATGTGAAAAGTTCTAATTTTGAGTGGGCCTCTGAGGCTTTAAGGCCCTTGTACTCCAAGACAAATCTATACTTTCTTTCCTGGTGATATTTCCATTATTGGTCATTTCTGATTTGCGCAGAGCTAAATTGGCAATATAGAATATAAACAGTGACATATAAAATGATGTTAAATTTCTGGCTAAAAAAGCTTTTTTAGTGCGTCTTGCTGTTCTGTTCAGGTAGCCTTTGAAGAAATGGACAATCACTCTTGGAAAAATGCTTCCTTCATCCCTAGCAGTGACATTAGGCTTTTCTGAACTGTACGTAAAAACTATGGGGAGGAAGCTTGCTTTAAAATAGGCCTTTGAAGCAGAGATTGTATGATGTATCCCTTCAGATGGAACAAGCGACCACATTGGTTTATGAAACAGCACCATTGTTTGAGAATTTCCTTTGCATTTAAAAAAAGATAACCTTGTTATTTTAAGGACTTGCATAAATTAAAAGACAGGGTGGCCTTTACTAAAGCTCATTTAATTCTGATGCATTCAGTTGTTTTAGCAAGCAATGCTCAAGAGTGTGCCATACTTTGACTGTACCTGTCCTTGTGGTTTAAACCTAGATATTGTAAATATTATAGTATCACATTCTTTATATAAGTCATCAAGAGAGCAATACTGAGTCTATACTGTTTGTGCTGGGTGAATTTTCTATTTGCAATAACCGATTAAAGGAGACAGTACTTGAGAGGATGCTGCCTGGCCAGGCAGATTCAGAAGTTTGTTTTAGTCATTCAGGCTTTATTCAGGTTTGCATACATTCATTCAGTTTCTTCCCATTTTATTTTAACATTGCATTTTAATATTTGTTAAAAGAGGAACACTCTTTCCTTTTAAAAAGCGGCAGGCTTTGATCTGTCAGAGAAATACAGCATTTTAAGCTTATTTATGTTGTAGTTTATTTGGGTCTGAGTTAACTTCTGTTGATGCTACCCTGTGTTACTTTCATCCTGTTAGTCAAATCCCTTGTAATAAGGCTGTTTTACAACCAGATTCTTCTCCGTCCTCCTCCAGCCATTACAACACTTCTCCCCCACACCAGCAAATTTAGTGTTACAGACACTAAAATGCACAAAGATAATTTGGGCTTGGCAACAGGATTATACTGTACAGATTTCTGTTTGATTATAAGGAAGTCATTTTATATACGGTTCTTTGAAATTTGGCAGCTCCACCTACTGAGGAAGGTTGGCTACCTCCTTGGCCTAGACTAGAAAAATAAAAGAATCGACTTCTCCCACTTTGCCAAGACCCTCAACCTGTTGGTCCCCAGATGTTGTTGGACTACAACTCCCATCATCCCTGAGCTCTGGCCTTGCTAGCTAGGGGTGATGGGAGTTGTAGTTCAACAACGTCTGGGGACCCACAGGTTGAGAAAGGCTGCTCCAGAGTATGGATTGGGGATACAAATAATTATTAATGTTTGCAAGAACTCTCAAGATTCATTAACCAACAATCAAGGGTATAGCTTAATATAGCATTTCCACAAAATGCAGTGAGATCCACAGCCATGTCACAATAATTGGGCTACCATAAATTAAACTGGGTTCTTAAAGCACTGCTTGCAGGAATTGTGAGAACAAAACCCCAGTGTCTTGTGTGAAAACTGTGCTGGTATCTATTTGGTCTTGCTGCACTAAAGCACAGGTGAATGCAGTAAAATGCTGACACGTGTTTTTCAGATGTTATCTCTCTTTCACCCACGTTGCTAAAGTCAATTGATTTTTAAGAAGTCCTGAGTAGTGTACGCCTAGGTGCTTCACACCTGGGTTGTCACTGTATGGTCTGGATAACTGACATCTTTGGGTCTCTTTCTTTATGGTGAGAGAGAGAGAGAGATGATAGATGATCTCTCTCTCTCTCTCTCTCTCTCTCTCTCTCTCTCTCTCTCTCTCTCACACACACACACACACACACACACACACAAACCATAAAGAATATGGTCACACACACACACACACACACACACACACACTGGTACCTCGGGTTACAGACGCTTCAGGTTACAAACCCTTCAGGTTACAGACTCCTCTAACCCAGAAATAGTACCTCGGGTTAAGAACTTTGCTTCAGGACGAGAACAGAAATCGCGCGGCAGCAGCGGGAGGCTACATTAGCTAAAGTGGTACCTCACGTTAAGAACAGTTTCAGGTTAAGAACGGATCTCCAGAACAAATTAAGTTCTTAACCCGAGGTACCAGTGTGTGTGTGTGTGTGTGTGTGTGTGTGTGTGTGTGTGTGTGTGTATCACATCACCATAAAGAGACCCAAAGATATCAGTCATCCAGATGCTATATATTGTGCAGTAGCTCAGGAGAACAAAACAAGCAGCTGAAATAGCGTCCTGTCTTCAGCCGGATGCCTTCTCACTTCTACAAGTTCCTTCGCTTTCCCTCCCCAAGCCAACATCTCCCTCCACTGGTAAAACAAAGTGCTCTCTCTCTCTCTCTCTCTCTCTCTCTCTCTCTCTCTCTCTCTGTCTCATATTATTCAGGTAGGTGCTGGATTAAACAGGTCTGCTAATGCAGAGACACCCGGGCACCATTTCAGCACTGAGCTGTGTTTGGATTGGAGTTGCCATGGCCTTTATCAAGAGCCACCCCTAGTGACACATCCAGTGCCAGGACTTGCTTTGACTTTGACTCTTCTCCAAGGGCTTTGCAGAGCACCTTAAGCAGGAAGGGGGGGAAGATGGAAGCTCTTAGAATCCCGATGTTCATTCCTTGCTCCTTTCAAAGCCACTATCTGTAAGTGACACTTCATTTGAGGGGGGCAAAGAGCTCTCTGTTTTAACATGGTGATAAGTTTATATACATATATATATATATGTACATACACATAAAAAAAGAACATTATGAGAGATTAAACCTACTGTTGCTGCTTCAGCTTCTTGCTATCTAAAAGGCACAGCAGCCGTGTCTGCCTGAGCAAGATAATGATAATAACTTAAAATGCGGAGAACAGATAAGTGATATATCTTCTTCGTGGCTTTCTTGTTGTTAAAGTAATATGAATTTACAGCCCAGACAAAATACTGAATTTGAAACACATGGTGGACTTTCTGATGTCAAATGCATCTCCTTTAGGAGTTGTGTGAATATATATTTTCTGGATGAGGAAGACTACAGAATAATACGGTTTTATTTTTAATTTGAGATATTTTTAGCTGCAAAATCTTTTTTCTTAAAAAACACACACACAATTGCAGTTGGCATTGCTTTGTTGCAGTTAACCTATCTATTACCACTGGTGTAACAGACAAAAAGTAAAGCAGTGGCACATTTCATTATGAGGTTTGGAAGCAGAGGAGTCTCAGACTCTTAGGGTCTGATCTTCGGGGCTCTCTGTCCAGTGCTGCTCTTGAACCACCTTTTGTGGTTCAAGAAATAAACTTCTGAGTGGTAGCTCAATGTATGGGGCTGTAAAAACAGTGGGGGAAACAGCAAAGTTGTTGGTGGATTGCTTACCAGTCAGTAGGAAAGTAATCTCCTACAGGTCTGGCTAGTAGGAATTTTTCAGCGGTTGCTTGTTGCTCACCTCTTGGGTGATACGTATCCCACCAGTCCCGAAAAGAGAATGAAGCATTGAAGCAAATCAACCTGCAGCCTTTTATTGAATTGCGACTCGGGCAAAAAACAAACCAAACCCACACCTCCAGAGTTTAATAATTATTTAGTGAACATTCTTGGGTCATGAGGAAGGCTCTCATTAGAGTAGCAAAAGCTTTATTGCTTAGCAGCTTGTGAAGGTGTGTTTGGAAGGCAGGAAGGAGGGGAAATGGAAAAATACTAAATGCTTGCAATTGTTTAGCAGATGGTAGATTATTTTATTTTTTAAAAAATAGCTTTAAATGCCACGGGAGCATTCACAGGGTGTTGTGAGTGTGTGACTGTGCATGCACATATAAACACACTGGTTGGTTACACAAACTGGATTCGTGACCAGCGGTTCAACTGATACATTGGCACCCTGTTTGCAAAATTTAACAATTCCAAAGGACAGGTGCTCTTTCACTTATGCAAGATTAAATGTGCTGCCTTCAGCTGTACTTGAGGGTCGATTTCAAAAAATTCCGCTGGAAACATACATTTGTGCCATGTGTAGGTGGCAGTACTGAATCAGTAGCTCCTGTGCTTCTAGCTTGTGCTCCTTCTAAATATTCGAGGAGTGAGGCTATTACCGCTATACACACATATAAAAAAACTGTGAAAATGCTTTTTTTATAAAAGGTTTTGAAAAAATACATTGAATTTGGCATAGCGCACTATCGCCATCTGGTGCCACATTTGTATGATTGCACATTACAACATATTTAAAACTTTTATTTGTAGCTGTATAGTCACAGGTCGCTCAACCATTGCTCCTGTGTTCTTTCTTCCACCAGATCGAGATAATCAGGTGACAGCAAAAACTGCAAAAAAGGGGGGGGATTAGAACCTCTGGAATGTATTTTGTATAGTTAAGTTTTTACCTCCATCTTCAGTACATTTTTATTTTATTTTATTTTATTTTATTGCTATGGCTAGTGGCTGATGCAAATAAAGGTTCTTCTGATTCTGGTCAATGGTTCAAAGTTGGCTTGTCTTGAAACTGGAGAGAGTTTGTCTCAGGTCAATATTCTAGGACTGGATGACACACCAAGGTGATGTGTCAGAGCAGAACCCTCCAGAGCAGATTTAGTGGGTGGAGAGGTGAGGAAAAGAGCACTGTTGCGCAAGCAGATCTCATTCTGTGCATGCAACAATCATAGAATTGTAGAAAACGTGTTCTCCCTAGCAGATAGTGCATGTTGCGGTGGGGGATACAAGCCACCCCATTGTTGCTGGGCGGATTTGTGGAGGGATCCAGGCAGTGAATTGGTTAATTGGGCCGCTGGGGAGAACTGCTTGTGGCCAATTTTGAAGGAGGGGTCAGAGGTTTTAAATACTGGTCTCCCAACTTTAAGCGTTCTCTTGGCTGCTTGCACCGGATCACCCGCCCACCCTCTCTGTATTGGGGGGGTTGTTCGCTTGACCTTGCTATGCCTGTCATGGGGTTGTCTGCTTTGAGGCAGGGGCCTGGCCTGGTAGGAATTTGTCCATTTGGCTGATTGGCTGGTGCCATTTGGTTTTGCCTACTGCGTAGCAAATAGTCACAACTTGTAAGGTTGGCGGTTAGGCATTGGTTCAAATTGGTTGGTGGAGGGGTAAGTGCCTACCCCTCCAATGGTGGTGCGGAAAGGGAATTCCGTTAAAGGAATCCAGGGGCTTGCCATTCTTTTCGTCCTTGTCCCTGGCATCGGACTTGGGCCGTGCAAGCCACCAGGAGCATGAGGATGAGAAGTGAGGGACTGAGGCCCAGCTTCATTTTCTCCCCAAAAATTGTTTCCCGCACTGGCTTTCGCTGGAATCCGGAAGTCCAGTTCTGTCCCCTGGGCAAGGACAGATAGTTGGAACCAATGCCTAAGCAACCACTCACTTGGATGTATTTAAATAAAGTTGTGGCCAAAATCGTGCCAAAAACCCAAACCAAAATTGATGTGTGATGTGTGAGTTATTGGGGGGTGGCTTGGGGACCTCGACACGCAATTGGTCAACTCGTCCAACCCCTGCAAAGCAAGATCACAGCTAAATGGCAGGTGACCGTTCAACTCTCCAGTGAAGGAGAGTTTGACACCTTCTGAGATACTCTATTCCACTGTTGAACAGTTCTTACTGTCAGAAAGGTCTTCCTAATATTTAGTTTCCCAGTACGTTTCTGAGCACAATTCAAAGTGTTGGTGCTGACCTTTAAAGCCCTAAATGGTCAGGTATACCTGAAGGAGCGTCTCCACCCCCATCGTTCTGCCCGAACACTGAGGTCCAGTGCCAAGGGCCTTCTGGCGGTTCCCTCGCTGCGAGAAGCCAAGTTACAAGGAACCAGGCAGAGGGCCTTCTTGGTAGTGGCACCTGCCCTGTGGAACGCCCTTACACCAGATGTCAAAGAGAAGAACAACTACCAGACTTTCAGAAGACATCTGAAGGCAGCCCTGTTTAGGGAAGCTTTTAATGTTTGATAGATTATTGTATTTTAATATTCTGTTGGAAGCCTCCCAGAGTGGCTGGGGAAACTACTACTACTACTACTACTACTACTACTACTACTATAGTTGGAATCTCCTTTCATGTAATTTGAATCCATTGGCTTGGGTCCTACCCGCTGGTGGAGGAGGAGACAAGCTTGCACTGTCTTCCATGTGACAACCCTTTAGATATTTGAAGATGGCTAACATATCACTTCAGTCTGCTCTTCTCCATGCTAATCATGCCCAACTCCCTCAACCGTTCTTCTTAAGGCTTGGTTGGTTTCTAGACCCTTGATCATCTTGGTTGCCCTCTTCTGTACACGTTCTAGATTTTCAATATCCTTCTTAAACTGTGGTGCCCAGAACTGAAAACAGTAGTCCAGGTGTGGTCTGACCAAGACAGAAGACAGCGAAATAAGCCTAAAATAACATTTATTTTTAATTTTTGCTGCAGCATCATACTGTTGAGTCATACTAAGCTTGTTGAATTCTGTTCAAAGTTGTTTCAGTGTGAAACTATTCTCTCCAAATGGCATCTGTTAAAACTAGCATATAAAATGTACAAGCCTACATGAATGCTCTTCTATCACACTTCATGACATGAAACAAAATTCAGCAAAAACTTCCTGCTGTTGGAGATGACCTCTTGTTTGTCATAAGCAGCCTAGCAAGTGACTATTTACACATGAGCTCATTTTCATGTTTTGGGGAAACAGATGGGTTGTAACATGCTAAAAATTATAAACATAATAAAAAGTATCACTACTAACTAGGGATGGATCAGTCTTAAGTTCATCTCTTTTTGTATCAGTTTGCGATTTATTAATTTCTGTATCAGTTTGTGATTTATTTCTTTTTAAAAAGTGAAAATTCATCAGTTTAGTACAGATTTCTCTGAATAGACACACACACATTTTTGCATATAGCTTTTCTTAATGTGCACATTTTTTGCAAGCAATTTCTTTGAACATTTATGTTATTTTCACTATTATGTGCATTTTTATGCAGAGTTTTCAAATATGGGTACATATTTTTGTACACATTTTCGACTTGGAGAGCTGCGCAACAAAAGCTGGAAGACCGTGAATATAGAAGGGATAGCTGTGTTTCATATCACATAGTGTTTGCGTAGGTGAGGTACGCATTTAAATCCTAAACAAAACAAAGTCCTCCTTCACCCCTAGTACCTCCCACTCGAATGAGATGATGAAGGATGCAGACCTGTACATGAAGGGCACATTGTTTTGATCTATCCTTTTCAAAAGAAATACCCTGTCCAGACTTCCAGGTTAGCGCCACCAGCAATGGCGGATTTCCTCTGATCGGGAGGAATCCACTCCATGGAAACCAGGGTCTGGACCACCACGGCGAGGCGGAGACCCATTAAAAACCACAGGCGGGAGAAGCCTGTGGACGTGGGATTCGGCTGGCACCTTCTGCGCCTTCCCTACTCGCGGGGAAACCCGGTTTCGGGGTTCCGGAGCGACGTGGGGTGAGTGGCGCGGTGCTTTGAATCAACTGCTTCTTTCACGGAGTGAAGCCGCATTGCTGTTGCCGGAGAGCGCTGACTTTTTCCTGTGGACAATTGGATTTTAAACAACTACCCGTGAGTAGAACTGAAAATTGGATTTTTAAACATCGTAATTTGGCATCGAAACGGGAAGGTTTCAAACAGGAAGTCCGCCTTCCCCTTTTGTATATAGATTAAAGCAAAGACGTTGCAAACTAAAGTCTGGAAAGCCTTTTGTAAAGGATTAAATCTCCATCGGTTAAAACTACTAAACCCCCCTTGGAAGCAGGAGAAGAGGGGGGAAATTTTCAGACTGCCTAAGCCTGCAGGAGAGAGAGTGAAGGAAGATAAATTACCACTGCCTTGAACCTGGGAACGGGCTGTCAGTAAGATTGATCATTGACTGTGAATAACGTATGTTGACAGATAGCTAAATAAGAGAAATATATTGTTTCCATTGTTTCCTTTTGCACTTGAAAAGAAGCAAATGTAACTGAAAATTGATCCAACTTTGTTGCTGGATTTTTGCTTAAAAGGACGGATACAAACAGAAACTGTTTCCTCTAGAGGGAGTTTTTGAAACTGTTGCAGGAGTAGATCTGGGGAATTTTCCAGCTGCAGAGATTAAAGACCGTGGGAAATTGAGATTGACCTTGGACAAGAATGTTGACAGAAGAAGCCCTAGTGATTGCATTTTGCAAGACAAGTGCTTTATTGGAACAGCTTCATAAGAAGACGGATGTGATGATTATTAAAATTGACAACATGGGACAAAAAATGACTGAGTTGGGACTAAAAGTGAATACCTATACAGAAATAACTCAGGATTTGATTCAGGAATCTGTATTGACATTGCAAGCTGTGGAGAAGAAGAAGGAGAAAGTTGTTGTTGAACCTCAAGTAATTCAAGTGGACAGAGCCCTGGCCTTACAGAGGCAATTTGACGAACATAAGCTGTTGCCATTTACGATTGACTCCAGAGAAAGCCAGATTTGGAGGGATGGAGTCCCATTTGGATTGGAGAAGGAAAGTTGGATAGATCCCCTTATGCAGGTTTGGGATCTGGATTTGGGTCAGGGGGAGATTGGAGTTGTCGGGGCCTTTAGCTTTGGAATGACTTTGAAACACGCTCTGAAATATCGTTTGGACTTTAGTTCGGACTATGGAGAATGGGCTGACCTGTCGAGAAGGAATAATGATATTGTTAGGTTGGAGTTTCCCCGAGACCCACTCCTCAGTGCCAAAGGAAGGAAACTAAGAACAAGATCAGCAGAAGACAAAGTGAAGCTCATGTATAGATATGAAGAAGACCTGCAGAAGGGACATGGAAAAGAGTTAAGAGCCTCGGATAGAAGATCACCAGGTTGATGGACCATATGGAATTGATAGAAAGGACTGACAGAATCTGAGTCCAGGGAGAAGAGACGGTGGAAGAAGATTGGAAAAAAGTTTTAAAAGTTTATTCAGAGAAATATTGTTAAATTAATGAGTGTTAGAAAAATTGTTGGAATGAAATTATACGGCTTTAGTAGAAATGTTATAAGGAGTTAAGTAAATATAAGTTTTAGGATTTTAATGGTAAGATAAGGTTAAAATAAATTAAGACAATTAAATGACAGAAAATAGTGAAAGATGGAAAGGATTTGATGGCTTTAGCAGAAATGTTATAAAAAACTAAGTAAAAATAGATTGTTAACGGATCAAAGTGGAAAATTTAAGGTTAGACTGTCTTAAGTTAAATTTTAGAACGAAAATTGAGAAAGATGGAAAGGACTTGCTGAAATAGCTAATTGAACTAGAATAGAAAGAAGGGAGGTGTGAGGAGGTCGATGAAACAAGTATATGAAAGGTAAAGACATGGAAAGGTTGGATGTGTTTTAAAATGTTTTTGTTCTTTTTTATCGTTGTTTTATTGCATTGTTTTTTGTTGTGTTTTTATGTATTGCAAGGTATTGTTTTGTTTTGTTTAATTTTCTATTGTTCTTTTTCTTTTTCTGTAACTTTCAAACTCTTAATAAATATCATTTTAAAAACACACACAAAAAATACCCTGTCCATCACTTGCACATCACAAATCTTTTTTAAAAAAAAACTAAGAGAAGCCGCAAAGCATCTTGATTCCTGGCCCTTAATCTCTAAAATGAAAGTCTTGTTATGCATTCCAGTCCTGCATGCTATATACTCAGGTCTGGGTCTTAAAGTCTAGCTGAGTGGAAATAACAGTTGGATTTCCTTGCTGCGGTCTCATATTGGGGCACCTATTGCAATTCTGCAAAAACTTTATCTTGGCATGAAGGCTGAGGCTTGTGATTTTTTTATCCTAACTGTTGAGGCTTTCCAGAGCACTGGGTTATTCTATCAGGTGTTTTGATCCTATATTCTGTGGGACACTTGCAGCGCAGCAGCTATTATCCATAGTGCATGTATTTATCAATCCGCGTATAAAAACAATTTTTGCCAGGTTTATTGTTCTATCCGTGGCAGCAAAGGACAAAGTTGAATGCAAAGTTGCTGTTATCTAAATGGCTCTAGTTTAGATCATGCCAGCTAACAGGACAGTTGAATCCAGTTTCAGTACAGCCTGCAATCAATTGTTAAGTTTAGGAATGAAGCACAAAATGTTACAATAGATATAAGAAGAAAAACACTGGTGTGTGTTGTTGTGTATTGCCGACTACAAATGTATTGACTCTTCTAAACTGCTTCCATTATTATCTTTTACAGGGTATTCCATGGGTATTTCAACAGTAGACACTAGTAATACTATGTACACTTAGTGCACAATTTACAAATCAGGGTTTGTTACATTTCTGGTTAAAAGGGGCAGGAATGAATAGTAGGTAATGATTCTGAAGTATGTACTTACCAGTGGGAGGATTTGCTCCTTACAACCATTTAAAAGTTCATTTCTGCCTCTACGAACAATGAAACAATGAAATGCTATTAAAGGGTTATAATTTCATGTAGAAACAAGCTAGTGATCCATTTATTAAGAAGGATTCCAGGCTGAACATATGGGAAGCCACTTTATACAGAGTCAGACCATTGGTCATAGAATCATAGAGTTGGAATAGACCACAAGGGCCATCGAGTCCAACCCCCTGCCAAGCAGGAAACACCATCAGAGCACTCCTGACATATGGTTGTCAAGCCTCTGCTTAAAGACCTCCAAAGTAGGAGACTCCACCACACTCCTTGGCAGCAAATTCCACTGTCAAACAGCTCTTACTGTCAGGAGGTTCTTCCTAATGTTTAGGTGGAATCTTCTTTCTTGTAGTTTGGATCCATTGCTCCGTGTCCGCTTCTCTGGAGCAGCAGAAAACAACCTTTCTCCCTCCTCTATGTGACATCCTTTTATATATTTGAACATGGCTATCATATCACCCTTTAACCTCCTCTTCTCCAGGCTAAACATGCCCAGCTCCCTTAGCCGTTCCTCATAAGGCATCGTTTCCAGGCCTTTGACCATTTTGGTTGCCCTCCTCTGGACACGTTCCAGTTTGTCAGTGTCCTTCTTGAACTGTGGTGCCCAGAACTGGACACAGTACTCCAGGTGAGGTCTGACCAGAGCAGAATACAGTGGCACTATTACTTCCCTTGATCTAGATGCTATACTCCTATTGATGCATCCCAGAATTGCATTGGCTTTTTTAGCTGCCGTGTCTCACTGTTGGCTCATGTCAAGTTTGTGGTCAACCAAGCCTCCTAGATCCTTTTCATGGTCCATATAGCTCGGTGCTGTATTGCCTGTAGTGATTAAGGTTGCCATATTTCAGAAAGTGAAAATACAGTGGTACCTCAGGTTAAGTACTTAATTCGTTCCGGAGGTCTGTTCTTAACCTGAAACTGTTCTTAACCTGAAACACCACTTTAGCTAATGGGGCCTCCTGCTGCCGCTGCGCCACCACCGCACGTTTTCTGTTCTCAACCTGAAGCAAAGTTCTTAACCTGAGGTACTATTTCTGGGTTAGTGGAGTCTGTAACCTGAAACATATGTAACCTGAGGTACCACTGTATGAACAGAAAAGTCGTTGAGCTTTTTTAAGTAAAGTGGTTCCCCCCCAAAAAAAGAGTTTTAGAGCCCCCCCCAAAAAAAACCACAGAAATATCCACAGACAAAATTTCCTGATATTAAAGGGGTTCCTGCCCAGATGCAGTTCCCGATGGCATATGGCAACCCTAATAGTGGCACTGGCTCTCTGGGATTTCAGATGGGCGATACTCCTTAATATACCTTAGAGATACAGGACTGTCCATTGCATGGTAAGTAGGATTGATGTACTGGCAGCGGGGGTGGGGTGGGGGCTGTGCCCAGCACTAGCAGCAGTAGTCAACAGCCCACTGCCTGGCCAAACCAGCTGCCTCCCAAAGATGCTCTCCAACACGTCCCTTTCTAGAGTGAGCCAAGAGGCAGGGAAGTTGAGGCACAGGACCACACTGCCACAGCTGCTGTTGCTGCCAAAAAGTGGGATGGGGGGGGGAGCGGAAAGAGAGAGGAGGCTGCAGCTGTTGCTAAAAGTGTAGCAAAGAGAGAGGGAGAAGCAAACCAAACGGGGAAAGGAGGGGACGCCGCTGCAACTATCGTGAAGAGGAGGAGGGGTGGCAGAGTTGAAGGCAACCAAAGTTCTACACAGTGTGATTAGATCTGGGACCTTCTCTTGCCCCTGCCCGCCCCATGGCCCTGCGAAGTTACCAGGGGTTGTGCCAGGGGCATTCTGCATTCAAAGCATATGGTCTACCCCTGAGTGGTGGCCCTTCTAAGCTCAGTGCAGTTATTGGGAAGTGACAAAGTTGTGAACTGTGCAACATGGTTCACTCTTTGAGGGACGTATCTATGGAGGTGGGCATCTGAGAATGTTTTTGGAAAGCAACATCAGTGGAAATTTGCCCTAGATCCATCCTTCCTTCCAAATTACTCATTAGAAAACACATTAGAAAACAGTTTGGAAAGAGCAATTCTGAACACATTCAAGGAGGGGAGATTTAAGCAGTCTCTTCCAAATCTACCTTCCTCTGCTCAGGCTTGCAGAATGCTCAAGCTCCTCTTGCTTAAGAGAAAAGAATTATAGAGCTCCCATCTTATCATTGGGTAGTTTGATCCCTGTGTCTTCATATGGATTCCTTCACTCACAAAATAGATTGTTTATATGATGCAGAAGGTTTAATCAACCCTAAACAAATTCAAATTGGTTGGATTTAACTGCATTCAACTATGCCATAGTTTTTCACTGGGACATAGTATAAACTTCTAATTTTACCTGGATTGCACCCTCTCTCTCTGTGTGTGGACTGTGTGTAACCGCAGCCCCTTTCCATCCCAACAAATATGAATCAGTTAGCAGATACGTTAAAAGTTTTTTTACTTCACTTACCACTGGACTTCTTAGACAGCTGCCTTTAATCAGAAGATTATTTAGGCCGTGTTATGCTGTTCCCAGACACTTAAAACATTTGACTGGTGTCTCATCTTGGCTGAATAATGCTGCTTCATTAATTTTAGCGAGAGGGGTGCATTGCTCAACTCTTGAAAGCTCTGTTATTACTATTTCAACTTGCCCTGCACCATCAGTTCACCATTTTGTCCTCCTCCTACCTTTAGTAAAACAGCAGTGACTAAACCCTCAGGCCGAATTTACCTTAAGTGGTGTTTGATAAGTTGCTTACCTGAGAAAACCCCCAACAGAGTTCAGTTGAAGGCACCATATTGATGTCTACTAGGTAGCTGAGATACGTTCTTTCAGTATGAGGTACAGCAGGAGAGCTATCACGTTATTCGTCCCATTCAAGGCTCTGTCCTCGATCTTTTGCACGTGAAGATGAACAGGGCTTTCAGGATTCAGCTGTGCTGGTGCACCAGGCTTTCAGAACAGAATTCTTCCCCAGTGCCACTTGTTTGACTACTAATCAGTGGTTCATATTTTCCTGTTGCTTGTTTGAAGCATAAATGGCAAAAGCTTTGGAAACTCGAGGCAGTAGCCTGAAGATTAGCTTTAGATTGGCTGGATATTGGGGGGGGGTGTAGAGAGGAACAGAAGGGCGCCTTTTAATCCTTTCACCCCTTCACATTCCAAACTAATCTAGTTCTTTCGTACACTAGATGTAACAATAGACATGTCTATGGCGCATCAAGCCAAATAGGTTAAAACACACACACACCCCTTCAAGCAACACAGAGATAAATCTTCCTTAGTGAAAGCTTTCGGCTTTTCTTCAGAGCTGGGAATGCAATTCAGACCTTTACTTTTTGGGGAGCAGGATGTTTACATTAATGCGTCCTATGACAGACTTGCTTTCTTGTAACTGTGGCTGGAAGGTTTTAATTTACTCAGACTTTTTTTCTCTTTCTTTCTTTTTGACTAACTTGAAGGCCGCAGTATAACCCCCAGATGGAAGGAAAAGTGAGTGGAATATGCAATTGCAGAATAGATACTTTTAGAACAACCTACCACCCCAATAATTATTGTTTATTCCTAGGGCACATTATATACTTTTAAAAGAAGCAGACAGATCTTTTAGTAGTGCAGTGCAGTATTTCCTGAGGTTCATCATTGCTTCTTGTCTTTTGTCCCCACCCCACCCAGTTTAGCCAGTAACAGGTGCCATACATCAGCATAATACTGTGGTGTTACTAGAATGCTTAATGTCAGAGGGTTTGATTGACATGAGAGTCCCAAGCAAAGGCCAAGCTCTGCCAGCAAACCTGTTACTGCTATGGCTTTCTTTATCCAAATATTGGCAAAAGGTTTGATGTGTAATGCAGATGGTATTTTTTAATATATAATTGATCTATTAATTTCAAACTTAAAGACTCTATTTTTTTCTGGCCAGGAGATTATACAATGCAAGTGTGCAGCTTTTATTAGGACATATGAATACAGTCCTGGTTTATTCGAATCTGTTTTGCTTGCCAAAGGAGGCCTGGCTTGAACCGGGAATGTTTTAGCCCAAAATTAATTTTTGAGGTGGGTGGAGCAGTGCCGGGGGGACTGTTGGCAGTAGCTGGAAAAAGGAATGGGAACGGAATGTCTCTCCACTTTGGAGTTTCACACCTAATAAATGCTCTTTATGCCCGCGTGGTAACGGAATACTCCACATTATTTGCATGAATAAAAGCAACATTATGCTTATCTCAAATTCTGTCTGTGCTAAATCTGTTTCTGGCTCTTTCCTTACTACCAAAGATGAGCAGAACATTTTATAATCAACTTAGTCTCTCCCCGGTTGCCAGTTTACTCTCCAGGTCTGTGATTTTGATGATGAGAGGCATGTGTGCTCAGGCACATACACTTATGTGTGTTAAAACAGTTGCATAATACAGCTTTTTGCATGCACGGAAGATCTTGAAAAAAGTGCAACCTCCAGTCAAAATACAAGGTCTTAAGAATGTGTTGCAACCTGATGCCCTGGTTTAGCATATGTCTGTCTGACTATCTAGAGCTTTTTAAATTTTTTAGTCCTGGAGGCTTCAGGCGGCGCTTTGAGTTGAAGTACAGTTGGCCCGCCACTTATGCGAGGGTTTGGTTCTGGGGCTCTGTGCACAAAAGCAAAATAGTGGGACGCCCCCCTCCCCACAAGGTGAAGGGCTGTGTATTAGGCTCGGGAAAGGTTGTGGGACACACCCAGAGCCCTTGCACCTCCTTCCCAGAGCCCTGTAAGCAAAGAAAACCCAGTGGGTGTGCAGGTAGAACCCTAAAATTGTAGAGTTGGGAGGGATCTAGTCCAGCGTTCTTCAATGAAGGAATATGCAGCTGTCCCATACGGAGACTGAACCTTATAATATTAATAAAAAAATTATTATTTATACCCCACCCCTGTCTGGGTTTCCCCAGCCACTCTGGGCGGCTTACAGCATATATTAAAGGTAAAGGTAAAGGGACCCCTGACCGTTAGGTCCAGTCGCGGATTACTCTGGGGTCGCGGTGCTCATCCCACTTTACTGGCCGAGGGAGCCAGCGTACAGCTGGTCATGTGGCCAGCATGACAGCCGCATCTGGCGAACCAGAGCAGCACACGGAAACACCATTTACCTTCCTGCCAGAGCGGTACCTATTTATCTACTTGCACTGTGTGCTTTCAAACTGCAAGGTTGGCAGGAGCAGGGACCGAGCATCCCCTGTCACAGGGATTCGAACCGTTGACCTTCTGATCGGCAAGCTCTAGGCTATGTGGTTTAACCCACAGCATCACCCGCGTCCCTATAGCATATATTAAAACATAGTAAAACATCAAGCATTAAAAACTTCCCGGTACAGGGCTGCCTTGAGATGTCTTATAAAAGTTGTGTGGTTCTTTTATCTCCTTGGCATCTGAAGGGAGGGTTTTCCACAGGGAGGGTGCCATGACCTTGGCATTATCAGCACCACACTCTAACCAACTGAGTGATGTGAGGAAAATAAATAATTGGAGAGCAGGCAATGGTGGGTTTTCCCCACTCTCCATTTATTTATCTACACAGAAACACACCTGCCCCACACATTAAGGTTGTGATCATGTATGTAAAGTGAGCGTAAGTTGTGGGCCCACCATATGTGGGAACACACACTTAACAGTGAGGGTAGCAATCATAAAATCTTATATGTAGAGTTAAAAACCTGAGGCCTCTTGTGCATTGATGCTTGCCGCTGATCCCCAGCCTCAATAACTACAGCGCATAACTCAGCGTGTGCAGTGTATTCTGACAAATACCAAATCCTGAACTGAAGTGGGGCGCCCTAGAGGGATTCTGCGCTTGTCCAAGGTGAAGCAGGGTTGGTTCAAGGGTCCCCAGTTCTGAAATTTGTCAGGCTCCATCTTCTCGGAAGGGGGCTAACACACCTTCAAATTCAATACCATTCTGCCGAAGTTATAGATGGTTCTTTTATGTATTTATTCATTAAAATATGTCTAGCCAAATAATATTGGGCTTATTTGTGTGGCAGGCGGTCAGGGCTATTATGTCTGTAAATTTCATCCAGTTCTGTGAAAAAGGGGGTGGGGGGGGAGACGGGAAGTTGCAGCTGTCCCGTCCCCCCCATAATACTAGTTAATGGGGTAAGTAGAAAGATTCATTTTTACAAAGCGGATTCACACACGGAACCTGATCCAAATTGGACAGGTTCTAAAAATTATTTGGACTGCAGCATACTGGTTTTTTTGAAATGCCAGATCTGGATCCAAATGGAATCTTGGTGCCCATTCTTTCTCAGTTCTTGGAGTTTGAGTCACCAAAGGATAGCAACCACCTAATGTAGCAACCACCACCACAATGCTTTAATTGGAGCAATGATGGCACTACTTACACCTGAAAATAATAATAATAGAATTGCATTTGGAGCTGATAACCCTTTGCTGAGGACCACTGCCCCATTGAACTTGTTGTGACTGACTTCTGTGTAAACCTGCTTTAGGGATCATGTAGGAAAAGAGGAGACGTAAGCAAGGTTCAGTTTTTGGACAGGTTTAGCTCAATCAATAAAACATGAGACTCTGAATCTCAGGGTTGTGGGTTTGAGCAGCACGTTGGGCAAAAGATCCCTGCATTTCAGGGGATGTGGTGTGATTCTATGAAAGGGCGCTGAGAGTCACCTACTCCAACCTCCTGCAATCACAGCTAAAGCATCCATGACAGGTGGCCATCCAACCTCTGCTTAAGAACCTCTCCAATGAAGGAAAGCGTACCAACTTCCAAGGGAGTCTATTCCACTGACAGTAGAATGTGAAATCTGGTAGTATTTACCTGCAATTTATGGAAGGGCAATTTATCTTTCTTGGGTATTCAGTTGGCACCAACCACCTAAACATCTGCCATAGGTTTGGGAAGTGTTGAAGCTAGTTTCCATATTATTATATTTACCCTACTGTATATATTATACATTTACCTTATGGAAGCTAAATTCATTTAGCTTTCATAGGGTGATATCATGCTGTTTGCCCACTAATGGAAGGAACCTGACAGCAGAATGGAGAGCAGGGCCAATTTTTACCATTGCAGCCCCCTTTCCCCCCTCTCTAAATTTGCTCTGGAGCATTCCCTAAATATGAAACTGGTTCTGATGTTACAGGTTTGCCTAGAATCTTGAATTTTCCTTTCATACTCTGTGTTTAAATGTTTTGGAGGTTG
This sequence comes from Podarcis bocagei, assembly GCF_964188305.1. NCBI lineage: Eukaryota > Metazoa > Chordata > Lepidosauria > Squamata > Lacertidae > Podarcis > Podarcis bocagei. Next base: position 33,916,951 of record NC_138126.1, read on the forward strand.
TGCTTGGACAAGAGATCAGTTTATGAATCTTTCAAGGTGCAACAGTCAAAATGTTAGATTACTAGAATCATAGAATCATAGGGTTGGAAGAGACCACAAGGGCCATCGAGTCCGACCCCCTGCCAAGCAGGAAACACATCAGAGCACTCCTGACATATGGTTGTCAAGCCTCTGCTTAAAGACCTCCAAAGTAGGAGACTCCACCACACTCCTTGGCAGCAAATTCCACTGTCAAACAGCTCTTACTGTCAGGAAGTTCTTCCTAATGTTTAGGTGGAATCTTCTTTCTTGTAGTTTGGATCCATTGCTCCGTGTCCGCTTCTCTGGAGCAGCAGAAAACAACCTTTCTCCCTCCTCTATATGACATCCTTTTATATATTTGAACATGGCTATCATATCACCCCTTAACCTCCTCTTCTCCAGGCTAAACATGCCCAGCTCCCTTAGCTGTTCCTCATAAGGCATCGTTTCCAGGCCTTTGACCATTTGGTTGCCCTCCTCTGGACACGTTCCTGTTTGTCAATAAATACTGTTACAGTATTTATTTATTTAACCTTTGTGTCTATCAACGTTGCAAAACTGCCTCAACGTGTCACATTCTTACAGTCTTCTGCTCCTGAAGTTGTTATATAAAACACAGATTTTTGAAAGGGAGTATGGTAGGTTTTGAAATTGCTTGAGGGAGATCTTCAACTTAATTAATGGTGAACAGCTAGGCCAGCCTTTCTCAACCTTGGGCCCGCCACTGTTGTTGTACTACAACTCCCATCTTCTCTAGCTAGCAGGACCAGTGGGCAGGGCTGATGGGAGTTGTAGTCCAACACCCAAAGTTGGGAAAGGCTGAGCTAGGTGATGATGCTAGATCTGTCACTCTGTAAACATTAACGTAAAATTAAGCAACACGTTTTTCTCCCCACCCCGCCCTGGGCTGGATACAAGAAGATGGTACTTGTTGGGGGATTTGTGGTACCTCGGGTTAAGTACTTAATTTGTTCCGGAGGTCCGTTCTTAGCCTGAAACTGTTCTTAACCTGAAGCACCACTTTAGCTAATGGGGCCTCCTGCTGCCGCTGCAGCGCCGGAGCACGATTTCTGTTCTCATCCTGAAGCAAAGTTCTTAACCTGAGGTAATATTTCTGGGTTAGCAGAGTCTGTAACCTGAAGTGTATGTAACCTGAGGTACCACTGTATAGCATTCTCTGTTCTACTTCTTTCCTTTTGATGAAAATCAGTAGCTGTTTTACCTAAGGTATGAACTTTCCCACTAAAAAGTTAGGGATTCCCTGTGATGCATTGTAGGATATGAGAACACTTCGCCCTTAATTGAAAGTATTCCCTTTTCTCTGTGAGTATCACAGTCAGTGACTTCTCTTGAGCAGCTAATTAGTGCGATTATTCCGCAGCTGCATTAGTTTCACCGCAAAGGTTTTTTCTCTTGTTTTATCAAAAGGATCAGTCTCCCTGGGAATGTTTCAACCTGACAGGCCTGAAACAGCAAGATGGTCATCATTCTCCACCCCTACCCCCATCCATTTGGGCGGCGGGATGTTGGAGGGGAAAAAATAGTTCGGTCTGAAATGTAGGTTTAAACTTTTTTTGGTCTTGAAATACATTTCAAAGTGCAGATTATTGACGTGAAGAATAAAAATATGCTTATTTAGATATGTTAATGTACAGCTCTGGATGTTAATTGGGGAGGATGAGACTTTGCTCTGTTTGTCTATCTTTTATGTCTAGTGGGGCACTCTTAACAATTTCTGTCCCTATTTGGGGGTTTTCTCAAAACATACACAACTTTTCCCTCCTAGAAATGAATCCTAATTTGTTTTCAATAGCAAAATCTATAGGGATAGAATCCATGGAGGTCCTTAATATTACCTACCTTTGTTGAGAAATTTGTATGGTTCCCTGAAAGTCATTACAGTGGTACCTCGGGTTAAGTACTTAATTCTTTCCAGAGGTCCGTTGTAAACCTGAAACTGTTCTTAACCTGAGGTACCACTTTAGCTAATGGGGCCTCCCGCTGCCGCAGCGCTGTCGGTGCACGATTTCTGTTCTCATCCTGAGGTAAAGTTCTTAACCCAAGGTACTGTTTCTGGGTTAGCAGAGTCTGTAACCTGAAGCGTCTTTAACCCGAGGTACCACTGTACTGATTAAAAGAGAACCATAGGCTGAACTTCATTTTTTGCAGAGGTGGAAATGCTCACCTAATGTTCACTTCTGAAAACTCCCTTATTTAAATTTCTATTTTAATTGCATATATATATATTAGGGGTGGGCAGTATATCAATACTTTATCTCTTATCGGTATGAACTCCAGACCGCAATAAAGGTTTCTCATACACACACACACACACACACACACACACACAAAAGTCAAACCTTGGTTGTTGAACGTAATCCGTTCCGGAAGCCCATTTGGCTTCCAAAATTTTCGACAACCGAGGCATGGCTTCTGATTGGCTGCAGGAGCTTCCTGCACTCAAGTGGAAGCCGTGTCAGACTTTTGGCTTCCAAAAAATGTTTGGAAACCGTAACACTTACTTTCGGGTTTGCGGCGTTCAGGAGCCAAAACGTTCCAAAACAGGCATTTGGGAACCAAGGTTTGACTGCAGACTTAAACTCACTTTCAAGTTCAGTGAGCGAAAAGTCACCCCACAACTTCTCCCCTTCACATAAGTGGCAATCGGCTTCTTTGTTTACATGCTGTGGAATCAATGTGTGGTACTGGGTTACTTCCAATTTTATATGCTTTGATGCAATATGCCAGCAGATTAAATTTAGACCAGAATGCACTTGTGTGCTTGTTTGCTGGAGGTCTTTTCAGAGATTTAGGGCGAAATATTTACAGTAGTCCTAGGATTGTGTTGTTGTTTAAAAAGTATCTGAAGGTCAAAAATATACTCATGGTGATTGGCCATGACCCAGAAATACATGCATAGTCCATGTGCACTGTGGCTTTCTCAGGCAATAACTCCCTTGCAGAATATTAATAATAAAAAAGCAGTTTCTATGTTTGTCATTTTATCAGCTGTGAGGGTGCATTTCTGCCTCACTATATGAAATCAATCAAAACAAGGGACCCAGAATGGTAATTTAGGGTGCAGTCCTATACCCAATTTCCTTTGAAATCAAACCTTTTTTTTTAGTAGTAGACATGTATAGGGATTGCACAGTTGATTTGATTGTTTTGAAACGGTTAGCTCCACCACCAGACTTTTTGACAAAAAGGAACCTTGTTCGAAAGGAGAAAAAAAGAAAACACATTTATATATATGTCATGGATGCTTTAGCTGAGATTCCTGCATCGCAGAGGATTGGGCTGGAGGGCTCTCAGGGTCCCTTCCAACTCTACAATTCTAATGATTCTATGAGACATGCACCTAAACTATAGTGGTTATAAAATCATTTGAGTGCTTATCATGCAGCAGTATTTAACTATGCATATCAGAGCTGTGCGTTAAGTTTTGAACGATTCATTCAGAGTTGAACTTGAAAGGGAAAGGTATGAATTTTACATAACCAGGCTGCTAAGACCCACTGACCGAGCAACTAGTTAAAACTCTCAGCCCTTGCTATGTATGCTTTGACAAAGATTCCCTTCCCCTGGCGCATGTGGTCTCCCCCACCCCCAGTGCAAGTCTACCGAGTCCAGCCAATGCAATTGATGAGTAATGGAACTATCTGTGTCTTCTGGTCTTTTCCCCCAGCAGCTCTGAGCACCCTGGAGCTTCGAAGCCCCCACTAAGCTCCTCCAGTATGACATCACGGATTTTGCTACGACAGCAGCTCATGCGTGAGCAGATGCAGGAGCAGGAGCGCCGAGAGCAGCAACAGAAACAGCAAGCAGCCCAGTTCATGCAGCAGAGAGTGGCGCTGAGTCAGACACCAGCCATCAACGTCAGCCTCCCAGCCAGTCTCCCTCCTGCTACTCAAGTGCCAATGGAAGTCCTCAAGGTATGTGAAGTTTCCAACGTGGGGCTCTGGAGCTCCATTCAGAAGGTTGTCTCTCTCTATACAATTAGCATGAGTGTTTCTAAAAGTGGTTCACCTGTAACAGTGTGATCAATTTCAGCGCCCGTCCCCTTTTTGCAGCTGCTGTGCTTTTCCCCAGGTAAGTCTAACCAGGGCCGGGAAATGAAAGCTACGTTTTAGAAAAAGAAAAGCATTTAAGAACAAAAAGGGGGAGTTTTTCTTCAGTTGAAAAAAATGGATGTGAAACACACGGTTTCAAAAACTGCCCCCCCCCCAAATTTCAGACATTTAAAAAAGAAGGACTCACCCGAATTCTTGCATTTTCAGATTTCCTGGTTTCTGTGCAAGAAAAAATACCGGCGAATAGCTTTGTTCAGAAACTTAGGAAAGATCCCGCACAAAGGATTGTTTCAGAAAGCCTTAATCTGGAATACGGTCCTTTGCTGTTTGCCACTAGTAATCCTTTTTTGCTCAAATGACTTCATTTCTTTTTGTAGCTTTTGTGCTCTTTCCTCGTCCAGTGTCCTAATTACTGGGGAGAATCTGTATCTGGAACAGACAGAAATGCAGACTTCTTCACTTCACCGCAGTTGGGTTAGACCAGCTACCGCAGAGTAGCGCAATTACTTTTAAGCGACACTCAGAATTTGAAAATAATTTATGTAACTCCAAAATTCAGAAGAGATGCTGCAATTGGGTGTTAGTTTTAACCCCCCCCCCGCCCCGCTTTTGCACCTGCGACATATATAAACCGTATTTTCCCCACTTAAATTGATGGTTGGGTAATTTTCACTGCTGTGTGTCCACATGTGTGCTGCAATATAGCAGTGCCTATGGCTCTCCAACAATATAGTTAATTGGGTACTTTAAAAGTAAAGCTTAGTTTGCAAATGCAGAGAGACTACTTCAGTTAAAGCAGGGGTAGGAGAACCTGTGGCTCTCCAGTTGTTACTGAAATACAACTCCCATCAGCCCCAGCAAGTATCATTAGTGGCCAAGCATGATGGGAATTGTAGTTCAGTACCATCTGGAACACACACGTTTTCCACCCCCAACTTAAAGCACATTAACAAATATTAGCAATGGCTGTTGTGGTGGCATTGGTTATGTTAGGTGGCTAAGCAAGGTCACAGGTGAATTTGCAGGAGTCGACCCTACATGTCTTTGTAGAATTAGGTCTGAGAAGGTGGCTGCACAGGATCATACTCTTGGAACGTGAGATGTGTGGGATAAGATTTTGATGGAATGCAAGGCAAGACCATGGTCTAGAAACTGCATAGAACATATGTACTGCATCTAATACACAACCTGATCTTTTGTCTTGTTCCTTGTTGGGTAAAGCACTCTGAGAAGGTTTTGTCATCTTTTGTGAACTCGGATGAAAGTAAATGATTCCAATGAAAAGAAATGGGCATGTGGATATATGAAGCAGCCTCATTCTGAGGCAGACCTTTGCCAATTCTGCTCACTGATAGGGGGATCTGCAAAATGTGTCCCTTTTTGTAAGCCAGGGATCACCAACAGGCAAACTTGGAATTTTGAGGGAATGTTGTGACTGCTCTGAAAAACTGCTGCCCCAGAGGGTGTCCATTCACAAAATGGCTACCTCCCTAATAAATTAACATAAAAAATGAAGCTGTTTTATACAGTGTCAGACCATAGGTCTACTTAGGTCAGTGTTGCACTCCACAGGGTCTCCAGAGACTAATAATACAAATACAAATACAAATACAAATACAAGTCTTGCTATCCAAAATCCTTTTAACTAAAGAGGCCAGATATTGGATTGGGGACTTGTTGCATATAGGTTATGAGCTTGACCATTGATTTCCATTCCATGTGTGTTCTGTATGTGCTGTGTCCATTTCTTGTAGTGAAGTGACGGCAACTAATGACTATTTATTTATTTATGAGAATTATATGCTGCCCTTCATCAAAAGATCTCGGGGCAGTTCACAGTGTAAAATACAGGATAAAAACAAGAAAATGAGTAAAACAAAAACAGCAAAACAATAACCCCCCTAGAGCATGAGTCTGAAATTAAAACTTTTAAAGGGTGTGAATATTTTTGTGCATAAGTGAACAACCTCAGTGCGTGAGATTTAAAGCTTTGCAGTACATTTGTTTAGAGTTGGAAAATAGTTACCATAAAGTCTTTGTGCAGAAGCTATAATTAGACGCTTTAGATTAATGTAGGTTTTAATTCTATACCGTAAAATCCTGCGGTTAATCCTTGAACTCTCTTGAATTCAGCAGGGGCCTGCCTGTCAGTTCTGATCTGAAATGGTTTGTCATCTCTTTCTCCATCAGTCTGATCTTGACTATGACAGATCTTATGCCAATGTAGGGACTGAAATAAATGTTGTAAATTCTTGCTGAGTAAGAGTAAATTGTAACTGACGAGACCACCAAGTGATTTGTCTATCCAATAAGCAATATGTCCACCCAGCATGAATTTAATATTGAAACACTACGGGGAGGTCCTATGCATGTCTACCAAGAAATAAGTCCTATTGGATTCAATAGAACTTGCTTCCAGGTAATCATGTGTGTTGGATTGTATCCTATGCAACTAGAAGGAGTGCTAATTTATGGACATGTGCAATTTAGAATTAGATCTGAGCCAAAATGCTTTCCTAATTTTATCTCCCTAGTTTACAGGCTCCAGAACTTAGGGCACTTTCGGCTATTTGGGAAGGATACAAAAAGTGGTGAAATTTGCCGTGAACATCAGTAGCAATGGTGCACCACAACATTGCTATGGTTGGTTGTTGGCCACCACGTTTCCTTTTCATGGGAGCCGGTGTGGTGTAGTGGTTAAAAGCGGTAGTCTCGTAATCTGGTGAACCGGGTTCGCGTCTCCGCTCCTCCACATGCAGCTGCTGGGTGACCTAGGGCCAGTCACACTTCTCTGAAGTCTCTCAGCCCCACTCACCTCACAGAGTGTTTGTTGTGGGGGAGGAAGGGAAAGGAGAATGTTAGCCGCTTTGAGACTCCTTAGGGTAGTGATAAAGCGGGATATCAAATCCAAATCCAAACTCTTCATGGATTACTGGTGTGAGCATTCCTGAGGACAATTATTCCTGCTCTCTGAGAATCCTGAGAACAGAAACACAGTAACCTCCAGCCACTAAGATGTCAGGGAGCAAAATTGTAGCTCCCAAATCTTGAAACAGATGGTGGCTGCAATAGACAATATGAGGTTCAGGGGTCATATTTCACTCCCCAAGGTCCACCATAGTTTGAACTTAATAATTCTTTTAATAGAATTTCGTATTGGCTCTAATTCTAATAATTACAATGAAAATCTTCGCAAGAGGCAGGATTCTTGCAAGGTGGGAGCTGAGTCTGAGAGAGTGAGGCTTCATCGTTTGAACTGGGAACTTCGTAGCCAAGACATTTTGGCACTTGAGGCAGGCCCCAAAATGACACCCTCCTCCCCGCCAGGGAAGAAAGGGTGAGGAAAGATCTACATCAGAAACAAGGGAGGAAAGAAAGATGGACATCAGGATCTGCTACTCTGGTGGATCCTGCTGCCTGAGGCAGTTGCCTCATCTTGTCTCATGGGTGGGCCGGCCCTCTTCCGGTATCATAACCTTTTCCCCCCTTCAATTTTTTTTTAATGATGTTCACAAAATTATAAACACACAAACAAATAAAGAAACAAACATAAAACATAATCTTATTAACATTGTTAAGTGACTTCCTCGTATCCCCCTAGTCGAATTTCAATGCATATCATTTTAACAGTTTTCCAAATCAAAGTTCTTATAAATTTAACTTAATCACTTAACATCATTCTATCTTACCAATTCAGCATTAAACATATTAATTCACCACATAACTTGTTTAAATCCTAAGCCTATCTGGTAATTGCAAGCTTTTTCCAATTAATTTAACTTAATGTATATAACTAAATAATCATTAAATTTCATCCATTCTTCCTGGTACTCCTCCTCCTTCTGGTCGCGGACTCTTCTGGTCAGGTCGGCTAGCTCCGAAAAATCCATCATCTTCATCTGCCATTCTTTCACAGTTGGTACTTCTTGCATTTTCTGCTTCTTAGCTAATAAAACTCGAGCAGCAGTTGTGGCATACAAAAATAATTTAACATCTTTCTTGGGCAATTCCAAACCTGTTATTCCAAGAAGAAAGGCCCCTGGTTTCTTTATAAATGTATATTTCAATTTTTTTTTTCAATTCATTATAAATCTTTTCCCAAAAGTCCTTCACCTTGGGGCAGGTCCACCACATGTGATAAAAAGTACCTTCTTTTTCTTTACATTTCAAACATAAATTATCACAATTATGATACATCTTTGCTAGTTTAACAGGGGTCAAATACCATCTATACATCATTTTCATTATATTTTCCTTTAACATTGTACATGCAGTGAATTTAACCCCTTTCTTCCACAATCTTTCCCAATCCTTAAACATTATGTAATGTCATACATCTCTTGCCCAATCTATCATCACTGATTTAACTTGTTCATCCTTTGTATGCCACTCCATCCTGGATCATAACCTTAGACACTATATAGCTGAATTAATTAACACACTCTGAAAGTCAAGTGAGATCAAATGTTAATGCCTAGTTCCTCCAACAAAAAGTATGTGTTCCAACAGTGCGATAGGAATCTGGTTTTGAAACCCAATGGGTGAACTGTTTGTAAGGGCCCAAGAGTAACGTAATGAGTTAGATTGCTGAAGCTAAGCTGCATATCTTGTCTGTGTGTATGTAATGTTAATATATTAAGTTAGTGCTGCATGCAGTTTTAAAAATGAATTTCCCAAATTAATTTAGGAAACTAAATTTCCTATGCTAAACTAAAATTGTTATCAGTGGAGGAAGTTAAAAAGATTCCAGTTACAGTGTATTCCCATCCCGTAGTCTCCTTAAAAAGGTAAAGGTACCCCTGCCCGTACGGGCCAGTTGTGTCCGACTCTAGGGTTGTGCGCCCATCTCACTTAAGAGGCCGGGGGCCAGCGCTGTCCGCAGACACTTCCGGGTCACGTGGCCAGCGTGACAAGCTGCATCTGGCGAGCCAGCGCAGCACACAGAAACGCCTTTTACCTTCCCGCTAGTAAGCGGTCCCTATTTATCTACTTGCACCCGGGGGTGCTTTCGAACTGCTAGGTTGGCAGGCGCTGGGACCGAGCAACGGGAGTGCACCCCGCCGCGGGGATTCAAACCGCTGACCTGACGATCGGCAAGTCCTAGGTGCTGAGGTTTTACCCACAGCGCCACCTGCGTCCCAGTAGTCTCCTTATCACATGTCAAATAGTTTTGCTGCCATAAACACTAGAAACTTGACTTTTGAAACTGGAGAACTTCTGAAAATGTCAAGAAAGTCTTATGGATCTTGCAGCTGAAGATTCTTAGGGCCACAAATTGCTTGCATCGTCTGGAACTACCTGTTCTGTGTACCCCTTCACTATGGGTGAAATCCTACCTGTTCTGTGTACCCCTTCACTATGGGTGAAATCCAGTGTTTGGAACAACTTGATCCAGCAGAGATATCCACTAACATGGATGGGTGAAGGGGGGGGGGGGAGATGAAAAACAAACAAACTAACGCTGTATTGTTGTGGCTGAATTCTGAGTCAGGGATATCTGGGCTAGGGAAAGGGGGCCGCTGGTATTTGAGTTTGTATTTTTATTTTCTGGTTAGTGAGTGGGAGTATTGTATGGTGGTTTGTAGCAGAGCACCTGCTGTTCAACTTGAAGGTCCCAGGTTTAATCCCCATCATCTCCAGGTAGGACTAGGAAATACCCCTAGTGGAAACCCTGGAGAAGCCATTTCCAGTCAGTGTAGACCAGTGATGGCCAAACTTGGCCCTCCAGCTGTTTTGGGACTACAATTCCCATCATCCCTGACCACTGGTCCTGTTAGCTAGGGATGATGGGATTTGTAGTCCCAAAACATCTGGAGGGCCAGGTTTGGCCATCACTGGTGTAGACAGGCATGAGCTAGATGGACTCGTTACCGTCTGACTCAGTATAAGACAGTTTCCTATGTTCCTATGGTTTTGGGTGGAGATTTTGGTTTGTTTGTCACCATGCTGCCAATGTAGTTATCGCTGTTATGGAATGGGGGCTGTTACTTATTTTTGTTTTCTAACATGCTGTATGAAATCTTTTCATTTGATTTTTCTTTTCTATTGTATTTATGCATGTGTCATTCAATGTCAGTTGTTTGGGTGACTAGTAAGTTAACAACAACAGCAACATTTGCTGTTTTGCACTGTGACCCACTCCCCAGATCTTTTTCGGAGGTTTGCTGTGGAACCAGTGTGGAAGGTGACGTGGGGTGCTGGGAAAATTGTCTCCTTTCCTCTTACATTAGCAGGCACTTCTGCTGGATCAAGAGCCACTCCGCAAGTGGAGCAGCAGCAGGGGGTTTCATGTATAGCACATCGTGGTCATTCTCCTGTGCTCCACCTCTTTGGCATCTTAGTCTTCCTTGTAATGTATAATGCAGGTTACTACCATGTTTCTGTAGATCAAGTGTGTGCAGAATGCGTACAACCTAGCTTTCCTGTCTCTGGGATTCATACAATTAATGCCAGACTAGGTTTACCATGATTTCATCCTGGAAGACATCCCAGCATCTTCAGGTAGGGCTTTGAATGTCCCCTGTCTGAAACCCTGGCAAGCTTCTGCCAGTCGGTGTAGTCAAATACTAAGCTAGATTTGATACCAGGCAGAATTATTGAGCACAGATTAGCTATATCTTCACTGGTAAGAGATTGTGTCTGTGTGTCTGTGTGTGTACACACACACATGTGCTCTTGCTTTGTAAATTAAAAAACAAACAAACCCGGATAGTTAAAACAAATAATTATGAATAATGAAATGTAGATGTTGAAAGAGTGTCCAGCACACCCTTGACTTAAAGCTATAGCTGAACTTGGGCTTGGATTTTGACAAAGTTGAAAGCGCTCTCTCTTTTTTAACTGAGAACGTTTTCAAAAATGTGTGTAAGGAGCGAAGCTTTCTCCCCCTCAGGCCTCAGGCTGTGGCTCCTGTGCCAGAATGTCTTCAGTTGTGATCCCTGGTGGTGGGTTTTTTTAAAAAAAATAAAAAGCACTGTTCTGTTTTGAAAGACAGAAGATTAGCAAAGAGATTTGTGAGCTGCCTTAAATCTCATCAGGAAGCAAATTAATGTCTCTATCAACTTTGGGACTGTTTGGTAGGAAAACCTGACTTTATCCCAGTTACAGAGGTGGTTACATCATGCCAAGAATGCAAGCATGTGGAACGTAGTGTTCCCCCCCCCCCAAAAAAAAAGATATGCAGGGATTATGGAAAGGTATGTTAATGAGGCTATGCTATGCCAGCTAGAGTATTTATAGAGAACGCTGTTGTACAACTAGCAACACTGTGCCAAGAACAAGGTGCACACACATACACATTTGATTTTCAACTGGCTTCTCATTCCTGTTGAAACCCCCAGTATGGTCTGGGGGACCCAGACATGATACGAAGAAGGTGCAAATTTCTTACCTTTTCCAGGGACTATTTCCATTGGGTCAGAAGTCAAGAGTTTCAAACCCTGTTCCCAGCTCTCAAATCAGTGCAGTGCAAGAGGCTATGTGATGGATACCCTAGCTCAGTCGGTCCCATTCATCCAAGCCCTGATGGTTGCCTACTGTCTACAGCAGGCATGGCCAAACCTTGCCCTCCAGCTGTTTTAGGACTACAATTCCCATCATCCCTGACCACTGGTCCTGTTAGCTAGGGTTGATGGGAGTTGTAGTGCAAAAACAGCTGGAGGGCCAAGTTTGGCCATGCCTGGTCTACAGGCTTATCGTTTACCTGATAACGTACTTTATAACACGGTGAAGTACAAGCCCGTATCCTATGCCAAGCTCTGTGCTAAGAATGGTTTGCTAATCAACACCCATTGCACATATTGTGCAAATGGTTAAATTATTCAGTTCCAGTGTCAATGTTTCCAACTGTGATCATTTCAAATAGGTCAGTACGTTAAAATGAGTCCTAGTTGAGAGATGCCCAATACTTAATTCAGAAAAGTGTAGAATGTTCCCTTGAGGCAACCACTCCTTCTTATGAGGAGGTCCAGGTTCTTGAGAAAGATACCAGTAATCATCTGTGTCAGATCCTTAAGCAGCCTCAGTACGACTGTAGAGTACAGTAGAACCTTGGTTCTTGAACGTAATCCATTCTGGGAGTTCCCTCGACTTCCAAAACGGTTCGGAAACCAAGGCGCGTCTTCCAATTGGCTGCAGGAGCTTCCTGCACTTAGTCAGAAGCCATGGGAGCCACGCCGGACTATCGGCTTCTGAAAAAGTTTGCAAACTGGAACACTCACTTCCAGGTTTGCGGCGTTTGGGAGCCGATTTGTTACGGAGCCAAGCTGTTTGAGTACCAAGGTACCATTGTACTGAATTGGAGGCACAATCAGTGGGACTTTGCGTTGACATTTCTCTGTGGGAGCAGCTAGAGAGCAATAAAGAGCCAGGCATATCTAAGACTTTTGATGATGATGATATTTATTTATACCCCACCTTTTTCCCTGACAGGGAGCCAAGGCGGTTTACAGATAAAAATGAGAACAGCTCATTTCTGTGCTGAAATAACACTGAAGCAGTTTGTTAACAAAATCTGGCCAATGGGGAGTTATTTATTTCGGAGGAGGCCTGCATGCTTCTCCTCTTAATAGCGAAACAGGCTTCTTCCCTCAATAACAAAAGCAGAAGAACTGGGGGATTGCGCAAGGAGCGCCATGTGACAGGAACAGCCAGGGGTGAAGTGAAAATGGGTACGTCTGTTGCCGTGACGAAAACATGGACAACTCATGTGGGGCCCAACTGGCAGGTAGAGGGCTGGTGACAATGTGTCATCAGCAAATAGCATTTGAAACTCTCTGCAGTGTCCTAAACAGTTGAACTATTGATTTCAGAAAATCACATTTCCAAGGGATCCCAGGAGGGCAGCATAGATATCTCATTAAACATGAAATGATAGTTCTGAACACCTGGCTTTCTTCCCGTTTCTCAAAAAAAGAGAGCTGCTAATGGAAATAGAGCAATAGTTGGGTTGTTTTTGCCCCACAGTCATGATCCTTGAAATTGATGTTAGAAGCTACTAGAATGCTCTGGAAACACTGCTGTGTTTGGAACTGGAATTGAAATTACTCACGTATCATGTATCTCAATACTGTAATTGTGAGTCCCTATTCTACAAAGCTGGTATAGTTCATGATCTTTTAAATCTGTTTTTTTTTCATATTTCACTTGTCCCTCAAGTTGCTCAGAATATGGTATACATGGTTATCTCCCTTTTATCCTCACAACACCCCTGTGAGGTAGGCTAGAGTGACAGGCCAAATATCACCCACTGTGTTTTGTAGGGATTCGTTCTGGATTTCCCTCAGCTCCAGTCCAGCCCTCTAACCACTACCCACACTGCCTCTTAGAACTAAATGCAGCTCAGATATCCTCTGCTGCTACCATCTTCTTTTTTATTATTATTATTTTTCAGATAGCCGCTTTGGGGAGCATTATTTCCTTCGGAGCTTAACCTGTAGAATGACTGGATTGAAAGTGACAAGCCAGAAACATTCCTGCCATTCAGGAGAGGCTTAAGGAATTTCTTATTGGCTAAATTACAAATATGTAGCATTTTGCCCAGTACTACATGGCGATTTCAGCCTGCTTGACCGTGACAAGATTAGCGTTCTCGCTCTCTACCCCCAACCCCTTCGTAATGGTTGTGTAAAAAAAGAAAGAAAAGATTAAGTTGTACCAGGCAGAGATGCAGAAAGTGTGTAAAACCCAGGTCTTTACCTTGAATGATTCTCTCTTTCATTCATTTGGGGCCTTAATTAGCCCCCATGTCCTTTAACCTCCTGAGAAATAAATAAGGGGTTAGATTTGGGTGGGGGAGAGGGATCGAGACACACACTGCTTTTACCACACACCACTAGATAATACATCAAGGAATGTTTGCAATTAGCCCAACCTCTCCCATTTCAGCTTCATTTCATAAAATTGGCTGCTTGAAAATAATGACCGCTCGACTGTGATTGAGGTGTTTCATAGGCATAGCTGAGCTCTTAAACAAAAACAATACTACAGTGCATTTATAAACCAGACTTTAGTGCTGCAATATTCTCCCTATAAGAGTGGCTCCTTTTGAATAATTACCCCCTCCCTGTGTTTGTGGTCTTTCTCGCTCTTCTCTTCTTCTACACCAGAAATGGAAACCTTTGGCCTCCCTGGGATTCAACTCTCATCACCTCAGATTTCTGACCATGTGTGGTATGGCTATGGAAATTGGACGATTCTCCAGTTGGAGAGACATAGAAAGTGGAGTCCTCGCTTAATCGGTATTGGGACCTTTGGTTTTTAACTGTAGTTTGCTGTCCTGGCCTCCTTGGGGACAGAAATTCAATAAATAAATAAAACCTGTTCATAAAAAATCTAGAATTGGGGATGAGCAGTGAGGTGGCTAAGTTTGCTGACAACACTAAATTGTTCTGGCTCATTAAAACAAGAAGTTTGCAATGAAGTACTTTTCCCACCCTGCTGGCCACTGAATCCCCTTGACCAGGAAGGTACATAAAATGGCTTCTTGTCCCAGTTGAGCCTTTTGCCCAAGCAGCACTCTCTTCCTGTGCTGTTGGTGCCTTTCTCTATCCTTTTCCAGGCCTGGCATTCTGGTTTGTTTCTTTATCCTGCGTTCTAGTTTTTCCTCCAGAGCTGACTTGCTCTTTAGTTCCGACTCATGGCTTTGTCCCTTAACGCTGATGCAACTCCTCTTGGCAGCCAATTGACAGCAATTGACAAGTCTTCCCATTTGAGTTTCTATAAGTTTCTCCTTTGTTCCAGTCTTTTTAGGTCAGTTCACCAAATCTCTGCATCAGTTTGCATTAAAAAAAAAAAAGTCCTCATGAAAACACCATTTTGGTGCAAACTTCTCCAAATATAGACATTTTTCTGTATCATTTTTGCAACCAGTTTTTCCTAATGTAATACATTTTTGTATGCTATTTTTGCTAATATATGCATTTTTATATAGAGTAATCATTAGTTCTGTAACAACAAAAGCGGTACCAAAACATGCATGTATATGTGCCCTTTTTGGCATTTATTTATTTTTTGCAAACTTCATTGCAAAATTTGGGAAAGTACAAATCTCAAAAGGATAGCTGTGTTTTGGTTTCAAATATTGTTTTGGCAAGTTCAAATTAGGTTGGCTCACATTAAAATGTGAACTGAACTGAATCGCCCCCCTGCCCTCGTCTGTAGATGACCTTAAAAGAAACAAAACAAAACACTGAAAAGTGTGCATCACAGCAATTTGAGTTGTGAAACCCTGTTATATAGGCACCTTTGCTCTCAAAGGCTACTAAACATTAACTCCTGATCTGTAGTCAGTCTAGCACTTGTTAGGTCATGCAAACCTCTCTTGAATACCAGACAATAGTATTTCCTGAAGTAGTCGGCAGATGGCGATAGTGCTTCCTAGAGATGCTGTTTCTTAAACTGTTAATTTGATTTATTAAGTGTTTTGAAACGTAGCATTTCCCACTTACTGCCGACAAAACACATAAAAGCATTTTAAGAACCGCTTTTACACTTTTTTTAATACTGTTTTGATTCTGCATTTTGATATCTGTTATGATAGGACAAAAAGCAACTTTATGCTTAAAACATGAAATGAAAGTGACAGGTGGCCATTGATGCTTTTGTTGCTCTGTAATACAGCTGAGGATTTTAAAGTTTTGGAGGTTTTTTCGTTTACAGGCTTTAACAGTTTATTGTACACCACTAAGTTTTTTTGTGTGTATAAAAAATACAAGTTTCAAAGCAAGTATGCAGCCCCGATGCGCTATATTGCAAACAATTTGTTACATGGCCAGCGATGTGGGGTTTTCAGAAAAATTGCAAATGAGAGGAATTTCATGTAGGAAAAAAAATCAGGTTGTGATGGAAGTTGTTCCGATGCCCTGGAGAGGGATTTTAAGTTAGCATGTTTATTCTGCATGTATTTAGTAAACAAAACTAAAAGCTTTGAAGCTGCCAAGCTGGCCACATTATTAGCACTTGCCGTCCTTTGATTATTATGAATTGCAGGTGGTTGTGGGTTTTTCCCATGGAAAAATAAAGCACTGGAAAAAATTCTGTCAATGTATATGCATGGTGTACTGGTTAGAGTGCTGGACTAGGACATGGGAGATGAATCAGTCAGTGTCAGCCTGACCTGATAATAGTGAAGAGAATAAAATGAGGAGAAATGTGTTCTCTACCTTGACCTCCTTGGAGGGAAGGTGGGTGTAAATGCAACCAACCAACCAAAATAAAATGAAACATGACTGTCGGATTTGTAGAAAGTTTCTGGGATGAGGAGAACGCCTTAGGACTGGGGACGGCTCTTTTGTATGCCACACTAAACGGCCTCTTCGCCTCTTGATGATAGGCTTGTGGTGCATTTTCATTGCAGGAATCGTCCGCTTGCTGCTTTCAGGATGCACTGGTACAAGTCAGCTTGCCATTGCATCCCTTTTCATATCTTTAGGACTGATGTAGCAGCAGTTTCACAGTGTGCTTTTCAAATCTTTTATCTCCTGCATACGCTCAGTGGTCAGTTGATTAGTCATTTATGCTCATTACCGTATTTTTCCATGTACAGTGGTAACTCAGGTTAAGTACTTAATTCGTTCCGGAGGTCTGTTCTTAACCTGAAACTGTTCTTAACCTGAGGTACCACTTTAGCTAATGGGGCCTCCTGCTGCCACCGCGCCGCCAGAGCACAATTTCTGTTCTCATCCTGAAGCAAAGTTCTTAACCTGGGTTAGTGGAGTGTAACCTGAAGCGTATGTAACCTGAAGCGTCTGTAATCCGAGGTACCACTGTATAAGACACACCCCATGTATTTTGGGGGACTGAAATTTAAGAAAATGGGGGGGAGATGGCACAGAGTTGTTGAGCTTTTTGGGGGGGTTGCCAAGGGTTGTTGAGCTCTTTTTAGGGGGGGTTGCTGAAAATTGCTCACCTGCACACATCACAAAATCTGCCTCTCGTCTGTCCCCTTGCCGGCAGAAGCTGCCAATTGACTACCCTATTGCCATAACGACAGCCAATCAACACTAGTCCTTAACGCAGCCACCAATAACATGCCCAATAGCCACTGACAGCCACGGAGGCAACCAATCAAACGTCCACCCTATGCGCTATCCATGTATAAGACGACCCCCACTTTTTAGCACAATTTTTAAAGGAAAAAAAAAAACTAGTCTTATACGTACACGGAAAACTACAGTATCTCATTTCTAGATGCATTTCCACGGCTAGAAAGTTTTGTACAGTTACACCAAACCTAACAGGATAATTAAAAACAGCAAGCTCAAAAGCAGATTGTTCCTTCCAAGATATTAAATACAATGTTGAGGTGCCATAGACGGTGGGTGGGAAGGAAGGAGATGGGAAGTGAAAAGGAGATAGCCTGCACAAGACCTCTAACAGTTTATTGCAGTTATCCCACAGGGCGGGGGGATTAGGGCTGAAGGAAAAGGACATTGTAGATGGTTTAAAAACTAAAAAAGCAAACAACCCCCCCCCCCAAAAAATATTTTTTTTTGCTGTATACTTATTTGACAGTGATCTCCTCAAGCCCAGTGGGGCTTACTATTTGAGTAACCTGCACAGGATTGGGAATTTTAACTTGCGGAAGCCGTGGTGAAAATTATTATTAAGTAACTATAAGTATCTCTTGTGTTTGTTTTCCCCAATCCCTAGTTTAAAACATCAGTGTTTCTTTGTTGAATTGTCAGAGTGAGTCTAGAAAGTGTTGTATCCAGTAAGTAATATATAAAAAACTTGTCATTGAGGGTGGCGGGGGGGGGGGGGAGCACGTGGCTGCTCAGTGATGTAAAGCTGAAGACCGATCCTTTGTACTATTAAAAAAAAGTTCACTTAGGCTAGAAGACCTTGGAAGACCCTAAAGCTGCCATTAGCTGTGGGGTGGGGAACAAATAGCTTCAGACGGCAACTTTTTTGTTATTGACTTCTTCAGAATCTGCGTCGTGTCTTGAAAAGGAGCATATTGAAGTGTTCTTCTGTGTGCTTTAAACAAACCAAGATATAAAAGCGACGGAGGACCCTCGCCCCCGACTGCCGTGGGGCAATGTACTTTACGTTTGTAAGCTTCTCTAGTTCAGCTGCTGCTGCTGCTGCTGTTTTCTAGCTATTCTGAGGATTCTACAGCCCTAAAGACTGTGATCCTTTGACATCTTTGAA
Organism: Podarcis bocagei; assembly: GCF_964188305.1. Classification (NCBI taxonomy): domain Eukaryota; kingdom Metazoa; phylum Chordata; class Lepidosauria; order Squamata; family Lacertidae; genus Podarcis; species Podarcis bocagei. Next base: position 33,935,196 of record NC_138126.1, read on the forward strand.
ACCAATCCCATTTTTGTTAAAATCCAGGCGTCCTAAAAACATATATAAATTCAGAACTTTGTACTATGAATAGAGAAGCTTCATTTAGAATGCTGTGCCCTTGCTCTTTTTTTTTTTTTTTTTTAGTAATTGTGGAGTGTTTCAAATGGGGTGATGAAGATTTAATGGGAAGAATGGGTTTTTAGAAGAGGGATGAGTTTTCTATTTTGTTACTTTTGACTTTCTGAAATGGTGTTGTTGCTGGCATCTGTCTGTCTTGGGAAACAATGGAGTGGGTCTCTGGTGGTGAAGTCAAACCGCGAGAGAATCACAGCGCCTGCTGTGGCGGCAGAGACGCAGCTGCCTCCTGTGTTGTTTTTGCTGCGTTAGCAGCACGCAAGTGAACTCTCTGGGGCGCAAGCCTTGGCAGTGTGTATGGAGGTCCTGGCCTACCCAGAAGACAAGACCTCCCTCTTGGCCTTGCTGATGTGGTCCAAAGGAAAGCAGAGCAATAGATTTTGCAACAGCTTGACTGCAGGTGTTGCTAGAAGGTGGCGTACAAGATGCCATCCAATCGCCTTAGGGATTCCACTCCGGATTTATGTAGGGTTTTCTCCTTAGCTTTTCTTCTCCCAAAGACATCCTGCAAGGCACTGAAAGTTTAGGATCAGAGTTTTCCTTCTCCTGGATGGGCTGCCTTTTCAGGTTGAAGAGCCCCATCTGCCCCTTACTTCCTACGTGCAGAAACTGCCTTCTTGACTGCTGAACCCACTATTGCTCTCTTCCACTCAATCCGCCAGAGCCTGTCTTCACATGCAGGGGAAATCCCTAACTCACTAAGGGTTTGAGACTCATCGGCTACCCTCACCTGGTTTAGCCAGCCAGCTGAAACTGTTTCCTGAGGTGTTGCCGCTGTCACATGCTGACAGCTTCTAGGAGCCACAGGTGAGAACAGAGTGCAGGGTGGGGAGCAAAGGTGGACAAACTCCCAGCAGGGGAGGAAGCCACTTGGGCGCCTGGGGCGGCATGCCCAGGGGCGAGGCGATCCGCCCATAGGGGCGGGGCCTCTGGAGTCTGCCTGCCTCCTCCCACTAAGCTGCCCTACAGCTGGGGGGGGAGGCAGTGGGTGGAGCCTTTTTCACACCCAAGCCACTGTGTCTGTCCCAGGAGAGACGCGTGGCTCAGGCTTGCTGCAGGCCCCACGGTGAGTGCCGCCCGGCATTTTGTCACCCCCCTCAGTGGTGACACCCAAGGTGGACCGCACCCACCGCATCCCCTTCCTCTGCCCCTGAAACTCCCCCAGAAGGAGCACGATGTGTTGCCCACCAGAGATACTACCCCTTCCCTAACACCCCATACAGATATTATTATTATTCATTTCATTTTTATACTGCTTTTTTATTTTTAGGGGGGGGGGCGACCCAAACAGTTTACAACCTACATTAAAATACCGAATAAAACAATTCAGAATAAAGCATCGCTGAGGAAAGTCAAATATAAAGTTTACATTCAAAGCAACATAATTAACAGGGAATTAAAATGGTACTTTAAAACATTACAAAGGTAAACTGCAGAATGCACATTTAACACAGCAAAGTTAATAAAATAATAATAATAATAATAATAATAATAATAATAATAATAATAATAATAATAATACTACTACTCTGGGCGGCTTCCAACAAAACACTAAAATACAATAACCTATTAAACATTAAAAGCTTCCCTAAACAGGGCTGCCTTTAGATATCTTCTAAAAGTTTGGTAGTTATTTTTCTCTTTGACATCTGGTGGGAGGGCATTCCACAGGGCGGGTGCCATTTGAAATGTCTTCTGAAATGTTTAAGGTGAACAATTGCTCGCCTTAAACATTTCAGAAGAAAACGTCGCTGAAGGAAGTCAAAAATTTAAAAAAAACCCACATCTAAAAGAGCATAATTAGCAAGAAATATCATAAGCATAGTATATTGCTGCTGTTGTTGCCAATCGCACCCATGGTTGTTCATGGCGGACAGCAGCTGTGGAAGCTCAGACTTGATGATCTGAGTTTGTACTAAGAGACAGCCAAGATGGTCTCTGGCGTCGACAGCAGCCTCAGCTTTTGGAGCTGGAGTCAGTCAGGGACCTGGTGGAAAAAAGGCCTGCAAGGCAGAGAGCAGGTCTTTCCTGTCTCACTGCCAAGATGGTCAGCCATTCATTTTGTTTTCTAAGCAGCTGCTGAAGATATATTCCACAGATCTGCAGTTTATACATGGCCTCTGCTTATTGATTAATTATGCTACATTACATCTCTTTTCATGTTCTTACATACAAAGAAAACTTTTATTATTATTGCTTTTTATGCTTTGAAACCAGCTGCCAGTTTGTTTCCAGGCCTGATTCAAAGTGCTCACATGGGTGTTTAAATCCCTAAATGACTTAGACCCCCAATATCTGAAAGACCACCCCCTTCACTATAGGCACTCTTGAATGTTAAGATCAGCAGAGGTGGTCCTCTTGGTAGTTCCGCTGCCCTCAGAGGTTCAGGTGATAGTTACCTGAGAAGAGGGCATTCTGTGTGGTAGCACCTAGATATGGAATTCCCTCCCCACAGAGGTGTGTCTGGCACCTTCATTATACAGTTTTTGTTGTATGATGAAAACAAACCTGTCTGCCCCAACCTTTGACACCAGAGATAGGTGTCTTATGAAATCACTGTATTCCTGTGGATTTGTTTTTTAACTGCTTTTAATATTCCATTTTAGATTGTTATTACAAGGCTTGGAACCTATTGCTGAAGGGCAATAACCAAATAAATAAATAAATTTGATGCATTGGGCAGCAAAAGTTAATAAACTGCATATCAGCCGGAACTTAACTAATTTCCCTGAAACAACAAAGAGTCTTAAAGACTAAACACTTATTATGCCATAAGTGTTTGTGGACTGCAGCCCGCTTCATCTGAAGCGTGAAGTATTTAGTATCCTTGATTTATCTTGAAGTGCTATCTCATTCAGGATAACAGCTCATGCACCTGATGAAGTGGACTGCAGTCCATGAAAGTTCATGTGTAATAAGGGGCTACAAGTCTCTGTGTCTTTCCTGTAAGAGACTAATGCCTGGGAATGAATTCTCTTTGACTGCAGCATTCTACTTCATTTACCGCTGCGGTGGGAAGGTAGACAACGTTTCCGTGCATTCTGGTTTCTGTCACAGTGTTCCATTGCACCAGAAGTGGTTTCTTGATGCTGGCCACATGATCTGAAGAGCTGTCTGTGAACAAACGCCGGGTCCCTCGGCCTGCAACCCCATAGTCGCCTTTGACAGGACTTAACTGTCCAGGGGTCCTTTACCTTTTTACCTTTTATTCCTTTTTTTAAAGAGAAATGTTTTTGCCTGGTGCCTCCCTGGGGAGAGCATTCCTTTTTTTTAAATGAAATTTTTATTGGTTTTACAGAATTTTAAAGAACAAACAAACACTTAAAAAGACATACAAACACGTATAATTTCATAACCTTTTTTCATAGACCTCTTTTCTGAGACTCCCCCATACCCCCCCTTTCTGCATCCCAATGTCCATAATTTTATAGCAACTCCCAATTGTTCCTTTCCAACCTCTGTCATCTTAGTCATCTCTGTATTCTGACCTTATATCACTGTATCCCTTTATTCCTAAAAACCACAACACTCTAACATTCATCAAGTTTATAATAGTCCTTAAGATAACTTTTGAATTTTCTCCATTCTTCTTCCGCCGTCTCTTTTCCTTGGTCACGGATTCTGCCTGTCATCTCTGCCAATGTCATATAGTCCATCACTTTCATCTGCCATTCTTCCAGAGTGGGTAGATCTTGTGTCTTCCAATACTTTGCGATGAGTATTCTTGCTGCTGTTGTAGCATACATAAAAAAGTTCTATCCCTCTTTGACACCAATTGGCCGACAATGCCCAAGAGAAAGGCCTCTGGTTTTTTAGGAAAAGTACATTTAAGTACCTTTTTCATTTCATTATAGATCATTTCCCAGAAAGCCTTAATCTTCGGGCATGTCCACCAAAGGTGATAGAAGGTACCTTCAGTCTCTTTACATTTCCAACATTTGTTATCGGGCAAATGATAAATTTTTGCCAGCTTGACTGGGGTCATGTACCACCTATAAACCATTTTCATAATGTTTTCCTTTAAGGCATTACATGCCGTGAATTTAATACCGGTGTTCCATAACCATTCCCAGTCAGCAGACATAATGTTATGACCAACATCCTGTGCCCACTTAATCATAGCCGATTTAACTGTTTCATCCTGAGTATTCCATTTCAGCAGCAAGTTATACATTCTTGATAAGTTCTTAGTATTGGGTTCTAACAGTTCAGTCTCTAGTTTTGATTTTTCCACCTGAAAGCCAATTTTCCTGTCCTGTTTGAAAAACTCCATTATTTGATGATATTGAAACCAATTTTGTACTTTATGTTTCATTTTCTCATGACTTTGTAATTTCAATTTATCTCCCTCCTGTTCCAAAATTTCCCAATACTTCGGCCATCCGACCTCCATATTGAGTTTCTTCACTGCCTTAGCCTCCACTGGTGACACCCATCTGGGGGTTTTGTTTTCCAACAGATCTTTATATCTTATCCAAACATTGAACAATGCTTTTCTAACAATATGATTTTTAAAGGCGCTATGCAGCTTGATTTTATCATACCATAGATATGCATGCCAACCAAAAGCATTATTGAAACCTTCCAGATCCAAAATGTCTGTGTTCTCGAGGAGCATCCACTCTTTCAGCCAGCAAAAAGCTGCTGCCTCATAGTACAATTTTAAGTCCGGCAGGGCAAAACCCCCTCTTTCTTTAGCATCTGTCAATATTTTAAATTTGATTCTGGGCTTTTTGCCCTGCCAGACAAATTTTGAGATATCTTTCTGCCACCTCTTAAAACATTCCATCTTGTCAAGAATCTGCAAGGTCTGAAACAAGAACAACATTCTAGGCAATACATTCATTTTAATCACTGCAATTCGGCCTAACATTGACAGTTTCAAATTTGACCATATTTCTAGATCTTTTTTGATTTCTGACCAACATTTTTCATAATTATCCTTATACAAATTCACATTTTTAGATGTCAAATAAACCCCTAGATATTTCACCTTTTTGACCACCGTCAACCCTGTCTCCTCTTGGAATTTCTCCTTTTCCGTATCTGTTAAATTTTTTCCTAGAACTTTGGTTTTTTGTTTATTCAACTTAAATCCAGCTACCTGGCCAAACTGTTGGATTATTTCTAGGACCTTTTTCGTACTAGTGTTTGGCTCTTGCAAAGTCAATACTAGGTCATCTGCAAATGCTCTTAACTTATAATGTTTAGCTCCGACCTGCACTCCTTTAACCTGCTGGTCATTCCTAATCATATTCAGCAACACCTCCAGAACTGAAATAAAGAGCAATGGGGAAATTGGGCACCCCTGTCGTGTTCCTTTTTCTATCTTAAGTTCCTCAGTTATTACATTATTTACAATCAATTTAGCTTTTTGTTCAGAATATATTGCAGCCATACCATTCTCAAAACCTTGGCCTACCCCCATCCCATGAAGATTCTTTGTCATAAAGCTCCAAGAAATATTGTCAAAGGCTTTCTCCGCATCCACAAAAATCAGTACTGCTTTAGTATTTATATTCACCTCTAGCTTTTCCAAAATGTCTATTATATTCCTTACATTGTCTGCTAGGTGTCTTTTTGGGAGAAAGCCTGCTTGATTCTTATGAATCTTTTCCATCAACACTTTTTAAAATCTTTTTGCCAGAATGTCTGCAAAAATTTTGTAATCCACATTAAGTAGTGATATTGGGCGGTAGTTCTTCAGTTGAGTCTTTTCAGTCTCTGTCTTTGGTATGAGTGAAATATATGCTTCTTTCCACGATTCAGGTGCCTTTTTCCCCTCTAGGATCTCATTGCAGACTTCTTTTAATGGTTGAATCAACCATTCCTTCAACGATTTGTAGTATCTGGAAGTCAGTCCATCTGGTCCTGGAGATTTGCCCAATTGCATATTCTGAATGGCAGCCTCTATCTCTTGTTCTGTTATCCTTTTTACCTTTTATTCCTCTCCTGACTAAACAATCCCTGTAATTATTCTAGTTTCTCTTATTGTCTTTGTTCCAATTAGAATTAATTATTCCTGCTTGAAACTAGATGCTATTTTAAATGAAATGCTGCTCATTTAAGCTTGCGCCAATAATTCCCCATCTTTGAAATTCTCTTGTGTTAGTATGATATGCTTGGCTTAAAACTGAAACCAATGGAAACCTCTTTGCTCTCACCCTCAGAAATGTGACCAAATGTCTTACTTAAGGGTTTAATGTCAGCAAGGCATCCAAGTTGCTTTATATTCAGAATCACACAAGCAAGCGTGTAATGAGGATTTCCTCCTACTTAAGAGGTTCCTGGCTGTTAACAGCAAAGTGAGAAGTCGCTGTTTTGTTTGCCTGTGCTAGAAAGTCAAACACACACAGAGAGAAATCTAGTTGAAGCCTAATAATTCATCAGCCATCCTTTGAAAAACAAGCTCTGGTTTCCTTCCTACTGAATTAATATCAAAACATATCCTGTGTAATATGATCTTCTCACATAACACCTTTTGCAAAACTGCCTTCAGTAATTTCTCAGTTTACTTTACTAAACCTTTCTTTTTGTAATGGTTTGGAACATCACTCTGACATATTTTGTTCTCAGATATGACTTGTGGGCTGTATTGTCAGAGCATACATAGGAAACATTCACACAACAAGGAAAAATGACTCTGTTTATTTTAGTGACTTGCTGTCTTTTTTTTTTTGATGGAATTGCAAACTTGGTGGATCAGGGAAATGCTGTGGACATAGTGTATCTTGATTTCAGTAAGGCTTTTGACAAAGTCCCCCATGATATTCTCGCAAGGAAGCTGGCAAAGTGTGGGCTGAACAAGGTAACTGTTAGGTGGATTTGTAGCTGGTTGACTGACTGAACCCAAAGAGTAACCATAAATGGTACCTCATCATCCTGGAAAAAAGTGACAAGTGGGGTGCCACAGGGTTCTTTGTTGTTCAACATCTTTATAAATGACTTGGATGAAGGAATGGAGGGGATGCTCATCAAATTTGCAGACGACACCAAACTGGGAGGGGTAGCTAATGCTGCAGAAGACAGAACCAGAATTCAAGATGACCTTAACAGATTGGAGAACTGGGCACAAGCTAACAAAACGAAATTCAATTGGGATAAATGTAAGGTTCTGCACTTAGGCAGGAAGAACCAGATGCACAAATATAGGATGGGGGACACCTGACTTACTACCAGTACATGTGAAATGAATCTAGGGGTCTTACAAGGAACGTTTGAAGGAACTGGGTGTGTTTAGTCTGGAAAAAAGGGAGACTGAGAGGAGATATGCTAGCCATCTTCAAATACCTTAAGGGCTGTCACATTGAGGAGGGAGCATGCTTGTTTTCTCTTGAGGGTAGGACTCGAGGCAATGGCTTCAAGTTACAAGGAGATTTTGACTTAACATTCAGAAAGAACTTTCTGACAGTAAGAGCTGTTCGGCAGTGGAACAGACTCCCACGAGAGGTGGTGGACTCTCCTTCCTTGGAGGTTTCTAAGCAGAGGTTGGATGGTCATCTGTCATGGATGCTTTAGCTGATATTCCTGTATTGCAGGGGGTTGGAATAGATGACCCTTAGGGTCCTTTCCAACTCTTAAGATTCTATTATTCTACTCTGAAATTATGGATCAACTTTATTTCCTGGTGTACAAGAGGTCATTTTACTATTGTTTTAATTGTCATGATACACAAATCCCTCAGGCCTCATATGGGAATTTGAATAGCTACTAAGGAATTTTTTTCATAGTATTTCAGCAGCACATGCAGTTTACCGTGCTGAGTAGGTTTGGAGGGTTTTTGTTTGTAGGACTGAGGTGAAACCTAAAGGGAACATATTTCTTCACCTCCACGAATCACACCCCTCCCCATGTTGGCAATTGTTTTGGCAGTAAAATGGGGCAAAAATTGTTGCCTATTCAGAGTAAGTACAGGAAATATTGCCCTCAGTTTGATTTGGCTTCATGATGCTGTCACACCATGAATTCCAGCTAGGTAATATCATGGTGATGTCACACTGCTTGTATTATCACCCATTGGCTGGGTTCATTTTATGAAGATGACCTGGCTGCTGTTTTCTAAAAATAATAACACTGGACCCATAGGGCAGAAAAAGAGGCAGGAACAAGAAGTAAGGAAGAAGAATTGTGATATACCAACCCAGAAGCCCCTTCATAGACATCAAGGTGTTGCTCATATATCACGAATGGGACAAAATTCAAAATGGTGACTTAATAATTTATCTCTGCTTCCATCTAAGTGGAAACCTCTGTTCTGTAGCAGCTCATTCATGAATTCAAGCCATTATCTCATGAGATTTGCTGCTGTTGAAAATAAAGGCCTGCAAAGCAACCTATTCATCACATTTCTTCGCTTTATTAAGCAACTATGCAATGTACAAAACAAGGCTTTACAGTTGAAAATAGATTCTGCTCAATCATTATTCAAAAACATTTACTCCAGTATCTAGTAAAGAGAGGTGAATATTTTAAGTGGCTCAGTACTGCTTTGCCTGACCCTCAGTTGAACTATTGCTATTAACTTGGCTTTTTTAGACTTCGCTTGGGCCAAAAAAGGGAATCGGCCATTCCTTGCTTGATGGAATTTGGGAGATTCCAGAACATAGCACACAGTATGCTAGCTGCCACAAACATAGATAATGCAAAAACTAATCTGCAACTGTGTACAGCCAGTAATTTCTTTAGATAGCAATATGGGTCAGAACTCCATTTTCTGTAGGCCAGCTGACTCAAGCCATTGAAGTTGAGTACTTCTTCACTCCCTTTAACCCTTTTGCAAAGTGTTTTCCTGTTTATTTACTATATTTCCATGATGCAAGTACTTCTGAGGCTGTTATTTCATTCAGCAGATGAAACAGATCGGCTGAGTTTCCATGAAGGTGACTGCGATAATCCTGCACTTAGTGCTTGATCATCAAGTTCAGCGATGTATCCAAAAGTATTTTATTATAATTCAGTGGGCTCAGTATGCACATAAATAACACCACAGCTCATTTAAGCAGAGAAATAAAACCAAGCAATTCAGTAGGAAACCATTGTACATGCTCGCCGTAAAATACCGGTAGCATTTTTTAAAAAATAAAAAAGGTAATCTCTTAATGATTATGTTAATCGTGTGATAAAATGAAAGCCTTTAAATTGTTTTTTTGTGCTACTGCTTATCCAACCTTCTCGGTATTGATGCTGACATAAAAGCTATTACAGGCTGCAGGCAACGAAGGGTAGATTCTGGCTTGCTTTATTTTTATTATTAACTATGATGTCTAATAGCTAAAGTCATTTAAGTGGCACAAAACTGTTTTGAATTAACAAAATCTCCCATTCTTTGCCAAATTGTTCCCGTGGCACTTAATATTCACTGCAAAAGCATGTAGCGTGAAAACATGGTCATACTGATAAAACAAGTGGTCTTTTGTGCTGTGGACAGTACTGGAAAAATAAAAAAATAAAAATGCTGCATTAAGAACTATAATGGTGGCTTTTATTATTCAAATGCACATGGATTATTTTGTCTGTGGATGGCTACCTGATCCGAAACAGCATCTCAAAGCAGCATTAGTTTTTTCTCATTGTGTGATGCTGCAAAATGTGATGACTGGTTGTCATTTGTTGTTGTTGCACCTTCCAGATCCTATCATAAAACATGGAGAGTAGCTGATTCGTTTAGGGTATTGTTGTAGTAATGAGTTTGTTGCGGAGTATTGTTGTAGTTATGAGTTTGTGCCTTGACTCCCCTACATTCCTGGGTCTAGTGGGTGTTGGCGTTTAATCAGTGCTTGGAGTGTTAAGATGGGCTGCCAGACACTGAATTTAACAGTCTCAAAATACAGGCCAAACCAGGAAATCGCCTGGGAGAAGAGCTGTCATGCCCCCATGATCCAGGCTGTGAGCGTCTTTGTAAAGCATATCCCATCCAAGGAACCTGGCATCCCTTCCTCCACCTCGCCATCAGATTTTTGATCTGAGCCAGAGAAGATCCCCCCCCGAAAACGTTTTCCTTTGAAGTGAACTTCTATGAATCCCCAGAGTTCTTTGTATGAACCTTTATTAGAAGACCTTAGATTAGAAGACCTTTATTAGAAGCTCCTAAAAGTTAGAGCCAGGCGCCCTTCAGATTTGGAGACTCGGAATTGTATCCATTGCTTCACATGTCTACTTATGCAATGGGACACGCCTTTCCTCTCCCCATCTTCACCCTCAGAATCTGCTCTGGAGGGTCCATCAACCCTCTGGAAGTGATTTTAAGGGTGTGTGATGGGGTTGCAGGGGAGAGAATGGGAAAGTTCCTTTGCTCAGACCAAAGTCTAGCAAAACAGCAGCATTGGAGCAGCCTACCTATTGTCATGAAATTCTATTCAGTATTGATCCAGATCAGATTCCAATGTATAGTTAGCAGAGTAAAAACTTACACACATTGCAGGATTCCCCCCAAAATAGACCAAAGGCAATTGTATTTCACCCAGCAGAGCTTTACTGCTACTGAAGGCAAATGAGCATAATGGTCACAAATCCAATACATTCAGGATTGGCACTGTCCATAAGAAATCCAGTTGCAGCATTCTTAAATTTACAATAACTTATAATAAGACTAAACCTTACCATTAAGTATAAAGGTAAAGGGACCCCTGACCATTAGGTCCAGTCATGACCGACTCTGGGGTTGCAGCGCTCATCTCACTTTATTGGCCGAGGGAGCCGGCGTACATCTTCCGGGTCATGAGGCCACACCATTAAGTATACTATGTACGAAACACCACACCAGAAGTGAAATATACTCAGAGTCGCAAAGTGATTTCATGCTCTTTATTCAGCTCATAGTGGTGAGGAGGAATGAAAGAAAGTCCCCTCAAAGTATCTGCTTTATATACATTATTTACACAATGGGCTGCACATGATTGGTTAATTCTGGAATTCTACTGTAAGCCAATCAGGTTGTTGATTCACTTCTATCTGGAGCATGATTGGGTGGTTCCTGCCAACCAATCATACTGCTGCATTGTTCTTGGACCAATCAGACTGCTGCATTCTGAATCCTATTGTTCTAGGACCAATCAGACTGCTGCAATTTGGATCCTATTGTTCTAGGACCAATCAGACTGCTGCAGTTTGGATCCTATTCAACTCAGTACATAACAAGAAGGAAGAGAGATAGAAAGAGAAAGTGAAGACCCAGGCTCCTTCTGGCCTATTATTATAGTCAGCATGACCTTGACAGAAGAGATAACAGAACCAGTTTAAGCCAGCTGTACTCAGCTTCTCTGAAGGAATAACCCAAACACCATGAACCTTGTGCTTGCTTCTTTCACACAGAGAAGCTTCCAGGACCCTCTTGAATTAATTAGAATAGCAAAGATCTCTACACATCGGATCAATACTTTCTGTACTAAGAAATGCAAACTGGCCAGGACCATGAATTGTTAGACTGGTCACCAAGCATGGAGTCAAAACTACAAGACCATTTAGAGGCTTCCTTTCTGCATTTCTGGAAACTAAAAGCCACTTTAATGTGGGTTGAAGCCTTGTTTCGCAGTCCTGTTTCCGGACTGAGTTCCGTCTCGTTGACTGGACTGGTTTTCTAATGAAATTGGCCTAACCCTAAAGGCACTGCATAGTTCATGAAATGTTTTTAGTTGATGTGGGTTGGTGGGGCTTGTGTTTTGGCATCATTAATTGTTAGAAACCTAAATTTTTAACCTTTTCTTTTATATCCCATGACATTTTGAAACAAAAGTTCCATTGAAATGAGAGCAAAGGCTAAAAAAGTATTTGATTTTTTTATTTTTTTATAATCGCAAATCCCAGTTCCTAGGGCAATATTAATAGGAACAAAAGGTCATTATTATAAACATCCTCCCTTTGAATACGTGTCTTACTTGAAATCCGATATGTTTTTCTGACCATGTTTGCCCCTATTAGCTAAATTACATATGAAGAAAGAAACTTGGTTGGGCTTTATTAAGTGAGGTTTTTCCTCACTTTGGTTTATAGGTACATCTATCTAAATAATTGTCTTGATTTTTTAGAATTACCTTATGTAGAAAGTAAAGGCAGAACATCACTTGCTGATGCAAAAATACAGGGTTAATTCTAAATAGTGCTATACTCCTAGCATCAGGAAACAATTTAAAAATTCGTTCTTTCCTTTTACTTTGTTTTAGTCTGTTCTGTGGTGGTTTTAACTTTTGAAATAAAGTCACAATAAATCACTCCCTATACAAGCTCAGTAGGGCACACTTTAAATACATGTTGAGCTGGTTTTTGTGAATTTTCACATTTACAGTTGAATGAGGCTGGCTTACATTGCATCCTGAAGATCTCTGTATGCACAGGGAGTTAGATTCTCTTCTGTGGCGTAAGTGTAAAAAAAGTGGAGAAATAATGCAAACAAAGCCAAAACACATTTTTAGTAGAGTACTATCAGCACCTTTTGGGTATGCTACCATGTATGGCCAAGTATCTTTTTAAAGAGTGGAATTCTGCTAACACAGAATAAGGTGGGCTTTCTCCCAGCTCTCCACGGTTTCCAGTGGTGTCCTGAATGGATCACGCAAGTTAAATGTGCACGAGTTGCACTCCTACCGTAGCCGCATTCTGCCCAGAGTAAGAATGCAGTAAGCCCAACAAACCATTGTGGAAACTCAGAGACGGCTAGCACCGTCCGACAGGAGGTTGCAGCGATCCCTAGCTGTAGCGTGCATAGTGGACAAACTCGCCTAGTGGTTTTCCTGCAGTGTCGTCTTTAGCGGCAGACACACAACAAGTAATGGTACTGCCAAAGAAAAATCCCATTGTCTGCTAGTATGACTGGAACGAAAGCTGAATGGCAAATTGGCCTTAAGCAAACTATCAATCTGACTTTGATAACCCATCACTTTAAAAGGCCCTTTCATGTTTATGAAAAAGCATGACGTCAAAAGCCGTGGAAAAAAATCATGAATCCCAAAAATGTCAGGCTAAAGTTGCACAGCCTCCAAAAAACCCCCCTGTGTGAACAGTTTCTCTACATGCATAACTAATTAGTTTAGGTTATTATAAGCCTGAGATGTTATACCCTAGTTGCTTGTGCCATTTTGGGGATAACTTGTTTACAGTACGTCCGTGGATGAGCCTTTGAACTGGAGTAGGAGAAAATTAAAGGAAAGCTGCCAAACTGGTTGTCTAGTTTTCTAGGAGTATATAAATGTCATGCTGGAAATGCTTGAGTATAATCATTACCAGGTGAGTTACCATATTTATTTTTTTAAAAATCTCTGCACAGTTGCATATGCCTAAACCCAGTTACTTCCTTGGGGCTATGGGTACATGCACACCCTCCTGCGTTATAATGTTTGTAATCTTAGAGTTATAGCCAACTAATTAAGACTCAGACCTCTTGAAATTAATGGGCACGACTCACCTAGGTTTGTTGATTTCAGTGTGTCTACTCGGAGTGTGACTTCATTCGATACAACTTTTACCGTAAAGTAGAATAGTAAGGGAGACATACTGTAATACACTTTTTCCTATTTGTGCCTATATAGTTTATTTAATGGAATGAGCATTTTCTTTGTGTTTCGCTTCATTATTCAGCTGAAAGCCAACATAAACAATTGAATCAAATAAAGCCCATTTTTAAACGATTGAGCCTAAGTCTCTGCGTATACATGGTGCAGTTACTATATGAGCTTTAATGTTTGTTAAGTTCATTTTTCTACTATAAGAACCAACATAAATAATTGTGGATAAGTCAAATATTTCTTGTATTCCTTGTCAACGTAATTTTCTATTAATGTCTTAAGTGTGATGACGCTTGATACAGATTTTGTCTACTTTCCAGCAATTTGAGGAAGGAAAGTTGAACTTTCTGGTTGACTTAATTCATCTTTATTTTCCCGTTACCTAAGTTCAATACGTTCCTGACATTTTGAAATTCTTACTTCGTAGGAGTCCGCCTGTCGCCTTTTACAAAATCTGCCTTTGATTTTTATTTATAAGCGATGTGTTTGCCTTTGTTTACATGCATTTCTTTTTAACATCTGAACTTGCAAATGAGCTGTATTTCCAGGCGCAACCTAAGAATTTTCAGCGCTAGATGAATGTACAGAGACTGATGTTGAAATGATGAACGCTAACTAGGTGCCACCACCTTTTTATTATGCCTTTGCAGGTGCAGACTCACCTGGAAAACCCTACCAAGTACCACATCCAACAAGCTCAACGGCAGCAAGTCAAGCAGTACCTCTCTACTACATTAGGAAACAAGCACTCCAACCAGGCGCTAAGCTTACCGTGCCCAAATCAGCCAGGGGATCATATTATACCACCTGGCACTGGAAGCAGCGCACCAAACAGCCCGATGGCCATGCTTACGCTCAACTCCAACTGTGAAAAGGAGGTAAGGAAGATTTTACGTTTTCTATTTGTGTTATCACCCCTCCTCCATCTAAACATGCAGATATTTATGTCATAGCAGTGGTTCACACACCACGCATCCTGATTTATTACAGCCGGGCAATCTCTGGTCAGCATCAAACAGCGACTCACAGCTTCAGAAACCTTTCGAAGCTTGAGCACGCTCTAATCAGCAGAGTGAATAACATGCAAAAGAAGTGACAGATAGAGGCTGTCTAAAGCGTATTTACAGGCAGTTTATTCAGCATCAGGATGAAGGGAAAAACATGTCTTCTCCCCTTCGTGTCCAAGGAAACAGCATAAGCAAAAGCTATACACAAACGGAAGATCCCAGCAAGCTGTGCTGTGTGGGAGTGTAAACAGGCATGTGACATACAACAATCATGCCTGGAATGGAATATTCTACCAAAATGCTCCCACTTCACTCCTTCCATTTACCGTTACATTGAAACCAGGAACCATGACTTGTTTCACTCAAACCAACCATGCTTTGTACACCTGGAACAAACACTAAGCAAGTGATCATTGTTTGTTGCTCCCGCTCACGCAAGGGGAGGAGTTAAGCAGGAGCCCTCTGTGTATTCCTTACAATGCGTGAATGCTACTTTTTAATTTACTCTTGTTAACAGCTAATTATGTAACTCATTTTTTAAGAAGGCAGAAAAAGTCGCGGTATTAATGTGAATGTGTCTGGTGTAAAAATATGCATTGCTTAACAACAACCAAAAAAAAACCCTGTGCCAACCCTTAGCGAAATTATTTAGATTTTCTTTGTGTTGTGTTAGCATACACTGTGTGGAAGGATGCAACTGACCTTTTAGCATACAATGTCCTTCTTGTTTCTTTCAAAACTTTCTGGGATAAATGTTATTGTGACTCGGGGTGGATTCAGATGGCAGGATTCCACCACACAGTGACATTTTTGAATTGCCTGCCAGGGCACATACTTGGAACATAAGAAAAGACTTGTTATATGTGACTGTGGGTCTGTAGAGAATGACATCCTATTTCATACAGTGACTAACCAGATTTTCTGTTGTTCATCTCCCATGAACTAGCAATCAGTGGCATGCTTCCTCCAAACACAGAGATTCCATTTAGCTGTTTGCTGATAGGGAGGGAGGGGCCAATTCATTTGGTTTGCATTTTTAAGCGAACTTCCCGAACAAATACATAAACTGAAACATTGCTATCCTTTGAAATTTGCTTCTGTAATACTGTACAACATTCGGTTTTAAAAAACTATTTTCAAAAACTCTTATGCTAGGGGCAAGGGTACACAAAAATGCATACAAAATTCATTAAATCGTGGGGAACTGCTTCCAAATATTCCAAAATCTATACCGCAATGTGTACAAATTATTTTAGTTTGTGATTTTTGGAATGTAAGATATAGGAATGCAAAACATACAAAGAATCTGCTTTTGTAATAATAAATATTACAACTAATTTTTACTTAGAGTAGACCCTACGGAGATAAATTAGTCATGTTCATTAATTCCAATGGGACTGCTCTGAGTAGGACTAGCATTAGGTAAATAATTGATATTTATTTATATATGATAAATAAATGCGTGTGGGTTTTTTTAAATTTAAAAAGGTGTATATTAAGAGAAGCGCACATGAAATTACGTACAAGTTATTGTGTGGGCTGTTTTTATAAATCACCAACGTGAAGAAATGGGATGAATGAAGTTAAGAAAAACGAGGAACAGTGTAGCTAAAACTGACAATCCATTCATCCCTACCCTCTAATAAACCTATCTTCTTTGAATTTCTCTAATCCCCTATTGAAGCAAACTAAGCCAGTGGTAATTTCTGCATCTTATAATGGCAAATTCTGTAAGTTAATTATGATATGCCAAAGTATTTTGCATATTGTTATTATAGTTTTGATGCTTGCAAACCACTCTGGAATCTATCCTGATGAAAAACATATAAATGTTTTAAATAAATGATACACACTTTTCTGCCTTTAACAAATTGTCTGGTTGCTAGTTTCATTAGGTGACCCAACATTGTAATTTCATGATAATTACCCACTAACGCTCCAGTGTCTATGTGGACTGCCATATATTCCTTAACTTGCTGCTTGGTATGTCCAACCATTCCATTATTTATACACCCATTGGCTTTAACTATTAAAATCTGTTTTAAATACCCTATTGTTGCCGACCTTCTGTACTAACGACTGCTTGCATATTTAACATTGCTTCCCTGTATTATTGTTTTCATTTAATGGATCTGTATGCCACTAGTCCAAATATTTTAATATACAAACATTAAAAAATCCCTATAACATATCAAATGGCACACCATTAATAACAGAAGCAGCAAAACACATTTCACTTTCTCTAATCCAGTTCCATCACCCACCCACTGCCGCACCGAAACAGAAGCCCCTATGTGAACAAAAAGTTTTTTTAGAGCCCACCTAAATGATAGCATAGGGGCACGGGTGGCACTGTGGTCTAAACCACTGAGCCTTGGGCTTGCCGATCAAAAGGTCGGCGGTTCGAATTCCCGCGATGGGGTGAGCTCCCGTTGTTCAGTCCCAGCTCCTGCCAACCTAGCAGTTTGAAAGTACGTCACAGTGCAAGTAGATAAATAGGTACCGCTCCGGTGGAAAGGTAAACGGCGTTTCCGTGCACTGCTCTGGTTTTGCTAGAAGCGACTTAGTCATGCTGGCCACATAACCCAAAAAAACTGTCTGTGGACAAACGTCGGCTCCCTCGGCCACTAAAGCGAGATGAGCGCCGCAAGCCCAGAGTCGTCTGTGACTGGACTTAACTATCAGGGGTCCTTTACCTTTACCTTTTAAATGATAGCATGGAAGGGGCCGATCCTCTTTCTTAGGGCAGTGAATTTCACCGTGGTGGGGCCACCATGGAAAAGGCCAGATTCCTCCGGCCTGTCAGCCTTTCTGTCTCCCTAGTTGATCTTCAGTCTGTGGCAGCCCTTTGAATAACTTGGTATGAAGCTAAATAAGGCTTGAAAAGTCAAGAACAGCACTGTAAAGTCAACTTGGCTCCTATGGGGCCAAGTTCCATAGCTTAACTATAAGCTATATGAATAAGTACTTCCTATTATCTGCCTTTGCGCTTGTGCATATTAGCCTATACCTGAGTTATTTTGTGGAACTGAACCACACACAAAAAAAGGTAAATGTTGTGGGATTTCATAACATGGGGGGGGGGATATTTGCTCTTAGGATTCCTTGTTAACAAAGAAAGGAATCGGTGGGTGCATGAAGGAGAAACTTAGCAGAAGCTGCAGTCGAAATGAGCACCTAGCTTGGAATTTAGATGAATGGTCTTAAACAACAAAACTTCCTTTGGGTCAAATTGTTGGCATCCTTCCGTCTCTGGAGACAATGGAGGAATACACCTTTGTGGGCGAAATCTAACTGTTGAAAGGTCACAGCACCTGCTGTGGCTGTAGAGACTGATACGAGAGAGACATGTTTTGTTGCAGCTGGGGCGTATAAAGGCATCCAGTTGTGCTACGACAGATGCACCATGGAGTTTCTTCTCACTGCACTCCTCCCAGCAGTCATTCCTCCTCTAGTCACTGCTGTGGATGCACAACCTGACTGTCTTTCTCCAGGCACTATGGTTGTCTGCAAGGGATTCCCATATGGCAGGATTGATGTTGCCAGCCTTCATGTCACATTTAGGGCTGTGCATATTAGTCCATTTCCACATAGCTGTAATGCATTCAGCACATAATTGGTACAGAGAATAGGAATAGCTGCTATATGTCAAGTCAATTGCAGAATTGGCATTCAGGGTGAGCCTGGATGGGCCTGGCCTACCTAGTTATTTTAAACTGTGGTTCATAGTTCTCTAGTTATTATTCTGGCATTTGGTATGTTCACGACACCAGCGATTCTAAGGAAGACCGACCCGCTTAACTGTAAACCCCTGCACATGTCTAGCCTCTTCTCCTTATATTTGTCATTTTTCATGTTTACAGGGCTTTTATAAATTTGAAGAGCAAAGCAACAGGGTGGAGAATGAATGCCAGACTCTCAACACACATTCTCGAGCATCTTGCATGCAGGTACTAGTTGACAAAGGGACGCGGGTGGCGCTGTGGCCTAAACCACTGAGCCTCTTGGGCTTGCCGATCAGAAGGTTGGCGGTTCAAATCTGCTCTGCGGTGGTGAGCTCCCATTGCTCTGTCCCAGCTTCTGCCAACCAGAAGTTCGAAAGCACGCCAGTGCAAGTAGATAAATAGATACCGCTGTGGCAGGAAGGTAAACAGCGTTTCCGTGTGCCCTGGCACTCATCATGGTGTTCCATTGCACTGGAAGCGGTTTAGTCCTGCTGGCCACATGACCTGGAAAGCTATCTGTTGACAAACGCCGGCTTCCTTGGCCTGAAGTGAGATGAGCGCCGCACCCCATAGTCTCCTTTGACTGGACTTAACCGTCCAGAGATCCTTTACCTTTACTATTTGACAAAGGAGCAGGAAAAAGGATGGTAGATACAAAGTCTCCTTGCAATCAGAAATAACAGCGTCCATTCCAGACTCTCTCTTTTTTTAATGTACACCTAAAAGTGTGAAATGTGACTGTTGCAGTCAGGCATAAAGCACAGACCATACATATCGCAGAACTGGTTGTGAATTGGCTAAGGTTTTCTGCCAAACAAACCATCAGTGTCACTCTTGGGTTTTGTTGCTGTTAGTGTGTTAACGACTAGAAATGCCTGTAGTATTTCACTAATATACCTTTCGGTACAAGGGGCTTGTTCCTTCTGTTACTCTATTTTAAAAGGACAAGGAGAAAACCTTGCATGTACTTTTGACTCTGAATTTAAGGGTACAGTTCTCCCTTCCTTGTAGCTCTTCCTCCCTACCCACCCCTACACTGCCACCAGTTATGCAATTAATGCTCTAGCCACTAAATTGGGAGTAGCTAAAGTTCTGGGCATCTTGCTGGTTAGTGTTTCTCTCTTCACATTGGTAGATTAGTATGCCTCCTCTTGAACATAGTTCCTATTTCTTACATGTCCCACTTTTCCATTACAGATGGATGATGTAATTGACGACATTATCAGTTTGGAGTCAAGTTATAATGAAGAAATATTTGGTTTAATGGATCCTGCCCTACAAATAGCAAATACGGTACTTGTGTTTATATTTGTGTTTTGGTGGGGTGTTTGTTTGTTTGTTTGTTTTGCTGTTGTATTATTCAGCACCTCTATTTCAGAGTGCCTGTAAGGATGAAAGTTGAGTTTATTTGTTTGTTTAAATGTGGCATGTTTTAACTAGCTGCCTTCCCCAGCCGAAAGAGTAATCAGTAATTCAGTCTAATCTAAAATAAATAACAATGCCTGTTTACTGAAAGCAACCATATTGTTGCAAAAGTTGGGAGCCCCTATCCCTCCGCTGATTGGTAGCAAGATTCCAGGGGGTTCCAGGCGTTGACCCAGGGTCTCTGTTTCTTTGAGACTCAAGACACAGTGGAGACTGTTGTAGCTTTAAGAAATAGAATTATTTGCATGTTTACATCTGAGTTTGGATGGCCATCTCAAGAGGGGCTTGTTCCCCACAGCTGTGCAGCACTGCAGCCCAAGGCATCTTTCGCAGCCTCCCTTCACCCAGTCTGCTAAGATGGTTCTCTCTTCGTCCTCCCGCTCCTTCTTCTTCCCAGCACACCTTGCTAAAAACACTCTTTTCCTGTCACTTCAAACACACACACCCCAACACCTTGGCAACCTCTGTCTGCCCAGACCAGTGGATTTCTCTTAAAAGGCCACCAACCCCTTTTGTCATGTTAATGAAGTGGCTTATCCCTGGCTAGCTATGTGAAGATGCCTGGGCTTTCTGATCCTAAATGGAATGCAACAGCACTTGGCTTAGTTTTAATTAGCCAGCCTTTGCTTGCTTCATGAATTTATGAGTTGGCTCAAATTTCAGCTCTGACCCTAGAGATTGTGGCGAGCCTGCTCCTCCCCATTCCCATAACACTATTTATTTATTTGATAGAATTCTAGTGACTCTCTTGTAGTTCTCTGATCATAGGGCCAGTGTTTAGAACCAGTTTCTAGACACATCCTTGAAATCTGTGGCTTCCCCTTTTCCTGTTATTTTGGAAAGGTGTTTTTGTTATTTTGGAAAGGATTTTGACAAGGCACTGCCTCTGGATTTGGGTGAAGAAAAGCATTGGATTAGGCATTTCCCAACCGTTTCACCGCTATCAACATGCACATGAGAGAAGTAGTTGTAGTTAAACAGTTTTATGTGTTCCTTCTGTTTTCCTATCCACAAAATGGTAGGTGAAACAACAATGACTAGGACAGGCCTTGATGAGCTATTGACTAGGAATACTGGCCCTGTGTGCAATAAGTAGAAGGGACTGGATTCAAGAGTAACGCCAAGTCTTAGTAAGCTTCAACCTCTAGAAACACACAGCCACAATTCATGCAGTGTTTTGCCTGAAACAAGTTGTAATATCCAGGATAAGTTAACCTTGCTTTGGACGTTCAGTGCCTTTCCCTAAGAGCTGTTTGCATTCTCAGTCTTAACATTATCAGTGGTAAGATGTCTGGGCTCCTAAACAGGAGGTATGCAAAATCCCTGCAGAGGAAGTAGCTTGCCTGCAGCCTATAAATAGTTCTACACTCAGAGAGAAAGAACAAAGATTCCTTTGTTTTGCAGCAAAGGTTTAGCCCCTGTTTGTTACATTGCAAGCTGTGCTCAGTTGCTACTCAAGCATCTATAGAGATAATTAAAGTGCCATTTACACTAGGAGCATGAAATGCGAGCATTATATACTTCTGCACTGGCCCTTCATCTCTGTCATAAATCTCATTTAAGGTCACAAGTGGCTGCACGGAGACATCACATTAAACCATGTTTTTTCATGATTGGAACCAGACAAGTGTGTGTATGGGGGGGGGCTGCATAGGAGCCAACTCATAGGGGCCGAGTGGGCTTTGTCCTACCCAATAAAATATTTGAGGGGGCCACCCCCCAAAGTTGATGGGCATCGCCATTGAAGTGGTGTGCGTGTACCACATCATGTGATCAATTATTCAGTGTGGGGCTTGCCTGCCTGCCTCCTCCAATATTTTATTCAAATTGGCACTCTTGGGTGAGTGGAGATTGGAAACTTTCACTTCTGTTTTTGATTAACCATGGTTTAGTGTTATGCCGGAAACCTAAACTGTGGATAAGTTTAACTAGTGGTTTGCTGGAACCTTCCTTCCAATTTCCCGGAAAATTTATTCTCCTCCAAAATTTGCTTCTATTCGCCCTGTCCCTTTCTTTGGGCACCCACCTTTACAATTTTGGTGGGTGCATGCTCAAGCTTGCCTTATTCTTGAAAGGTGGCTGTGGGTGGTGTGGGTGTTTTTCTTTTCATTGAATGTGACCCCTGTGCCTCAAGCCACGTAGAACCATTTAGACCTTTATAGAACAAACACAGCACATTGAATTGTGCCCAGAAACCCAAGGGAAGCCAGTGAAGTTTGCACTCTGAGCAGCCCACTCTTAAACTGTGTTCTGAACCAGCTGCTGTTTCTGAGCATGCATCCAGTATCTCCTTATCCATACGTAGTATGTATCAGGGCTGGCCCAAAATGTTTTGTCGCCTGAGGCAAATCACAAAGTGGCACCCACTAGGGAAGAATAGGCGATTGAAGTTCTATATCAGAAACAAGGTGGGGAATGGGGATCTGCTGCCCCTATGGACCCTGCCGCCTGAGCCCGTTGCCTCACCTTGCCTCATGGGCGGGCCGGCCCTGGTGTGTGTCCTATGCAGAATTGCATTAGCAAGTGGCCAACAGTGCAAAAAGTGTTAGCTGTCATTTTGCTTCAGCTTTCTGCATCCAAGGGTCTCGTATGGGACACTGGAAATAATCCATAACCTCCGTTGTCTCCCCCAGTTACCTGTCTCTGGCAATCTTGTGGACCTCTATGGCAATCAAGGCATGCCTCCCCCCGGACTCAACATCAGCAACTCTTGTCCTGCTAACCTTCCTAATATAAAAAGGGAACTCACAGGTAACTTAGAACAGTATGTTTCAAAATGTGCGTTTTCTGATAAAGGTGCTCCTAGGAACTTAAGAATTCTGCTGAACCTATAAATTACCAGTAATACATTTATACCAGGAACATTGGATGCTGAATCAGGCCAGTGGTTTACCTTGCTCAGCATGGCCTACTCTGACTGGCAACAGCTTTCCAAAGTTTCCATGTTTTCTAGCCTCACCTGGAGATCCCATTTATTGAGCCGCCTGCACGGAAAGCAAATGTTCTGCCACTGAGCTACAGCCCTTTCCAAATCAAAACCCTGCTGGACCGGACAGCTTAGCATCCTTTTCCCAGGTCTTAAAAGTGCTTCAAGTTAGTTGGTGCTTTGAATATACACATCAGGCACATTTTTAATCCATAATGTATGAAGCACCACAAGGATGCAGATGTCTATAAGCTGCGGATTCCAGCTTTTAAGAAGAACATTGGTTGCGATGGGAAAGAATTGGGCTGCTGCTTAATGTATATTTCAAAGGAGAAAAGACCAGCATTGCACACATGTCATTTTATTTTAGGGTATCGAAGTACAAAGCATCTCAGGAGGCATCTCTTAAGTCCAAACCACTCGCCACAGGATGCTGTGTAACAGAGTGGACACTTAGGGGTGCTGTCTACCAATCTGCCACAAAAGTGTAATTGCAGTGGGGATGCAGTGAGCACGGTCAAGGAGAAGGAAATCTGCTCGTTAATCTTTTGGAGCAAGCATACATTGGGGGGCGGGCAGGAATTAAGGGAATAAGGAGAAACTTTGATAATAAAACTTAATTTGTTGTTGGGCTCGCTATGGCTGGCCTTAATGGTTGCCATTCTTACTTCTGCCATTCATACTACATAGCGGTGGAAAGACTCGATGATCGTAGATCATTGAATCTGTGAAGACGGTGCTGGTCAGACCCATGGCAAATGGGCGGTTAGACGCTTGCCTTTTTAAATAATCTTTTAAGTTGCTCAAGGTTAGACCGTATCCCGAAGCAGTTCACATAGTGTACTCTGAAAATAAATGATCCTGTGTTGAAACGTGAAATGTCAAGCTCTCTCAGAAAGTTCATTGTACCAGTCACATTGTACCGAGCTGCAGTTGCATCTATGAATGGATGGGACAAGTCATGAGTGCAGAGCGGCGCTTCCATAATGTCTACCATTTGCCTGTTTTATTTAACGAAGGAAAAATAACAAGACTCGCAGCAGGCAGAGATAATGCACCATTGTGTTGTATGCAGCATCAGCAAGGAAGATGCTGCTTTTGTTCATTATTTTGTTTTTATAATAAAGGGCCCTGTATTGCGCTAACTTGGAACATAAACTAAAAGTGGCCTACACAAAAGATGTACTATACGTTTTGTGTGCCTGACCTTCATAAACTTGTTAACTCCTGCATATGTAGCCCTTTCTAGCTTGGTTTTCATATTTAGGCGCAAGAGATGTTGGCTTTATTTCACTGCAGAAACCAATGGCTTCCATGCAAAAGGACAAGAGCTTTAATACCCCTGGCTTCACTGCTGTCTAAAGGGGAAATGTACCTTGTCCACTTGGAAAACTTATTCACCAACGACTAGTAGCCATGTGCCTGGCCCTGAAAGTTTATGTTCCAAACTTGTTAATCTTACAGCCTGCACCAATATTTAGGATGGGGCGTACTAAATAGTACTGCGTGATAATATTCTGTGATAGTAAACAAGAAGCATTGCAAGGGTCTTGTGCTGGTGCTGCATGCAAAAAGTGCATGTGAAATGTGTGAATGTTTTCTTGGCTTAGCGCTGCCTTTCTTACATATCTCTAATTCTAATTACTTCGTTAACATGCATAGCATGTGTATTTCCAACAGAGTCAGAGGCGAGAGCGCTGGCCAAAGAGAGACAAAAGAAAGACAATCACAATTTGAGTAAGTTTCTTGTTTTTCATTATTTAATTTGTGAAAATAGGGGTTTAATATTCGCACATCATGTTCTGGAATTACCTTTACCACACAGTCCATATTGAAATAGGTTAAATTTGCCCTCTTAATTCCTGGGTACTTCCAGATTAGTGTATATTGTAAGAACAGTGCTCATCAGCCATGCAGGGGTTTTTTTGGGGGGGGGGGTTGCAGCAACATGACATACCTTCCTCTATTCTCCCCTACCCTTTAATTTGGATTTTCCCTTTCCAGGGAAAATCGAGTAAGTTTAAAATAACCAAAACTCTTTGCAGATTAGGCCCCCATCTAGAAGCAAAACTCACCCATTTCCGCAATGCTTGTGCAGTTGAAATTCCAGTGCCTTGTACTTCGCACAATTTTTGGTCAGCCAAGTGCCTTGCTGAAGACGATGTAATTCTGAAGGATCTTCAAATGCAAGTCACAGAAGCCTTAGAATCAGCGGTTCTCAACCTGTGGGTCCCCAGATGTTGTTGAACTACAACTTCCATCATCCCTGTGCTCTGGCCTTGCTAGCTAAGGGTGATGGGAGTTGTAGTTCAACAACATCTGGGGACCCACAGGTTGAGAAAGGCTGCCTTAGATGCTACCTAGAGATCCTTGAAGAATTTGGATGCAAACTGACCTCATAGATCAGTGTGCAAATCAGACCTTGGCAAACCACTGGTGCTCGTACTTCCCAAATGTTCCAACACAGTTCTCAGCTCAAAAACCATATCAAAAGTGAGGATTCTTGCAGAAAAATGGCATAACAGACCTGGGCTTGGTTCAATAATTCCTCCGATTTCCACTCATAGGAGGCTTCTGCAGGAAGAAGGAATAAAATATGCTTGTTGCCCTTCCTTTGCATCCTGCGCCTCTCTGGGAATTCTCAGTAACATTATAGGAGGGGCTATGGGGCACTATAGAGGGAAGGGATTATCAATGAACTGCATGCTCCTGTCCTCATGTGGGAGCCTCTGCTGGATCTCAGTCATTTCTAGGAATGGAAACAACCCTTCCATTCATGGAATGGACACCAACCTCCTGACTGGGAAAACAGAATTTGATAGGACCAAGTTTGAATTTAGACAATGCTTGGGGATGTGTAATCTTACCAGAAAAGAGGGTCTGTGGTTTAGGAAAACATTGGGTATGTGGCTAAAGCAAAACAAGATTAGTCTTGTTCATCTTTAGTCATAGATTAAAAACCAGTAAAGGATAATAAGCATGTGCTAGTAAGTTCTAAAAGATTTCCTCCAATACCCTTCCTAGGTCACTCAGATTAATCAGCAGAACTTTCCACTAACTTCCCATGGGGGAGTTGGATGATGTGCTTGGAAAACAGATGTGGCCTCAGACTTTTGTGGCAATTAAAAAAAGAGCAGAATGAGGTTTCTTCCTTTCTTCTTGCTCTTTAATCAATGCATCTCTGTGTCCCATCTCTACTTAAGTAAAATTCTTATATCTGCAGTTGTATTTTGCAAGATGCTTTTGACAATTATGTTACCTTTTGGACTGTCGCTGATTACTAATTTGTTTTGATTCCTTAAAAGTTGAACGAAGACGGCGATTCAACATTAACGATCGTATAAAAGAACTTGGCACTTTGATACCCAAGTCGAACGACCCGTAAGTATTGTCAATGTCCTAGAACGGGTTATCAAATGCAAGGGGTGAAATTCTTTTGAGAAATTAGTGGATGTTCCTTAAGCTCTGGAATACTGTTGTGACATAGGGCATTTAATCCAGCTGCATTTAATCCAACTGCATTGCCAGTTCTATGAACATGTTTAACTAATAAACATAAGCTGGGTTCCTCAAAACTTACAGGGAAAGGCAACATCAGCCACACAACAAAATAGTGGATAGTAGTCAAAGTTTTGCTCAGAGTTGAGCTATTGAAATTAATGGAACTAACTTAGTGCAAAGCTGAGATTCACCAGGATAAGCAAGTTAATATGCATTGGATTTCCTGCTCAGCCGACCAACTCCCGGTGCAGCCAAGTTATGCTCACCTTGTCTCATCCCTGCAGAGCCAGGCTAGTGGCCTTTATGCTGACGTGAGCCCTGAAAAATGGGCATTGCAGGGCAGGGGCAGGGGAGCTTAGGTTGGGTCCTAACTTGGCAGACGTTCTCCCCTGGAAAAAGGGTGGTGTAAGTCAAACTCTGTTTTAAATTCTTGCTTTCCTTCTGCCAGGCTTTGGTGGGCTCAACTGGCAGCAGCACTGCTCCTGAATGGAGTTTGGATCTGCTGGCTTAACTGGCATAAATTACACTGCCTTCCTATACCTAGGATGGCTCCTTAAACCATGTTCATTAGTTTCAGTGGGTCTACTCTGAGTTAGTTGAATACCATTGCCTGCTGCTGCTTTACATACCAAGCATAAAATGTAAAGGTAAGGTAAAGGG
Organism: Podarcis bocagei; assembly: GCF_964188305.1. Classification (NCBI taxonomy): domain Eukaryota; kingdom Metazoa; phylum Chordata; class Lepidosauria; order Squamata; family Lacertidae; genus Podarcis; species Podarcis bocagei. Next base: position 33,962,053 of record NC_138126.1, read on the forward strand.
ACCCCTGACCGTTGGGTCCAGTTATGACCGACTCTGGGGTTGCGGCGCTCATCTTACTTTATTGGCCGAGGGAGCTGGCGTACGGCTTCCGGGTCATGTGGCCAGCATGACTAAGCCGCTTTTGGCGAACTAGAGCAGCGCATGGAAACGCTGTTTACCTTCCCGCTGGAGCGGTACCTATTTATCTACTTGCACTTTGGCTGCTTTCGAACTGCTAGGTTGGCAGGAGCAGGGACTGAGCAACGGGAGCTCACCCCGTCGCAGGGATTCAAACCGCCAACCTTCTGATCGGCAAGTCCTAGGCTCTGTGGTTTAACCCACAGCGCCAACCGTGTCCCTTCAAAAGCAATGTATGTCCGCCTAAAAGAACAGAAGGCGACTTTCCTATGAGAAACCATTGATTAGCCCCGCTTCCCAGCAAAAACCAAAAAAGTAGGCTTTGTTATTATGTTGTTTGAGTGCAAACCTATTAAATCCTCACTTTTTTTAAAAAAAAAAAGATGGATTACACTAAAATGGATCTTATTAATGTAAATGCATTTTCTGTATTACAAATGTCTCCCCCTGCCATCCCCTCAATGTTGCTTCTTTCCAGATTTGTTTATTCACATTCCATCTTGCAGGGACATGCGTTGGAATAAGGGAACTATTTTAAAGGCCTCTGTGGACTACATCCGCAAGTTGCAAAGAGAACAGCAACATACAAAAGAACTAGAGAACAGACAAAAGAAACTGGAACATGCCAACAGGCACCTTTTGCTCAGAATACAGGTTTGCTGATTAATGCATAAATATAATGGCACTTCAGATGTGTGTGTGTTTTCCAGATTGCTCCCTTAATATTAGTCTGCCCTGAAACAGCAATCATAAGAACTACATTCCAATGATCATATTTCAGGCAATGTAGGATGAGCCTTTTGCTTGTGCATCCATCTCTTTCTCCTCGCCCATTGTGACACAGCAGAATGAAATGAAGACATTTCAATTAACCATAGTTTCCTGTTTTGTCCAAACTGGAAACGATGGTCACCACTTTCAGAACAAGCCAGGGGTTGAGCCACATCTTGCATGGTTAAAACAAGGTATGACCATCCAGGTGCAGTCAGCAAGGCAACATGGAAATAGTTTCCAGAAGGCAGAATATGTGCTTTATAAATGGATACAGTATTCAGGACCAGCATGGCCTGTGGTCAGGATTCCTCTCAGGAATGATGGGAGTTGGCAAGAGCGCCAGTTTGGCCGTGGGTGCCTGGGGCCATGGGCTTTGTGGGTGCCTAGCCCCTTCATGGGGAATTTTGTGGGTGCTCAGGCACCCAGGGCTCCAGTGAGCCGGCACCTATGGGGGTTGGAGTTCGACAACATCTGGAGGGCACTACATTACAGATACGGAACATCTTAATAAACCACCAACACATAAAGCAGAATCCTTGCAGGAAAAAGTTGCCCTGCTGAATGATTTCACAAAATAAAGAGATCTAAAAGGGTTTAGATAGAACTGTGGCTCAGGGGAAGAGAGCAACTTCAGTGAAGGGGCGTTTCCCCCATTCCCACTTCCTCTCACGTGCACTGTGTTCTGTAACCAAGGAGATAGAAGTCATGGCCTCATTCTCTGCGACACCAGGCAGTGCTCCAGAAGCGCAAGTGTGGGAAGCAATGTGTACTTCCCTATACCTGAATGGTAAAGGAGGTCTCGGATTATTTATTTACATTTTGTTTATATATTAAACATGCTTAGGCTCATTCTTCTACCTAGAGATCAGAATGGGCTACAATGCAGGAGAGCATAACAAGTGTACTGTAGGATATGAATGGGTGGACCTGTCAGTTCTGGTTTCTCTCCATTTCCCCCACATCAGTTGGTCATTTAAAGCACACACACACACACACACACACACACACACACACACACACCCACACACCCTCATGAAAATTCGCCAGCCTTTTTGTGCCTCTTTCTCCTAATAGACACATTTTTGTACACAGCTCTGCCTAATATATACACATTTTGGCAAAACAGCTTCTCTAATAAACTGGATGTTTGTATGCTGTTTTTACTATATATGCGTATCCAGGCACACGTTACCCTAGTTATATGCAATTTGTACACATTACTTGGCACTGCAAAATTCAGAGAAGGGAAGATTTCGAAGGATGACTTTGTTTTGGTTTGTGCGTCATTTTGCAAAGTGTGGCTTAGGTAGATGTGCCTTTAAATGTGAACTGAACAGAACTTCTCCCCCGTTTGTATCACAAAAGTGTCAGGAACATTAAAAAAAGGCAATAGTGTGCATATTAGCTCCACTTTGAGGTCATTGTGTCAATCTGTAACGCAGAAGGTTGAATCCAACCAAGTCACTGTGGAAGCAACTTCCTCTCCCTCCAAGCCTCCCTACCTCAAGCTAAGATCTAGAGGGTTGTGGCTGCATCCAGTGTAGATTTGGGGGGCAGGCACACAGGAGGAGAAGAGGGAGGGCACGTTCCATTGTGTGGTCATTCCACTTGTGCCATGACTTTGTAGGATGTAGAATGTGGCAGTAAGCAACAGTGGCGAATAGCCACTGGCAACATGGCAAACCTTTACAAAGTAAATCAAGCCAAGCTTCTGCTTTTTCAGCAGAGTGAAACTTATACAACAAAAATTGCAAATACCGGTGCAAATACCAGCTTCTAGGGGCAGTTTTGTGTTTGTGTGGTAGTCTGGTTCCCAGCCTGGTTGCCCTCCCCACCACTCACACACACAGAACAGGTCTTTAAAAACAAGCAGATACATTAAACATAACATGATGTCGGGAAGTGGACTGAGGAGGAATGGTGGGGATGCCCCCCTTCCTGAACCTCCTCGAGAAGAGGAGGATGGTATAGAATTACAACAGTGGTTTACAGAAGGTCATAGCACAGAGGGGAGACACTGGGAAATGTTGGGAGAGCAGCAGGAAGAAGAAACCAGGGGAGAGACAGCTGACAGACTCAGTTTCTTAAGACAGCATTCCTGACACTCACACCCTTCTCAGGACCTGGCGTGCTTTGAGAGTAGTAGAACAAAAAGCTCAGAGGCAGAAAGCACAGGTAAGCCGGCGCAGGGATGACGTAGAATAGGAGAGATTCCCTGAAGCCTGACACATGGATTTAATGGTCTATTTTGCAGGGAAGTGTCCATTTCCAGAGTTGCCATTTCTTAATTCATAATTGTTCTTCAAACACGTTTATTGTTCTGCATGGTTCTCCACCACAGGAACTTGAGATGCAGGCTCGAGCGCACGGACTCTCTATCGTGCCGTCCACAGGCCTTTGCTCGCCCGAGATGGTGAACCGGCTCATCAAGCAGGAGCCTGCCGTCGACAACTGCAGCCAAGAGGTCCTGCAGCGCCACCCCGACCTGTCTTGCACAACCACTCTCGACCTTACCGACGGCACCATCACTTTCAACGACAGCCTGGCCAATGTGACTGAGTCAGCTGCCGGCACTTATGCTGTCCCTACGAAAATGGGCTCCAAACTGGAAGACATCTTGATGGACGATACCCTCTCTCCTGTCGGGGTGACCGACCCGCTCCTTTCCTCATTGTCTCCCGGGGCGTCGAAAACAAGTAGCCGAAGGAGCAGCGTGAGCATGGAGGAATCTGACCACGCTTGCTAGTGAATGCAAACTAGAAAGGCTCTTCGTGGACTTCTTTGTTTCTTGATCAGTAGATTAAGTAATTTGCTCTGTTTTCTTAATAACTATCTTTTAATATAAACCTTCAAATAGCCCAGTGTATGTGACTTTTTTAATGTTTGCAGAGACTTGTATATTTTATTTTAAAACTACCAATGCTTCCAAAGTATTGTACTGCATCTGTGAACCAGATTCGCCAAGAGCTCCAAAGTGAGCTCATGTCTACTTGAAAGCAATAGAGTTAGACTGATCACCAAGTCCATGATCCACAAAAGGTGAAACTTCCTGTATAACTGTAAATGATACCCATTGACGTGGAAATGAAACGTAGAAGAATGTAAAGAAACCAAAAAAAGGACTAGCTTTGTAAAACTATTTTTTTGTGTTGACTTAATAGTGCCTCCTTTTAAAGATACAGTACTTGTTAATCTAATTTAATCTTTCCCAAGGCATTAAATATAATATGTATGTCAGCGGGTCACCTGTACAGAAACTAACTCACGGTGATCTCGAACAAAGTACAAGCTAGAATGAAGTAGGGTGAGACACAGAGAGATATTTAATGACATTGGCATATGGTTATTTTTGTTCTGGTCTCCGGTGAGTGGACAACCTTCTAAATCATGGTTCAGGGTGTGTTTTTTTAAGAAATCACTTTTAATCATGGTAAGAAATCTATACTGGTATTTTAACAATGCAAGACTGGTGAATATTTCAAGCTCTTAACAAAAAAATCTTAGTACCCTCTGTCAATTGGATATAACCAATTGGATTTTGTTTTTTTTTTTAATTGCATTGTACAGTTACCTGATTTGCATGGATTTTTCACTTTTTTTCTCATTCTGAGTACATTTGTATTTTATTTGTAAGAAAATGCCTCTAGTTATCGCAATGATTTTATTTTTAACATTTTAAAACCCCACAAAGGGGGTTGTTCTGCATTCTTTGTACACACTTCAAAGTAAGCTTTTGTGCAGGTTCCTGTCTTTTCAAGAGTGGTTTTGTGACTATTTTATATATTACAGTCTCACTTGGAAGAAATGTTTTGACACCGACAGAGCTTTAAATCATAGTACAGATTTAGGTCTAGTTAACAAGACGATGCTCTGCGTTTAAAAAAACATAAAAGGAAATAGGAAAAAAAAACAACCCCAAACTTAACGTATTTATTTTTAGTGATACAGGACAAATAGAAATATGCTTGAGAAACACGGTTGCTATATCCTTTAGTGCGCTGTTAGATTTTTCAGGTTGAAAGAGGTTTTTACTATATCTGCAGGTATTAACTGTTACTTGATCCCAACGTTGTCAAGTTTAACCATGCAACAGTGTTGTCGTGAGAGCATGTTACATGCATTATCTTCTCCAGCGTAGTCCTATGCAATAACAGTAGTGATACTTGTATGATTGTCATGCCTAAATATTTTATACAGTGGCTGTGTGGTCTTACCAGTTGAGCAAGTGATTGGCTTCCCGCCCTAGCAGCCACCCAGCTGACTTGCCAATGGCAGGGAAGCATATCTCATTCAGAGTGAAGTGCCTTAAATTTAGCCGTAGTCTCCGTGAACTAGCACTGACTGAAGTGTGCGACCCAAGACGGTTTGGGAGGAGGGGATTGCTGATGGTGGCTGATGGGTGGGGCACGGCGCTCGTGACGTGAAGCAAGAGCACCCAACTCTTTCACCCAAGCCTGTACGAATTCTGACACTATTTCTTGGACTTCTTTGCTGCTCCAGCTTTGTATCTGCGCTTTGGAAACCCAAGCTATAGGCAGCTGATAGTTCTTCAGAACGCTAGGGTGACAATCAGGATATGTTAAGGTAGACGAGTCTCAAAAGCAAACAGCTGCTGTGTAGTTTGGTTAAACATCTGTGAAACCACTAAGGCCAAATCATGCTCCACTAACTTGGGGGAGCAAGACCTGGGCCTCATCTTTGCATCGCCAAGAATCCACATAGACCTGCCTTCCCTAAGTTGGCTCCCTCCAGATGTTTTGGACTACAACTTGCATCAACCAGCATGGAGTTGTAGTCTAAAACACCTGGGGTGCACCAGATTGGGAAAGGCCATGGTAAACAAAAAAAGAGAGAAATAACCAGAGGTGGGAACTCTAGTTTGAAGGATCAGGAAGGCATTTTCTCCTAACCTCAAAGTATCTTCCAACTCAATAATTGCATGTGGTAGGGGTCCCCCCTCCATTTTGACTATTATCTGGCCAGTGATAATGGTCACAGGTGACTGTTAATGTAGGAGTCAAAATTTGAACTGCCTTAGTGCTGACAGCGCAATCCTAACCATGCCTGCTTGGAAGTAAATCTAACTGAATGGGGCTTACTCCCAGGTAAGCGTGATTGGGATTGCAGTGTTAGCTTTCACAGCGAGTTAAGAATCCTGACCTGTTTCTTCTTTCTTTCTTTGGCGATCACTCATAGCCGAGTAAGATTGTCTTCCATAAACACGGTTTTAACAATGAGTCCATAAGTGACTGTGGAGGCAAGCGGGTGTTTGGCCCATCATTAGCAATGTGGTGCAAGTTACAGCTCATGAAAGGTTTGTTGCCATCTACAAGCGATGGAGTACCTGTGGTCTTCTAGATCTTCCAACTCCCATCTTACTGGACCTCTAGCCATGCTAATGGAGCTGGAATCTAAGAACATCTGGAGGACTGCAGATTCCCAATCCCTAAGGCATACTAGCAGCTGGAAGCTAGTTAGAATTTCATTGTGGAAAGGAAGCTTATTTCCCCCCCCCCCTGATATGGGAAAACTGGGTTCAAATTTTATCCCAGTCTGCTTCAGTGAAGTCTTGATCCTTAACAATGCAAGTGGCCTGTATCTTTAGAAGTAAAAAGTAGAGAACTACAGCTGTGTGTACCCTGTACATATTAGCTTTTCTAGATATTGGCTTCTTTTTTTACTTCAATGCAAACCATGTAAAATAGGCACATTAGGCAAGCTTACATATTTGCTTGTTTTGCACAATCTATTATGTTTCATTTGTCATTGCGACAAGGTGTCTACTTTAAGTGGGCATGTTGAAGCTCAGACCTACCCCCAGCCCTGTTCCTCAGAACACTGGACATCCTTTCTCAGGCTTCAGGCATTATTTATTTTTTCACACTGTCAAGCCTGTCTTTGCACAGCAAGGACTAGAAACCTGCTTTTAACAACGATAACAGCAGCAGTTTAAGATTTTATAGGATGCTTTGTATCATGTTTAGGTACCATATTTTGTGATTGCAAATACAAAGCCCTGATTAGTAATAACAAATGAGACATAGTGCAACTGTTCAGTTAAGAAAAGCTTTTTTGCCAGGGTTCAACTCAGCAGTGTTTTTGGATCAAGAAATAAAGGTTTAGTGTACCACTTGGGTCCTGATAAAATTGAGCCCTACTCTGTGACTGAATTGCAGGCATGCTTTGCCATGGCACATTGGGAAATGCAAACTTCCTAGTTTAGGTTTCTCTTGGATCAGATTTATGGCTCTTTTCAGCTGGATCATGCGTTTCCAAAATCCCTTGGGCTTTCTCAACATTGCACATCAACATTCTCCTTGGTTACTTTGTTTTTCTCTCTTCTCAAATTATGTTTGGAGCCCCTCTGTTTTTAAGGTGGAGTTTTCATATCACCAACACTGAAATCTCTTGAAGTGAGTAGGACTTCCAGAATTGCAAGCTTGGAATTAAGGTCTTGAATGAAGCCGTTTTATTTGTTTTATTTTGAACCAAGAGCTGCGGAACTGTTAGGCCTTAAAGTGTGGTGCTTCTACAGGGGAAGAGATGCTGGAGACACTTGCTAAGTGGTAGGAAATCATGGAGCGTGTGGCTGTTCTGATATTTCTTCAAACCACAATGATTACACAAGCCCAGATGCCAAAACCGGGGAGCGAGTCATGACACGGCTAGCTAGGTAACACAGAGTACCAAGCAATTTTAACTGTTGCCAAAACCATGCAAGATATATTAGTGCCATGAACATGTTCCTTACTACTTAGATAGATAGATAGATAGATAAATAGATAGATAAAGCAATATTAACTCTGATGCCTATAAAGCCTTTAGGAAGCATATATGGAGAAAAATAAACAAAGCAAAGCACAAAATAATGCACTTACCATTTTTATTTTTATTTTTTTGGACATAAAATGCACTGGTGAAAAATGGAAATTGATGGTATCAAAGGCCTCTGTATCTTGAAAAAGTGACATAAATGACTGCCTCTTGTTCTGGATGCTTAGTACCATGCTGTTAGTGATCTTTTCACCTGCTGTCGGCCACAGCAATAAGTTGTGTATGGTCCATCGCACTGTAAATTATGGATCAATATTAATGTAAGCCAATTAAATAATTTGAACTGTTCCTAATAGATGGATTAAAGCGTTTGGTTTTTCGCACAATGGCTACATAATTTGTGCACGGTGCAAATGAAATACTTAGCATTGTGTGAACCAATGGACTGTGTTTCCAGCTTTGTGTGAGTTTGTGTGACAAAGGAAGCATCGGGCTGAAGAAGAAGGGACCAGCTTTTGTTCCTGCACCATCTGTCCTGTGACTTCTTGACACTGTCTCTTCGGCATCCATTTAGTCTTCCCTTGGATCCATTTAACTGACAACTCAGCACACCGTGCAGAACCTTTCTCTCGCAATCCTTTTTATATATAATATTTGAATGCAGTATATGCTGGTAACGCTTTTAAAGTTCACACTTGAGTTTGCGGTGTGTGAGGGTGATAGCTTTCTGCCTAAGCAGCTGCTTGCACCCCTCCCACTCCCAAATTATCCAGACCCTTCGAGTATCCTGATTTAGTCGGGACATCACGGATCGGCAGAAGCCGCCCCAGCTTCTGTTCCCAATCCTGAATGTCCTGATTTTGGTCCCTCACACTGGTTGTGCCAGAGCAAGGGACCAAAAGACGGGAGCCAGAGCAAGGGACCAAAAGACGGGAGGCGGCTGGCCTGCTAGAAGGTTGGCCTGGCCTGCTGTCTCCTCCCGACATGGCACAGGCTGGGTGCTGTGGAGAAGGACAACTAGAAAAAGGAGGGAGGGAGTGGGTGAGTGAGGAAGGGGTTGGTGGCAGGGAGGGAAGAAGAAGAGGAGGAGTTTGGATTTGATATTCCGCTTTATCACTACCCTCAGGAGTCTCAAAGCAGCTAACAATCTCCTTTCCCTTCCTCCCCCACAACAAACACTCTGTGTGGTGAGTGGGGCTGAGAGACTTCAGAGAAGTGTGACTGGCCCAAGGTCACCCAGCAGCTGCATGTGGAGGAGCGGGGAAGCGAACCCGGTTCACCAGATTACGAGTCCACTGCTCTTAACCACTATATCACACTGGTATACACGAGGGACAGGGTCAGCAGGTTGGGGGCTGCTCCAAATTGCCCTCCCAAAATGTTGGGGTGGGCTGGGGTATGAATTATCCCATTGTTTCAAGTACCCAGACTGAATTTAGATGGGTTTACTTCTGAGTAGACAAATGAAGCCTTACAGACAAGGCCTGAGTAGACAAATGAAGCTTTATAGTCTTCTCCCCTTCCCTGAAGTGCTGCTTGTTTTGCATCGAGCTAAGAGACGAGGCCTTTCCACATTTTATTCTCTTGAACTGCAGGGTTTTTCCACTGCTCCGTGTTTGTTGTTGTTGAGCCGTTTAGTTGTGTCCGACTCTTCATGACCCCTGTGTTTAACAGCTTCCAAATCATTCCCAGGCCACCCCCTCTCTCTACAGACCACCCTCTGCTTATTGGCTCTGCTTTGCAACACCAAATGGTTTTGCCTGCCCAGAATGGGTCCTTGAACTCTGGTAATACCTCATGCATTTGGGGGATGGAGGATAGCTGTGTGTGTGTGTGTGTGTGTGTGTGTGTGTGTGTGTGTGTGTGTTAGCCTACTGTAAAAAGGTAATAATTTGCACCCATTGCTCTTGCCAACCTTTGCTTGTGGCCCTGGCTGCCACTTGGATGTGGCCCTCACAAGGCTGTCCAGAAGAGAATGTGGCCCTCAGGCTGCACAAATTTTCCCACTTCTGAGGTCTACCATGTCCAGATGGAAGAGGGCAGGGCTGCTGCTCTTATAACAATTGTGTAGAAGAGAGGTGCAGGTTTCAGCAGCTGCAACTTGTCTCCTTTTTGCATCAGGCCACCCTGTCCCTATGGGACGCAGGTGGCGCTGTGGTCTATAAAACAGAGCCTAAGGCTTGCCGATCAGAAGGTCGGTGGTTCGAATCCCCGCAACAGGGTGAGCTCCCGTTGCTCGGTCCCTGCTCCTGCCAACCTAGCAGTTCGAAAGCACGTCAAAGTGCAAGTAGATAAATAGGTACCGCTCTGGCAGGAAGGTAAACGGCGTTTCCATGCGCTGCTCTGGTTCGCCAGAAGCAGCTTAGACATGCTGGCCACATGACCCAGAAGCTGTCTACGGACAAACGCCGGCTTCCTCGGCCTATAGAGCGAGATGAGCACCGCAACCCCAGAGTCGTCCGCGACTGGACCTAATGGTTAGGGGTCCCTTTACCCTGTCCCTGCATCTCCTGGGCTAAAGAACTCCTAGACACAGAGACATGGTCAAGAAACAACAAAATAAGTAAATCATTCAAGGATCCAGGTTACCCAGTTCGTTGAGGGTTCCTCATGTAACTTCATGCCAACAATTGAATCCCAAAGTGATTTCTAATACTTGAGTGCACTAGAATTACCTCAAATAATTGTGTATACCATTGAAATGCACTGGGATTGCAGTTCCATAGATGTGATTCCAAAACTGAAATCGAGTCTGCCTAAAAATAAGAAAGCCATCTTGCTGCTAATGCACATTTTATTTGTTTCACATAGGTTCATTTGTGCCATCTGGTGGGCTCAGGCCAGTATTACAGATGCATGGTGCGAAATGTTGGGCAAAGCGAGAAATGTGTACAACCTTTTTAACCATATGAAATACATCCAGGAGACCCAAATCTTGGTTCAGAAACTGCTTATTTTTATGGGTTTGAAAAAGCCCCATGGCACAAACCAACTGCCATTTTCCAGAGCGCCTTATAAGATAGAGAAACATAATTATTCATAATTTTGTTCCACTAAACAACTAGTGGAAACTAGTGTTGGCTGTGTAATCTAACACTGACTAATGATACAATTCTATTCAAACTGACGCACAATTTAAAATGCCACCATCTTGCTTGGAGGACATTAAAAATAAACTGTGAAATAGGCACACAAACCTGAATTGAGTAATTTGAGTAGAACAATGAGCAGTATGTTGAGTACATATGAGCAGTAGGTTGGTGACTTCTGACATAAATGGCGGCTGTATATGTAACAGCCGGGGGGGGGGGGAGCAATATAGCAAGCGTCTAACAACTGAGTTCATTCAGAGTGTCAAATCCCTCCACGTCATCATATATGAGTGTATCAGAGAAGGCCAGTTTGAACCAGCTGGTTTCTCATTTCATTTTCCTGCCTTTTCCTCCCAGTGGAACACCCAAAGCCACGAACTGGGGAAAAAAAGCAAATTCTACTGCCCATGGTTCTTGAGAAACGGCTGCTACAATCAAACGATAGCAATCTGGGGCAACCAGAACTGGGGGTCTTAATTCCTGGAATCCTCAGGCCGGTAGTCATTGGTGAGCCATGGGACTGGTAGGGAGCAAGGCAAGGAGACTAATAGTGGGTGGAGACAGAGCCAATGAGAGACAGAGCCAGGAATAGACCTGAAGGAGTGGTAATTTGTATTAGGTAAAGAGACCCCTGACCGTTAGGTCCAGTCGCGGACGACTCTGGGGTTGCGGCGCTCATCTCACTTTACTGGCCGAGGGGGCCAGCGTACAGCTTCCGGGTCATGTGGCCAGCATGACTAAGCCGCTTCTGGTGAACTAGAGCAGCGCACGGAAATGCCGTTTACCTTCCCGCCGGAGCGGTACCTATTTATCTACTTGCACTTTGACGTGCTTTCGAACTGCTAGGTTGGCAGGAGCAGGGACCGAGCAACGGGAGCTCACCCCATTGCGGGGATTCGAACCGCTGACCTTCTGATCGGCAAGTCCTAGGCTCTGTGGTTTAACCCACAGCTCTACCTGCATACTACTTATATCTTTATTGATTGCTTGGTTGCAGTCATGTCCCACATTTTCTCCAAGGAGTTTGAGGTGAGGTCCATGGTTCTCCCTGTTTCTCATTTAATCCCCATAAGAACCCTGTGAGTTAGGTTAGGCTGAGAGGCAGCGACGGGCCCAAGGTCCCCCAGTAAGTGGGGATTTGAACCCTGGACTCTCAGGTTGTAGTTTGGCATTCCACACACTGGCTCTCTACTTGGAGAAAGGATGCAAATTTTCACAATACGCACAGCTCAAGGTACAGCCAAGCTTTTATTGGAGGGAAGTCAGACGGGGAGTAGGAATGACCGTGGGTGGCAGGTAACTGTCATGCCTGAGGCTTTAGTTGAAGGTAGATCTGTGTTCGCGGGCTTGGCCCAGCATGCCAGATTTGTTATTTCTGTTGCACGTTGCGGCTTTGCATAATTTCTCTGACAAATGCAGAACTAATGTGACATCCACACACCACATTAGATTAGTTCCATATGATCAGTTCTAATCCAATGAAGACCCAATGAAATTCATGTTGCTCTAATGCGAATCGTGATTTAATACTCCAATTTGTAAGTACTTTTGTCTGGATGTAGCATGTAATTTGCATCACCGGCAGCCTCGGCTCAAGACAGACAGTGGCTGAACACTGAGGACAAGAATGCCTGATTTATATCTGTCTGGAAGAAGGGTGAGGGGTGGTGGTTTTTGACAACCCCCCCCCTCCTTGACAGCTCCCTTAAAAGCTGCTCCAGGGGTTGGGAACACCACCACCACCCCTTGAACAGTGTGCGAGAGGCTAGAGCTGCAACACTAAAGGCCCAATTTCTAGTCCAGACCAAGAGCACATGTGGGATCTCTAGCAGTGCCCTGTCTGAGGAGCACAATTGACTGCTATGGATATATGGAATGAGGCACTTCCTTAAGGTAATCTGATTTATACCAGATTTTGTGAACTGTTTGAAAGTACAGTGGTGCCTCGCAAGACGAAAATAATCCGTTCCGCAAGTCTCTTCGTCTAGCGGTTTTTTCGTCTTGCGAAGCAACCCTATTAGTGGATTAGCGCTATTAGCGGTTTAGCAGTTTAGCAGGCTTAGCGGCTTAGAAAAAGGGGGGAAAGCGAAAAAAACGCAAGACTCGCAAGACGTTTTCGTCTTGTGAAGCAAGCCCATAGGGAAATTCATCTTGCGAAGCGCATCGAAAAACGGAAAACCCTTTCGTCTAGCGGGTTTTTTGTCTTGCGAGGCATTCGTCTTGTGGGGCACCACTGTACTCCTAATAATTTTATCCTCTGCTGCTGATTTTACCATATCCTACTTCTCTGCCAAATGGTCTTCAGTTCATTACACTGGTACCTCAGGTTACATACGCTTCAGGTTACAGACTCCGCTAACCCAGAAATAGTACCTCGGGTTAAAAACTTTGCTTCAGGATGAGAACAGAAATTGTGCTCCGGCAGTGCAGCGGCAGCGGGAGGCCCCATTAGCTAAAGTGATGCTTCAGGTTAAGAACAGTTTCAGGTTAAGAGCACACCTCCGGAACGAATTAAGTACTTAACCCGAGGTACCACTGTATATCAATCACTCCCTCAGTCCTTATCTCTTTTGTTGTTGTTGTTTAGTCATTTAGTCGTGTCCGACTCTTCACGATCCCATGGACCAGAGCATGCCAGGCACTCCTGTCTTCCACTGCCTCCCGCAGTTTGGTCAAATTCATTTTAGAAGCTTCAAGAACACTGTCCAGCGATCTCGTCCTCTGTTGTCCCCTTCTCCTCCTTATCTCTTAGTCATGAATTATCCACTTTGCCTTGTCCCTGGGCTCTGTTTCCCCTCTCTGTGCTATTAGGAAGACTTCACACCATCCTTCCTGCACCCCCTCTCTCCCCATGGGATCACTTCAGCATTCTAGCAGGAGAAGAGTGAAGCTGCCCCTATCTGCTGGCTTAGGTTGCTGAACTACTTCAGATTTATGGCAGAGTTGGTTGAACCTCCCCATCTCCTCTCCTTTCCTCCAGAGAAAGGTAGAATCTCAGTAGCATTTCAGGCTGAAAGGTTAACAGGAGTAATAAGATAAGTTTGCTTCCTTAATACTCTCAGACGAGTTTGTCAAATGAACTCCGTAAACCTCAGACAACCTTTGGAGATTTAATGAAAGCTACAAAATACAATACAGTACAATGCACATAAGAAGCAGCATTCGTGGAGGGGGAAAAATGCATACAATCAGCCACCTGACTCTCGTATCTCAGCATGTTAAAAGAAGCTCATCAGAAAAAGTGCCACAAACATCACCCAGGCTGCTTGCTCTCTTTACTTTGAAGCGCATAAGCTATCGAATGCAGGGGGGGGGGGCGGTCTGTACGCATCTTCTACACAAATCACCAGTTACAGGAAAACACAAAAAAATGCCTCAAAATGGAAATGCTTCCTTGCTACAAAATCAGATTAATCGCATTCCTCAGGGCAAATCTGAACTCCCAAGTTGACAAGCCGCCTGTTAGATGTCAAACTTTTGCTTGTGAAGACTTGCATGGTGAATTGGATTGAACTGAATAGCAGTTCACATAATAACTCTGAGATAGACTGCGAGGTGTGGAACAAAAATTGGAAGAAAGACAGCAAAAAACTATAAACAAACTATAAACTATAAACGAAAAGAAAAGATGGAGTCTACATTGCTAATCTAAAAACATTATTTAACTAATTAGTTCTTCAGTTGATGGTTTGTTGTGAAAGTTTGGGAGTGGCCCAAGCAGTATTCAGTGAGTAGAGATTTTTTTTGCCAATTCTGTCATATGGGAGGAAGACTATCTGAGGCAGGTAGATGACAGGGTTCTTTCCATGCTACAGTGGTACCTCGGGTTACGAACTTAAGTCGTTTCAGAGGTCCATTCTTAACCCGAAACCGTTCTTAACCTGAGGCGCGCTTTCGCTAATGGGGCCTCCCACTGCTGCCGCGCGATTTCCGTTCTCATCCTGGGGCAAAGTTCTCAACCCAAGGTACTCCTTCCGGGTTAGCGGAGTTTGTAACCCGAAGCGTTTGTAACCCAAGGTACCACTGTATTGGCATTGCTTCTCTCAGGAAGTCTCCCCATTTAACCTGATCAGATGGGGACTACAACCAACCATACTACAGAGATAGTATAAGGATTAGTCCTAAGAGCCATCTTGGAGAAGGAGGAAGAAGGAGTGGCTGGTGGTATTTCATTCTGGATCCATGTTGTTTGCCATTCTTCATGTAGACAGGTATTGGGATTTTGCCAAATGGTTGGTCCTTCAAAAGTGCCCATTGGCTGTTTATCTGAATTCCCAATTTGCCTGTTGCTCTGGTGGTGATTTATTGTTTTCATCTGCTTCCATTGTATTCATGCTTATGCAGAGATGTTTTTGCATTCACTGGTCCAGAGAATGTAAGCCCTCTCCAGGGTTTCCTCGCTGATGTCGTTGAATATATCTGGAAAGCAAAAGTTCCAATCAGTAATCCAAAATAGTGCCAAACTAAGATTTGTACAGTTATCTAGTTTCTTTTTGTTTCTGGAAAATTGAGCAGTTGTTTTGTTGTGCTTAAGTTCTATATTTGCGTTTTGAGTGTGTACATTTTTGCCTTGAGTAAGCGTTTTGTGAATGCTTAATTAACCATACAATATATATCATTATTTAATCCATGGTCTGCAGCTAAGTTTGTTCACTTCCTTGACTGCTGCTTGGCTATGTGTGCATTTTGTGTTCTGCCCATGGATTCACTGGTGATCCTTGGACTCTCCTCAGTATTGCCCACTGTGGTTAAATGTCTTCTGAATGCTTATTTCCTTTCAAAAAACCAGAGAGCTATGCATGTGACTTGATGGGCAGTCTGCAGATAGACTTGTCCTGTTTACATTTTCTTTGTAAATGCTCTGAGTTCTTGCTTTGTGCTCGTGACATGGTTCTGTTAGGTAGAGCTAAGGTGGCCTCAGGGTTGGGTGCTATCACTTGATGGCAAGAGATTTGCATCCATCTGCAGTGCTTGTACATCTTTGAACAGGCATGGGGAACCTGTGGTCCTCCTTGTCTACAACTCCATCATCCCTGATCATTGGCCATTCTGGCCGAGGCTAATGGGAGTTGGGACTTAGAGAGCCACAGACTCCTCTCCCTGTCTTAGATGAAGAAAGCATTTTCTGTCAGCTGTTCTTTCTGGCTCTTTCAGATTGCCCACTATCAGAATCTTAGTCTTTCCAGACTAGGTTACCTTCATCCCAAGTAAGTGTGAGCAGGGTTGGAGCCTAAGTCTGGTTTTGTAATGGGAATTACACACGCTGCTTGAATGCTTTTGATACCCGCTAAGCTTTACAAAGGGAATTAGTCAACCCTAATGCAATTACTTGAAGTTGCCTGTTTAATTACATCTTGGAGGTTGTATAATAATTCTGGTGGTTGTATAATATCTGAAGGAAATGCTTTGTCATAGTTTATTTAAAGGTTGTAATTAAAAGGGAAACCCAATTAAAACTATAAGCATGGAACTGCAAATTGTGTGGCGGGCATGCTAATGTATTATCCCTCATCCCTTTTGTGGGGCTGCAATGGTTGAGATTTCAGGTGCAGAGGTTTCTCCCCACCCCACCATTTCCCTCTTCCCACAAACACTGCCAGTGTCAAATAAGAACCAAGATTAGAACTCTGTTGGAACTGCTCTGGAGTGAGTGGTTTCAAGACTGCAACCAGAGTTCCAGGAGAAAAGGTCTGGCAAGAGCTTATTCATATATCTGCTAAATGTATGAATGAACTCATAGTGCAGAGCACCGAAAAGTTCCTTGTGAGCAGGGTTTGAGAGGGCTTCTTCGGGGGGGGGGCTTTCCTCCCTCATTGGGCATGTGTGGGTGGTACTGGGCCCACACATTCTCCACGTTGACCCAGGCACATCCTGGATGGAAGATAACAGTGAGACATCTACTTTATCTATCTAAAAAAAGGGGGAAAGGTAAAGGACCCCTGGACGGTTAAGTCCAGTCAAAGGCAACTATGGGGTTGCAGCGCTCATCTCGCTTTCAGGCCGAGGGAGCTGACGTTTGTCCACAGACAGCATTCTGGGTCATGTGGCCAGCATGACTAAACTGCTTCTGGCACAACGGAACACCGTAACGGAAACCAGAGCGCACAGAAACTCCATTTACCTTCCCACCACAGCGGTACCTATTTATCTACTTGCACTGGTGTGCTTTGGAACTGCTAGGTAGGCAGGAGCTGGGACAGAGCAACAGGAGCTCACCCCATTGTGCTCTATCATCTATCTATCTATCTATCTATCTATCATCTGTTTTACATATTGCTTTTCACTCTGTTGCTCCACATCCTGAGCCTTTAGGATGGTCTGGACTTCAGAACGAAATACAAACAATATTGTGTTTTAGAAAGAAGCACAACACCATTCTCAGCTTGCCCTTAAAGCGGATGACCCCAGCAATGACGCACCTGCTGTTCCTAGTCCAGTTGGAAGAGGCATTCTCATGTGCCCAGCACTGTGCTTCAATCTTTCCGTCAAGGCCTTTTTGATAAGATGCCATGTGCATTTCTTGTGCCACACTGGGAGCTCCAAAGCGACCATGCACTGAATGATGTGAGCCTTCTCACTGTCACTCAAAAATCCCTTCACGTGGGACAGGTAAGTCATGAAAGCCATATCAATATTCACAGCTTCTCCATGCATCAGCGTTGGTAAAACTCTCTGAAATGAAGGACACACAAGCATTTATTACATTGTATAGCATATACGCAGATGGCGCTCTGGTCTAAACCACAGAGCCTAGGGCTTGCCGATCAGAAGGTCGGGGGTTCGAATCCCCGCAATGGGGTGAGCTCCCGTTGTTCGGTCCCAGCTCCTGCCCACCTAGCAGTTCAAAAGCACGTCAAAGTGCAAGTTGATAAATAAGTACCGCTCCAGTGGCAAGGTAAACAGCGTTTCCGTGCACTGCTCTGGTTTGCCAGAAGTGGCTTAGTCATGCTGGCCACATGACCCAGAAGCTGTCTACGGACAAACGCTGGCTCCCTCGGCCACTAAAGCGAGATGAGTGCCGCAACCCCAGAGTCGTCTGCGACCGAACCTAATGGTCAAGGATACCTTTACCTTTATAACATATCAATATTGTTGTGAGATTGGGAATTTAGACAGGAGAGGTTTCATGGGGCCAGAAGGATTGCAATAGTTCTTTGATAACTCAGAGGCAACATTGCTAGATATGTAATGTCTCAAGGAGGAGAGGAAATGGCCAGAGAATAAGACTCACTCATATTCCCTCCCCTTGCCAGGGGGACATGGCAAGCTAGAGAGTGGCGAACAAAAAAATGCAGTTGTGATCTGGAGAAGGTGACTCCAAGAGTTGAGTTTGGACTCTGTAAGCTAGCAGTGTTTGAGGGCTATGTTTCATCTCTCTGGAGATTTGATGTGGGAACAGTGGGCTTGCCTATTGGTGTGTTTAACCTGTGTCTCCACCTATGCTCAATCTGTACATTTGTATATGAGCCCAAACATGTCAAAATATCATAAACCTCCTTCCCAAGGAAACCAATGTTTGTGATATTAAGGGAGAAGGCAGGAAATGCTAACCCAGCCCCCTGTCAAACACCTCACATGATGACTGCATCTGTGGGGGAAGTGGGGCTGTGGGGCTGCATCAGATGTCAAACAGACCCTTGAAGCCCTGTATTGGGAAGTTTTTAATGTTTGACATTGTACTGTGGTTTTATTATGCTGAAAGCAGCCCAGAGTGGATGGGGCAACCCAGTCAGATGGGTGGTGTATAAGTTGTTAATAACAACAACAACAACAACAACAACAACAACAACAACAACAACAACAACAACAATAATAATAATAATATAACAATAACAATAATTCATTTGTACATGTGATTATCATGTGAAGAGTGCTTCCTGCTTAATATTTTGGGTTATATAAAAGCAAAGGGTTGGGTTCAGCTAAATAGTTGCACTAGCGGGAGCTAGAGCTAGGACTTCGGCTCTGCCCCCTCCCCTCCCCTTGTGCCCCCACAACTAGCTCCCAGAGGGGGCTCAGGAGAACCCCCCAAATAGTGCACCGGGGAGGCAAGGGGGGATCTTTTCACCTGCAAGCAGAAATCCATGCACTTACAGAACAATCATAATAGTTTGTGACACTGAATTCCACCCAATATCATCACACACTTCTGGGTACAAGTAGTGATATGTCACAAGCTGAAAATGCGGAAGCATGCAATTAAGATATTATTATTGTAAGCCCATTGGGTGGAAAGATGGGATAGAAATGTTGTTCAACAATAAATATGCTATCTCCTCCTCACCATTTCCAGTTCTGGGCTTATAAGGTGGCCAAAATCCACCAGCCTGTTCAGATCATCTTCCCACAGATTTGGGGCAAGCTCTTCCAGCATGGTTTCTATGGCAATTCTGGTCGTCTTCAGTGCTGCGTCACCATGGTCAGCTAAGCTGCTGTGTGACTGGAACTTGGTATCCAGTAAGAATTTCCCATGACTTTTCAGCAAGTCAAACAGGCCCTTGTGTTTCATTAGTGCCATCTTGAACAGAATGAAAGAAAGAAGGGTTGCAGTGGACTGAATGAGGGTTGCACAATAATGCCAGGAAGAGGCTTGCTTTGAAAGCATGGACCTCACACTGTACACATAAAACAAGAGACTGAGTAGATCTCAGAGATGATCATAGGCAATTTGAGCGGCTTTAGCATGCACACAAAGTTGATATTTTGGGAGTGAAACTCAGTCACAGGGGAAAAGGAAGCAACAGCTTTGTCCTGTAGATGTTTCACCCAAAAAGACCACATAATAGATGTGGTACATGAGCCACAAGAGAAGACAGGTGTGCATGCAGTGAAAGCTATTGTGCATAGGATATATGAAACAAATGCTAAGACATTAGACAGAGCTTGATTAAGAAACAACAAAGGTACAGATAGAGAAAGGAAGGGAGATGGTGCTCTCTGTGTAACAGTTGCATGCAGTGATCCAGGAAAGTGGATGGAGTGGGTTTTGTGGGGAGACTCTGAATATGTAAAAGATAAGCAATGAATACAAGAAGGGAGAAGATGTTTCCAATACAGTGGTACCTTGGGTTACATACGCTTCAGGTTACAGACTCCGCTAACCCAGAAATAGTGCTTCAGGTTAAGAACTTTGCTTCAGGATGAGAACAGAAATCATGCTCCGGCGGTGCGGCAGCAGCAGGAGGCCCCATTAGCTAAAGTGGTGCTTCAGGTTAAGAACAGTTTCAGGTTAAGTACGGACCTCTGGAATGGATTAAGTACTTAACCAGAGGTACCACTGTACAGGGAATAGGATATAATAGCAAGGTAGCGTCATTGAGAGTGACTCTGGATATGCAAGAATTGGGGAGGACAAGATCAGGAAGACTTGTGCCATAGCTAAGTGGTACAGTGCATAGTTGGCATGCTTAAGGTTCTAAATTTAATCCCTGGCATGCCCAGGCAAAGAAGCCCAGGTAAGAAGGCTGGGAAAGACCCAAACCTGAAGGCTTGGATTGCTATTGCCAAGTAGTTGATGGGGTGGAGACACTCACCGGTCTTCCTGTCACCTGCATCAGTGCTGCTTACTGGGAGGTAGAGGAGGAGTGAAAAGACAGTGGGGAAGTTGTTGCAGTGCAAACACACTGGGGGAGTCAACCTGGTGTTTCTGCTGGTGTGTTTGCACCACACTAACCTCACTGCTGCCTCTCCCGACCTTGTATACCTCCTGGAAAGCAGCAGCAATGTGCCTGATGGGAGGTCAGGTGAGCACCCCTCCTGTTACCCTCTTTTGAGCTAAAGAGATAACCAATCAGCAAAAGGCAGCTCCATGGAACTACTCGTTTCCATGTGTAGAGGGATGTGCACAGGAAGGGGTAACAGGTGTTGTAAGTACCACTTTAGGAGTCGCAGAGAGATGCAGAAACAATAAATGAAAGAGGCCTGTCCTTCCAGTTTCCTCTTGAAGAGCCACATAGCAAAAATCACTGTGAGAGAAATAAATAAACAGGGAGCATCTGTGGAAATGAGCTTGCAAGGAGCAGAGAGTGTGTGGAAGCAGTTGGTGAAAGAGAGGAAGGAGTCTCTGCAGCAAAACCATCGTACCTTTAAAATTTCCCCAAGTCCATTGGAGATGTGCTGGCGGGGGACTGTTTTGAGGAAGGCTCTGTCAAGGAAAGTGGCAACAGGAGGAACGTAGCTCCCGAGCTTGTTTTTGCACTGAAGGAAATTGACGCCATTCTTTGCTCCAACACTGGCATCCACGTAGGACAGGAGGGTGGTGGGGACCCGAATGTAAGGGGTGCGCCTCCTGTAAAGCGAGGCTGCCAGCCCCACAATATCCAGGCAAGCCCCTCCTCCAATTGCTATAATAGGCTCAGCGCGCCTGTCGATGCCAAAGATTTGCACTTCCTGCAAGATATCAAGCACCAAATCCATGGATTTGGTCTCTTCTGTGGTGGTCAGGGAAAGGATTTTATACTGAACCAAGTTTGCTTCAAAATATTCTCTGACTGCGGTGCCATACAAGTCATCGACCGTCTTATCGATTACAATGAAACGCCTCTGGGCCTCTTTGTTGTGAAGGGCTCTCTCCAGTTCCTTTGGATCTCTGATGTGCCCGTACAGCAATGTCTTGTTGGAGGGATCCAGAAGACCGCGTGTTTCCACCACCTTATAGCAAAGGTAGATAGGTGCTTCCACTGTCCAGGATATCTCTCCATCTGAGACAGTTTCAGATCTGTTGGGAATTATGAGGGTGGGGGGTGAGTAGTATGGAATATACATTAGTTTTGTCTATGGCTGAGCCAAAATGCCCTCCACAGTTTTCACTCTCACATTTGCACATGAAAGGCAGAGTCCATTTGATGGAGACCCTGCTGAAAATCAGACCCACTCTTATCTTCAGTGACAGCATCATCATTTCCTTTTAATCTTTTTGAAAAGCTATTCTCACTGCCCTCTCAATGCCACCTTGGAGCTCTTCCTGGTAGAGAGGCCCCTCTTCTGGCTGCCATTTTCTCTCCCTTGGAATGCACCTAGCATTATGAAACATCTAGATGTGGTGTCCTTCTAAAGGACAGAGGCACTTCTTTTTGGGAGGGGGGGTGAACAAATGAGGGGTTGCCATTTCCCCTAATAAGCTCTCTTAGATTTCTCTTCAGTCTTCTGTATTTTGCTCTCTCCTCTGCTAATTCTTTCTGTGGCTTTTCTAAAGCCTTGGGTTCTCTCTTTTTCTTTCCGTGGGGTGTACAAAATCATGTACAGAGGAAGTAACATCATTCACAGGGGTATGCTGAGGAGACCAAAATGGTAACCTCTAGCTACTGTGAAAAGAAATACCTGATTTACCACAGCCACAAGTTGTAAGAAGGAACCCCACCACCATTCCCCTCACAGAGCTACAGTTCTCAGTGGTTTAACAATCAATCCCTCTTCCCAGGGAACTCTGGGGAATCGTAACTCTGTGAGGGGAATGAGGGCTACTTAATAATTCTCAGCACCCTTAGCAAGCAAGAGTTCCCCCTGCATTCTTTGGGGGAAGCCATGTTTGTTTAAAGTGGTCTGCCTTAAATGTGTGCCGCTGATGGGGCCTCGGTGTGATCTTAATTTTTTTTTACTTTTCAGTTCTTATGTAGCACTTTCTGAACTCGATGTCTTTTTCTGTCGCTATGCAGGGCAACAAAAGAAGGTGCCAACTTTTAAAAAGGCTGAAGTCAAGCAGCAGCTGGAAGGAATGACTTGTTTTCTTTTGAATTTAGTGGCTCAGTTTTTTCCTGCCTTGCTCCTGATGCTGTGTGTTGTCAGACGATGGACAGGTGAGCTTGGTTTGGGCTAAACCATGTCACAAGACCAACTGGGGAGGCCTGGTGGGCCTGATTAGGTGCAGTGTAGTGGTTAGTGTGTCAGACTTGGAAGTGGAGAAAAGCTTAAGAACCCAGCAGTGAAAAATTCACTGAGTGGTTGTGAGCCAGTTACCACCTCTCAGACTACCTTACCTCGCAAGGTTGTTGTAAGGATAAAATTGCAAGTTGGCAGGGGACGAGGGGAATCAAACACATTATTTCTGTCATAAATTCTGTGCAACAGTCAAAGAATCTCTGTAGTTCACTCACACTGTTGCTGGCAAGGTTATCAGAGTCATTGCACTGCTAGAACTTGCCAGCTCCACAGTGGCTCGGAATGAACAGGAACCGAAGTGTGTTTCTACCTTTGTAAAATGCAGCCTAAAAACCTGTAACCGTTGATGGTCTACATCAAAATTCATCTTGATTCTACAAAGATGATTATGATCTTTACACAACTGCAAATATTGTGGAAATCTGCAATATGTGAAGTAATACAACATGGTTAATATTTAATGGTCACAAATGTGTTCTGTTGCAAGAAGAAGGAAATTGTCCTACACTCAAAGGTTAATTAACTGGAGAGATGACTTTCCTGCACAGAAAGCAACGTTTGTCCTTAGGGGAAAACTTGTCAGACATTCACCCATCTGTGACTTTTCCCCCTTTAATGTTGCTGCAGGATGCAAACTTCACTTGAAGTTTATGACAAATGCATTATGCTTTTTGATCAAGCTGATGGTTTTTAGTATCACTGTATTTGTTTTCCCCCATCTCTGGAGTTCATTACCCGTGTCTGTGAATTTGGAAATGTCTGCTATCGAAAATCCCTTCTCTGTTCAATTCCCAACCCCAATCAAATTCCATTTTAGCTCAAAAGACTTTCCAAGCATTAGAGAAAGCTTCAGCACAACAATGAGAGAGGCAACGTCATTAAGTCATGCCACTGCAGTCTCCTTTTTTTGTGCCTCAGTACTTATGCTCAACTGAAACTGGTTTGTTTCTTATTCTGATTAGGCTGCAGATCTGACCACAGGCTGCTTCAACCCTGTTGAATTCAAAAGGTTGTCTCCAACTTCAGCCATACTTGGATGGCTAAGAGACCTATGTACTCTAAGCCTTGAAGGATAAATAGCTACCACTTATTACACAGTTGTCTGAGAACCTTACCACCTTGGCTAAATTAAAGCATATTACATATAGGCATCAATATTGCGTGGATACCTACTCGGACACATGGAGGGCTTATAATGTATGTTTAATTTTAATATTTGTGTGCTGAAGGCCAATGTATCCGCAGTGTGAGCTGGTGACGATCTACCCATATTATCAGCATTGTTTGTATATTATTATTTTGTTTCTTTCCATTTCTCTCTCTCCTTTAATTATATTTTATCTTTTATCCTTTTCCTTGTTAAATTTGCAAATACAATATATATATATATATATCAACAAGAAGAAAGCCCAGTACAATACTTACATTAAAATAAGCCCCAATGACCACAGGGAGACTTCCTTCTGAGTAAACATGCCTAGGATTGGGCTGCATGTCAATATTGATATTAAATTTGAAAGCTTAGCAATGACACTCGTCAGGACAATATTTGAGAACAAATAATCTAGGCATCAACATCTAATACCTCCATGATTTCCCATTCCAGAGACCATGAATGATTACTTAACCCAAATAAGAAGAACAGTGTCTCTGCTGCTTCACATTACAGAGTATTGTACAAATAAAATGCTTGACGTTTTATTACGTTTTTATATTTTGCTGGAAGCTGCCCAGAGTATCTGGGGAAAGCCAGTCAGATGGGCAGGGTATAAATAATAAAATTATTATTAGTAGTAACCTCATCTACTTACATTTTAGCCTGGGAGACCACGATCTCATTCTCAGCATCATGAATGGTTTCATCTTTCTTGATTCGGCACCAAGTATTTTTGACCCGCACTAGCTGGAAGTCTGTTTGCTTGGAACCCTGTGTTCCAGATTTTGTATCAGCCAAGAAGATCTCTTTGGACTGTGGCATGGTTGCAATGTCTAGTTCAAGAGGTGTCTGGTAAGAGGGGGATTTGCTGTTTGCTTATAAAAGCTCCACGGGGACCATTGTTTGGAATGGGAGGTGTTCCTCACCTGGTGGAGTGAAAAGGTTGGGCTGGGGGGGGGTGGAATTACAAAACTATCATTACTTAATCTCTACACATGAAAGAGGGGTGGTCACATCACCCGGACCTGCGTGCTCACGTGTGCATACACACACGTACAGTGAAAATGCAGAGCCTAGGGTTGTATAACTCAATAGTTTTATAATGATCAAAAAGTACAATTAGAGTGCACTTAACTTCTAACAGGAGGCCCTGCAACGAAACGGCAGTGATTAATGTTGAAACATTTCTATGCCATAAAAAGGAGGATTCCAGGAATTTATCTCAACTTCCTGACCCTTTTGATTATAACACAACTTTATGTAAGCCTTGATGGTATTTGAGATAGAGCCACATATTATTGTTAGAACTGGATACTAAGGCCCTGCTGAATTGTGTGTTTTATATTTGTTTTTATGGGCTTCTGTGCTCCTGTTTTGTTGGTTTTATGTTGTGTTTTTTAAGCATATCATTTGTTTTATGTTGTGCACTTCTAGAGATTTTTTTTAAAAAAATATGAAGCTGTTTGTAAATGCAGTACATAAAATAAATGCATGAGACCATCTTCAAGACAATTCTCAATCTCTGTTTTCTCCTCATCTCTGTCACATTTGTAGCTCACTTGTCCTTAGTGCAGCCCAGAGTAATACACCTCTGCCTCCCCCACCTCATTTTATTGATGCAACAGCCCAATGAAATAAACATGGCTGAAACTAATTGCCTCAAGGTCATGCAAGGTCATGTCTAAGCAGTGATTTGAGGGCAGGTCTTCCCATCCAAATTGCAGCACTATCCACTATGTTATACTGTCACACAGCTGCTGATGCCACGTTGTCTTCTAGTCCAAAGCATCTCAAAAAACAAAGTGTGCTTTTAAAATATTCAGTCTTCCATTCTAATCTAGAGTTATGAGTGATCAGCCAGTGTGGTGTAGTGGTTGAGAGCGGTAGACTCGTAATCTGGTGAACCGGGTTCGTGTTTCCGCTCCTCCACATGCAGCCTTGGGCCAGTCACACTTCTCTGAAGTCTCTCAGCCCCACTCACCTCACAGAGTGTTTGTTGTGGGCGGAGGAAGGGAAAGGAGATTGTTGGCCGCTTTGAGACTCCTTAGGGTAGTGATAAAGCGGGATATCAAATCCAAACTCTTCTTCTTCTTCAGGGCTCCTGCATGATTTCTCTCTCCTATACAAGTATGCAATATATTTCCACAGACACAGAACATGGGCCAAGATGCGCCACCTTCCCAAAGCCCTGGGGTTGCCAGTGTGGTACCTTGGGTGGACTGCTGCCCTTGAGGACTTCCCTTGAACCCCACTCATAGTCCCCTTTATCATGAAATGGTGAGGGTGGTTATCTTTGCCCCTTCCTCTGAACAATACACAGAGTGGAAGCAGGCCTTTTTTCAGCCAGAACATGCTGCAACTCACTTCCAGCACCTCTCAGGTGGGCGCCATTGCCATTATAAGAGAAAAGGGAAGCGTTCGTGGTGAGTTCCAGCAGCTCTTTTTCTAGAAAAATAGCACTGAGTGAAAGGAGGAAGTCCAAAGAGTGGCACTCTTTGTCACTTCCTCTTTCAGCTCTGTGGGCTTTTCAAGGCACACCCCAAATGACATAATAATAATAATAATAATAATAATAATAATAATAATAATAATAATAATAATAATACATATTATTTGTACCCCACCCATTTGACTGGGTTGCCCCAGCCACCCTGGGTAGTTTCCAACATATAACAAGCTAGCAACTTGTTGAGCGAACCCTGTAACCTTATAAAACCCATGCTTTCTTGTTTCCTTTTAAATCACATGTGGAGCAGTGACCATCTTTATAAAGGTAATGCATGTGTAGGATCCAAAGTTCTCAGCATTCGTAAGACAAAAGCAAAAGCACTGACATTGCACTAGGTCAGATCAAAGCTTTGTTGTGACTACTACTATCTCTGGCCAGTCTCTTGCAGCCCCCAAGAATCTTACAAGCAACCCATCAGTTTCCAACTGTAATTAATCTGCATGTCCTGCCTCATGACGCCCAGTATAATGCTCTCATTTTGCATTCAGTACACCTGCTGGCCCCTCCCTCAGATTCCAGGCACACATCTTGTTCAATGAGAGCCCCCTCTCCAAGACCGACTTATATCAGCTTATATAAAGCAAACAAGCACATGTGCTGTGGCCGCCGCTGCCGTGTGATACTGTCAGAAGTCCTTATACTCCTTAGCCAAAGAGCAAATTTTGAAAATGCCCCAGGGCGGCAGAAAGTCTTGCTGATCTTGCACCTCAGCCAAGTCGTTCTGTAAGAGGGCCCACAGGCTCCAACGTGCTGGCATAATTGGCCCTGCCCGTCACGTGGACAAAAAGATATGCACCCCTCCCCAGCTCTGCAAAACCGATCTCGTACAATCAGCCGCAACATCTCCAGAAGCCTGGGTGAAGGGTACCACAATGCCACACTTTGCAGGTACTTCTGAGCAACTTCCTTGTGTTTCACTTTTTTTTCTTTTTGAGAGGTGTCTTTCAACCTCAAAGTTGGGTCTGCATCACGAAAGGGGGCGGGAGAAGACATTTTGTTGTGACACGTTACCTTGGTTGAACTGTTTATTTTATTTGAAGCCTTGTTGTTTTGTTTTGTTTTGTTTTGTTTTGTTTCTCTGTCCAGGAGCGGTGGGAAAGGATGGAGTTGTGGACTGGGAGGAGATGAGTGTATTGGTAATGGTGCCTTTTCCCTGGGCATGATTTCCAACAGTTGTTATTAGTCCGTCTTTTAACCGTTATTTGCAGTCACAGACTTTGATCTAGTTGTTGGTTGTTTTAGGTAAGGCAGGGCCTGACAAGTACCTGGGTGATCAAAAGGGGAAAAAGTAATTCTTGGTTCATTGAGGCTTCTAGAGGGATGTATGATATTGGAGGTAAGACTAGTTATGTAAGGAGAGGGGCTTTAGACATTTGGAAGCTATTGCCCTTTTCTGGTCCTTCTCCCACCCAACAAGATTTAGGCTCTTATGTTAGCCTTCCTAATTGTGTTTTATTTATCCAAATTCCACTTTATCATAAAAAAGGTATCACAGCAATTTACAACTACATGAAAACATAAAACCAGACAATAAATCATAAAAAGTTTAAAGCAAGGGAAAATAAAAAAAAGAAATTAGAAATTAGAACATCAATAGACCATTGTATATGGGATATGTGTGTGCTGATCCTGAACACTAGGTCATCCCATAATAAAACATCAGTCATCCACAATTTGGTTGTGGATGAAGCAGCAGCCTAAGTCTGTATTACTGAGACCTTCAGGGGGCGGGCAGGGGGGCATGAGGCTGACCTGACCCACGTTTGCCTATTTGGGTCCTTAGTACCTTGTTAATAGGGATGCTGGTGGCGCTGTGGTGTAAACCACTGAGCCTCTTGGGCTTGCTGATCAGAAGGTTGGCGGTTCAAACCCCTGCCATGGGGTGAGCTCCCGTTGTTCTGTCTCAGTTCCTGCCAACCTAACAGTTTGAAAGCATACCAGTGCAAGTAAAGGTAAAGGTAAAGGTACCCCTGACCATTAGATCCAGTCGCGGACGACTCTGGGGTTGCAGCGCTCATCTTGCTTTATTGGCCGAGGGAGCTGGTGTACAGCTTCCGGGTCATGTGGCCAGCATAACTAAGCCGCTTCTGGCGAACCAGAGCAGTGCACGGAAACGCCGCTTACCTTCCTGCCAGAGCGGTACCTATTTATCTACTTGCACTTCATGCTTTCGAACTGCTAGGTGGGCAGGAGCTGGGACCGAACAACGGGAGCTCACCCCGTCACGGGGATTCGAACCACCGACCTTCCGCTCGGCAAGCCCTAGGCTCTGTGGTTTACACCACAGCGACACCCGCATCCCACCAGTGCAAGTAAATAATAATAATAATAATAATAATAATAATAATAATAAAAATAATAATAATAATTTATTTATATCCCACCCTCCCCAGCCGAAGCTGGGCTCAGAGCGGCTAACAACAGTAAATAGGTACCACTCCGGTGGGAAGGTAAATGGCATTTCCATGCACTGCTCTGATTTCGCCGGAAGCGGCTTAGTCATGCTGACCACATGACCCAGAAAAATTGTCTGCGGACAAACGTCGGCTCCTTTGGCCAGTAAAGTGAGATGAGCGCCGCAACCCCAGCGTCATTCGCAACTGGACTTAACTGTCAGGGGTCCTTTACCTTTAATACTAAAAATAAATGCACCTTGGGGTTTTTTGCAAGAAATATTTCATGTTGGGGAAATATGACTTTGTGACAAAGATTGCTGATAAAACATTGCCGCCTAAAAGATTTGTAATAAAACATTGTTTTCTCTTAGAATGTCCTCTAGTCTTCATTGCTCTGGGGGTATGAATATTATACATTCATGCTTTATATTCCATGTACTGTCAGAAATCTGAATTGCTAACGTTTATTGCATGATTGTGTCACTCTTGTTTGAATAATAGCTTCCTACTTCCAAGATGCTCCTAGTTATTGCAAAAGAGCTGTCTTCTGAAACAAGCTAGACATGATCTCCCCTCTCAAAACAACTGAATGCACCTGATAATGGAGCTTTCAGGGCTTGTTAATAGATATATTAACAAATGTTTGCATAAATTCTTGTCTAGATAAGGTCCCATTTGAACACGTTGTCTGGGGATGCCTCAGTGGCTCATGTTTATGGGCTTGCATAAAGAAACGCATCGTTGTTGCCTAGTGTTAGGATGTGGTGCCCTATTGACTTCTGCACGTGTAATATCCATTATGAATGCCATATTGAATATATAAATGCCATGTTCACTTCTGATCTTATTATGCAGTCAAGCATGATGCTTGACAGTCATCATTCCCACACCATGTTAGAGACCTGCATTTGGTGTTATAACCCATAAGGGTGGAGTTGGGTTATAAAACTACAGATGCCAAGGCCATAATTCATGGGCAGCAAGGCACGGTTAGCAATTAGCTGTGCTTTTGTAGGTAAATTATGTAAATCACTGATTTTAAAGGAAAC
The DNA here is from genome assembly GCF_964188305.1 of Podarcis bocagei. NCBI lineage: Eukaryota > Metazoa > Chordata > Lepidosauria > Squamata > Lacertidae > Podarcis > Podarcis bocagei. Next base: position 33,991,797 of record NC_138126.1, read on the forward strand.
ACTTTTGTCCCCGTTCTTCTTTCCTTTTTTTAACTGAAACTTAGAAAATGTCAATCTGCAATAGGTAAACCCATATTGTTTTGCCAACTCCTTTCTACAAATCTATTTTTTCCTTCAAAAATCACACCAAGTTTTCCGTCTTCATCACCATCACCCGTAGGTGCCTGAGCAATGGAGATCTCTCGCAGAATTTCATTTTAAAACCTCTTGCCTTCGGTCTTTTGTTTTAGAATTATCCATTGGGTCTATAGTTGAGAACCTCAAGAAAGCGAGAGAGATAGCACATGGTCGCCCTGGAATTCCTGAAGAGCTAGGATGTTACCTGCAGAAAGCTCTTGATGCAGCAGGAGGCTTGGACCTTTACCTGACAAGAGAGGCAAGTTCTAACAGGTAACACATTTATCATCTGGCTGTGACAGAAAGTGCGTCAAATTATCTTGTGCTACCTTCTCTACATTGTGAATGTATAGTTCAGTCTATTGTTACTGCCATGAGTGGGATTATCACAAATGTTTTGATGGAAATCTGGACAAAAAAATTAATATTTCTTAATGGCCCATGATGGTTAGGTGATTTCTCTTCATGGAATCTAATTGTTAGAAAATGTTTTCTTGATAGTCTCTGTTGGGATTGTTTTGCAACGAGAGAAGAATCAGAGTTTGGTGAGAGCGACACTTCTGACCTACCCCTAGTAAAAGGCTGGTGTGTTTGTGTACATGTCTGTTTGTGTCTGAAGGAACAAAAGAAACTATTTGGGATATTACAGCTTCCCTCCCATGCCAAATTGCAGCATTGAGAGGGCAGTTATATTCCTCAGCTCAAGCAAGAATTATTTAGGGGAGCTCATAATGACAAACTTAAACCAACTCGTATCATATAACGATGCAAATAATAAGACATGCAAGTAAAATTGTTACTCACGTGCCTCTCAAGCCAAGCAATGGAGATCAGGAAAAGATGGAGATCAGAAAGTTTAATGGGTGAAGCATGGCTCTTATTTCAGTCTTTGAAAAAGTATGCAAAACAAATACGCAGTAGATGTGGGCCCACTCCAGTTATTCAATTATTTTAGGCTACAATATTACACAGGTTGCAATTGTAACCTATTGAATCAGGCTTACTCCCAGATACATGGGGTTAGGATTTCAGCCTTATCTTGGGAATAAAACTCCATTAAACACTTAGACACTTCTAAGATTGTGCTTTTAGATGCACCAGAGCTTGGGTCTTCAAATAACTTACTCTGCGAGCATTAATTAATCTGCTAACTAAATTGCTTTAGTAACTAAACTAATTAATTAAGCTAATTTTAGGTATCATTAATTCAGCAGCCTGACTGGGACTGTCATTATTCCTTTCTCGGCTATAACAATAATACCTGGGTTGCTAAGTAGTTCCCATTTATCAGCATATATTCTGCTATGGGGGGAAGAGAAAAAAGTTTGTTCATTTCTTAGGAGCTACCAATGTGTAAACTGTTCCAGTCTGTAGGTTATAGGAAAACTGAGTGTTGGTTCTGTTGCTGAAATAATAGTCGGTAGTTGTCTGACTAACGCTTGCTGGTGATAATAGCTATACATTATCTTATTAAAGTTGTTCAAGCACTGGCGAGGGGCAGCAAAGAGGTTACCCAAAATGTCTTACTCTTCCAGTCTTGGAGTAGCTGAGCATATCTGTTATGGGTTATGAATTTTTTCTTATATTATGGAAGACTGTGTGGGGAGCAGAGCAGGAACAGATGATGTCTATTTCAAATGCTGGCCTGGAGGTATTCATACCTAAGCCTTCTGGGGTTCTGCTTTCTTCCACGGAGAGAGATCTCATTTCTTTGAAAGGAGGAGGAATGCTTGGCTATTCGAACATTGCAGCTGATGTTGCGACCCCCTTAAAAAACAGCTGCATAGAGTGATACTAATTATCTACATTGATTGATTAATTGATTGCATTTATGCCTAGCCTTTTTTCTCTGAGGTGCTCAAGGTGGTGTACATGGTTCTTCCCCTCCTCATTTATTCCCCACCACAACCCTGTGAGTTAGGTTAGTCAGGGATGCAGGCCAGCACTCTAACCATGACACCACACTAGCTCAGTGTGGAATAAATGCATGTAAAATTGTCAAGCATTGCCAATTAGGTGGCCAAAAACGACCAACTACACAAGATGGTTCCTCAATGCTCTGCTTCAGCAGGGTGATCCCACCGAAATGTACAAACCACTGATCTAGAGCTTACAGTTTCTTTGGGGGTTCATCATTCTGATGTCTGTTGTGCCTGGACAATGACTATTCTTATACATGGGTGGCCATAGTCATATAAGCAGTGCCTTGCTGGATCAGGCCAGAGTTCCATGCAACAACGTATTATTGCTCAACAACAGCAAACTAGGTGGCTCTGAGAAGCCACCTAGAAGTAGGACTTGAAGATCATGGCCATCTTCTATTACAGGAGTGGGAAGTCTTTGGCCCTCCAGATGTTGCTGAACTACAACTCCCACCAGCCCTTGCAAGCATAGCCAATGGCCAGGGATGATGGATGTTCAGCAACATCTGGAGACTCAAAGGTTCCTCACACCTGTTCTATTAGTTGCTCCTGGCACCTGAAAACCAGAAGTATCCATGAAGAGATCTGTCCTTCACAAATTTATCTAAAGCAAGCTAAGCTTGTGTTCATCAAGATATATTGAGGTAGCAAATTGATTTTTTTAAACACTAGGGTCATAGCCTAAGGATTTCTTAGAAAGGGGTACAAAAAAAATCTGTTTCCAATGAGTTGGTCCTTTTCTTATTTTTCCATTTATTAGGACAACATCATCCAAGGATTGCCTTTTGAATGTCCAATTCAGTGAAATGAAGGTCAAGACTAATGAAGAGCAGCTCTCAAACTATGCAGAAGGTGAGTCTTTTGCATTATGAAATAACTATGTTTTGCACATTGATGATGGAGTTTAGGCTTTGCATGCAGGTAAAATTTGGCATACCTCAACAAAGGCTTCATCTAATCCTATATGTTTACTCACAAAGCATATATGGATTTCCAAATCCTGGGTAGAACCAAGGAACCATGAGATGCATACCTGCAAGCATAGATATGTGATCACATGTTTTATAATTTTGCACTATTTATTTATACCCAAGAGTAGACTAGCTTTATGCCAGGGTAGTTTGTATTTATTACAATATCATGTAGTGTATAGGCTGCAACAACTATTTCTTGTGGAATGTTGCAGACATCTAGAGAGCCAGTGTGGTGTAGTGGTTAAGAGCGGTAGTCTCGTAATCTGGGGAACCGGGTTCGCGTCTCCGCTCCTCCACATGCAGCTGCTGGGTGACCTTGGGCCAGTCACACTTCTCTGAAGTCTCTCAGCCCCACTCACCTCACAGAGTGTTTGTTGTGGGGGAGGAAGGGAAAGGAGAATGTTAGCCGCTTTGAGACTCCTTAAAGGGAGTGAAAGGCGGGATATCAAATCCAAACTCTTCTTCTTCATCATCTAGTGAATGTTGTGAATGTTTTTTTCCCCCAGTACATTTTTATTCAAAAATGTTGTGAATGTTGACTGCCTGCCTGCCTGCCTGCCTGATTCATTCATTCATTTGTTAAAATATTGATATCCTGCCTTTCCATTTTATGGATTCTATAAGTTAGCTGGCTAATATTGAAAAAAACATTTCACATTATAATACACAATAAAAACTAAAACAAATAAACACAGCACCAACATCAAGCACACACAGCAGAATCAATAAAGCACAATAGAGAAAGCCCTACCCTCTTCATAAAAAAATGGGATAAATGGAGCAGGGAATTTAAGAAAAATCTCAATGTGTGGGAAGGTCCATTTGGAAGAAAATGGTCCTTAGTGTATCCCAGACCTAGACCACTTATGACAACCTTCTCCAACTTGGTGCCCTCCAGATTTATGGGACTATAATTCCCATCCACCCCCATGCTGGCTGGGGGTGATGGGAGTTTTAGTCTGAAACTTTTTGTGAAAACCAGTACAGTGGTACCTTGGGTTACGAACTTAATTCATTCCGGAGGTCCGTTCTTAGCCCGAAACCGTTCTTAACCTGAGGCGCTCTTTCACTAATGGGGCCTCCCACTGCTGGCGCGCCACTGGCGTGCAATTTCCATTCTCATCCTGGGGCAAAGTTTGTAACCCGAAATACTACTTCTGGGTTAGAGGAGTTTATAACCCGAAGCGTTTGTAACCCGAAGCATTTTTAACCCAAGGTACCACTGTACTTTGAATTGGGTCCAGAAACCAACTAGAAGCCAGCGCATGTAAAAGAAGCATTTGGTTTGCACAGTTAGCCACCTGGCAGCTGTAGTCCCATTGAAAGCCACACCCTGCCTAAAGTGTGTTACTAAAGTGTCTAGTGGATGTCACCAAATCATGACTTACTTGTACTAACTTGTTTCTATTTAAAAAAGCGTAAAAATGGTGAACTAAAGCTGGTGAAAAGCACGCTTGCCAACTGAGCATTCTGGGTACTGCTTATGGCAACATCTAAACAGCAGTTTTGAAGGCGGTCAGTTGTATGGATCATACACAGCAGAAACCACAGTTTTTGTACAATTGAGTCCACAGTTCTCTTTCTCCTCCCTTCCTATCCTTGCCACAAAAGGAGGCAATCCTACACACTGGCAGACGAAGGTGGGGGTGGGGGGAACAGTCTGCCCCGGGTGCCATCACGGGGGGTGACATCACAGCCGCCCCCGCCCCCGGGATGCTTGCCGCTCATGCCCCGGGATGCACACCGCTTGCCACACTCATGCCTGACACGTGCCACACCCCCGTGGGCGGCGCGCCACACCCTCTGGGACGCACGCCAGCCACGCCCCTGGATGTATGCCGCTCCTGGTGCCGGAGCAGGTAGCTCCGCCACAGATCCTACAACCTGTAATGGTTGCATATTCTACGTAGTAGCAGTCATACTTCCATTTTAGAAAAGAGGTACCGGTACTTTCCCACAGATATTTCCATGATTTGCATCAACACGCTGAAAATTATAAGTATGCAGTCTCAGAGGAGGGCTTGCAATCTATTACAGTTCATAGGTACTCTAATTTTTTTGTGCCCCACAAAGAGATAAAACATAATAGGTGTGCACACCCGCAGGCTGAAGACAAGCTTCAACAAGCTTCCATGTATAAATTCAAAATCATGCAAATGGGAGATAAAGATGTGGAGATATAGGGTTGCATACAACGAAGTTTTAATGGGCCTAGGTTACTCGTGTCCATTAATTTTAATGTGTCTACTCTGAGTAGGATTAACATTGGATCCAACCCATTGTTGCCATCACACCAGTAGCAACCTATTCCGTTCCTGAAGAATGCACAGTCCAAGCATTTGATATGAGTGAACAGCCTTTCCCCCTCAAGCCATCTTTACTTATTTTGCTGGCAGTAAGGATATTAAATTAATGAAGGAGGAGTCAAATTTTTATTCCTGCAAAAATCTGGGTGTTTTTATAGAGGATGATTTGTCAGGGATGAATACTGGTCCATTTCAGATTATTTCAACACTCGGTGCCTTTGCTCCTCTGTGAAGTTATTACGCTAAATCGCCAGGTTCGTGCATCCCAGATGTTGCCATCTTTTGAGTAATACATCATCGAAACAAAGTGCCCTGGAAACGTATAGCAGGAATACATTGTTCAAAGGGCAGCAGCGATGATAAATCTCTTAAATGATGTTGCTGTCTGGGGATAATGACTTTAAGAGCAAATGCAAGGTAATCTCGTGATTCTCAAACCCCCCACCGACTTAACATGTCCCAGGAACATGATATGTGAAACATCTTGAAGCCTTTTTCACAGGGGCTAATATTCAAATATTTAGCAGTTCAGGCCCTGCTTTAGAACAATGCTAGCTGGCATTTATCAAAAAGGCTTTTAACATTTTAAATGATTGCCTGTTACTTCCTGAAGCTCCATGTTGATGCTGTCACTTTGTGGTTATAGTCCCAATTCTGAAATGTTCTTGTACCTTCGCTTGCCATTTGAGTACGTCTTGAGTGAAACTCTGGCCCCAGCTACACTGTAGATCGACAGGAATACCATGTTTAACAGACATGGCTTCTCCCCCACAAAAAAACTCCCTGGGAGCCATAATTTATAACTTATGTTGGGGTCTCTATAAGCTGCGGAAGCACAACGACAAAATGTAACATAACAAAACAATCCGATATTAGAAATTTACAACAGAGGTCACAAGTTGCTCACCGCAAAGCAATATCTGTGAAAGCCCTACACAGACCTGAACCATTTTAAAGCCTTTTTCAGATACTAAACACACATCCCACAATATTCCCCAAGACCTCCACTGCAAGGGCTAGAAGAGTGTTTTGTTTTCATGGAAATTGCCAATCTAAGAATCACAGCTTTCCCCCCCCAGGCAGCTTCTAGTCAGTTTGTATAAATAGAAAAGTCTCATGCTTTGGACATTGCCAGTGGTACTTGTGTATGTGAAATCAAAATGGTAGAAATGTGATGTATTTGCATCCTGTTTTCCTTTCTGCCCAGGGCAACTTCACAGGATGCTGGTGCGTATGACAGGAGCCAAAACGATTTTGATAATAGGAAGGCTAAAAGTCCCATCCATTTTGGCTATGGCTGAACTGGTGCCAGAAGATAGCAGCATGACCATATGTGCCATACAGCCCCATTTTGGAGAATCCAGCCAGGAGGCCTTAGATTTCTCAGCTCATGGCAACAAAATGAGGGCACAAATAGGACCAATAATGGACTCCTTGGAGGTACGGTTTTGCTTTAAGAACTGTTTGTTGAATCTAAGTGACAAACACTGTTAATTATTGCAAAACTTCACATACACCTGTATTCTAAATTCCCTTGCTGCTTCATTAGACCCACCGAAGATTGACTCCATGAACGAAGGTCATACAAATTAGACTAGGCTCATAAGATTACCCCACCCTTGCAATTAACAAGTTGCCTGGTGCAGAATACTGCTGCAAAATACTGAGGGTCTTATCTGGGCAGGGGAGGGGGAAAATGTATGTATTAATCATCTTGCTCATGAGCCTCCAGGTGATTTACATAAAATGCAGGGGAGGAAATTGGCCTTCTAGACCTTGACCTTCATACTAACCTGGAGTAGAATTAGGATCAGAAAGATGCACATTTTGTGGTTGTAAAGGTCACCTATCTGTGCTACACAGGGAGGGAGGTTTGAGAGTCGAAAGGAAAAGGATGCTATTTGCTTTCCCCCCAGTCCTCAGATTTCCCCATGCTGCTTGCCTTAAATCTGAACTCTTGAGTACCACCGTACATAGAAATATGGGAGTTCAGGAGGAGGATATAAAGTTGTTCTGGTGGGCTTGCTAGAGATCAGGCCTCCCAGTCAACGATGCAGCTTGAAAAAGGCCCAACATTTCACTACCCGGCTGGGCTTTAGTTAGGGCTAACTGAGTTCCTTATATGCTCTTCCTGCTCTTCCTCACTGCAGCCTTCTTTTGCATTATTTCTGCTGCCTTCCCTTTGGTTCTCAGTTAAACGGTTGCAAGTTTCTCAGACTCTTTTGTCGCTGTGTGCTTAACAGGAAATAAATATGTACACCTCGATACAATGATTTTGGCAGATACACTTAGCGGTGTGGGGGTGTGGGGAGAGAACGTTACAGATCACCTGCAATGGTGCAAGGTTTTAAAAATCCTTTTGGCTCCCTGCAAAGAGTGTGAAATTAATTGAATTGCTGTTGCTCTCTAGTGCTCATTCAGTGTAACTGACTGTGAATAAAAATATCTAGAGGCAAGCAGAGTACATGCAGTGTGAAGATTAAAGAAGGGTCCTGGATGGGAGCGAAGACATGAAAATGGAACCTTTAAAGGAGAGCGCTGCGGTTGATTTTCCAATGGCGTGCTGTAAACAGCCCTTGCGAAAGGCTAAGTGATCTAGATTGTCAAACACGGCCAGAAGGCAGCACGTTTTCAATACCTCCAATGTGGGGTTAAGTTGGAAAGAGTCACAACTCTTTGTAGCACATTTAGCACAGCTGCTTTTCTCTCAGCCCTGAACATCCAGAATGAGGGAACAGAGGCTCCCAAAGATGGAGGGTGGGAAGAGAGAGAGACCGGGAAATGCCAAAAGAGGAATACATATTTAACCACATGTCTTACCCATGGTGGTCATTGTCCACCAAACATACAGTGGTACCTCAGGTTACATACACTTCAGGTTACATACGCTTCAGGTTACAGACTCCACTAACCCAGAAATAGTGTTTCAGGTTAAGAACTTTGCTTCAGGATGAGAACAGAAATTGTGCTCCAGCGGTGCGGCGGCAGCAGGAGGCCCCATTAGCTAAAGTGGTGCTTCAGGTTAAGAACAGTTTAAGGTTAAGAACGGATCTCTGGAACGAATTAAGTACTTAACCCGAGGTACCACTGTATTGCATTCAGGAATCTCTCTCTCTCTCTCTCTCTCTCTCTCTCTCTCTCTCTCTCTCTCACACACACACACACACACACACACACACACACAAACACACACACACACACACATACACACACTGATCAACTGAAAATATTCTTGCCCACTTTTGAGCTCTTGTTGTGATTGGTTCCACCTTGGACATCGATTACATCTGAGCTTTTGAAGGTCTTGTGGTAGTGGACCTTGCTGGGATCTGAACCACCTTTCATGTGGTTGGGCAGCGGGGAGAGGCTGCAGCCACATCCTTTCAGGTGGCAACCCTCTTCGTGTAGAAATTCAGCAGAATGTTCATAGGATCTCCTTGTTAGTAGCTGTGCATTGGATCGGATTGATGTAGCATTAGAGACAACATTCCCTGTCCTCCTATTGCCCCTTTCTGGCTTATCCCATATCTGTGGTTAGCTTTCATTCATGATCATTAAAGCACTGAAACTCCCACAAACACAGGGTTTACTAATCTGTATGCATTGGAGCAAGCACATCCTCTCTAGTGCAGAGAGGTTTCCTGGTGCCTGAAGGTGCGCCCATTCAAGGGAGAAAAGGGCTTCTTCAGACTGAAGATGAGCTGCAGTAAGCACTCTGGTTAGATGGGCCAAGAAGATCACAATACTGAATGAGGGATGGAGTTGCTCTCAGAGAGTGAAGAGAGAGAGAGTGTGTGTAGAGCCATCTTCTCAAATAAGTGCCATATGGAGGTGCCTTATGTGTTCTGCCTGCTTGCCAGATTTGTTCCTTGCCAGTTTGTGTGTGCGTGTGTGTGGAGGGGAGGGGAGGGTTGTTTAAGATGACAAAGCCAAAAGACTGAAAAATAATTCATCACATAGAGGCAAATGAGGCCTGGGACGTTAAAGCAAAACTGAGGCAACTCCAGGGCGGACACTTACCCATCGCATAAAAAATTGGGTACAGTTTGCATAAATTTTGTGTATATGCTAATGTGCAAATTTAGAAATAGCTCCTGCGATTTCCTCGCCATAGTGGGAAGGTCTGTGAACAGGTGACGCAGGTGGCCTCTTCAGCCTGCTGAGGTGTGCTGACTGTTTTGGGGCAACTGCAAAAGGCCTCTTAGAGTTCTTTACCTTTAAACTGGACTTGGGCTAGGCAACACTTTAAATAGAAGACTCCTTCAAGAGAACTGCCTGCCATGGCCACACTAGGACTGGAACCAAGAGCAGGAGCCTTCTCTCTCCTTCTGTTGCTCAGCCCCCAAAATAAGAAGCACCTGGAAGCTCTTGTATGGGCCTGTCCATTTTAGGCGACTGCTCTGGCCAGCTTGTTCAAGATCTCTTTCTAGGATCATTAACACACAGTTGTCTTGCTGCTTGTTTTTTTTGGTGCTTATAGCTTTTTAAAAAGTTAATACAAGGAATTATTTTTAGATGTTTAGAATTATTATTATTTTGCTACCCTGGGCTTCTTTAGGAGGAAGGGCAAGATATTAATTGATCAAATAGAAGAAGCATATAGTGCTGGGCGCATAGGCGGATATGGAGATCTCACCACTTCTGCTAAGGCTCTCAACACCCTGGCACTAAGATTTGTCAAGCTAAAGCTTTGGTTGAAGTGGAAGGGATCCTATGAAAGCACAAAGGCATGGCATAAGAGGATGGTACATAACTTGGCATGCTTTCGATGCTTATTAAGTGGGAATAGTAGCATTTGCAGTTATGGGTCAGCACAGCACTAAGCACAGTATTTGGCAGCCAAGAACTGGAGAGAGAGAGGGGGGAGAGAGGTGCGCAGTCCCCCCTCCTCAGCTGTTCCATGCAGATCAGGGTGGCTGCCTTATCTCTACTTATTAAATAATTTATCTGATGGGAGGGATCCATCTGCATCTCTGCCGGGCTTCGGAGCTCCACTCATCCCGGTGTTATGTCTCTTATACTCCCCCCCTTTTGTTCAAGGGTGTCAATTTGAATAAAATATTGAGGAGGCCCATGTAAGCCCTGCCTTGCATAATCAATCACAAGATGTAGCCCTCACACACCATTTGAATGGCAATGCCCATCAACTTGGGGCAGCAGCCCCCTCAAATATTTTATGGGGGGGGGAGAGAAAGGGACCTCATCCCCTAGGAGTTGGGGCCTATGCTTTTGGCCAAAATTGGTGAGATCTTGGGAGGACCAGATCAGGCCCCTGCAGTGTGGAGTAGCCACCTGTGTAATAGTAATGGGAGACTCTGACTGAAATTGGCCACAGTCTTCCAACACAGATTTCATGGCTTTAGCACCAAGGCAGTTCCTCCCCCCTCTCCCATGCTTTGCTCAACATCCAGCCTGCAAAAGACTTCTTGCTCACCCTTTTGTGACAGTAGGCTGGCTCATAAGGGTGTTCCCCTACTATGGAGTTCAGCATTTTTCTAAGGAGTTCAACATGGCCCTCTGCCCAAACAGTGCTATGGTGCCTGAGATAAGGCCATGTTTGTTTCTAGACTCTAGAAACAAGAGCAAAAAAAGAGGACGCCATGGTGGCCATTTAAAGCAAATAAATGCAATTTGTCGTAATTCCCCCCCCCCCCCTGAGAAAGAGGACGTATCCTGGAAAAAGAGGACACATGGCAACCCTATGCAAGATGGCTTTACTAAATGGGGAATAAGAAAGTAGTGTTCAAAGAAAGCCACTAGTATTTATTTATTTCACTTCTACCCCCACATTTTTCTCCAATGATTCATAGAATCATGGAATTGATGAGTTGGAAGGGACCCCAAGGGACATCTAGTCCAACCTCCTGCAATGCAGGAATCCTGCCCACATGCATCGCTGTGGGGGCTCGAACCACCAGTCTTCAGGTTGACAACCCTGGAAGGTAGGCTAGGTTGAGAGGCAGTGACTGGCCTAAGGAGTCTGAGTGGGGATTTGAACCCTAGTCTGCTAGGTTCTAGTCCGAGACACTAACCACTACACCACACTGGCTGTGTATAAAAGATGGCATGGTGCAGAAGGAAGAGACGTGTCATCCCCCCGGGGAGCTAGGAAGATGCTTTCCCATTTCCAGCGTTAAAGCAAGATTCACCTGCCAGTCTGGTCGGTTTCTGTACCTGGAATAGGAGAGGGCACTGTCTTCTCCTTTGCTGCCTTAGGCATCAAAATGTTTCGGGCCAGCCCCTGTTGAGCTTATATGAGCTTATAATCTGGGAAACCGGGTTCGTGTCTCCGCTCCTCCACATGCAGCTGCTGGGTGACCTTGGGCCAGTCACACTTCTGTGAAGTCTCTCAGCCCCACTCACCTCACAGAGTGTTTGTTGTGGGGGAGGAAGGGAAAGGAGAATGTTAGCCGCTTTGAGACTCCTGAAAGGGAGTGAAAGGCGGGATATCAAATCCAAACTCTTCTTCTTCTCATATGAGACTTGGCTACGTGGAGCTTTTCATTGTCTCGCAGGGACGCGCCAATAAGCTAAAGCCAAAGATTTCCTGTGCGGATATGCTTTGCAGAAGGTCAAAGGAGGCAAGCTCTAATTCATGCCGCAGATCATAGACTGAAGGATAGGGCAGCCCACAGGTTGCCTAGGTGCCCCAGTAGGGATTTGGGTACACAAGGCAGGGAATTAGCAGATGGTTGTGCACACAGGGCGGACCTACTCTCGCACGTTCCCCAATCCCTTTGCAGATGCTGTTCTGAACAGCTGCCAAGCAAAATTATCCCGTAGCCTCCTGCTGCACAGGCTTTCTCTGCTTGCTTGGATGCCGGGCAGAACATATGCGACGGCCTTCCGTGAATGCTCTCCTTTCTCTTTAAGACACCCAGGCCATGTTAAAGGAGCTGCTGATATAGCCAGACTCTTGATATCCTGTGGTGGCCACAGGGGTCTTGCGTTTCCTTTGCCTTGTATCTTAATTCCTCGCCCATAAAGGGAGACAATTGCCTCATAATAAAAGGATAATGAGAATAAACACAACAACAACAACAACAACAACCACTCAACATTTTGAGTGTTTGATACCCCTCATGTTGATTATGGCAGAAACCATACATTATCGTCCTGGTGCCATGCCACAGGGTTCCCATCGTGTAAGGCACCGTTGTAACATGTTATTTATTTATCTAGCGGGTTTGGAACTTTTCCCTCATGCCCTCCAGGCTTATTATTATTTTGATGGAGGCGCAGTTTCAGATCGCTCCGTTTGAAAGCCTTAACCAGATAATACCGGGAAGTAATAAGGACGCATTTGCAAAAGCTGCTGGTAATTGCAGCGCCGCTGTGGACGTGCGCGAGGGACTTTGCTGCCTTTGTCATCCCCTCCTCTCGTTTCTTCGACAGGCTAGGTGAAGAGGTTGAAGCGCAGATCTCATTTCCCCCTGTTTGGCTGCTTGTGAAGTCTGCCAACAGAATCCACCTTGACAAAGTCAAGGACTCCACGTTTAATGTTGAGCTGAGTGAATAAATTATGCATGAAATTGTGTCGGAGTCTCTAGTGTGCAGAATTGCTCCTTTTGATATGAAAGGTTAATTCAGAAAGGAGTCCAAAATAGCTGGAAATTGTGGGGATAAGTGGATAGTATTCACTGTTGTGAGCTGTTATTACTAGAAATTGCATTCCCTCTCTAGCTTCCCCCGAGATTTAGCTTTGCCAGTGAATATAAACTGTACTCAATAGAATAGCATCCAGAAGCAACAAGAGTAGATGTCCACATACAGTGAAAGGGCCGTGAGCTTCCCCCCAGGTATATTAGGTGCCCCTGGGGTAGCCAATGAGGTGCAACTCGCATCATCCCTGAGTATTGGCCATAGCTGATTGGACCTATAGCTCAACAACATCTGTAGTGCACTTTCTTGGCTACCTGTGCCATATCCTATATATTCCACAGTGTAGAAGAATTGCAACCTCATTTAGGTCAAGAACAAGGTGCATCACTGGAAATCACCAAGGTGTACCAGCGCCGTATGAAGACAGACTCTCTATATGTGGGCAACCGCAGGTGGAGGGCCTCTTGCCCTATTTACTATACTGCCCGCTATACATTGGACCCAGGAGGTGATTTCTCACCCTGCCATCTGTACAGGAAAGATGTCTCTCCCCACAGCAGAGAAGGTCCTGTGGCTTCTTAGCGATGTAAACGCTTCATTGACTCATAAAGTCACCCTTTTTTCCTCTGGCAGCCAAAAAGATCAGAAAGAAGACCCTGGACAACACAGCATCATTGAACTGTAAGGGAGATGCAGAGATCTAAATAGAGACTATTATTTGCGGCACCGCATCCCTTTATGTGTATTTGTTTTTTTATTCAGATTTGTCATGGCCGGCGACTAGTACGGAAAAGTTATTTGGATTGTGTGCCAGTGGGTTTGAAGTGCCTTCCCTTAGAATCCATCCTTTGTCTGTTCGTTTTAAAGGAAACCAGATAGCCATGTTTGAAAGTGTCTGATTGGGCTGTTGGGCGATGTCCAGATTCCCATTTGAATTCTCAAAGCACGGCAGGTCTCTTTTCCTTAGGTGTCTCTGCAATACCAGCTTGAGCGCCGTTCTTGTCTTTGCACCAGCCACTGCCAGCCATTGTCAACTAGCAGTGCAGGGTGAAGCCCACTGTGTATTAAGTTTGCAAAGCTTAGAAATGCTAGCTCAGGTCATGTTGAGCCACAAAGTGAGAGTTGTAAGAACATGTCTAGACCTGACCAGAACTATCTGGCAGCTGGATTTTATTATGTATTTTTTTAAAAGCAAGCAGGCAAGACATTTGCTTGTTTAAAAGCAAGGACACCTGACTTGTTTTGGCCTCGGGGCCAAATAACACATAGCTATGATGTTTCCTTTGACATGGTTATAATATTTTTGATTCCAGGAGTTAGCAGCCGTGGGGAAAGATTTTGATATAGTCTTTATTGATGCCGATCAAAGGAACCCTGCAGAGTACTATCGCTTTGTCATGGAGAACCATTTGCTGAGGATGGATGGGACGCTCTGCATAGAGAACGCCCTCATGAAAGGAGAGGCCTACCTGGAGAATACGGCAGATGAAAATGTATTAGGTGTCAAAAAACTGAATCAAGTAATTAATTCAGATCCTCACACGGAGCAGGTTAGTGCGATACAATTAAGGGTGACATCAATATTATAATAGCTTTCTGCATGTTTCGGGGTGGAAGTGCTATGTTTGTTTAGGCGCTTCTGCTTGCTCCCTTCCATTTGACATAAACATACTGATTATCTTTATATAAGCTTCCCTCGCTAATAGGAATATATTATAATCACATTAAGGTGAGGTGGGTGGTGACTGAGGACTGAGCCTTCTTTGTTTGTCTCTCTCCCCCCACCCCTGACTCTGAAACGCTCTGCCTGGTGCCTTGGTGCCAGGTAAAAACAAATTTATTTGCCCGGGCCTTTTGATTCGGTATATGTGTTCTAGTTTTAAAAGTATGTTTGGTACTTTTAGTGCTTATTCAAAGTACGCCTGCTGCTCTCTTTTGCTGTTACAATGGAATCTCGGATTACAAACACCTTGGGTTACAGACACTTCGGGTTACAAACTCCACTAACCCAGAAGTAGTACCTCGGGTTAAGAACTTTACCTCAGGATGAGAACAGAAATCACACAGCGGCAGAGGGAGGCCCCATTAGCTAAAGTGGTACCTCAGGTTAAGAACAGTTTCAGGTTAAGAACGGTCCTCCGGAATGAATTGAGTTCATAACCCAAGGTGCCTCTGTATAAGACTCTCTCTCTCTCTCTCTCTCTCTCTCTCTCTCTCTCTCTCTCTCTCTCTCTCTCTCTCTGTGTGTGTGTGTGTGTGTGTGTGTGTGTGTGTGTGTGTGTGTGTAAAAAAAAGAGTGGTAGGAAACCTCTGGTGGGATTCACTGTAAAACTAAATAATAAATACATTAAGAGCTGCTTATTTTCTCTCTCTGCCGGATCCACAAGTTTCAAGATAGCTGAGATGCCTGCCTCATTGGGCAGGGGGAGACTAGATGAAATCAGATAAAAGTTATCACTGTAGCTTTTCACTGTAAGTTTCTTAGTGTGGCACTAATGAGATGAAGCTGTCAATCTGGCTTTCCTACATATCAGATAGTTATAGGCCTGTGAAATTGTATTGGGTTTCTGGTGGGTCCCAGGGTTTTTCCTTGAGTCTGACACAGACAGGGTCTAATGCTGGTGCTTCTGGGCAAAAGACGAATTTGAGAGAAAGGGTAAGTCTGGCAAAGAAATCGAGCGAATTCCTCACTCATCACTGAGGGAATGTCCCTCATGCTGTCACTGGGCATCCTTCCACACTGTTCACAGGTGTGAAATAGGGAAGGAAGGAAGATAGGGAAGGAAGGGTGCTCTCTGTCTCAAGTCAAGAGCAGACACAGGTGTGCTGTTGCCCAGCAGGACTGCCTGCCTTAGACTCCAGACACTTCAGGTAAACTCAAACATGCACAGCTTTAGGAGAGCCCTGCTTACTCCTAGGTCTCCAGGCCCATACTGGCTTCTTCTCCCCACTCACTTCTATGTTCCCTCTTCAAGCTGAGAGAAGCCAGGCAACTGTGAAGTCTTGCATTCCAAGACCACAGACCCAGTTCAGACCAGCAGCAAACACACTAGTTTCTGCCACCAAGATAGAAGAAAACCTTCCACTGATCCCTTTCAAAACTGACGTTGCTGTATCTAAAGGTGGTTTGATGAAGTAACAAGTGTTTTCTGAGACCACGGCGGGAGGGAAGGACCCCTGTTACTGGGAGAGGAAGGGGCATTGCGAATGTTTTTGACACTCCTCTCTGAAATAGTTGCCATGACTGGGGTCAAAGTGAATGGATGAGGTTTTATCTGAAATGTTTCATGAAGTGTGTTTTCATTTATCAAGGTGGTCCTCCCTGTGGAAGGTGGCTTGATTCTTCTCCAAAGGAGTCGGATATGTGCCGATGAGGAGACTAACCTAGGAGTATGTATTTGCCTCTCTCTCTCTAAAGGAATTTGTGTGCATTTCAAACTTGAAAGAAAGAAACAAAAAAACATCTGGCCCGTTTCTCCCCTCACGCCATTGACTTGCCAGTAAGGTTGGCCTCACACATTTGCATCCCTCCCAGTCAGAACTTTGCTCCCCCAGTTGATGGCCTCTGATTTTTAATTTGTATTTTTTATTATATATGTCTATAATCCTAAAAGAATTTTGATAGTGTTGTGATATAGTGGCATATAAATATTTTTTTTTAATAAACAAATAAAACAAAACATGAATCTACACTAAGGAAATAAAGTCAAACTTCCTAACCAGCAATCCTGAGCCACACAGTCCTGAGTACCCAGTGGCCACTGGCCACTAATCACGATAGCGCCATATTATCTTGAGCAGTAGTCATACATGTGATGGGGTAGCACTAAGGAGTCTGCCTCCTAACAGCGGCATTGCTGCAGCTAGTTAGAACTGGGGAAGGGCAGTAGTGAAGTTGCAGCTGTTTTGGCACACCTCTGTGGTTGCAACAGTGAGCTCCTGCCCGTGTTCCCTTATAAAACTGCTAGCATATTTGCAAAGCCAAGCCAGGTCTGGCATGTTTTCAGATTGGTTGGAGGGGAGGAACCAACCGTATGTTGAGATTCCTCTATTGCAGGGGGTTCAACTAGCTTTCCCTCGAGGTCCCTTCTAACTCTACAATTCTATGATTCTGGGACTGGCATTCAAGGCACTTTCTCAAAACTCGAAATGTGCCCACTGCGTCAAAAATGTTGTCAACCGATGCATACAAGTTGTGTGTGTGCATATATTGAAAGATTCTGGGCAGAAGGTAACGGAAACCAGTGCTTCCCCCCCCTAAAAAAATGTTTAGGGGTACTCTCATTTTGACTCAAGAAAATCACCGTTTTATAGTTCAAGTCGGGAAAAATAAATACAGTAAATGGACAAAATACAAAGATTCACAAAATGGTTAGGGGTATGCGTCCCCCTGAGTCCCCCCAGGGGAAAAAAGCACTGATGGAAACTATCAACAGAACTGTACAGAACAACCTTGCACTTACAGAGCAAAATATCCTTTTGAATTATATGCCCAGCACATGGAACCTTACAAAAGGACAATATGACTGGACTCTCTGTGCCCTTACCACGGCAAAAAGACTGATACTGATGAATTGGAAAAGTAAAAATGTGGCTCCCTTCTACGATTGGATTGAAGACTTACACAAATTTGCAACATATGAACAACTTGCACATAAACACAGACTTGCCATGGATAAATTCAATGATATTTGGAATCCAATCTTGCAATTCCTGTAATAGGTTAAGATCTGGTGAAGTGCAATAACAACTTTGTAAAGAAAAAAAAGCTTGAGCAAGTGCATAAAGTTTGGGAGAAAGGCACAGTCCTCCTCCTAATTTAAATGTTGATTATCCATTGCAATTGTTGAGCTAATTCTGATTACGCTTCCTGGGGGTTGGACTGGCTGAATCCTTCCTAAAGCTTGCAGCAGCAAATACAACTCTTTCTAAGCATGGAAAAATGTCCATGCTAGAAATCCATGTCTTATCCATATGGGGGCACTATGTATACACACATTAACGGTGAAAGGCTTGCCGAGCTTCCTGATCGCAAGCTCTTGAAAGTGAGAGTGTGTCGGCTCATCTTTACATGTCACGCTTGCTTCCTTCGTGCCTCAGCGAACTCCTCTGTTTTGGTTACAAAAGGGCGTTGTGAAAGACGACGTGTTTTGGGGCCACCGTGGCCGCCGCATCCTCGACCGCCTGCAGCTGGACGGCAAAGTCGCCTATGTCACCGGAGGAGGCCAGGGGATCGGCCGAGCCTTTTGCCATGCGCTGGGGGAAGCAGGGGCGAAAGTAGCTGTGGCGGACCTGGTGCTTGCCAAAGCAGAGGCAGTAGCATGTGAGCTGAGGCTCAAAGGTATGAAACACAGATAGCAACAGGAGAACATCTGCTTTTTGTGCTGAAGTTCCAGGCTCAATCCTTGGTGTCTCCAGTGGTGCAGCTAGGGCTGGGTTGGGGGCAAGGTCCCTATCCTATGGTCCCTAGCCAATGGCACCCAGAAACAGCAGATGCAGAAGGCAACAGCAAACAGGGAGGTTTGGCTGGTGCCTTCATTATACACCTTTAGGCACCAGGTGAAAATATTCCTCTTCACCCAGGCCTTTGGCTGATTGACATCCAATGGCCTTTTAAATGTGTTGTGGGAGGGGGAATTATTGGTTTGTTTATACTGTAATTTTATCTTGCAAACCCTCCTGGAATCTGCGGGTGAAGGGCAGTGCGCAAATTTAATAAAAAGCAGGGGCCCAGCTATGTAATTGG
Organism: Podarcis bocagei; assembly: GCF_964188305.1. Lineage (NCBI taxonomy): Eukaryota > Metazoa > Chordata > Lepidosauria > Squamata > Lacertidae > Podarcis > Podarcis bocagei. The sequence goes on from NC_138126.1 coordinate 34,010,464, forward strand.
GTATATAGGCTCACTTTAATATATTTTTCCTGTTAAAAATATGGATCATCCTTTCCTTGGAATAGTGCCTATTCCAAGCAAGTACGTTCTTAGCACCAGGACAGTAGAAACAAACTCTTTACGGTGCTAAGATTGAAGCGAGCTTAAAATGTGAAACAACACATGTTCAGAGTAACTTTTTAAAAACAAACAAACAAACAAACAAACAAACAAACAAACAAACAGGCTTGTCTTTTGTTGCTGTAGTTGTTCTAACACAGGGTTTCCCAAACTTGGGTCTCCAGCTGTTTTGGGACTACAATTCCCATCACTCCTGACCACTGGTCCTTCTAGCTAGGGATGATGGGATTTGTAGTCCAAAAAACAACTGGAGACTCAGGTTTGGGAAACCCTGTTCTAATGTATCTGGACATCTAGAAGTAGTTGTAAAGCATGGTAGGAGGAAGGGAAATGCTGTGTGTTTCACAATCATAGCTGTCAACTTTCAGATTTGAAAATAAGGGATCAGCAGCCTCACCTGTCCCGGGGACAGTCTATGGGATATCTAACAATCCAGGATAGCAGCGGTAAGCAGCGGGAAACGGTGCTGGAATAAGGGAGTTTCCCACAAAAAAAGGGGAGGTTGACAGCTATGTTCACAACTGAGGGGCCACCCAAAGAGCAGGAGCAGAAGACGATTAAATCCAGGATCTAAATTTACCCAGTTGCACACTAGGCATCTCCAGACAGAGATCTGTGCCTGAAGCCCTGGACAACTGCTGCCAGTCAGTGTTAATTATACTGAGCTGGATAGACAGTATAATCTTCTACGCCCCCAATGTTCTGGACACCATTCAGAACAATTATGCACTTTATTTATATATTACTTTACTTTTCTACTCAATTCTTTCTCCAAGGAGCTCTGGCTAGCATACATTGCTCCCCACTATTTCGTCCTCAAAACAGCCCTGCGAGGGAGAATAGCATATGAAACAGCGAGTGCCAAAAGTCACTGACCCAAATCCAACGCAGCATCTTTTACACAACTCTGACTTTTTAGCGTGTACCTGGACATCAACATTTGCCGTCAGCGCTGGTTCCTGTAAATGCAATTGTATGGACCTTGTGCAACCCAGCAAAGCAAAGGCAGCCCAGCAGGCATTGCTTGCCTTGACAAACCTCTCATTGTCTTTGGCTAGAACATTTGTTAGCACAGACCAGCAATTGCCAGTAACATCCTTAGTCTGGGATGCAACGATTCTGCTCTTGCCGTCTGCCGCCTCGAGCTTTCTCAGTGTCATTTGGCCAGTTTACATATTTCAGTTCCCAAGCATGGCTGTTGTACAAAGGCGTTGCATATGTTTCTTCTTAGAACAGCAATGGAAAGGTCAGAGGTGGGATGTTCACAAGTGGGACACTGCAACAAAATGTTGCAGCGCAGAGGGTTGCCGGTCAGCGTGCCAGCCACTCCAGTCGAATCCATTCCGTTTCCCCAACTTCCTTTTGCTCTCTCCAACAGCTAGTCGATATATTGTGGCCACTGAGATTGTTCAGTCCTCATTGGGCTATTTTTTTGGCTTCCTCATACCCTCAGTTACAGGTTCTTATCCCAAAGATTTTCTGTCCTGCTGCAAACAGTCAGATTTCTCTAAGGCTACATAAAGCGATGGCACTCACCTTGCAGGTGAGAGACTGGGGGTGGCGGGTGAATCCCTACATTTGGGCGGGTGTGTGTGACCTGCGGCTTAAGAGATATTCCGTCCAAAGGGATTGTTTTGAACAATAAAGCAAGTTTTTTAAAGCTACTGCCTCAACTCTTTGTTGGTAAACAAGGACTAACTTAGCTTAGCCGGATCCTTGTTGCCTAGCAGAGATGATTCAACCAGGAAAGCAAATTACCCTATATAGAATTCTTCATTGGGGTACTTGAAGGAAAAATAACATACAATGAGGCATGACTGACGGGAACAGAGGAGAGCAATCTTTTGTTAACCGGTTCTATATAATACACATCAATCAGCCAGCAAAAGAAGGTGTTCCATACAATAAATCATGTGTCAGCTGTGGCATTTAAGATTTTTCCCTAACAAAGTGGAGCCAAACAGCAGCTATTGCTCTCCCTGCTCTTTATGCTACCAGAGAACACATCCGCATAGCCACAACAAATTAGGGCCAGTTCTGATCAAACGCCATCCAGGGCTCTTTATTACCTTCATGTGCAAATTGTTACGGGCGCATCGCACACGGTAAAATGGTTGCCGGATCAAAAATGCTGGCTCAGCTCCACTAGGGGGGCATTAATAAATCAGGTTGCTTCCATGGGATCCAGACCTGCCATCTCTCTCATACTGAGAGGACACCTGATAGCAAGAGAGAGCCTCTGGCTTTGAAATTCAGTCTGACCTTGCCTCTCTTCCCACACCCCTAGCCCAGTCAACACCATCTTCATTCAGGCTTTAAAAGCAATGTCATTAAAGCCATCTCCCCAATCATTTGCTTGCTCATGAAAATGAGCACCTGAGAAGCTGCACTGTTGGGTGAAGGCAGACATTTGTGCAAGACTTGAGCTCCTTTGCAAGGAAAACTCTGCAAGAAGACCTTGATGAACCCGAGCTCCTTTGCTCCCATAGCTAGTGAAAGAGCATTGCTTGATAGCTATCCCAGGGTTAGTCCTTGACTCCTCCAGTTAAATCAGGCATCCTCAACCTGCGGCCCTCCAGATGTTTTGGCCTACAACTCCCATGATCCCTAGCTAACAGGACCAGTGGTCAGGGATGATGGGAATTGTAGTCCAAAACATCTGGAGGGCCGAGGTTGAGGAAGCCTGAGCTAGAGAGCTGCTGCCAAACGGAGTTGGAAAGGATTGGGCCAGATGAACCAGCAGTTGAACTTGGTTTAAGTTTGGTTTCAAATACGTAAATGTCTTCAGATGAAATCAATACAAGTGAATAAGGATTTAGGACAGCAATCTGATTCAGACTTACTTGGGAGTCAGCCCCATTCAATTCAGCAGGGCTTACTTTAGAGAAGACATAGAGAGGATGGTTATTCTTCCCTATCACAAGGCAAAAGGCTTGTTTTCCCATTCCAGTGTGGTCCCTACCTTCTCTCTCTGCCTTGTGGGGTAGATTGGCTTTGGGAAACATGTAATATAATATTACGAAGATCCTTCAAAAAGTGCACTTCTCCAAATTCTGCAGAGCAAATCTGCAGCCAAATAATGCTTATATTAGGGTAAAGTGCGGATAAAAATGTGCATCTAGTAAAAATAACAAACATGCATTATAGCAGTAGGGAATTTGCTTTTCAAAAATATGTATATTAGGCAAAGCTGCATACAAAAATGCATATATTAGGAGAAACATACTCTAAAGCAGTTATGGATTTCCTTGAGGGGAAAAGTATATATATTCACAAACAGATGTGGAAATGTGGAGAATTGAAGGGGCAAAATGAGAAACTGAGTGAAACCAAAACTGACAGTTTTTTCCACCTTAATCTAGAGGCCAACATAATGATAAATGTATTGGAAAATGGTTCTATACAAGATGTTTCAATACAATATTCAATTTAGCTTTGATGGTGTGGTTGTTGTTACGTTATAATTATGTTTACATTTTATTTATTTAATCAGTTACACTTTCAATACTATTGCTCTGTACCTGTGTTTTCTTTCTCTTTCTCTTTCCCATTCATCCCCACTCTTTTATTTTTTCTAACTCTCTGTAGAGATTTGTTTCATGTAGGAATATGTGAAGAAATATTATTATTTTTCTTATTATTATTATTATTAGCAAAATGTGAGCATTTCACCCTTATAAGCCCTGCTTTAGTTTAACTAGCTCAGTGTTGAAATGTGTTGTAGTTGGCCATTGGATCAGCTGCCCAGGCCTGTGTCGATCAGGAAGCGAGGAAACCCGGGCTTCCCAATCTCTTCTTTTAAAATCCTGGAGCAGCTATCTGCTTGTTACAGTTTGATAAGAATGAGCCAGTTTAATGATCTCAGAGCCCGACTTAGCTGGCTGACCCTAGAATGGGCACAATATGCAACCAGCAAAATTATGATCAACTATAGGGCACTTTTGAGATGCACTTTTAAAATCCTTACCTAATTTCGTTCTTGCAACTACCTTGTGGGGCCCATTTTTCACAAGGGTCAATCGTAGATGATAAAGAGAAGGGTTTGAGCATTACTGACAGGTGAGTAAGGAGCTCAGCCAGGATTGACTGTGGATTCAGCAAGCAGTTAATGCCCCAATACAACATTACCTCAATAAATCATGGTGGGGTCTGCGTTTGGCGGCAACAGTACCCAACCATATTCATAGTTGTTAGGTGCATTTACACATACCTGGAAGTTAGGAAGTGAAATAAAGCAAATACCTTGGGGAAGTAGCTGTCTTCTTTGTTTACTGTCAGAAAAGGGGCGTGTGAGGGACAGGGGAGATTCAGTTCACATGTAAATATGGACCTACAAAATCCACAAACCGAAACACAGCCATTCTTTGACATTCACACTTCTCTGAATTTTGCAGTGCAGAAATAGAGGGAGGCTGAAATCGTCAGATTTCACCATCCCCAATCACGCGAAAGGCATTTCCCAGACTGAGCCTGCAAAAAGCAGCATAGCATGAGCAGAGAGCAGCAACTGCCAAATGTAATTCCTGGCTGAAGGGTGGGCCAATTAATCTGACCCTTGTCCAACTACGTTGCAAAAGTACCCTAAGAAAAAGTAAAGGTCACTTCCCACATTGCAGTTTTCAAGACATAAGGGAAGTTCAGGCCTCCAACCTTGTTTCTAATAAATTGAAATAAGTGCAAATGGACAATCTGAATGGCATTCCCCAAACTTCTTCCCTCGAACACAGAACCTGAAAGCTGTGAGTCTCCTTCTGGAATCGCAGTGTCCATAGCTCTGGTTCCTGAGGCAGCTGTGGGTACTGGCATTCTCAGATATATTTGCAGCCAAGAGACAACCCCACCCCACCCACCAAATACAGTGAATTGCATTCTAAAATTGAAGAGGGGTGAGAAGGAGACGCAAATAAAGATTTCAACAACCGACAGCAGCATCTCAAACGTTTCAGTAGAAGAGTTGCAGTTGAAATCCTTTGCCAGTAGATGGCGGGGTATTCAAAGCTTCGGCCAAAATCCAAAAGCCTTGCAAGGGGTTGATTGTGCTTAGCCCTTTTGAAATGTTACTTTAAAAAAAACCACATACAGTGGTACCTCAGGTTACAAACGTTTGAGGTTACAGACTCCGCTAACTCAGAAATAGTACCTTGGGTTAAGAACTTTGCTTCAGGATGAGAACAGAAATCGCACGGCGGCAGCGGGAGGCCCCATTAGCTAAAGTGGTACCTCAGGTTAAGAACAGTTTCAGGTTAAGAACAGACCTCCAGAATGAATTAAGTTCTTAACCCGAGGTACCAGTGTACACAGTTGAAAATGGTTTTGCTTCTTTGAAAATTATGCATCTGCAAATTATTACCACTACTGTATTAATTGCAATGACACACAGTAATTAAGAGGGTTGAAAGAGCAAACCAATGACAACATCAACAAAACCGCAAGCAAGTCAGATGTTTTCTGTTTGTTTTGCTTCTTCATTTAGGGATAAAAAGCATTGCTATAGCAGCAGACATAAGCAGACCGGAAGATGTGCAGAGGATGCTTGGTACGATCGTAGATAAGTGGGGCACAGTCCATATTGCATGTAACAATGCAGGGATCAACATGAATTCACCAAGTGAAGCTACCTCCCTGGAAGAATGGGACAAAACTTTCAATGTGAATTTGCGAGGCTTGTTTTTGTGTTGCCAGGTGAGTATTGGACCCTGCAATGCTTTACATAAAACATGTTTCCCATTTTTAAGCGTTCAAAACAATATTTATCAGACATTTGCTAGCACTATCCTGACTACTTTACAAGGTTCTAGCAATAATAATTTGCCAAAACTATATTTACTAAGGCGTTTCTTGATGGAAGTTACGGTATATCTTGTAATTGAGTTGCCCGGATCTCAATTTTTCTTTGTGCACAATTGACATGTGAGGGCCTTCTCTCTCTCTCTCTCTCTCTCTCTCTCTCTCTCTCACACACACACACACACACACACACACACACACACACACACACACAAGCACAGGGCCATCTGCTTTGCATGGCTATAATGCTGTTTCCATGGGTGATCCTTGGTGGAATGTTTCTGTGATTTGTGTTCTGAAACTTCCCCTCAATAGCAACTGCTTATCTTTCCACTATACACTACTTTCCTGATCTGCAGATGTGCAGGCAATTTTTATATCTGTCTGTGCAGGAAGTGTGCAAAAGAGCCCAAGAGAAACATCACCACCCATTAATTATCAGGTTTCTCAATGGGCACAATGGATGGTTGTGCTATTTTTTAGGGGTTTAATTAAAAGACAACACACTTTTTTTTTTAGTAATTAATTTATTTGATTTGTTACATGCCCTAAGGTCTCAGGGTAGTTTAAAACAATTTTTAAAATAACAATAAAAACTGTTTGTAACAAATTACAGTCACAGGAATAGGGCAGGTCATAAAAATAGGCTCCTCAAGTGTCAAAGGCTAGGGAAAGGAGGAAAGAGAGATCTTGCACAAGTCTGATATTTAGCTGGATTGAAATTCTGATAAAATAGGTCTTGCACAAGGCCTCTGACTTAATTTTTTTTTAAAGGTCCTGATGTATGTACCACAGCTACAGGCTGTTACCTTGTATTAACACAAGGATAGCTTAAGTTGGTTAGAGCATGGTACTGATAACATCAAGGTTGCAAGGTTGACCCCCATAAGGGACAGCTCTCCTCGTGTGCCCTTCATCCTCTCCAGATTCGCTCTGGAGGGTTGCAGTAACCCCCAGAACAGATTTATAGGATGATTGAGGGAGAGGGAGGGAAAGTAGATTCTGTTGTACAGCCAGAAATCTGTGAGCTGACAGAATTGGATATTGACCACAATATGCAACATAGTCTCTCTCAATGTGCTGAGATTTTGATAGAATAGCTCCTCCTGTCTGAGTGGTTGAAACTCTGAAATGCCTTTGGTATGTGGCAATTGGTGGAGGGAGTTATGCTTGCATCATTTGGGTCACTAAAAACAAAATGGCTGGCTGTGCTCAGGTGAGGCACAAGCAAAAATACGGATGTGACTATAGAGACCACTCACCAAAATGTCACCACCCAAAAACTGCTCTATTGTTACTTACCAGTTTTTCAAAGAAGAACTCTAGATTAAATGTTAAACAAATAAAATATCAGGCTGGCATTGTGATTATGATGTCATGTGGACAATGCAAGAACGGCGCCGATTCCACAATAAACTTCCGTCTGTAATCGCCTCTTGTTAGCATTCAGTAATATCGCAATCATCTTATTGGATCAGACCAGCCACCTAGGCGTCACCATATTTTATCCACTAGAGCAGAAGCGTACAGAAGCACAGACCAGTAACAGAACATCCCACTGCTATGGCTCAGCTTCTAGAGGTTTTAAGATCTACAGTCCAAGCTACAAACATAGAAAGCAAGGACTAGACATGTAAGGAATTGCCGTGGAACTCTCATTCAGAGATTGAAAACATTCATTGAAGAGTGGGTGATAAACACTTCAAAATTAAATTAAATTATGGCTTTTCTTGATTTCTCTTTCCTAAATCCATGAGAATATTGAATTCAATATAGCAAAATATAAAACTTAAGCATCAGTGGCAGCAATGTGGCAGACAATCATTTTAGCACAATTTAAAAGAACAGCCAAACATCAATATCAGAACTCAAAAACTCTCCCTTTAGGGCCAGCTCTTTTGAAAGGCTTTAATTATAAAAGGCAGATTTAAAGAGGTGTATTTTAGACATCCATTTAACACTTGGGAATGAGACCATTCACAGCTCAATGAGAAGGTAGTTCTACAGCCGCCTGAAAAGGGGCGGGTGGCCCTTCAAATCATGTGGCCTACAAACATTTCGGGTTTTTAAAGTCAAAACCAGCAAGTTGAATTGGGCTTGCAACCAATGCAATGGGTACAGATTTTTTTTTTGGGGGGGGTGCTTCATTCATCATGCATTTACTAATGATACAAAAACTCAAGCTAATACAGGGTCAGTCCTTTAAAAGAGGCCCCGTATTTTCAGCATCGGCTCTAAGGACTTAAAGCAGAGACTCCAAATTTGCTGATGGCTTTTGGGAGCCACACTTTGGGAGTGCAGTAAAATGGTTACGTAAACTTTCCCGCATTAACCATTTCCCCCATATCAAGTTTTTACATCAAGCACTTTAGAGAAGGGGAAAATTAGTTAGCACATAAACTCTTCTGAAAAGTGAGTACTAATTTATTATCATGTCATTATTAGCGGAATCACAAAAGGGGTCACTGGTCTTTCCTTTAATTTCTATCACAGGCTGCAGGCCGCATTATGCTGAATCAAGGATATGGGAAGATAATTAACACAGCATCTATGGCAAGTTTAATAGGTGAGTGATGAGAGCTAACAGTTGTGCTTCAGAATCCATATTTTAATTACTGCCGATGCTATTTGAATCAATTAAACCTGTATTGCGCAGAAGTAAATCACTGACATTTTGTATTAGGGAAAATGTACTACAAAAATTTTATTGATATCATTTTTCAACATTTATCTGTCCTCTCCATTTTAGAGCACTTATTACTCCTATAAGGAGGTGGGGTTAAAGCCCTCTGAAGCGGACACATTTTATTATGTAAGAAAGGTGTTGGGTGTAATCTACATTCACCCTCAGAGTGAAAGGCGTGTTAATCCTTTCGCCATTTATATACAGGACCGGAACTCAAGTCCCTTGCCTTGGTTGGTGGATGTTTCCACCTCACGATGCACCCGGGAAGCTCACAGCCAATCTACCCATTATGCAGAATGATGTGGTAAATGGTAGGATTCTGAACAGCAGCACTTGAGGCTGCAGGTAGGATAGGTATAGTTGTTGTTTTTAGTAAAAAAAAAAAGTTATCCCATGTGAGAAGCTTCCTGCAAGAGTATGGAATGAGCATAACAGTGTAGAGTTCTGCCTAATGTGCTGTTTTCATGGCACTTGGAGAGTTTTTTATGCAGTATAAGAAGTGAAGTCATACAAGCATGGGGTTATTGTTTTGTTTTGTTTTGTTTCAACTACCTCTTTTGTGCTTCTATCCTGCCTTTTTATCTTGTGAATCGCCTCGAGAACTTGAGGGTAGTATATAAATTAAATACATAATACGGTCATACCTCAGAAGTTGAATGGAATCTGTTCTGGAAGTCCGTTCAACTTCAAAAACATTCAGAAACCAAGGTGCGGCTTCCGATTGGCTGCAGGAAGCTCCTGCAGCCAATTGGAACCCGCTTCAGATGTTTTGGTTCCAAAGAATGTTCGCAAACCGGAACACTCACTTCCAGGTTTGCAGTGTTCGGGAGCCAAAACATTCGACTAGCAAGGCGTTCATCAACCAAGGTACGACTGTAATAATAATAATAATAATAATAATAATAATAATAATAATAATAATAATAATAATAATACTTCTTTAACGCCCACCTTAAGGCTGACATGGTGGAATCCATAGTTCTACCACTGCATTCTATATAGTGGAAGAAGAAGAAGAGTTTGGATTTGATATCCCGCCTTTCACTCCCTTTCAGGAGTCTCAAAGCGGCTAACATTCTCCTTTCCCTTCCTCCCCCACAACAAACACTCTGTGAGGTGAGTGGGGCTGAGAGACTTCACAGAAGTGTGACTGGCCCAAGGTCACCCAGCAGCTGCAGGTGGAGGAGCGGAGACACGAACCCGGTTTCCCAGATTACGTGACTACCGCTCTTAACCACTACACCACACTGGCTCTCTGGGGAGAACAGCCCCGAAATACTGCAGGTGGAGAGCCACCTTGTACAGTGGTACCTCTGGTTACATACTCTTCAGGTTACATACTCTTCAGGTTACACACTCTGCTAACCCAGAAATAGTGTTTCAGGTTAAGAACTTTGCTTCAGAACGAGAACAGGAATCGGGCTCCGGCGGCGCGGTGGCAGCAGGAGGCCCCATTAGCTAAAGTGATGCTTCAGGTTAAGAACAGTTTCAGGTTAAGAACGGACCTCCAGAACGAATTAAGTACTTAACCCGAGGTACCACTGTATATGGAAATTGAGCTCTGACTGGTCTCCAGCATCGTCCTTTGAACTGCTCAGACAATTTGATGCATCCTTAGACCAGCTCCTGGTTCCAGAAGGAGAAGAGCCGTGGTTCAGTGACAGGACATTTTGCATTCAGTAGGTACCAGGTTCGATCCCCGATATCCCCAGGCAAGGCTGGGACTATCCCCTGCCTGAAACCCAGTAGAGTCTCTGCCAATCAATGTGGACAATATTGAGCTAGATGGACCCAGTGGTCTGACTCATCATACGGCAGCCTCCTGCCTTATTCCAGGTGTGACGTGTGCAGGCTGTGCATCAGAGCCACCTCAGCTTTACCTCTTAGAGCCAAATTGGGCCACACTTGCCTCTGCTGATTCACACCCATGTCTGTACCCACCCTCTGCCCTCTTGCCTTGTCTATCCAGGCCCATTTGGCCTTGGAAGATGGTCTTTGTTTGTTATTGGCAATGACCTTTCCGCTCCCAGCCTTGGGCCCATGCCTGTGAGTGTACCCTAGTGTGCCAGCTGGGCTCTCTTGCCTCTGCTCTAATACCAATTGTTCTATTTGATGCTTCTTGCCAACAGGTGTCTCCCCACTTGCGCTGTTGTATCAGCCACGTCGTCAAGGAGCCAATAAACTATTGCAACATATGGAACGAAATCCCAACTGCAGAGCTAATCTGGAAGGCAGTTACATGCTGGTGAACTGAGGCCCATGTAACAAAAATTGATCAATTACACAAATTAAGCGTAGCCCTTTAGGAATTTGTTTTATTGGTCTGGACATCTGTTGCAGGATTGTCCAAATCCAAAAATCAAATGGTGCCTGTGGGCTGCCAAGTTAGGCAAAAAAAAGAAAGAGAGAGAGAGAGAGAGAGAAATCCAGTAGCTATAGAAGTGCAACTGAAAAGCTCGATATTAATATCATGTCCATCTGCTGAATGTTACATAAATATGCAGTCTTTTTATTTTCCTTGGGAATAACATTTATTTTTACTGTGCCCAGTTTGACATTCTATGACATTCTGTTCAGTTTATTACTTAGTAACTTTAACTGTTTCTTCAGGGGGGGAAATGCATTTATAATGTTGCTGTTAATTTTTTTTTCAAGTGCTTTTACCAGCTGTTTCTCTTACGGTTTTTAATACCAGAGATGTCGCTCTTGCCCAAGTGGAAGGCATTCTCTGCAAACAAAAAAAAATAAGATTATTATTTTTTTAATAAGGGGAGGAAAATACTGGTCTCAGTTTAGGACAATAACAAGTCCTGTAGGAATTAAAGTAAAAAAATAAATAAATGCATTCCCTGTATTGTTTATTGTTCAGTGGTAATGTACAATAAACGGTGATCTCTCCAATACCTGACCCAGAACACGTGGTGGAAAGCGAAGGCTGAGGTCTACAGTGCACCAGATTTGAATATGGCTTTTGTAGAAGTCCTATTTGAATTAATGGGATTGTGATAGTTAGGGCTGGTTTCCATGCCACCTTTCAGCCAAAAAGGTTCCCAAGGCAGCTCACAAAGGTTCACACACGAGAATAAAATTCCAATAGGGAAAATATACTCTTCAAAAGTTTAAGACAACAAAATGCAAACCTTTTTTATGTTTCTTTTTTTAAAAAAAGACTAAAGTCCAAATAAATCCATGGTCCTGGCAAAGGCCAGTCCCCACAAACATGTCAGAGAGAGCAGGAGTAAATCCTTAGGGAGCAGTTCCTCCTTGTAAGCGTCTCAGGAAGAGGGTAGGGGCAGGGCAGGTATAAAACATGACCCCTTGATGGTCTAGCACAGTCTCTTCCCTGCACCAATGTCTGCAGGAATTAAAGTAATGATTATAGAGTTGAAAGGGATCTTGTACTGTCATCGGTTCCAACATCCTGCAGGATCAGCAATGCAGTTACATGGTCCACAGTAGGATGGTCATCCAACTTCTGCTTAAGTGCCGCCAGTGAAGGAGAGCCCATCATCTCCCAAGGCACTGTGTTCCCACTCTTACTTTTGGGAGAACCCACAAACATAGGAGGAACCAGCAGGATCAGGCCAGCGGCCCTTCTAATTCAGCCTCCTGTTCTCCCAGTGCCCACCCAGATGCCTGTGGGAAACCCAAAAGCAGGGCCCAAGCTGCCTCGAGCTCTGGAGGTAGAGCCTTGCCATCATAGTTAATAGTCACTGATAGTCCCATCCTTCATGAATTTGTCCATCGTTGGCCATCGCTGCCTCCTCCACCCATTGGTCCTTTGGAGCAAGCGAGAGCAAACACACTCCATCTTCTATACTAGCTCCCCTTCAACTATTTCAAGACAGCTATCAGGAATTCTGGGAAGGCAAAACAGATTAGGGTAATAGAGAGATGTTTTCAAACACTATTATTTTTCACGAAAGAGGCAAAGCGGCACTCCTCTGAGCTGAACCGACATGTTCAGAGTAATCCACTGCTGCTGAAAAATCATTTCCAGAAACAATTTCCTGATATCATTGTTGCCATAATACGACTGGATTAGAGATCCTGTTAATAATATTAAAAGCGTGAGAAGGGCATTTTCAGCACTGTGATTCATTGATCTCTTTTCAACTCTGCTCTGAAATGTTTAATTTAAAAGTACACTTCTGCCTAAATTTGCAGCACTGAAAAGATCAGCACTGGAAACGGGTTCACTGTTCGGCTGGAAAACAAACAGCAATTCAAGTCTGCAATAAATTCAAGCCTTTGGGTCCTGCTTGGGGGCAGTGGCGGAGCTTCATGCTCTGGCACCGGGGGGCGGAGAGCAGGTGGGGTGGGGTGGGGCTGGTGCGCGTCCAGGGGGCGTGGTGCACATCCTGGGGGCGTGATACGCCGCCTGCAGGAGTGTGACATGAGTCCTGGGGGTGTGGCACGCCACCTGCGGGGGCATAGCGCCCAGTGCGGGTGGGGGACAGCCACGTTGGCGCCCCACCGGGATTGCGCTGCTGGGGGCGGTGCGCTCCCCCGCACTCCTCTTCCTCCACCAGTGCTTGGGGGCATCCTATAGGGATCTAGATGCTGAACTAGACGGGCCTTTGGCCTGATCCCACAAGGCTTTTCTTATCTTCTTAATGTCATATCTCTGCAAGAGTGGGTTCTCAGATATCAACCCTGACAAAATACTACTCAGAAATGCATGTAGTATGCCACAAGTGTTGCTGTGTGGAGTGTAGAGGTCAGGATTCCATCCTCTCCCTTTCATTCCCTTCGTTTTCTGTTCCCTGGCTCAGCCAGCTTGAAGTCCAGGGCCGGCCCACCCATTAGGAATAGTGAGGCCAATGCCTCAAGCAGCGGAAACCCTTGAGGAGGCAACGCTGTAGGTAGGCCTTAGGATGAGGCGGAGAAGCGACACCGACATTGGTGCTGATTTCGGGCAAGATCTCGTCATCATTGCACGGGAGCTTGCAGAGTGCATGAGCTCCCGTGTGATTTGGGGAGAGATCTCACCCCAAACAGGCAAGATCGCACCTGAAACCGGCACGGTCCCCAACTCCAGCTCAGCCAACGATATGACAGCATCACGGGCTCATCCCAGGTGAGCCAAATCTGGCTTAGTTGAGCCTGGTGTTAAGTCCCTAAAAGGGGCTGTTCGTGGGCCATGGGGGTACTTTCTCCTTGGTCACATGACCACCAACAAACACGGCTTTAATAAGGCTTGTTTTCCCTCTGCCAGGCTTAGGCAGAGCAGCAGGTGTTCCACTGCTGAACAGGGTTTGGTATATCTGGTGTATCTTTACACTGGCTTAACTTACATTGGCTTGCTTTATGCCCTTACATATGGGATTTGGTGAGCTTTGCCCACATTGGACTGCCTCTTGCACAGAGTGCCTGCTTATGTCTGAGCCACCTGCAAACTGTCGGTTTCTTTGTTTGTTTTTGAAGTCTGACTATTTAAATATTCTTATTCTTATGTTTTTGTTTTTACCCCCACCCATCTGACTGGGTTGCCCCAGCCACTCTGGCACATTATATGGGGAATTATATGCTAACTATGGTCAGGGGTCCCTTTACCTTTATATGCTAACTACATCTCATATTTATTTGTTTATTAGGAAAGATTTGTAAGACACTTAATTAAAACAAAAACAACCCTCTAAATGCATAAAACCATTAGCAGTAACACATAGGTAAAATAGCATACGTTAAAATACAAGTCTAAATTATGTATTTGGGTAGGCTTCTTCAAATAAAAAAGTTTTCTAGGAGGCATCTAAGACAGTTTAATACGGGTACCTGCAGAGAGTATAAAAAGTATGAAATAGTCAAACCACATGTGGTATTATATTTCTGCAGCGTTAAGGAATTAATCCTTAAGTATTTTTATAGGCATTGTTGTATATATTTATTTATGTGCTGGTTACTTTAGGAAAACCGGGGTGGTATATGTATGAAATATGTGTGTAACATTATATTTATAATGATACACATAATAATGCATATAATGTTTGTATTTTTAAAGGACCCAGGGAGGAATAATTCCCTTGTAATTGAGATCAAGCTGTGAGATGAGAATTAAGAAAAGAATCCATGCAGACAATCATAACATTGAGATTTTTGGAAAGTTCCACCCCTAAATTCAATCCTCATTGGGATGTTTCAGGATGTTCCCGCCATGAGGACTTTTCCTCCCCCTAAACCTCAAGATTCCTCCAAGTCTCCTGGTACCTCCTTCTTTTATGTTCATTTGGGCTATATAAACGGCACTCCCAGCACAAGCATCAGAAATAGTGAGAATGACTTAAGCATGGCTGTTTCCCAAAAAGTAGGCTGCCTTAGATCGGATCATATTAGCTGGCTGTCTATGAAAGTACTGACCACTCTGACAAGTTGGAGCCAGTGTGTTGTAGTGGTTAAGAGCGGTGGACTCGTAATCTGGTGAACGGGGTTCGATTCCCCACTCCTCCACATGCAGCTGCTGGGTGACCTTGGGCTAGTCACACTTCTCTGAAGTCTCTCGGCCCCACTCACCTCACAGAGTGTTTGTTGTAGGGGAGGAAAGGAAAGGAGAATGTTAGCTGCTTTGAGACTCCTTAGGGTAGTGATAAAGCGAGATATCAAATCCAAACTCTTCTTCTTGTTGCTGTTGTGGTTCTCCAGGACCTCAGGCAGAATTCTTTCGCTTTACCTGCTATCTGATCCTTTCGACTGGAGATAGGATTTGGGACCTTCTGCATGGTCCTTCTTCCCAATTTGCAGTTTCGTTCTGCAAGCTGCTCAGCTTGAAGCATACACACAATCTCACTCAACAAGGAGAGATTTCCTTTCATAGCTCCCCCCCCCCGACTGTATCACCGATAATAATTGATGCGGTGTAAGAGCAAACCTCCCAAATTTGCAATTTCTAAAATGCTACACGAACGGAAACAAAACCGTCCTTCGAAATTTGCACGTCTCTGAATTTTGCAACGCGGTTTTCCAGACAAGTAATGTGTGCAAAAAATGTGTATGTTGCTGAAAAGAACATATAGAATGCATTATATCAGGGGAGATTGCTTGCAAAAATGTCAGGCAAAATTACCTACAGAAATGTGTATATTCATAGAATGCTATTGAATGAGGATCTAAAAATAAATGAATAAGCAAAGTGATGCAGAAATGTGGGAAAGAGAATGAACTTAAGACTGAAAACATGAGAAATGGAAATTGACAAATTTGTTCATCTCTATAACAAACTTTTATGCTGTCAAGGGTGGGATGAAGTAGGAAGAAGTCACAAAAGTTTCTCCTATAAAATGTATGATAAGCACTGCAGGAAGCCACCTGATAGGTCTGTTCAGAATTAGAGGTCAGAGAACTGCCTGAATAAATAAATAAGTTTCTGCTTTTCTGGAAACAAAGACTCTCAGATGGGAAAGATGCAAAAGTGTTTGGCCCCTTTAAGCAAACATGCAGTAATTTATCATAAACAGGCATATTTGGAAACTTTAGCAGGTGCTACTTTTGCAAGGGCGATGGGGTTAACTACCAAAGTTGTATGTAACTTGGATCTTGAGTAGAGTAATTAATCAAGAAATTAGATTCCTCTCCTCTTCTCCAGCCCACATGGAGTGCTGCTTGCCGGTATGCCAGACCAAACAACAGCAAAAAGAGGGAAAATATTTGTAATGAAAGCTTATTGAATAAATATGTTGGGTCTGTAAAAATGATTTCTCTGTTGTAAAGCAAAGGGATTCTTTTTTAAAAATCGTTATTAATCAAGTTTTATTATGCAGTGGAAAAAGGGAGGCAACGGCTGGCTAGGATTACAGTCTTATGTCTATTTAAGTGATTTCAAGATGTGGTATGTTTTTACATGCTTTTGTACAATTCAACAAAAACGTTCTTTTCCACCGTGTTGATTTTAAGAAACCGGCGAGAAAGCAGGCAGGCAAGCAAAATACATGAATTGGAAGGATAAATCTGCTACAGCCTTTTAAAATGTTGTTTTACTAAGTTAGTTTATTTGGTCAAATTCTCCTGACTTTGTTATAGGACTGCTCCCAATTAAATGAAAACCACTCTGACATGCAGTAATAATTTAACTCTTGATTTCTGGGGCTTTTTTGTTTTCTTTTTATTTGTATTTTCTTATTCTTTCTAGAAATAAAAAATCCTAAATCTTACCACACTTCCAACCATTTAAGCATATTATTATTACTGTAATTAAAAAAAGAAAAACTGAAAAAAGAAAATTTGCAAGAGTGTTTCGTGGCCTGATATGGAACTTCTGGGGAATGTAGTGATGCAAGGATCTGGTTGAGCACTATTGGAGATTATGGTTAAACTCCACAGACTTGTGATCTGTGGCAGAATTGCACCCACCCCAATAATTATCGAAAGAACAATTAAACAAAAATATGTCTTATACTTGTTGCCATTCTGAAACTGATTTAATTGTTTTAGCTGAGTTGCAATGATATGTTGCTCACCTGTGTATTATTCAAAACACTGCTGTTTTAAGCCACTGTTCTTAATGATTTTTATGACAGTTTTATTTAAGTTGCCTTGCAAGGGCTTGGCCCTAAAAAGTCAGCATGGAAATACTGAAGCAAATGAATGAACGCCAGAATAAAATTGAGGGGAAGGGAATAAAAATAGCCCTGATGAAGAATAGATTACTAAAAAGGGTATTTCTGGGTGGGATGATGGTCTGAACTTTGAAAAGTTCTGTATGTGCATTACAAAAAAATGGGTCTAAAATACATCCTTGTCAACAAATTCATGTTAATTATGAAATTGACCTATAATATGGTCCTATTTCCCTCTCAGGGAAAAATATTAATAATAATAATAATAATAATAATAATAATAATAATAATAATAATAATAATAAATTATTTATATCCTGCCCTTCCCAGCCGAAGCCGGGCTCAGAGTGGCTAACAACAATAAAAGTAACACAGTTTACATAAAATCTCAATCAATTAATTGAAATACATTCTGAAATCAATTCATAGATACTGCCTGGTGGGGCCTAAACTCTGTTTTAAAATGTCACGAGAATGGTTTGGTTGCTAAAAATAAGCTGTCTTTTTGCAGGTATATCAGCTTAAGGAAAGGGGCAAGGAGGAGGAGAATATACCAAAGTCGCTTGTAAGCGTGAACGTTATAATTAACAAAGCTGATCATTTTAGTTTCTGACTGACATGTGACATGTGTGCATTCCCCCCCCCCCACACCCATCCAAAGCATCCACCCAGTCAAGTTGCTTTGAGAGATTGGCGTTTCCGGGACAGAAGTGTACCAATATCTGCTTAAATGTCTGATCTTCTATAACAGGGGTCAGCAAAGCTTTTCAGCAGGGGGCTGGTCCACTGTCCCTCAGACCATGTGGTGGGCCAGACTATATTTTGAAGGGGGGAAAATGAACCAATTCCTATGCCCCCAAAATAACCCAGAGATGTGTTTTAAATAAAAGGGCACATTCTACTGATGTAAAAACATGCTGACTCCCAGACCATCCACGGGTCGGATTTAGAAGGCGATGGGGCCAGATCCAGACCCCAGGCTTTAGTTTGCCTACCCATGCTCTATAACTTTGTGCTTGTTTGCCTTTTTATAGTTTGAGTTTTAATTTTAATAAGCATCTGCAGGTATAATAAGTTTTAGGCTGGCATATGATACACACACTTACATGGGAATAATAAGTCTTACTGTGACAGTTTCTTTTAAATAGCATATAGGTTTGCTATATGTAACACTAAAATGTAGATACTTATGGGGGTCTGTTTGCAGTTGTTCCGTTTTCCATATGTTGATCCAAAAGTCAGGATAATACAATGAAAAGGTATGCCTGCCTGTTTGCCAAACCTCTACAAATAACTGTTTCAGTTTTTATTTACTCTTTCTCTGTTGGGAAGTAATAATTAAATTTCTATCTCTCTCCCTTCCCAACCACCCAGTTCCTCACCCACAGAAGCAATTAGCTTACAATGCTTCGAAAGCCGGGGTTGTAAAGTTAACTCAGACGTTGGGGACGGAGTGGATTGATAGAGGAGTGAGAGTGAACTGCATTTCTCCGTAAGTAACATGTAGGGGTTTTTGGGGGGGGGGCGGTGGAGGAAATAAGGCATGAATGTAATGAAGTTCTCAAGTTAAGAAAATGTAAGAAAGCAAAGTTGTTAGCTAGCGAAACTTCAGTTCCTTAAATAAGGGGGGGGGAATACTCTCAAGCATAACACAAATGCCAAGTGTGTAGCAAAAAGTCATCTCTATTGCTGTATATGTTCTGGGATTTTTGAAAAGATTATGCCATTTGATAACAGGTTTTCTAATTTTGTGAAGGGTTGTTTTTAACATTTCTTTCCCAGGTGAAATATTTCCTTGTTACTGTCCAAGTCATCTGTGGTGAAAGAAAAGGCGTTTGACACTTAACAGACAATACTTACCCCCCCTTCCAGTCCCCCCCTCACCCTTCTTTTTACCTCAGACAAATATACAGGCACTTTAAAAGGGGCGTCATTATACTACTATCATTGAAATTCCATTCGGCGGTAGCAATTATAAGTCAGCTTGGTATAATTTTTGTTTTTTATGAAATATATTCATTATCAATTGCATATTACCTAATTGTTGAAGGCTTAAAGGTGGGAATTTCTGAAAAGGAAATATACAAGACTTGTGTGCATGTGTGTGTGTGTGTGTGTGTGTGTGCATGTGTGTGTGTGTGTGTGTGCGTGCGTGTGCGTGTGTGTGCGTGCGCACACATTTCTTTTCCACACTGAGTACCTGAGCTGTGTGTGTCGCACTACGTGCCCTGGGCTCCCCCTAAGCTCCCCCTGTAGCCCTCCAGTATGTTGGAGGACATTGTCTTGTCATCAGTGTAAAGTAAAATTCAACTGTGAATCTGGTGGGCTTCTAGATATTTTTGGAGTGGGAGGGGCAACATCTTCTCCTTTGCCTGAGGCAGGAAAAAAGTCTTGGACTGACCCCCCAAGGCAGCATCCACTGTCTGCCTTTTATTCTCCCAACATCTCCGTCAGCTAGATTAGGCTGAGAGACTGTGGCTGGATCTACACATGGGGGGGGGAGCCCTGCTATAAATAAGTCAGAAATTAAATGGTTATAACCAGTGCTTTTTTCTAAAAAAAATGTTTAAGGGTGCTCTCATTTTGACTCAAGAAAACCACCATTTTATAGTTTGAATCAGGAAAAATAAATACAGTAAATGGACAAAATTACAAAGATTCACAAATGTTTAGGGGTATGTATACCTCTGTGTACCCCCCCCCCAGAAAAAAGCACAAGTTATAATGAAAGGGGGGGGGGAATTCTATGGAAAATCGCATAGGCAAAGTTTTGGGCTCTACGGTGCCATCTGGTGTTGCATGTTTATAACACAGTTATAGCGTTGCACCATGAGTAATGTAGCTGACTCCACAGGACTGGCTGAAAGTTATCCAGCCAGCTTTGCAGCTGAGTTGGGATTTGAACTTGGGTCTTTCCTAGTCTAAGGCCAAGGCACTGATCATTACACTGCACACTAACTTTCTAATGGACTCCCTGGGCTCCAAAGAGAGCAACTGCACCCAAACAATGCTCCTGGCCACACACATCTCTTTGCTTCACCAACTTCAAATTGGCAACCACCTTACTTTCTTACGCACACACACACATTGCAGAAGGCTTGTCTCAGACCCCAGCACAGTAGTTGAAATAACCATCCAGTAAAGCTTCATCCATGGATATTGAGAGGTATTAGTATTATCTTGCAAGTCCCTCACTGCCCCTGAAGTGACGTCTAGACAAATCATGGCTACTTAGACTTACACAACACTGGTATTGCCTTGAATCTAGAACATGTAGAAGTAAAAATAGATGCTAGTTGATTCTGATGAATAACAACCATTGCTACTGAATTTGGGCAAAAAGCAATAATAAGAAGAATATGTTACAATTATGTTAATAAAAAAAGAAGAAGGAAATGTATAGACTAGCACCATTAAGGCCCCACAGACACACAGTCCCATCAGACACAACAGGATGAAAATATGCAACCTAAATTTTTCATCCTATTCAGTGAGGAAAGATGTACTTCTCTTTAAAGGGAAGTGGGCTCTTGACTGTGAAATGTGAGCAGTGGATCTTCAGAGTAAGTGTCAGCTATATATATATATATATATATATATATATATATATATATATATATTATTTGCTTTCGTAGATTTTCACGGGTACAGGAATGCAGGTTTTGGTGTTTTCGGGTATCTTCCCGTGTAAGAGTTGGGGTGTCTAGGCGACGTTTCGACGAGGTCTCACTCGTCATCTTCAGGCTGGTGCTTTCGGCTTCTTGTTACTAGAACAGAGCAGGATCTGAACTCAAACACTGAGATCCTGCTCTGTTCTAGTAACAAGAAACCGAAAGCACCAGCCTGAAGATGACGAGTGAGACCTCGTCGAAACGTCGCCTAGACACCCCAACTCTTACACGGGAAGATACCCGAAAACACCAAAACCTGCATATATATTATTTATTTATACCCTGCCCATCTGGCTGGGTTTTTCCAGCCACTCTGGGTGGCTCCCAACAGAGGACTAAAAACAGAATGAAACTTCAGACATTAAAAACTTCCCTAAACAGGGCTGCCTTCAGATGTCTTCTAAAAGTCAGATAGTTGTCTATTTCCTTGACATCTGATGGGAGGGTGTTCCACAGGGCGGGCGCCACTACCGAGAAGGCCCTCTGCCTGGTACTACTTCAAAACAAGGCCTGATTATTTTTTATTGATTTGCCTGCATAATTTTGGGCCACTTACCCCACTCAGAGGCCTTCACAGCATCTAATACAGTGTATCAGAAACATAATAAACTATAAGATCAAACAATGTAGCCAACATGAATACAAATAATAGCACAAGGAGCTACAGAACAACCCCCTACTTCAAAATATAGCGGTGAGACAGAAAGAATATCTTTTTAAAAAAATTCTTTTATTTTCATTCTCCCCCGAATATTTATTGAATTTTATAACAATTAATTCATCATGTTATTTACAATTATTCTCCCTCCCCTCCTCTGGTCTTCCCTCCACTCCCCCTCTGCTGAGTTATTTAGTTTTATTTATCGTATCCTGCTTTTCCTACACAAAAATAAAATCCCTTATCATTTCTCTAAAATATCTGTTACTCAAAGAAAGTTGTGAAAGTTTATTCAAATCCTGCCAGTGAATCCAGTCCATTCTATTGTTTCTGCAAGTAAACTGTAAATGGTTCCCAGACTCTTCTGAAGTCCTTTTTGTCCTCTCATAGTTTGTCTGTTAGCTTAGCCAGTTCTGCATAGCTCATCAGCTTTTCTTGCCATTGTTCTTTTGATGGTATTCCTTCCATCTTCCAATACTGTGCAATCAAGATTCTTGCCGCTGTTGTAGCATACATAAATAATGTCCATTTTCCTTTTGGTAGCTCTTGATTTGAGATACCTAACAAAAAGGCTTCAGGGTGTTTGACAAAATTCATTTTAAACATTTTTTTCAATTCATAGTATATCATTTCCCAATATTTTTAATGCATTTACATTCCCACCACATTTGTCTACCTGTTAGAAACCCCGCTTGGTCTCTATGAACATATTTCAAATTTACAAACAACCTTCAAGCAAATAAATATTCCCCCCCCCCATAAATTCCCATAGACTTCCCCCCTCCCCTTTGTGGGTCCTTATGTTAATTTTTTCTCCTGCATCTTTTCTGTTAATACAATTGTATTAAATCTCCATTACAACCAAAGTCTAACATTTAACTACAAGCATCATTCCAATCCTACTAATAATTTTAATAGCTTGCAGTGATTTTAAAGGTAAATTATATAGTTTCCCCATTCCTTCTTAAAATGTTGGTCTTCCTGATTCCTAATTCTTCCGGTCAGTTTTGCCATTTCTGCACAGTCCCATCAGCTTAATCTGCCATTCTTCTCTGGTAGGCACTGTGTCTTCTTTCCATCTCTGTGCTAATATTATCCGGATACTAGGAGACAGAAAGAATATCAACTAGGACCAAACATTTGCAAATTCGGGAATTTTCCTATAGGTCAACATGGCCACCTTTATGTGACTTGGAAAAAAACAACAACTGAAGTGAGGTGTTCAACAGCAGAATCCTAAACTAGAGAAGGAGGGTTTTACTTCTGAGGAAACCTTCTCTACAAAGGCTCGGAGAAGCCATCCAGTTTGGCTTCTGACAATTTCTTTTTGGCTTAGCACACCACTTAAAATTAATGTCCACTTTTGCTGATATGAAGACCATCCAGTTTTTCTTGAGTCATGTTTTCCACCTATCTAGGAACCTGCATGTTCCACCTCAGGATGGAGGTGGATTTAGGTGGCAGGGATACCCCATGTACCTGATTTCTTATCAGTGGAGTCTCTGACGCTCATCAGAAGAGGGGGCAAGGCATTATGGAGGCCGGTGCTGTGCAAGCACACTGGAGGAGCTGAACTACACTCGCACCAGTGCACCCATACACCCTAAGCACCACCCTTCCCTCCCAGTAAGTCACAGCGACTCTTCTGTGGGAAAGCTAGTATTGCAGCTCTGCCCCACCAGGTGAACCCCTTATGCCAGCAGAGCCTAGGTTTAACCTGATAAGCACAAAGGTCCAAAAGAACCTCATGGAACGTCTGTGATCTCCTGTTGTATCCCCACCACCACCACCCCAAGTGCTCTGTTTGCCATCTAGCCTGATTAAGAGACCTGTCAAACTCAAAAGCTTGCACAGTTGTTGCCATCTGGTCTAATAAAGGTGTCACCCTAAGATGAGTTTTGGAATTTTACATATGGGCCAACATGCCTACCTGTATTTTTTTTTTAAAAAAAAAGATTGTTGTGTTCCTGTTGATGGGCCTCCATTATTTACCAGGCAATAAGCACCCTCAGATATGCAGATGACACAACTTTGATGCCAGAAAGTGAGGAAGAATTAAAGAACCTCTTAATAAGGGTGAAAGAGGAGAGCGCAAAATATGGTCTGAAGCTCAACAACAAAAAAACTAAGATCATGGCCAGGGGTCCCATCACCTCCTGGCAATTAGAAGGGGAAGAAATAGAGGCAGTGAGAGATTTTACTTTCTTGGGCTCCATGATCACTGCAGATGGTGACAGCAGTCATGAAATTAAAAGATGCCTGCTTCTTGGGAGAAAAGCGATGACAAACCTAGGCAGCATCTTAAAAAGCAGAGACATCACCTTGCTGACAAAGGTCCGTATAGTTAAAGCTATGGTTTTCCCAGTAGTGATGTATGGAAGTGAGAGCTGGACCATAAAGAAGGTTGATCGCCGAAGAATTGATGCTTTTGAATTATGGTGCTGGAGGAGACTCTTGAGAGTCCCATGGACTGCAAGAAGATCAAACCTATCCATTCTTAAGAAAATCAGCCCTGAGTGCTCACTGGAAGGACAGATCCTGAAGCTGAGGCTCCAATACTTTGGCTACCTCATGAGAAGAGAAGACTCCCTGGAAAAGACCCTGATGTTGGGAAAGATGGAGGGCACAAGGAGAAGGGGACGACAGAGGACGAGATGGTTGGACAGTGTTCTCGAAGCTACCAGCATGAGTTTGACCGAACCGTGGGAGGCAGTGGAAGCCAGGAGTGCCTGGCGTGCTCTGGTCCATAGGATCACGAAGAGTTGGACACGACTAAACAACAACAACAAGCACTTTGAAGTGATTCGCTCTTTTACCTTGACTGTAATAGCTATATTGGCAGAAGCTTTGACATGTTTCACAGTTTTGTATTATCTAAGTGAATACATGAGCCCCGCATGCACTATTCCCTATGTGTTACATTTTTTTAAAGCTATACAGGGTTTTAGCAAGAAGTATACAGGCTCCAGCTCCACAAGGAAATGCGTTCCTGAACTAAATTTTTTACAAGAGAATCCATATTTATAGCTGTGTCGGTGCCTAAGGCTTCCTTTAGTAATATCTAATTGCCAGAATTATTGCAGTATGATAGTGCTAATGCATATATCTTAACTAATGCATATCTGCTTGTGCATTTATGTTTTGTTTCCAGTTATGCATAAAACAACAGAAATGTCCTAATATACAACACACAATTAGTGGTAGATATAGTGCAGGGATGAGGGAAGACTGGACAGGCTGATAAAGAGGAAATCATGGGGTCACTTTTACAACAATAGGGCCTCCCAAACTAAATGACCAGGGTGATGAGGAGGAGGATTAATCACTTATAACCACTCTGGGCAGCTTCCAACATAATCAAAAGCACATCAAAACATTAAAAACTTCCTGATACAGGGCTGCTTCAGATGGGTCAGTTGTGTAGTTGCTGATCAGTTTGACATTGGATGGGAAGGCGTTCCACAGGGAGGGTGCCACTACTGAGAAGGCCCTTTGCCTGGTTCCCTGTAACCTCACTTCTTGCAATGAGAGCACCGTCAGAAGGCCCTTGGAGCTGGACCTCGGTGTCCGGGCTTAAAAATGAGGGTGGAAACATTCCTTCAGTTATACAGGGCCGAAGCCATTTAGGACTTTAAAGGTCAGCACCAACACTTTGAATTTGGGTTTCCTAGGCTCCCCAGAAGGGTGGGTGAATGTGGCATAAAGAGGATATTGTGCGGTTTTTGTTTGGGCTAGGCAGTTAGCTTCAGAACCCAGAAAATTTGAGCCAGGGGCTCTCCAGATGTTGGTTTGGACTCCAACTCCCATCAGCATGGCAAGTGGTCAGGTACGATGGCCGTGGTAGTCCAACAACATCTGCAGGGATACAAGTCTCCCATTCCTGGTCTGAGAGAAATCTGGGTTTGGGAGTTGGAAGGAGATTGGTTTGTGGGCATGAATAACTTTGTAGAAGGAATGCATGTTATGGAGGCTGCCCACTCAATCACACTTCCAGGAAACCAACCGCATTTCCTCACTATGGTTCTGTGATCAAACCAGCTTCTGTGCTCTTGTGAACCACTGACTGTGGTCTCCATGGTTGGTAACATCTGCTGCTTTTTTCTCACCACAGTTAGCCCATGATCATGTCCAAAGGGAATTCAACCACACCATAATGTTCAGTGCCCCTACAGCTCTCTCTCTTTTTTTACACTTTCTTTTTCTTTTATTTCAAGATTCAAACTTACATTTTTATCACTCAGCAGTTATAATGCTTATTCCAAAATACTCACCCATCCTCAATTTGTATAATCACAATTATTTACGATTGCGTCTTAAAAATCCATCATATACAGTTTCTTCCTCTTTAACAGGTATCTTAGTATATTCTATTTATTTTCTTAAACTTCAAACCCTGCTGTGGACTTCACATATGGAAATTTTTTAAAAAATATATAGAAAAAGTTTATAGTCCTCCTTGAAAGATTCTAAATGCGTCTCTTATCAGAGCCGTCAGTTTTGCCATCTCTGCATATTCCATGATTTTTATCAGCCATTCTTCCTTTGAGGGTATTCTTTCCTCCTTCCACTTCTGTGCATAAAGATCCCTTGCTGATGTGGTTAGGTACATACATAAATACAGCTGAAGCTTCCTTTGGAAGCGCACCTTCGGTTCTTGTGTTAACATGTGAATGACAAGGCCAACTGAGAACAGCTGGATTGCGAACGATTATTCTAGCAATCCAAACACTGCTCTCCAATCTGGATCAACAAAATCAGCAATAGATCTGGAATGCTAAAGTTTTCAGGGTAGGATGAAGCATCTTCACACTGACGGGGGACGGGCAATAAGTTTTTGTGCCTACAATGGAACCTCTGCTCCCAAACAAACGAAAACCAGAAGTAATTGTTCCGGTTTTTGAATGTTCTTTGGAAGCCGAACGGCTGGCTTCTGATTGGCTGCAAAAAAGCTGCTGCAGCCAATCAGAAGCCGCGCCATGGTTCCTGAACTGTTTCGGGAATCAAACAGACTCCCGGAATGGATTAAGTTCGGGAACCAAGGTTCCACTGTATATGGAACTGGCATAAAAGGACACCAGAGGGAAGAACCAAGCAAAGCCCTATCACTTAAAGGCATCCCAATTAACCAGTATTACCATCCCCATTAAGCAACAGCAGTTGCTCTTAAATATCTCTGGGCTTTCATGTAGTTTCTTGGGAGATGTCCCAATTAAGTGGGTTTTACTGATTAAACACTTCCTGAGTAATTGAAGTGTACTTAAATCATTCAAATTAATAACTCATCTGAAAGAAATCAACTTATACACAGATGGAAACCCCTTTCTCCAAAACACACAAATGCACACACTTTGGGAGAAGAATTCTTGCAACCATTCTAAGGGAGCAGCTGATAAACAGGGCACTCAAAGACCAACATATCCACTGGCATAAAGTGTGGGATCGTTTGGGGGCTACTTGAGTCTTAAATCAACCCGCCATCAGCAGCGAAATGTCAGTTCTGCATCTCCCGTGAAGGGAACCTAGATAGTGTGATAAGCCATTGTTATGCAACAGCATTGCATTCCAGATGAGGCAGAGAATTAACGCCTTGGCACTTGTCACCGCTCAGAATGGTTAAGAGCCAACGCACATTTGCCTAAAAGGGTTTTTCCATCTCCAGCATTAAATTGCCCATCTTGGCACCGAGCCTCTCCCAGAAGATGTGCTGTATACTGGGGCATATCTAATATTTGTATAAGAACCCAAAAGCGTGCTTACAAGCCACTATGTTGTTGTTGTTATTATTTTTCTCGTTTGCTTATTTTTCCAAACCAGAACCGTCCTAAATTATGCTGTCTTTAGAATAAAACGTTCAATTTCCTCCCACCGCCAGCATAATTAAACGAAAGGCCTAAGTTCTACTATGTGGTACTGTGCTCTATAATTTATGAATATCGTAATTAACTTCAGAAATTTCAGTTTTGCTGGGTTTTATTTGCCTGGAGGCATTGGCTGCAGCGCTATCCACAGGACTTCTATATGTTCAGGAGGGGTTCCGAGGCCTTCCTTTCAGAAAGCTGGTTGTTGTCCCGCTATTAAGGACGAAATTGAATTTTGTGTTTATTTTACTAAGAAATCCACATATTTTAACCCACATATTTTGAACCAATGTGTGAACCAAACACAGCTATCCTTCAAAAAGCACGCTTGTCTGAATTTTGTGAGGCAGTTCGACAACCAAACAATAAATATTGATATTCTATTCTAAAAATGCATATAGCAGTGAAAACAACGCATTAAAAGGCAGTATAATAAGAAGAACTGCTTGCAAAAATGTGTACGTTTTTCAAAACTGCATACAAAAAAAATGTGTTTATTGGGAATAATTCACACTAAAATGCTGATGAACGTTCATGAGGATTTTTTTTAAAAAAACAAAACCTTGTGGAAATGTGGAGAACTGAATTTAAGATTGGAAAAGGAGAAATTTAGAGGACTATAATGGATAGGTTTGACGATCCTTTTAGCCTGTTAAATGGAGAGAGGTGGAAAGGTTCATTCAAGCAGTCCTACTTCATCCTATTTTGTTCCCTAGTGGAGAATTGCAAAGATCTTACTGCAGAAACCTCCTGCTCAGTATTGTTTGTTGTGGGGAGAAGCTAAGCTTGCTCTCCCTTCTCCCCACTATACATACTGCTGGGTAGACAGACTTGTCGGAGATGACTGTGCCTCTCCCCCCAGCAAGGGTGCCATTGGACTTTCAGGCAGACGTTCAGGGCCATACTCAGCAGAATTAATAGGAGCTCTTCCCCTTGATTCCAGAGTCTAAAATTACCAAACTGCATCACTGCACACATATATACCCCACCAAATATCTCTGTGTGGTTATTCTTCATTTGAATAAACCCATTCATTTATTTTATTTTTTAAAAAACCTTTTGTATAGTGAAAAGGTAAAGAAACTGAGTAATCTATCTATTTGTTACACAATTGGTTATTTAATATATCTCCACATAGAAAGAGATGTTGCTTGGATCTGGTTTAAATGATCAAAGCCAGACTGTTTATCTAGTTTCTAATGAATAGAAAATAAAATGATGTAGCATGAAGCCTAAGGCCACACCCTGCTAACATTTGCAAATAAAACTGGCACTGAATTGTAATCAGAGATTCACAGGAAATGCTTGAAAAAATGGGATTGGTGTTCCGCCCCCACCCCCACCCCCCAGTCTCCAAATGTCTACTAAAAGTAAAATAAAATAAAATGGCTGGCCTTCTTTGGATCATCCGTCACTACCCCTAGAGCACCTAGCACATTCTGATAATTATTATTGTTGTTATTCTCATTATTATCAGTGTGATCCAAGCCTAGTATTGTTTCATATTTTGTGTGTGTGTGCATGTGTCTAATAAATATGGGGGGAAATGTTGTTGAGTAACAGTAAATGATAAGCCTGTTGCTATTCTTTTGCAACTGAAAAATCAAATTGTTTTCGTAGAAAACATGTGCTCGAGTCAAGGGGTTGAGAAGACTGGGATAGGGAACTACTTAGGGAAAATAATATTGTGATTAGAATATTACTTTGGAATGCAGGATAGCGCCAGAGGTCAACCGTGTTGCCCTTGTGTGGTATTATTTCTGAATAGCTATCCTGTTTATTGTCAGTTTCAGACTGAAAAGAAAGTCGGGTTGTGGAAGAGTGCCCCGGTTAAGCAAAAAAATTAAAACATGTATATGAGAAAGAGAGCAAAGTCTGAACCACATCCATTAAACAATATCGCAAGAGTTTCTTTTAAAACAAAAGTACAAGGCGGGGGTTTCTCGTTCCCAGAATTCAGTGTTTCTAAACCCTGTTTCTTTGGAAGCATAAATTGGGATGAGGATGAAGTTTGAGAACAAAACGGCATTTCGAGACTTTGTTCATTTCATATTTATCACTAGCTTGTTTGCTAATTTTCATTTGCAAGAGGCAATTCTTCCAGCTAACTGGCTGCCTCAATGGGCCACTGATTTCTTTGAAGTGACAGTCTGTAAATATGCATAAAAAAGAGATGCAATTAGCGCGTGTGTGGTTCAGTGCAGTCTGATTTCATTGGCAAGTTTACCCACAGTGTTGATAAGCTACATTATCTAGAAAATTGGCCGCTGAAAAACAGCACCTCTGATTGCCAGCAAAGGTTCCAGATAACAGGGTGCTGAAGAGAAATATAATTGAGGTTGAATATGTTAACCAAGGTGTCACATGTTCCTTAGAAGCACTAATTTATCAGCATGTTGGAATTTTTATTAACATTTGGAATGCATTTCTACCACACTAATGAAGTGGAATTGGCAGCTCAGGTTTTAGTTATTGTCATTTCTGAGAAGTTAAATGTAATTTCTTGTTAGGCCCAGTTATGTAAATATATTTATACAGGGACTGGGGGGGGGGGGAGAGAATTATAACATTTCTCAAAATACAAATATGTTGCTAAGGAGGAGGGTGACAAATCAGTTATTGTTAAAGCCCTAAACACCCACCAAATGTTTATGGAGTGCTGTGGATTCTTTGCCTCTCATTCATATATATTTTTGGGGATATATATATATGCAAACATTTCCTGATAAATTCTCTGTCATATTGCAGAGAAGGTGTCTAAGCTGGAAGATATTAGGAGCCAGTTCCTTCAAGCTTTTTACTAACTCACATTTTCTTTTCGGGAAAAGTCCTAGTGAAGGTGAACTTTTATTCTAAAATTAGAAAAGAAAGAAATAATGGTTATGCCTTCCTCTTGAAATGATAGCACGTGAACCGCCTGCATTCGCTGAACATATTGTAGACCCCCTTTCGCAGTGTCTCCTAATGAATAGAATAATTGCTATGTCCAGTTCCAAAAAATCTATTTGTAGGTAAACGCTCGCAAGTCACTTTCAATTTAGATGATGTGATTGTTTGTGAGGCAAATCTTTCAATTGGGACGTTATGCTAAATAATGTATCGCTAATGTGGAAATAAATGAAGGAGACAATGATGATACATAAAAACTATATTAGAAAGACATTTAACGGGAATCATGTTTGAAGTTTCTGGTGGCTTTTAGCCAGGGAGGTTTGGAATCTTTCTCATCCTTTGTTTGAAAAGTACCCCCAGGGCTATTTTTGTATTGTTGCAATTTTGTGCTGCAAAAGAAAGAAAGAAAGAAAGAAAGAAAGAAAGAAAGAAAGAAAGAAAGAAAGAAGCCATAACAAGCCGGTTTGTGTCTTATATGTTTATACAGAGGGATTGTCGAAACACCGCTCATCCATTCTGAGGAGCTGAAACCTCTTGTGCAGTGCTGGCTCACGGACATCCCAGCCGGAAGGCTGGCTCGAGTGACAGACTTGCAAGCTGCCGTCGTATACTTGGCATCTGAAGCTTCAGATTATATGACTGGCCACAACTTAGTCATTGAAGGAGGGCAAAGCTTATGGTAGAAAAGGAATGGAAACGCTCTTTCAGTGCATACAGAGGAATGACAGGCACACAGGAAAGACTCCCCTGATCACATTGCAGTTCCTCACGAGTTACGAGTGTTCAGCTTCTCTCTTGACATTGTCCATTAATTCCTTCCTCCAAAAAATAGAGCTTTTAATTTCCAAACTGCTATTTTAGACCCAATCTACAGCAGCTCTTGTCTTAACAAAAGTCAGCATGTAGAGGTTTGCTTATTTAAAAAAAATAATCTGCCCTAGACTGAATGCTATACTAGTACACACACACAAACACACACACACACTGTTTTCCCCTCTATCGACACATTCAGTTCAGTGGAGTAAACAGATTGCCACTATGCAAATAATTTTGTACTGAAAAAAAGAAAAATAAAGTAGGATCCTATATTTTAGCCAACAGAGAAGACGTCCTGTTGCCAGCTTGAATGTTGTGTTTGAATCTTTGCT
This sequence comes from Podarcis bocagei, assembly GCF_964188305.1. NCBI lineage: Eukaryota > Metazoa > Chordata > Lepidosauria > Squamata > Lacertidae > Podarcis > Podarcis bocagei. Next base: position 34,041,836 of record NC_138126.1, read on the forward strand.
AAATTACTGCTTCAATTAATCAAGAAAATTTGTTGATACTTCTACTGCAGCTGTAATGTCAAATATGGGGGGGGGGAATTGCACAGGGGGTGGGAAGAGAAATGCTTGAAATGCTAAGTTATTCTTGCAGCAGGATTTTGTCTTGAGAAAGTAAACTGAGGATTGACAGTCAATGTTTGTCGGTTTGTGTTGTAGCCCCCGCCCACCCCCAGCTTTAAATGGAAATGATTCCAGCAATTGCTCTAAAAGGTGTTGGGATTGCATTCTGCACTACAAAATTAAAATCTCTTTACCTTATTCATTTTTGATATTGTCGTTTGTTATTTGCTCTGGTGGTGCTCCATGCTCAGACCACATTTTGTAAGCAGTGGCACACTTTCCCTTGCACCATAATGCAGAGATAGGCAGTGGAAGAACTGTGTGCTGTCTTCTGTCTTCTTGCCCAGGGTTGACATGCATCCCATTTTAAAAAACTGCACAAAGTTTGCATTTTAAATACACATTTTTAAACATAGTGTCTCTCAAAACACACATTTTAAAGTGTAGCTCTGATTTTTGCAGGTGTGCTGAGAACTGCAGCAAAATATTTAGGAAGGCTGATAGCTGGGGGATAAACTAATTTCTAGTCCGGATTTCAGGCCAGGAAGTGAGGATGAGAACGATTGCATTGCAAGGTCGAATTCCTCAAGCATCCTTACTTGTGATGCACCTGTAGGCTGGCAACAGCTCTTGAAATGGTGGGGAAAGCTGTCCATCTGCAGGGCACAGTTGCCCTTCCATTGCCCTTTACTGCTATAAATGTGGAGTTTATATTTTCTTTGCATAAAGTGTTGTATATCTGACAAATCTATGGATGCAGTCCTATGCAAACACCAACATTCATCTGGGATACTAACTTTTGCTCTCAGCAAATACTGATATGGAGCGGGGCAGATGAGCTGTATTCTTAGCCTAATTTTCCACCCACCTTCATGACTTTCTACTGCCCATCACAAGCTGAGTTGGCTGTTCTTCCTTCCCTGACCTGTTTCTTCTTCCAAACATTACAGTGTGGCCTCTGGAGTCAACAACCTCTTAGTAATTCTTCAAGTGGAACCATTAAAAACGTAAAGCTTTCTCATTGTTTTTCTGGGCTCACAAAACATTTTTCTGTGAGCCCTGTACACTTCCATCAAATTGTGTCATGCTTTGGAAAACTTGGTTTGATTCTCACATGACTGTGGCTGGCCTTTCATCCCAAGGTTAATGTACAAACAGGAGTGAACTCATCAGGAGTTCTTCCAACTAATTCTAGGGGGACTTGTATACTGTGGCTGGACCTCTTGTGAACAGCTTGTTTTAGACCCTACCTAAGAGGGAAAAATAACAAACTTCAGCTAATTTGAAACATAAGCCACCATTTGCAATTGGCATAATAATAAGAAAAAAAGCCTTATTTTTTTCCAGACCTAGTGGAAAGACTATGGAGTAAGCAGACTGCGAACCAACCTTTTATGTCCAATAATGACTTATCCGACTTTCAAACTGGAAACATCTGGGGCAAAATTATGATATGAATCACATTGTAGTCATAAGACCATATAATTTAGTCCTCCTGTTCAAATCAATGGTGCTTCTCCCTTCCTCCACCAACAATATCGTTTGAGTATATACTTCTTCATAGTAATGGCGGGTAAAGTGGTATTGGTTAGTAATCTTTTGGACTAGCTCCTTGAGCTATAAATATGCCAACAGGTCTGTAACACCACAGCATTTTCTGAACTAAGTAGAACTAAGGGGCTTCCAAATCCCCAAATCGTGGCTTATAGATCATAAACCTTGGTGTAAAGGATCAACCTCATGGGTACAGGAGAGGGGCATACCCTCACCAATATGTCAGAGTAGCCTGGAAAATAATCAGTTCTTGTAATGGAGGGATGTACGAAGCAGGGTTCTCCAAAGCTCTGCACTGGGATTGATTCCTTTTGGACTGGTGTTAATAATATGGAGTTATTGCTGATGACACCAAGTTGTTCCAAAAAAATAATAATCCCCAAACCAGGCATTAAAATGTTAAAGGTGGTTCATTGTAATCAAGCATTGGGGAGGGAGTAGAATTCCTTTCTTCACATACCACAACCACAACTACTTATTTAAGAAGGCTAAAGGGGCATTGCTTTGGCAGGGGGATTTTCCCTTTGTCCCTTCACAGTAAAGGCTGTCATCTAGCACCAAGGGTTGAGCCAGCATCTCACTATTTAATTCTACTCTCTGCTTACTGTTCTTTAACCAGCTACCAGTCCTTTGCAGGATTTGTCCACTTACTCCACAGATACCTGATGTAAGTTTTTCCCGACCCCTGTCCAAGTCATTTGAGATCAGTGTTTTAGGGATGTCACATGAATTCACTTGCAAAGGTGAGCGCTCTTGTTCAACTGGATGCGAGCAAGAGTGAGGTGATTGAAGCTCAGGATCCTGGGAAGGCCTGTCTCCTCTTCCACAACGACCTTTACCCTTCCTAGTCCCCAGAGCAAGCTAAAATAATACAACAGTCAATAGCAGCAGGCAAAACAACAGAAACAAAACAGTGCAATTCAGTGTTAAAGATGTCATGGGAAATAAAGAACCCTTTGCCTGGCATTGAAAAGACATCTATATAGGTGCCAGGTGAGCAGTCCCAGAAGGAATATCAGAAGCTGGGTGTCACAACCAAGAAGTTTCTGTCTCAGTCACCACCCATCTCACCTAAGGCTGGATGGTGCTGGAACTCACCATGAACCCTTGTTCTCTTATAATGGCAATGGTGCCCACCAGAGAGGTGCCAGGACTGAGTTCCAGATGGAAAAAAGCCCTGCTTTAGTGGGATGCCAGCAAAATTTACACATCGCGTTGATACAAGAAGAATCAATCTAAGGCCGCAAAAATGCCACCAAAAAAGTGAGCAAGTTTTTGAGTTCATCAGAGCTCTTCGCCAAGTTGGTTGTCCAGTAAAACTGAGAGGGGATGTGGTAAAATGTAAAGGATTGCCTTACTCTGGGTTGCTGAAAGGAAATTACTTGATTACAGATATCAGGATGCCTACATGACAGATTCATCCGTATTTCACAGTTTGTTTATTTTTACGAATCTACAAGACAAAGCAATACTCTGACCAGAGTTTATGTTTTTGCCAATTTTAAAATCTGAATTCATGTATTAACCGAAATGCTACAGGATTTTCCAAATATTACCTCTAGGGGGAAACCTCAACCTGTCTATGTTCATGTCAACTTGCTTTCTGGTTTTATCTATTCAACTTTTTTTTTATATTGTATCTAAGTTCATACTTTTGATATTTCTAATTTTTTTTTTAGCATTTATGTAGAACACCACATAATTGCAGAAAAGATAATAGTCACATACCCTAGGGTCTAGTGTACACTTATGTTAAAAGTACAGCTTTTATTGGCAACTAAAGTAATAACCTTTCCATGTCAAATTGCTTTAAATTAAACTTTAAAAAAAATACTGCCTGATACCCACATTTAGTAATTGTCAAACATTAGCATAACATCAAATCCTAATGCTGCCTAAATCTTAGGTTTAAAAATAATTATTTACTTAGGTAAATTCTGTATTCAGAAGCATAACATTAGATTTAAGGGTAGGGGGTAGGGGGGAAAGCAGCCTCCTTGCATATGTAAAGAGCTGTATCCGTAAACTTGACATGAAAGTGGGATTTGAACTTACGCCTGCCTTAGAGAGAGAAAAGGAGGATATTTGCTTCATACCCAGATCATCCATCCATCAATGGCCACATTTAAAAACAAGTGTCAAGCTGACACCTTAGATGGCAGTCAGCATCCTGGGTGATGTTCTGTGATCCAGGACTCCTATCCCTTGTGCTAAGCGGGCACGCAAGCACGATTTCCAGCCATTTTAGACACACTGAGATCTGGTGTAGATATACGTGTGTGCAAACCTGAGAGGAAATGGGCCAAGCTAATGTTTAATATGGATAAATTCCACTTTTCTTGTTTTAGCTTGTTCTGTAAGAATAAGAGAGTAACCTCTTTAAGATCGCGGCAGAGAAGGGAATGGGCAGAAGGAGGCCTTTGGCAGGGTGTACACAGCGTTAGGGCCTGTTTGGCATCCGAAGGGAAAATCTAAAACGATTCCACCACAGTCCTTCCCCAGTAGGGGAGATACGAGGCCAGATGACCTCTTCTCACTCAAGCTGCATCACGAAGGAAAGTCAGCCTGTAATGGTACTTTTGGAACACACACACACACACCCATTTCCACGAAGGACCTTTGCTGCTTCCAACATATCTGTTTCCTCCTTCAATTTGGAAGCCCTTTCCGTTAACCCCTGATGTTTGAAGAGTTTGTGCAAATGGAGTGCTTGTTCCCATCCCACATAAAAGGCTTCTCAGTGACTGGGTGGTGCTGGTGGTGAGCATCCTGAAGGGAGCAAGAGCTCAGCGAGAAGGAAAAGGTAAAAGGTAAAGGACCCCTGGACGGTGAAGTCCAGTCAAAGGTAACTATGGGGTGTGGTGCTCATCTCGCTTTCAGGCCGAGGGAGCCGGCGTTTGTCCACAGACAGCTTTCCGGGTCACGTGGCCAGCATGACTAAATCGCTTCTGGAGCAATAGAACACTGTGATGGAAACCAGAGAGCACGGAAATGCTGTTTACCTTCCTGCTGCAGTGATTCCTATTTATCTACTTGCAATTGCATGCTTTCAAACTGCTAGGTTGGCAGGAGCTGGGACAGAGCAGTGGGAGCTCACCATGTCGCATGGATTCGAACCACCGACCTTCTGATTGGCAAGCCCAAGAGGCTCAATGCTTTAGACCGAAGCACCACCCACGTCCCTTTACAGAAAGGCAGGCCTTAATTTGCATCAGGGCTCAGACTTGGCCATTGCTTTCAATGCCAAGGTATTGAACTGTATGGGCAATAATACCACAATCAAGTGCACAGGTCATTTCCCTTATGGCTGATTGTGTCTCTAGCTACGTCTGTGAAAAGCTTCTGCATGAAACCCTGGAGAACCACTGCCAGTCAGAGAAGACAATACTGAGCTATATGAGACAATGGTCTGACTCCATGTAAGGCTGGCCGGGGTTCAAGCAGAAGCTTGAAAGAAGCTGGAGACAGATGCTTTGCCACTGAACTATGTCAAGTTAAGCACTCACTTCTGTGTCCTTTTTCTGAGCGATACTTGCCACCATCAAACTGGCAATCACAGACAGCTCAAAACAGTGCCAGCTCCAGGACTCAGACAGAGTGCAACCTGTGGACTAGAGTAGCCATGTGTCTTAGTCCTCTATTTGAAGGAATCCTCTGTTTCAGTGTCCCTTGATGTTGGCTCCCCAGATGTTGGACTACAACTCCCATCGTCCATGACCCACTGGCTAAACTGTCTGGGGATGATGGGCATTGTAGTGCAACGACATCTGATGCACTATGTTTGAAGGGCTGCCCTGCCCAATTCCAGCTCAAAGATAAAGAGCCATAAGGAGGAAAAAGAGCAGCGGTCTTGCAGTTGGAACCTGAAGAGCAGGCTAAGCAGGCCTTTCAGACTGTGTTGAGATGTATCACATTTCAAACTAAATTATAATTATTTCTGAATTTGCATGTGCAGTCATAAATCAGTGGGTGCAAATCCTAGTCAAATCTCTGGCTTCCTTTGCCACCTTCTCTTTTGCAGATGCCTAAGTGGGTATCCTACCTTCCACCTTGATGCCAACGTGCTAGAGACCCAGGGGAAAAGGCCTGAAATGCAAAACATGAAGACTCTAGCAACCCATGTTAACAACCCAAGAGCAAAAACAGATTCATAGCAATAGGAACCATGAAGCAGAGCACATTCCTGGTAGATCAGGACAGTTGGAGCATATGCATGCTAACACCTTGAGATAGCAAGGGCTTACCAAAATAAATGAGTGCAAGTCATAGGGATCTGGTTGTGGGAATCTACCTTTCAGAAACCTACCTGGCCAGATGTTGGAAAACCAGTGATGGGCTGAACATTGATTCCTGGTATAGCAGAGTATGGTCGATAGCACTGGCTGAGAAACGAACATGCCAGGTGAGAGCGGCAAAGGGCAAACACAATCCATATTCCTTTTATAACATATGGCAAATGTTGATTGAATACACACATTGTTCAGACTGTGGCAGGAATCCGCTCAGCACTCATGGGAAAATGTGGCGTGATCTCTTGCAGCCTTTCTCAACCTGTGGGTCCCCAGATGTTGTTGATCTACAACTCCCATCACCCCTAGCTAGCAAGGCCAGAGCTCAGGGATGATGGGAGTTGTAGTCCAACAACATCTGGGGACCCACAGGTTGAGAACCACTGTTAGAGTAATCAAATGAAACTTTAACACATGGCGTGATAATTGTGTAATTTTATCAGGACAAGTTATTTGTCGTTTACTGTTGTAACAATGGTTTTCTCAGAATTTATCTTCCGTACCATGAAAGTAAATAAAAACAGTATTAAAAAAGAAAAGAAAAAGAAACTTACCTGTGCTTTCCCAGTTGCCATGTCCTCTCCTGCATCAAAACTCCTGGTGTATCCTTTCAACCATTGTCTGCAATTTTTTTCTGAGGAGTTCAAATTTATCCTTTACAATTCCTATATTATTTGAGCTACATATATGCGCCATGTGGTTTTACAATTCTCATTAACCGTATTGGCGGGGCTGGGCATGTTGTTTGATAGGCTCTAACCGTTTCTAGAGGAGCTATTAAACTTGCAAATATGTAATTTTTCCACACTTTAATAAAAAACCAAAAAACCCTGTTGTAATTTTTTAAAAAAACAAGTGGGCTTTTTTTTTAGAAACTTTGAGGAAATACAGATGTATAAACTGTGGCACAAATGATATATTGATGTGGAAGTGAGATTATTTGCTAGGGACTGTTCAGAATGCTTTTATTACACTTCTGATTAAAACAATGTTTTGTTAGAAAAGAACTGAAAGGAACATTTTAGACTCCTTTATACATATCTTCATATGAAGAAGTAATTACACTGTCTCTAGCTCCCAGTTAGAAAGCACTCATTATACTTAATCCATACACATTTTGTTCCCAAACAGTGCACAAACTGATCTGTGGGACTCATTGCTCTGAGATGTTGTAGCATGGTGCCATAATGTTGGAAGGCAAACGGTCCTGCAGAAATATCCCTCTTGGGTGGATACGGGTTTCTGTCTCTGTTGAAACCCGTGTTTTCATATCCTGTTGAGGTATGACGGGTGTAAGCTAGCCAGCTGCTGATTCACATACAGTATTCTGGTTCCCGATTAGCTAGGAAGCAAAGGTTCCAGCCTTTTATTTAAGGGAGTCAATTAGGCAACAATGGAGTTGACAGGGAAACTCGTCTTGTTAGGTCTTAACTTAAGCACAACTAATTTTTTGTGGGATTGAGCCTAGAAGGGGCCTTGGCCAACTCTACAAAGTTTGTTCTGCTAAGTACAATTAGTGGCTTGAATAATTATGTTAAATGATTGCTTATCTTAGTCCTCGAGCGATTCTTTCCAGGGAACAGGGAAAACGTACTTTGAAAAACAAAACAAAAATTCAGTATTGGGTGTAATTAAGCCTAGAGTGGAGAGACATTATGAACAGCGCACTTCTTGTTAGTTTAATCCTTCACAAACAGAAATGCCGTGCAGAAGCAAACTGTGTTCCAGATCTTATCACTTAGTCCCTCTACTTCATTTTTAAAGGTGAAATATTTGTTTCCGTAAACAATCACCGGATTTTTCTTACTTAAAAACAGTTTAAAAGAAAAATACAATCACTTATTTAAATATATATTTACTGCCACCACACAACCTGTTTTCTCCATTTCCCTGTGCTGCTCTGCCTCCACGGTTGAAAGCAGTTATGCTTCTGAATAAAAATAAATAAATAAATAAATAAATAAATAAATAAATAAATAAATAATTAATTAATTTTATTTATACCCCTCCCTCCCCAGCCAAGACCGGGCTCAGGGTGGCTAACACCAAATATAAAAACAATTGATTGAAATACAGCTTAAAAAACAAGATGCCCCCTGTGAGAATAGGATTCTGGACTAGATGGGCTATTGTAGAGGAGCCAACTCCTAGGGGCTGAGGTGTCTCCAGCCCCCCCCAATAAATATTGGAGGGGGCTGACCCCCCCCCCACAAAACTGGTGGGCATTGCCATTCAGATGGTGTGGGGTGAGCCCCACAATGTGATTGATTATGCAGGGCAGGGCTTAGCTGTGCCCCCCCATATTTTCTTCAAGTTGGCATGCCTGGGCTATTGGTCTAATCCAGCAGGCTCTTCTTATCAATGGGTGATACAGAACTACAGCTTACTTTCTACATTGTTTTGAAATTGCCCTCTATATTTCTGCTTCATTAAAAGATGTCAACTGAGATATCCATTCGCTTTTCTGCCGTTTTCACCATGATCCTACTCTCCAAACAGGACTGATGCTAACTGCAGCCAGCTCTCCCCAAATAGGGGCACCCCATTACAAACAATGACCAACGTGCGGTTGTGTAAATGATTCAAGGGCCAGCAGAACTGAGCCCAGTCAGGAATGGATCGTGCTCACGGGGCTGCATCCATCCAACTAAGCCTGACTCATTGCAAACCCATCAAACTTAATGGACTTGAGTTAGTCATGTCCATTACTTTCAATGAGTCTGCTGCGCTGAGTAAGACTAACATTGATATAACCCACAGTCTGCAAGTTATTTAGGAGGACTAGTATTGTGCTGCAATAAAAAGTCTCGGTTATATAATGTTAGAATTTTAAGAACAATGTTGTGTATTGTCGTTGGGAGCCGGTGCCTGATAGTGTTACCTAAAAACTAAATAAGACTAAATAAAGACCTAAACTTTATTTAAACTAAGTAAGATTTAAGCATTCATTTCAGTGAATTCTCCAAAAACAAAATCTATAGTCCAAATGTGAACATTTCAAAATCTGCATCTTTCACAAATAATAATAATAATAATGGGGGAGGGAAGAGCCATTTTTCAAATCTGTGCCAAATTTCCCATTGTAGTAAATTTCCATGAAAACAGGCTTCTGGGAGCCTTCTTTCCTTGCTTTGGTATCCTGTCACTTGCTCCAAAGGCACATATTCTGCAAGGGGATCTGTAAAAAGTTCTTCCTTCACCATGATGCACTCGCTGCAGAGAAACTGAAGGCCGTCTGGAGATTATCATTATTATCTACATTTTACATGGGGAAAGGCCATAGCTCAGTGGCAGGCCTCCTTCTTTCAGGGCCGGCCCACTCATGAGGTAAGTTGAGGCGACCACTTCAGGCAGCAGTATCCACAGGGTCAGCAGATCGGAATGCACTGCACACTGCTGTTGTTGTTGCTGCTGCTGCTACAGTGGTCTCGATGGCTGTGACATGCTCCTTGGAGGCTGGATCTGCCTTCTCCTTGGCAGCCTCCTACCAATTCCACCTCTACAGCAGCCTCTCAGGGAATACACTGGGCTCTCCTAGGCTTCGCAACTGCCTGGTGTGATTTAGAGAGGATCTCTTCCATCCTTCCACGATGGCTCTCTTATTCCCACTTCAGCTGCTGGGAAAGGCTAAATTGATTTCCCCACCCTTGTTCCCAATGTAGATCTTCACTCAGCCCTCTGTCCCTTGTCAAGGCGGGAGGACACACCATTGTGTGGTTTGCCTCAGGTGTCAAAATGTCTTGGGCCACCATCATCTCCTTTACATTTAGAGGAACACTGGTTCAATCCCCAGCATCTGCAGGTAGGGCTGGGAATCTCCCTTGCCTAAAAACCATTGGATACTGCTGCCAGTACTGAGCTAGGTGGACCGACAGTTTGAATCAGTGCAAGACAACGTCCTATTAGTAGTTGACTTTTCTCTCTATCTTAAAAATAGAGTATTTATATGTAAATTTGTCTCCTGTGTATCAATCTTTCTTTATTTCTTTTTTTGAAAATGAACATTCTGTCCCCACCCCTTCTCTTTTCAGCCTGCTTACATTTTACTCTTGAACTGAATAAAGTGCCCTGGAATAGGCTGCATTCATTTCTCTATTTTAAAAAAATCTGCTGTAAAGTGATCTATTTATTTACATGAAAGAAAAGGATACCTCTTCCTAGCCACAATGTGCTTTCCACCAAACTTCCCCTGAAAGCTGGCGGCCTTTTCGTATTCATTCTCTGAATGGAGAAAGCAGTGTTGCTTCTTTCTGGTTGCTGGCAGATGAATGAGCATTGCCCATGAATAAACCTGTTTGAATGACCGCTTGTATTTTGTTATGAAAGTGTATTAAAAGGTAGAAAGGAAACCCCAAAGAGGAGCTCTGTAAGCTAGTGTAGAAAGTTCTCCCGACAAGAAAATGCAGCCCCTTTGGCAAAAGCGTCTCACTACAAAGGCCAACGGAAATATTCACAGAAACAGAAAGACTGTGTTCTCACTGAATGGTTTTTGTTCTCTAAACTGAGAAATTATTGTCCAAAACAAACGATAACGCTTTGGCCTCTTTGGACTCGTGGACACAACAACATATTGGAGAAAAGGTAGTGGGTGCCATCTGCACAACACCACCTTTTCTGCTGGCTGCAATGGAAGGCTTCTTTCAAGCCTAATTTTACCGAGGAAGGAGACCTTGAGGGTGCCAGAGAAGGTATTGCCGGGCTCATATATATTCACCTGCAGGTGACCCCGGCTATTGTTGTTGTTTAGTCGTGTCCGACTCTTTGTGACCCCATGGACCAGAGCACGCCAGGCACTCCTATCTTCCACTACCTCCCGCAGTTTGGTCAGACTCATGTTTGTAGCTTCGAGAACACTGTCCAACCATCTCGTCCTCTGTCATCCCCTTCTCCTTGTGCCCCCCATCTTTCCCAACATCAGGGTCTTTTCCAGGGAGTCTTCTCTTCTCATGAGGTGGCCAAAATATTGGAGCCTCAGCTTCAGGATCTGTCCTTCCAGTGAGCACTCAGGGCTGATTTCCTTAAGAATGGATACGTTTGATCTTCTTGCAGTCCATGGGACTCTCAAGAGTCTCCTCCAGCACCATAATTCAAAAGCATCAATTCTTCGGCGCTCAGCCTTCTTTATGGTCCAGCTCTCACTTCCATACATCACTACTGGGAAAACCATGGCTTTAACTACACGGACCTTTGTTGGTAAGGTGATGTCTCTGCTTTTAATGATCCTGTCTAGGTTTGCCATCACCTTTCTCCCAAGGAGCAGGTGTCTTTTAATTTTGTGACTGCTGTCACCATCTGCAGTGATCATGGAGCCCAAGAAAGTAAAATCTCTCACTGCCTCCATTTCTTCCCCTTCTATTTGCCAGGAGGTGATGGGACCAGTGGCCATGATCTTAGGTTGTTTTTTTTTACCCCGGCTATACACACTTACTTTTTGAAGTTAATAGGACTCCCTTCTGAATAGACATGTGTAGGACTGTGCTGATAGCATGTGATAGTCATGGGGAAGTTCTCCCAAACTCTCAAGAGTACCTCACGTACATTGCCTAAGTAACTTCCATGAACATCCTCTAAACCAGTCTGGATTTGCACTGTATATTAATGATGGGAGGCCTGAGTTCATGCATGAGCTGAGGTTCTGCTCAAGAGGTTCCAATCACCATGAAAGGAAAAGAAGAAACAGGTTCATATGGCTTGGGGGCAATATGTTTCCAACCCTGCTCAGAACAGTGGCAAGATGAAAATGGCTTATATTTCGTATTCTAAACTCCTGTGCGATGTCAGTGCCTGCTAAGTGTCAGCCTATTTCTTAGAAGAGATGAACAGCCTAATACAAGCTACCCCCAGTGTTACTGTTTCCTCAAACTGAACCGTTTTCCCGATATCTATTTGTTGTTTACTTGGAAACCGATCCAATCAAAAACAGGCATAATAATTGCACTAACCTCACTCCCTCTGGACATATTTATTTACTAAAAACATTTTTACACTTTGCCTTCAAGGCAGCTTAGAATGATAATAAATACAATTAAAAAAGCAGCAGTCTATGGAGAAGTACAGACAACAATATGTGCCAGCAATAAGACATATTTAAAACAATTTCAGCAAGAAATGCCATAAGCAAAACAGAAGATAATAATAATAATAATAATAATAATAATAATAATAATAATAATAATAATAATAGCTGAAGGATCACTTACATTTATGGTAGGCAAGCAATAAAAGCCACTCTCCAAGCAGAGGGCCTGTGACTGGCTGCCGAGATACTGTTGGACTCCAACTAACATCAGTCTCAGCCAGCATGGCCAACAGTGAGGGATGATGGGAGTTGTAGTCCAGCAACATCAGGAGGACCGCAGGTTTCCCATCCTTGCTCTAGAGGCCAATGCACTACAGCAGGTAGTGATGGATAAAACAGTAGTTTGTAGTTCAGCCAGTTTCATTTCCCACAAAGGGCTTCTATCAGTTTTCTGAGACCTGGCAAAGAGGAAATGTTTGCATTGTCAAGCAAGAATAGACACCAACAGTATGATCCTACCCATGTGTACTTGCAGGTAGGTCCACCTGAGTTCACCAAGACTTACTTTCAGTTAAATGGGTATACAATTGCAGCCTTGGACTGCTATCCTATGCAAACTTACATGGCAGTAGGCTGCAATGAACTCAGTGAGACCTTTGTTTAAGTATCAATATACCGTATTTGCTTTAAAAAAAAAAGGCGAAAATTGGGTGTCGTCTTATACACAGATAGTGAATGCAGAGGGGAGACGTGTGATTAATGGGAGCAAGCAGGAGATTGGCAGCGGCGAGTGGGTGGGTGATTGGTGGCTGCGGCAAGGCCTGCTGCTGATTGGCTGTGGCTGTGGCAATTGGGCAGGTGATTGGCGGCTGTGGTGAGGCAGGCAGGCAGGCAGGCAATTAGCAGCTGCAGCAAGTGGGCGGGTGGGCTGTTGGTGGCGGTGAGCAGGCAGACAATTGGCGGCTGTGGAGATGTATACGATCAGCAGTGGCTGTGGCAAGCAATCGGCAGTGGCAGGCAGGCGGGTGAGCAATTGGTGGAAGTGACCTTTCCACCCCCACCCCTAAAGCTAAACAACTTAATTTTTTAAGTTTGGGTTAAAAAAAATAGGGGTCGTCTTATACATGGGGGGCGTCTTATACACAGAAAAATACAGTAGATACAGGCTGGAATTCAATATTGTGCTGTCTCTCGCATTGATTTTGCTACCATTGCAGCACTGAAGTGACCTTTCTAGGGCACAAGCCTGGACAGTGTCTATGGAAATCCTGGGCTGCCCAGATGACAAGACGACCCCGCCCTCGGCCTCACTGATGTGGTCCAAAGGAAAGCGGAGCAATAGGTTTGCCACCAGCTTGGCTGCAGGAGTTGCCGGAAGGAGGCGTACAAGGTGCCATCCAACTGCCTTAGGGGCTCCACTCTGGATTTGACTCCTTGGCCTTTTCTTCTCCCAAAGATGTCCTGAAAGGTAGTGAATATGGATTGTTCCTCAGGGTTTACTTTGAAAGCCTTCCTCACAAATGAGTACAGTGGTACCTCGGGTTACATACGCTTCAGGTTACATACGCTTCAGGTTACAGACTCTGCTAACCCAGAAATATTACCTCGGGTTAAGAACTTTGCTTCAGGATGAGAACAGAAATTGTGCTCTGGCGGCGCAGCAGCAGCAGGAGGCCCCGTTAACTAAAGTGGTGCTTCAGGTTAAGAACAGTTTCAGGTTAAGAACAAACCTTCAGAATGAAATAATAATAATAATAATAATAATAATAATAATAATAATAATAATAATAATAATTTATTATTTGTACCCCGCCCATCTGGCTGGGTTTCCCCAGCCACTCTGGGCGGCTTCCAACAAAGATTAAAAATACACTAAAATGTCACATATTAAAAACTTCCCTGAACAGGGCTGCCTTCAGATGTCTTCTGAATGCCAGGTAGTTGTTTATCGCTTTGACATCTGATGGGAGGGCGTTCCACAGGGCGGGCGCCACTACCGAGAAGGCCCTCTGCCTGGTTCCCTGTAACTTGGCCTCTCGCAGTGAGGTAACTGCCAGAAGGCCCTCGGAGCTGGACCTCAGTGTCCGGGCAGAATGATGGGGGTGGAGACGCTCCTTCAGATATACTGGACCGAGGCCGTTTAGGGCTTTAAAGGTCAGCACCAACACTTTGAATTGTGCTCGGAAACATACTTAACCCAAGGTACCACTGTATAGCTACAAGGCAGTAGATGCAGTGAGGTTTTCTTTCTCCTTCATGGACTACCTTCCCAGATTGGGGAGCCCTCATTTCCCTCAACAGCACATGCAGAAGCTGCCTGCTTGACCCTTGGACCCACTATCAGCCTCGTCCCCTCAGTCTGTTGGAACTTGTCCTCGCATGCAGGCGATAGACAAGTCTCTAACTCACCAATGATTTAAGGCCCATCGGCTACCCTCACTGGGTTTAGCCAACCAATCGAAGCCCTTTTCTGGGATGTGGCCTCTGTGACACGCTGACAGGTTCTATGTACCACTGGTGAGAACTGAGTGCAGGGTAGGGACCAAAGGTGGGTTAACTACCCAGAAGGAACATGACAGATCCCTCACAAGAGTTACTGCCCCTCCTCTAACACACCACACACCCCAATAAACAAATGAGGCATCACTATTTGTTTTTTTGTTGTTTTTTTGTTGTTGTTTTTAATCCATGGTGAGAAGCTGAAGAGTAAATTACAGAGTGACACATCCACCCTGTTCCAGGAGCTGCTGCGATATAAATAAGTGAATCAGCTGGTATAGAAGCTAGCATGGATGTGGGATCCAGAAAAGGATAATCATCCATTTAAAAGGCATGAATTCACCCTTAAGTAATTTGCTCAGTTATGAAAAGCTATTTGTTTATGCTTTGTTGTGCACATATTCCAACCCTCAAAGAAGAAAAAGGAAAATACAGCCACCCCTCCCTAGACATTTTAAATGCAACGCAATCTGAGATACCATTAATAACTGTCCAGTGGAGAGAGGTTGTTGTTTTTTTTTAATTTCCTTCATCTGATCTGGGTCTTTGATAAATACTACAGACAAACTGAGTGCTGCAGGATCAATCTTGACAGTTCTTCAATAAAAGGCTGTGTGGTTCTTCATCAGCGTCTTCCTTTCAGTGACAGCTGCTTTGTTCTTCTTCCGTCAGATTTTCTAGTTAACACATCAAAAGTGTATCTGTGTACACGCAGCGCTGAGAAAACAGTTCAAATAGGCAGAGGCTTCACTTTTAACTCTTCCCTGCATCTCCGCCACACTCGTCGCGGAAGGCAGAGCTGTTCCGCCGAGTGTCAGAATGTGTTAAGCGGTTCTCCGTGGAGCGCGTTGAAGTGCAGTACGTGGGGGAATTATCATCTTAAAACACAAATTGGTCAGTCAATCCACTTACTGTCCAAAATTAGCTTTCTTCTGAGCTAAATGATATCATTAAGTGATATGAAATGCTCAGTTCTTTAACAACCAGGCTCTCATATCTCGCTCGTGGTAGTGGGGCGGGGGGAAGGCTTATAGTTGATTCCATGTACAAAACTGGGCAGAAATGGGTGTAACGATGAAGTCAATCCACTTAGGGTCCAAAAAGCCTTATCTGATACTGGTCAGGGCTGATGGGAGTTGGGAATCTGGAGTAAAGAGGAACGAGGGGGAGGAGGGAAATATCCAGCCACATTTCATAAGTAAAGTTTCACAGTTCGTGAAAATCATTATCTGTTCTCGGTATCAGATAATGGCTTTCAGTTCATGGTTTTGCTATTTTCTGTCACGGGGGTGGGGGGGAGCTGCATCTCTCCAGATATGTTGGACTCCAGCTCCCATCATCCCTAACCATTGGTCATGGTGGCTGAGGCTGATGGGAGCGGGAGTCCATCCTTAGTTTTGGTGTTCCTTATTGGGTAGGAAAGCTTATTGGGTAGGAAAGCTGGACCATAAAGAAGGCTGATTGCCGAAGAATTGATGCTTTTGAATTCTGGTGCTGGAGGAGACTCTTGAGAGTCCCATGGACTGCAAGATGATCAAACCTATCCATTCTTAAGGAAATCAGCCCTGAGTGCTCACTGGAAGGGCAGATCGTGAAGCTGAGGCTCCAATACTTTGGCCACCTCATGAGAAGAGAAGACTCCCTGGAAAAGACCATGATGTTGGGAAAGAGGGAGGGCACAAGGAGAAGGGGACAACAGAGGAAGAGATGGTTGGATAGTGTCTTTGAAGCTACCAGCATGAGTTTGACCAAACTGCGGGAGGCAGTGGAAGACAGGAGTGCCTGGCGTGCTCTGGTCCATGGGGTCACAAAGAGTCAGACACGACTAAACGACTAAACAACAACATTGGGTAAGAAGAGTAGTCATGTTATGTCACTGGTGATTCTTCCATAGAGATAAATACTTATAGTATATATGTTTTGTTTTAATGTACTTTTGTTTTATATTCTGTTTTGAATGGTATCGTTACACATAGCATATATAAATCACTTTGAGATGCCTGGCAATGTGAAGGGATACATCAATTGAACTGAACTGGAATGGAATCTCTTGAAGGCCCCACATTAGCTAGGCCTGCCAGAGACTTTCCAGTAGGGCTACTTTAGATGGTTATTTTATTAAAAGCATTTGGTTTGCCGTAAAATCTAACCCCGATGAATCAGGAAACAGATATTTTAAATGGTTAATTATTTGAATCCAATAAATGAATGAAAACCTGTGGGCGCTTTCTGAGACGAGGCATTCCTCTGGTTTACAGGATGCCACTTCTAAGGGTTTGCTTGCCTCTGATACCTGTCTATTATCTAAAGGCATTTTGTCTTAAATAGAGATCTGCAGATCTGCTCACTGGCAATCACGTTAAGGAATAAATTCTTCTCCTGAGCTAGGCAAATGTGCCTGGGGACTAAGGAGGATGCTTCACAACCAAGGAAATAATTGACTTTTTATTCTTGATTTTATTGTTATTTACGCTTTATACCATATTTTATGCTGGGTTTTTTATAGCATTAATTAAGTGTTTTAAATTTGTTGTTAGCTGCCCTGAGCCTGGTTTCCTGAACCGGGAAGGGTGGGGTATAAATAAAAAAATATTATTATTTATTATTACTGCAGAAAACTTTTTTGAGAGTCACCCTCCAAACCTCTGGAAGTGATCGCAGCTGGAAAAAAGACCACAGAGGAAGACTGAACATTCTTCTGGCAAAGGAAATTAAAATAAGGCCTTTAAAAGACAACAACAACCCACCTCTAAGGAAAACTAGCCATAGTTAGTGAGGAAAATGCACTCATAACTGCTACAAGGCACAAATTAAGTTGCCATACACTGAGGCCAGCTATAAGTGCATCTTGACCAGTGCTGCCTACCCATGTTGGCAGCATCACAACACACACACACACACACACACACACACACACACACACACCCCTCCAGCTTGAGCAGCAGTTTTGACTCTGACCTAGATGAGGCGGGCCCAGCCACATAAGAAGGATGCACAGTGAAGGTCTCTGGAGGGTCAGAGCAAGACAAAAGCCCTGACACTGAGACAGATCACCAAGAGACCTTCACATGGAGATCTCCTCATTGCCAGGTCACCAATAAAGGCAACATGCCAGGGGGAAAACTAACAGACAGAATGCTAAGCTCCAGACAAAAGTGGTTCACTACACTAGCTTCCCGGGTGATGGATCACAGTAGCTTAATGGGACGGTAAGAGGGACGAGAAAGAAATTGGGAAGGTTGACACAGAGCAGAAGCCTAGAAGCACCAGCAATGGTGACTCAACTGCTGGGAAGCGTATTGGTTCAACAACCCCTAGAAAGTCACTTCCTGCTCCAGACTAGGAGGCTAGCTCTTTGAGCTCACCATTGTCCAGGAAAGACAATGTGGCAGCTGGGCTGAGTAGCGTATACCCTCCAACATTTATCTGATGAAAAGAGGGACGTCCCATTCCATAATGATAATTTTTCTATTTATACCCCGCACATCTTACTGGGTTGCATCAGTCACACTGGCCAGCTTCCAACATATATAAAAACATAATAAAACGTTAAACTTTGCTACACTGTACAGGATTGCCTTCAGATGGCTCAGGGGTCAGATAACTGCACACCCTCCAAAATTTCTCTGAGGAAAATAGGGACATCCTACTATACCTTCTAATATTTCTCCGATGAAAATAGGGACATCCTAAGGAAAAAGCAGGACATCCCAGGATCAAGTCAGAAACCGGGACAGCTTCTTTAAATCAGGGATGTCCCTGGAAAATAAGCACACTTGTAGGGTCTGGTAGCGTAAAAGGCCTCCTTTGGACCCCAGACCTTGTTGAAGCAAACTGACCAGCTCTGCAGTTCTGCAACTCTGGCCTGTCTCACTCTGTGGGCTTCTGTGGCAGGCTGCATCGTCCTGCTGTATGAACTCTTTAAGGCTCAGGTCTTTTCCAGCATACTTTTAAACAGATGCCAGGGACGTTTTCCATATCTGATGTTCAGCAAGGGTCCTCTCATGTACCTCTCCTCACTGGCTCCCAGGAAGACCCCATCCTCTCCCTTCCACTAAAGGGCGAGTTTCTCAAAAGCAGAAAAAGATGTGTCAATCATTTGCTTCCATGCTCCTTTAGCAAAAATCTCTCTCTCTCTCTCTCTCTCTCTCTCACACACACACACACACAGTGTTGTGTAAGTCTGCAAATGAAATAAAGCTGGTTTTGATTACGAGCTACCTGGGGGATGCGAGGACACACATTTCATTCATATTATCACTCTCTGTTACTCTCACTGAGGTCTAAGGTAAAGGTTTGGGCTCTTTCCGGTCCATAAAATATAGATTGCTATTTTCAAGCTGCATCAGTGCCGTTAATGGCCATTCCCATTAGTCAGTCATATAATACCATTACGCCGCTATGAAATATCGACAGAATGAGCAGCATGACCAAGAGGTTACTGATAGCACATGAAGCCTTATTGACAAACAAATGCACACTTGGAAATGTGCTCCTCCTGTCACCTTTTTCAACCCTGATTAACAGCCCATAAACGTTTAGGACAAGTTAAGCAGCTCCCCCTTGCATGTTCCTACTCGGGACCAATGGGAAGATGTTTTCTCCATAACTGCTTACAATGTGCAATGAGCCACACCAAAACACACGCACTGACATGCACATATTGGACAGCATCTAGTATCCTGTTGGCATTTTGCATTCCTCTTAAATGCATATCCCACCCTGCAACGGCCAATTGGTAATTGCTCCAGCAAAATATTTGGAAGTGAACAGGGAGCTAATGAGGTTGTTTCAAAAGAGGTGTGATCATGATTCCACCTTTGAAAAACATAAGACAAACTCTGCTGGATCAAGCCAAGGAACTCTGTAGTCTAGCATCATGTTCTCCCAGTGGCCAAGCAGATGCCTCTGACAGCCTGCAAGAGGGACACAAGTGCATCAGTGCTCTCCCTACTTGTGATTCAAAACAACTGACAGTCAAAGGCGCATCTCCTCCGACAGTAGAAGAAGAAGAGTTTGCATTTGATGTCCCACTTTATCACTACCCGAAGGAGTCTCAAAGCGGCTAACAATCTCCTTTCCCTTCCTCCCCCACAACAAACACTTTGTGAGGTGAGTGGGGCTGAGAGACTTCAGAGAAGGGTGACTAGCCCAGGGTCACCCAGCAGCTGCATGGGAAGCGAACCCGGTTCACCAGATTATGAGTCTACCTCTCTTAACCACCACACCACACTGGCTCTCAGTAAGGGGAGAATATAGCCATCATGGCTAGTAGCTGTTGAAAACCTTGGTTTGTATCCACTACCTTTTACTCAGAATTAAGCCACTGAATTTGATGGACCTAAGTGAGTCGTGGCTATTAATGTAAATGGGTCTCCCCTGAGTAAATGTTAGTTGAATATGTCACACTGAATGTGCTCTTAGACATTCAACAAGGGGACCTTATGGTGAAAGGCAGGAAATAAATACATTCCTGCCAGTGGTTTTCTTCTGGTGGGACGCAGAGGTACACATACCCCTAAACATTTTGTGAATCTAACAGGAGATTTTTTTTAAAAAAAATAGTTTCTTCTCTAGCATGGTGAATCGTTGGTTCCACTGAATAGCATGGTGAATTGTCAGTTTCATTGTTACCACCTCCAATGGCGGCTTCATTTCATATCCAGGTGTTTCCTGAGCCTCAGATGGAAGCGAGCGTTTAATGTGTGAAGCAGTGTGGAATGTGGATGTATGGTGTAACCTCATGGCAATGTGGAAGTTACTGTGAGCTGTCAGCTGTGCAATATGAGGTAATGCATGTTCTTTGTACTTTTGTCCATTTACTGTATTTATTTTCCCCAATTTGAATCATAAAATGGGGTTTTTCTTGAGTCAAAATGAGAGTACCCCTAAACATTTTTTTAGAAAAAAGCACTGATTACTGCTACTATTACTGACACCCCGCTAATTATATCATCTGTGTACCATATTCAGTCCTTAGGTGCACAAAGAGAGAGACGTTCTTCATAACTGACCCACAATTATGCAGCTGCCTGTTACTCGGCAGACTCACCAAAATCCAAGTCTGAACACCTCACAGAAATGTGAGGTGCCCGGGCTGGTCTTTGAACCCAGGGCTAATCAAGAAAAGTTTTAGATTGATAGATGATATAAGAACATATGGAGCATTCTAAAGCCCTGGCTTTACCATATATTTGGGGGGAAGCCACACTTTAGCAGGAAAGGCATACATAAGAATGGATGTCTCAGGTAAGCCAAAATGGATATATCATGTATTAGGCCTTCTCTCTGCCTAATATCTCTGAACTCACCAGTAACATATATTGAAAGGGTTGACTGGCACTTTTCACCAAACCATCCCATTAAAATGTTTTAGCATTTTCCTTTAGCCTTCATTATCATTACACAATGTGCAGTATTGATTATACAGGCTAGCCATGCTGTGATGGACAGCAAATTGGCCTATTATGCTAAAATGTTAATGAATAAGCTGCCTCTTTGTTATCCTGATGAAACCTGTAGAATGACATATAGTAGCCGTGGGGAAGCTAGAACTGAAGAAAGTGCATTTTCATTGATTCGTATTCTGACTCAGTCCACCCTCAAAATCCCTTTTAAGACTGAACTTGGGTGTTTCAGTACCAGCGAAATGCACCGCCGCAAAACTAGGTCGTGGATTCTGTACAATTTGGGAATTTCCAAAGCATGCAGAAGTATATGAGCCTGGGATTAAAACAAACGAAGAAAGAAGCACTAAACATTCAGACAAGGTATGTGCTGAGTGACTTTCAGGGTCTGTAGAATGGTCTGGAGCCACAGACATTTGAGAGTGATAACTGGGAAAGTGAAATATGCTAGTCAGTGGTCCTTTGAAAATCTCGAGCTGGGTTGGCTGGGCATGTGTGACCTGAGATTTACTTTGCAATCCTGTACCAATTTGCCTGGGATTAAGCCCCACTTAATTCAGAGAAAGCCATAACCACCCACTCCATGGTCAGGGACCCTCCCTTCTAAAGTGCACAAGCTGTTTCACCTCTAAACCACTGAGCCTCTTGGGCTTGCCGATCAGAAGGCTGGCAGTTCGAATCCCCGCGACGGGGTGAGCTCCTGTTGGTCTGTCCCAGCTCCTGCCAATCTAGCAGTTCAAAAGCATGCCAGTGCAAGTAGATAAATAGGTACCGCTGTGGCAGGAAGTTAAATGGCGTTTCCGTGCACTCTGGTTTCCGTCACAGTGTTCCATTGCACCAGAAACAATTTAGTCATGCTGGCCACATGACCCAGAAAGCTGTCTGTGGACAAACGCCAGCTCCCTCAGCCTAAAAGCGAGATCAGTGCTGCAACCCCATAGTTGCCTTTGACTGGACTTAACCGTCCAGGGGACCTTTACCTTTTAAAAATCCCCCCCCCCCAATTAAATGAACCATGAAATGGGTCAAAAGGAGCCCGGGCACCTCTCTTTATAGGAAATTAAACAATTAAACACTGAGGAGACTATTTCTAACAAACGTAAGCTTTAGACAATAACTGTACGTGATAAAAGGATCCTGAATGGAAATGTAGAAGACCAATGTTTATTCTATTCCTTTGTTTAAAAATAAACTTACAACTGTTCATTTGAAGTGGGAAAGTGCAAAATAAATTCTATTTACAACACAGAAAAACAGATACCGTTATGTACTGGGGCGGGGGCGAGGAATCCTATAGGTTTTTTTCCCTACAAAGTTAATTTGAATTGTAATCCAGATATTGCTTTTAAAAACAAGCTATTTCTGTGGTTAAAACAGAGTTGCACATCTTTCGTCTTTGAGTTGCTAACAGTAATATATTTATCTTAAAAAGGACTAATACTTTTTAACCCAGTTCAGAATCTACTTAATGCTTTCTTTATCTTCATGTTTATGTCACCTCAGCATCAGTGTCACTTACTTTTGCGGCCAGACTGAAGTAGCTCTTACTTCCCTTCCCAACGATAAGAACCCTTTCGGAAAAAACGAAAATGATTTCAAATTGCCCTCTACCCTTTGTTCTTGGTATCTATCTATTAAACTGTGCCCCTACTGATCCTTCGGATGCAGACACATGTGTTTCACAGGAATAATTGCACAGGAATATTGGAAGCTGCCCAATCAGACCACTGGTTCATAAGAGCACAAGAGCCTTTCTGGATCAGGCCAATGACCCATTTAGGCCAGTATCCTGTTCTCACAGTAGAAGAAGAGTTTGGATTTGATATCGCGCTTTATCACTACCCTAAGGAGTCTCAAAGCGGCTAACATTCTCCTTTCCCTTCCTCCCCCACAACAAACACTCTGTGAGGTGAGTGAGACTGGGAGACTTCAGAGAAGTGTGACTAGCCCAAGGTCACCCAGCAGCTGCATGTGGAGGAGCGGGGAAGTGAACCCGGTTCACCAGATTACAAGACTACTGCTCTTAGCCACTACACCACACTGGCTCTCCAGTGTGCCAACCAGATGGCTAAGGAAAGCCCGAAAACAGGAGCTCAGCACAACAGCACTCTCCACTCTGCTCCAGTCCAGCTGGTATTCAGAACCATACTGCCTTTGACATTGGAGGTAGAATATAGTCATTGTGGCTAGCAGCCATTGGTTGCCTTGTCCTGCATGAATTAGTCCAATCCTCTTTTGTGCCAGGCCACCTGAGAGGGAGGGGAAAGAGAATGAGCTTCCTTCTTTACCTCTTTCTATCCACCGCTGCTGCTCCCCTCACCACTTGGTAAATTTTCAAGGGTGAAGATGTTTGGGGGGTTGTGGGGGCTGGGAGGGGATGAACCTATGTTCCCCACATTGTCTTGACTTGTCCGAAAATGGGTTGTTTCTGATTCGAGGCAAGGGGGGGGTAGCTTGTCTCATTTCCAAGTTGATCTGACACTAGTAAGGGCAAGCTCATCCATTTCTACTTGAAACTAGCAGGGTTAGTATTATAAATATTAATTAATTAATGACAGTGGTACCTCGGGTTAAGTCCTTAATTTGTTCCGGAGGTCCGTTCTTAACCTGAAACTGTTCTTAACCTGAAGCACCACTTTAGCTAATGGGGCCTCCTGCTGCTGCCGCGCCGCCGGAGCACGATTTCTGTTCTCATCCTGAAGCAAAGTTCTTAACCTGAGGTATTATTTCTGGGTTAGCGGAGTCTGTAACCTGAAGCGAATGTAACCTGAAGCGTATGTAACCCGAGGTACCACTGTATGCCAAGCACACAAATAATAAAAACAACTAAAACCCCTACGAGCCAGTTCAGCGTAGATGCAGACTGGGGGAAACTGCACTCGTTGGAAGAGGAAATTCCTCAGGAGGTGCTGAAAAGACAACAGAGACAGTGAACATTTAAGGGGAGGGAATTCCAAGCTGTAAGCACCACAACCCTAAAGGCCTGATTCTACATTTTGCAGAATAGAGAAGCTCTTCTTATCTGCCTTTCTCCAGTTTGGATCCAAACATTTGTACTGGTCCAATTTTGGCTCCAGTCCCACAGTGCATTTGTTTGGGAAGAGGCACTGGATTAAATTCACTGTCCGCTGCTCCCTATGCCATGGCGTTTTGGCTAGTTTATTTACAGGGTTATACATTGGCTACTGAGTGACTGCATTGCACACAACACCCACGCGTAGAGCCTTTCCCCCAACTGGCTAGTATATGTATGGCCTCATATCTGGGTGAATATTTTTTAAAGTATTTGAATTTGCTTGTTTGTTTTCAATGCTATTCGGGGTGATGGGTGGATAACTGCTTGCGTGATCAAGCCCGTGGATGGCTTTGTGCTGGTTTGAGAGAGGATCCATTTCTCTTTTGAATTAAGAACAAAGGGGATGATCTACTTCCAATTAAAAACCAGTGGTTTCCGATGAAGCTGGATCCCACGCAATGCGCTTAACATTTTCCCCAAAGCTTCAATTCTGTCCCATTCTGTTCCTGAGAGGTTAATAAGTAATTGTTTACTATTGGAGGAAAGTGTTTGAAACCTTGGTTGAGGGTAATGTCTTAGATAGATACCCCCAACTTATAGTGAATGGATTTTCCCCCCCCCCATTCTTGGAAGTCCATCTACCATACTGAGCTGAAAGCAAAAGTGGTTCCCCGCAGAAACAGTTGCAAACTCATAGCTCCCTAAGTCATAGCACCATTCTCCAGCAAACCACGGGGCTCTGTTTCAGTAAATGTTGGTCCACACAATTAGCAGGATTGGTATGGTATCTGTGAAGAGCTACTGTACTGGTGCATCAACACAACTACTTCCTGTTTCTCTTCTATCATTGGGGCAATGTGTAGGAGTTTGAATGTATCTGAATGAATTTGATTTTACGGTTTGAGAGCCTCTCTCTCTACAGAGTTTGAGAGTTCGGAGCCTCTCTCTTTACAGAGCAGCCTTCCCTGGGTGTCCTTTGGAGGTTTTGAATTCAACTGCTGTCAGCCAGCATGAGATGACGGGCTTTGTAGTCCAAAACACAAGCGGAGCACCAGGTTGGGGAAGTCTGATATAGGCTCTATATGATACTGATGATTGATAGTACTAATAGCAACAGAAGATGTACCCTACCCCCCTCCCTAGTTCCCTAACAAACATTGCATATCCTGGCATTGTAAGAGATGCATTGCTCTATCAATACAATTGCCCTTGGGATGTCACTGGGAATTTTACGAAGAAGAGAAAAACGTTTCTGAAAAAGCTGTTATATAAGTCAAGAAAAGAACTTAATACGGTTGCGCTCGCATTGTCTGCGCTTTGAATGAGCCGTCACAATGTCAATCAAATGTCTAATGCTGAGAAACCTTACAATGTCAATGCCAGTGCTGATGTCAATGGCAGATTCCCTATTAATGTATGGGACCCCAGCTTTATCAGGTGCCAAAAAAAGTATTTTCCTCTCTCTTGAATATTCAAATAGTTGCTGCTTGTCCACCGACCCACCCACCACCCATAAATCTCAGTCAAAGAACATCTAGCCACTTCAAACGTTATGCATACAAACTTAAAAGCTTGTCTGAAAGTGTAAAACTGCGGATGTGATTATACTGTTACTTGGGATTTGTCTGATCAAGTTTGACTGCCTATAGTAAAATGATTCACACAATACCAAGCAACACGAAACTACTGCGACCTCTTACTCTAATGCTTTGTGTGTCCCAGAAATATTTATTTTATTTCAATCAATTTATATATTGATTATTATTTTTAAAAACACACACACTTTCAAAGCTGTTTACTACAAGAATAAAATAATAAGATTGTCAGTAAAAACAGCTATTTAAAACATGCAAATATAATTAAAATCAGTGCTAATCTAAAAACAAATTAAAACAGATGCCAACAATCTACATAACTGGGTAGGCTTGTCTAAACAAAAAAAAAATGTTTTTAGCAGGCACGAAAAAGAGTACAGTGAATGTGCCTGCCTGATGTCAGTATCAAGTGTAAATGCTGAACATAAAATACCTCATCAGTAGTTCAGCCATCCATATTTATTTATTGGATTTCCTTTTTTATATGGCCTTTTGTGCCTGTTTGTCTTTCTAGAAACCTATTGTTTCCATTGCTCCCACTGTGAGGGAAATTATGCCAGCTCCAACACTGGCATAGTTCCTTCCACTGCTCTGGGAGAGTGTTGAGGGAACAGAAGGGCTGGTCATAGAACTGTAGACTTATTCCAGAGTTGGAAGGAACCCCAAGGGCCATCTAGTCCAAC
Source organism: Podarcis bocagei (assembly GCF_964188305.1). NCBI lineage: Eukaryota > Metazoa > Chordata > Lepidosauria > Squamata > Lacertidae > Podarcis > Podarcis bocagei. The sequence continues at coordinate 34,067,997 of NC_138126.1, forward strand.
CCCCTGCAAGGCAGGAATCTCAGCTAAGGCATCCATGACAGATGACCATCCAAACTGCTAAAAAAAGCCTCCAAGGAAGGAGAGTTCACAGCCTTCCCAGGGAGTCTGTTCTACTGTCAAATAGCTCTTACTGTCAGAAAGTTCTTTCTGATGTTTAGTCAGAATCTCCTTTCTTGTAATTTGAAGGCATTGGTTTGGGTCCTACCCGCTGGAGCAGGAGAAAACAAGCATGCTCCATCTTCCATGTGAGAGCCCTTGATATATTTGAAGAGGGCTGTCATATCTCCTCTCAGTGTCCTCTTTTCCAGGCTAAACATACCCAGCTCCTTCAAGTGCTCCTCATAAGGCTTGGTTTCCAGACCTTCTATCATCTTGGTTGCACACATTCCTGCTTGTCAATATCCTTCTTAAATTGTGGTGTCCAGAACTGGACATGGTATTCCAGGTGTGGTCTGACCAAGGCAGAATAGAGCAGTACTGTTACTTCCCTTGATCTGGATGCTAGATGTCTGTTGATGCAGCCTAGAATAGCATTCACTTTTTTGCTGCTGCACCACACTGTTGACTCATGTTCAGCTTGTGCTCTATTAAGACCCCTAGATCACTTTCACATGTACTATTAATAAGCCAGGTACCTGTCCCCCTCCCCATCTTATATTTGTGAAGCTGGTTCTTCCTGCATGCCCCTGGTATGGCCTACCTCCCACCCTTTATCCTATTGCTATTGGAGTCCTACCATCAGAGGAACACCAGCCAGTTGGCAACTGTGGCAATCAGTCTTTGGGATTAGATAACCCAGGTGGGCTCTTCTTCCACTCCCCATTGGAAGGGGTCTTCTTCCACATAAAAGAGTTGAAGAATGGGGACCCCGAAGCCCATAATGTATTTTATGGCTTATTACTGTCCCCTCCTCCATCCTTGTGACATACACTGGGAGCATCAAACCCACATAAAGCCAGAACGCATATCAAAACTAATACATTTTGCATCAGGTCAAAGACACGATGCCTAACCTTGCCCTTCTGTTTTCGTCCAACTCTCGTTTCTGTTCAGCTTAATTAAGGAATGAATTAATAGGGACGAAGAGGTGGGTAAATCTCCATTGCTTCGCCTCCCTATTGCTTTTAAGCAACATGTGCATTTGCGACTGGGTGTAAAGAGTGGCATGTTTCATCTCCAGAGGTGACATTGCCTCGCTCCTTGAGGCATGAGTGTTATTCCAGAGAGCCCATGCCTCTCCATCAAATCCAAAATGGAAAGAGCTCTTAGGCTTAGAGTAGTATGCGCAATTGCCCGAAAGAGAGGGGAGAAAGGAAGAGCAGCTTTCTGGAGATAATGTCAGCCCATCAGCATTAGGCAATAATGGAGAATGGATTCCTCATCCTTCTTCCCTTTAAGACAGCTGTGGGTGATACATCTCTTGGCAGTGTCAACCTAATCTAAGTTATCCCCATTGTCAGGCTCCTCAAATAGCACCTGTCCATGGTCAAAATTTATGTTGGGAAAACCTTAATGTAAGCTTTTAATAAGATGAAAAATTTAGCAATATGCTGTTATCTGGAGATGATATATTTTATATACAGGAGACATCTTTAATTAGCTCTGCTGTAGTCAAATTGGCTTGTAGGGGAGCTAGCAAGGCCTATCTTCCAATCAAGCATTCCTCTTTCTTCTCTTAATCATGGGTATCACATGAAATAAGATGCATATTAATGTTCCTAGTGATTAAGGTGGCTCATCCAGATCCATTTTGATAGGACTGATAAAATCTTAAGTTTTCACCAGTCGGTATTTTATTTTTTTAAGATATATCCACACACTCAAATCTTCATTATTAAATAAATATTAAGATGAGTTTACCAGAGCCTTTTATAGAACTAGCCGAAACATGAAACGTCTGTGTGATGGGCCTGTGACAAGCGGGCCTGATCTCTGTCCTTGCTCCACCTCCACCTGAGCTGGAAGTAAACATAGCTGGGCCAGAGGTAGAATCAGGCAGGGACGGGCAAAGAAAAAGACCCACCTAGCATACAAAGAAAGCAAGATATAAACTAATAGTGCATGCTGTTCCCTGGAGAGAATGTTCCAGAACCGAGGTGCCACAATTGAAAAGGCCCCATGCCAACAGAAGGAGCCAATGAAGGAGATATTAGCAGCCAAGTAAGCTTGTAGTCCAGCAACATCTGGAGTGCCACAGAGTCTTAAAACAACACCTTGAATTGAGTCCATAAGTCATGAGGAGGGTCTCCTAATAATTCTCAGCTTCCTTAGCAACAGTTCCCAGCATTCTTTGCATGGTGCAGTGTCTGTTGAAGCAGTACAAGAATTCTTTAGATATACGGTGTGAATGCGACCTTGTTCAACAAAAACTGAAAATATTTATGATGAAGAGGCAGCTAAATTCATGGCCACATGCTCAGACAACATTTTCACCATGAAAACCTTAATTTGGAGCAGGGGAAGGTGGTGGGACGCCCTAATAATAGTTGTATGCATTGCCACAGTAATTACCACCATTTCCCATCCTTTCCCCTCTCGTATTTTTTGAACTGGCAGAAATCTAATGGGAAATGGAGATCCCGTCCCATCTCCCTGCTTTTTTTGTTTTGTTTTTGTTTTAAAGGATATGAAATAGTTTTTAGGAGGAAAAACAATTCTGCATTAACACATGATGCATATCTTATATGTCATGTTTGTTTTATCACTGGCAATAAAGAGGGAATTTGTTTCACATGAACAATATTGTTAAAGCCTTAAAAATCCAACATCTATAAAAAGCAACGGCATGTAAGTACTTTAGTTTTCAAAACACTGATATATCTGGGTGAAGCAGATAAACAGATAGCATAAATACATCTTCCTGGACCATTAATCATTTTCCTCTGTAAAATCTTTTTAAAAAACCGCATCAAATGAAATTTAAGCATTTATCTGTTGAAAAACATTTACAAGTAATAAGCTATTGAAAAACAGATATTTAAATGAGACGTAATTGTGATATTAAATGGATACATGTAAAGTGTTCTGTGTGCATTTAGGTAGCATTAGGAGCGGAAAATTACAAAATTTAAATACTGTAGGAGGTAGTTATGCAGGTAGACTATAAAAACAACATGCAATCTGGAATCCTTCTAAAGAACATAAACCCATAGCTGGAGCAGCAACTTCATTTGATTAAGAGACAGGTCTTTGGCTGAAGGTTTAATGTTTAAGACCTTTATCTTTTAAAAAGAAATAATATCAGATAAAACTTGCTCCATTAACTCTCTATGTTAAGGTATAACGAGTTGCCAAGAAATTGCCCAATGACAATGAACATATTCTTCCATTCCCAAAAGGAAGTGTTGGATTGGTCTTTCCCTCTTATTATTTATTTTAAAAACTTAATTCCCACCTACTTTCTCAAGGCAGCTAGCATGCCACAATACAAGAACAACATATTTCATAATATAAAACGAGTCAGGACAAGAGGAGACCATGTCCCCTCCTTTTAGTCATACTCTAAATTCCCCCACTCACATGCACCGTTCTGGACTCTGTGAAAGTAACTCTGGGGATATTTGCTACAACCTATTCTGCTTAGTTGGAAAGTGCCTGGAGAAGAATGGCACCATCAGCTCTAAGGAGAGTCACAACTCATCAGCACCAAACAAGCTTGGGCAGCTGCCAGGGCTCCAGCATCCCAGTATGGCCCACTGGCACTGATGTCCTTTGCTGGGGTGGTGGGGGTGGGCCTTTTAAATTTTTCAAAAGGATATACCGGGCACTGAGGAAAATTCAAAATGGCAGCTTCCCAGCCATCCACCACTGGCACCATGTAGGGTCATAATCAAAGGGCCAACTGACCAGAGGGCCCACCAAAAAGCATTTTACTGGGAGGCCCCTCACCTCTTGAGCTAGCATTGCCCCTACCTCAGTCACCTAGTTAGGAGTCAATTGCGAACCCATGAGGGGGAAAATAGTGCCTGTTGCATCCTGCGCTGAGGAAAAAGTGTGCCCATGTAAGATGTGAAATGCAAACACCAATAAGCTATGCTGCAAGGGGGCATAATATGGAAATGTAATTGATGTGTTACTGTTAAAACTATCAACCAAATCACTCTGTCAACATGTACTCTTAATATGTATACTCCCTGTCAGATTTCACACTTAATCTTGAGACCTGTAGACAGTTCAAGAGCAATGCTTTCAGAAGACGATCCTGCATCAATGTCTGCTTTGCTGTTATGTTCAGCTTACATATGTTTAACCACAGAATACATGATAAATGACAGGAGCAACCATAAACATGCATCATTAAGAACTCTAATAAAATGCAGTGGAAAAGGTAAGTAACACAGAATCTAGGGGCAGCCTTTGCCATTCTCTAGTCTCCAATTCCAGAAAGCATAACTGACATAATGAGGGCTGTGACCTCTCACATGCACACACCTTTGGCTGTCTCATTAGCATTTTTCTTGGGGTGAATCTAACCCCAGGGAGTGTTGGAATACATTGCACAGACATCTGGCTGCTGTTGGACTCCAAGTCCCATCAGACCTAGCCAGCGTGATGTTACTCCACCCTCATACTGACAAAAGAGAATGAAGAACTGCAAAGGAACAGGTCACCTCTTGCAAAAAGTTAGCTGTACAAATAGATGCTATAAAAATGCATTTTGAGAAATCAGTCTCCTTCAGTTTTCTGAGAGATTGCTTGAGGTATCTTCTCTTACCAATTTATTGAAATTCTTTGGCTTAATAACATTGTGTTTTGTTCCATGGTTGACACATCATTTTGTGAACCAGCCCAATGTGTGCCTCCTATTAAGATGGAAGCAACAGAGCACACCGTCCCCACCAAGGAGGAGACAGGGGACTCCCCTGAGAAGGAGGCTAGTTCATCAACACAGGAGCCAGATATATGGAGAAACGTGACTCAAAGAAGTAGGAGGCCCAGGGTTCACTCTGATTGTTTAGAAATACACAATCGCTTTGAGGTCCTCTCCCCTAGCATGGAAGACGAAGAGCAGACTCCATTTGAGGATCTCTCCCTCATTACAGTCGATCAGGTATATGAAGACGAGCAGCAAAGTCAGTCCTCAGGGAATGTGCAGGCGACCTTGGAACGGACAGCTCACGGAAGAACCCTGACCAAACCCAAGAGGAGGCGTGTAGTGGTGATAGGGGATTCCCTACTGAGGGGAACAGAAGCAGTGATCTGTGGGCCTGACAAGATGTCTCGGGAAGTGTGCTGTCTCCCCGGGGCTAAGATCCAAGATGTAACTGAACGACTGCAAGGAATCATAAAACCCACTGACAAATACCCCTTCCTCTTGGTTCATGTGGGAACCAATGACACTGCAAGCAATAGCCTCCAGAAGATCAAAAGAGACTACGAGGCTCTCGGCAGGAAATTGAAGCAACTAAATGCACAAATTGTCATCTCGTCTGTCCTCCCAGTTGAACGACGTGGCCCAGGGAGAGAGGGGAAAATAGTGGAAGTGAACAGCTGGCTTCGCAAATGGTGTAAACAGGAACGGTTTGGATTCTTAGATCACGGACTGCAGTTTCTTGAAGATGGACTTCTGGCAAGTGATGGGCTGCACCTCACAACGGTTGGGAGGAATGTTTTTGCCAAAAATCTCAGAAACCTCATCAGGAGGGCTTTAAACTGACTAATGTGGGGGAGGGAGACAGTGCTCCTGAAGGTAGGAGTCTATCAATTAATGAAGATGATCATCCAAATGTCATAGACCAAATGGAGCAAACAGCACGCGGACCTAGTGGTGGGAGGAAAAAATCCTTAAATAAGAGACACGGGGGAATGATTAATGGACTTCAATGTCTGTACACTAATGCGCAAAGCATGGGAAATAAACAAGATGAGCTTGAGCTCTTGGTACAGCAAACTAAATATGACATAATAGGCATCACTGAAACCTGGTGGGATAAGTCCTACGATTGGAATGTAATAATGGGGGGATACAATCTATTTCAGAGAAACAGACCAGACAAGAAAGGAGGAGGAGTGGCGTTATATGTCAGGGATGTGTATACCTGTGAAGAGATCCAAGATTTAGAACCTCAAAGCCAATGTGAGAGCATTTGGGTCAAAATTAAGGGAGAGAAGAATAACAGAGACCTCATTGTGGGAGTTTACTATAGAACCCCAAGCCAAACGGAGGACATAGATGATGCCTTCCTGGAACAGATGGCCAAGCATGCAAAAGGAAGGGAGATAGTAGTAATGGGGGACTTCAATTACCCGGATATTTGTTGGACGTCAAACTCAGCCAAGAGCATAAGGTCAAACAGATTCCTCACTGGCCTTGCAGACAACTTCATTGTCCAGAAAGTGGGAGAAGCAACAAGAGGAACAGCCATTTTAGATCTGGTCCTAACCAATGTTGATGACCTGGTTAGTGGGGTAGAAGTGGAAGGATCATTAGGCGCGAGTGATCATGCTCTTCTGAAGTTTACTATACAGCGGAAAGGAGCAGCCAAGCATACTAGGACTCAATTTCTTGACTTTAAGAAAGCCGACTTCATAAAACTTAGGGAAGTGCTGGGTGAGATCCCATGGACAGCAATACTAAAAGGAAAGGGAGTTCATGATGGCTGGGAGTTTGTTAAGAGGGAGATAGTAAAAGCACAACGTCAGGCAATACCAATGAGACGGAAACATGGAAGGTGCCTAAAGAAGCCAGGGTGGCTATCTAAAGAACTTTTAACTGAATTAAGATTAAAAAAGGATGTGTACAAAAAATGGAAAAGGGGGGAAACCACCAAAGAGGAATTCAAACAAATAGCCAGCACGTGTAGACACAAAGTCAGAAAAGCTAAAGCACAGAATGAACTCAGGCTTGCTAGAGAGGTTAAAAGCAACAAAAAAGGCTTTTATGGGTATGTTCGTAGCAAAAGGAAGAACAAAGAAACAGTGGGGTCACTCAGAGGAGAAGATGGTGAAATGCAAACAGGGGACACAGAAAGGGCTGAACTCCTCAATGCCTTCTTTGCCTCAGTCTTCTCCGATAAAGAAAACAATGCCCGACCTGAAGAATTTGGAGCAAATGATTCAGCAAAGGAAACACAGCCCAGAATAACTAAGGAGACAGTACAAGAATATTTGGCTAGTTTAGATGTATTCAAGTCTCCAGGGCCAGATGAACTGCATCCAAGAGTATTAAAAGAACTGGCAGATGTGATCTCAGAACCACTGGCAGTCATCTTCGAGAAATCCTGGAGAACAGGCGAAGTCCCGGCAGACTGGAGGAGGGCAAATGTTGTCCCTATTTTCAAAAAGGGGAAAAGAGAGGACCCAAATAATTACCGCCCAGTCAGTCTGACATCAATAGCAGGGAAGATTCTGGAGCAGATCATTAAGCAAACAGTCTGTGAGCACCTAGAAAGGAATGCTGTGATCACCAATAGTCAGCATGGATTTCTGAAAAATAAGTCATGTCAGACTAACCTGATCTCATTTTTTGACAGAATTACAAGCCTGGTAGATGAAGGGAACTCAGTGGATATAGCCTACCTTGATTTCAGTAAGGCATTTGACAAGGTGCCCCATGATATTCTTGTAAAGAAGCTGGTAAAATGCGGTCTTGACTCTGCTACCACTCAGTGGATTTGTAACTGGCTGGCTGACCGAACCCAAAGGGTGCTCATCAATGGTTCCTCTTCATCCTGGAGAAGAGTGACTAGTGGGGTGCCACAGGGTTCTGTCTTGGGCCCGGTCTTATTTAACATCTTTATCAACGACTTGGATGATGGACTCAAGGGCATCCTGATCAAATTTGCAGATGACACCAAACTGGGAGGGGTGGCTAACACCCCAGAGGACAGGATCACACTTCAAAACGACCTTGACAGATTAGAGAACTGGGCAAAAACAAACAAAATGAATTTTAACAGGGAGAAATGTAAAGTATTGCACTTGGGCAAAAAAAATGAGAGGCACAAATACAAGATGGGTGACACCTGGCTTGAGAGCAGTACATGTGAAAAGGATCTAGGAGTCTTGGTTGACCACAAACTTGACATGAGCCAACAGTGTGACGCGGCAGCTAAAAAAGCCAATGCAATTCTGGGCTGCATCAATAGGAGTATAGCATCTAGATCAAGGGAAGTAATAGTGCCACTGTATTCTGCTCTGGTCAGACCACACCTGGAGTACTGTGTCCAGTTCTGGGCACCACAATTCAAGAAGGACACTGACAAACTGGAACGTGTCCAGAGGAGGGCAACCAAAATGGTCAAAGGCCTGGAAACGATGCCTTATGAGGAACGGCTAAGGGAGCTGGGCATGTTTAGCCTGGAGAAGAGGAGGTTAAGGGGTGATATGATAGCCATGTTCAAATATATAAAAGGATGTCACATAGAGGAGGGAGAAAGGTTGTTTTCTGCTGCTCCAGAGAAGCGGACACGGAGCAATGGATCCAAACTACAAGAAAGAAGATTCCACCTAAACATTAGGAAGAACTTCCTGACAGTAAGAGCTGTTCGACAGTGGAATTTGCTGCCAAGGAGTGTGGTGGAGTCTCCTACTTTGGAGGTCTTTAAGCAGAGGCTTGACAACCATATGTCAGGAGTGCTCTGATGGTGTTTCCTGCTTGGCAGGGGGTTGGACTCGATGGCCCTTGTGGTCTCTTCCAACTCTATGATTCTATGATTCTATGATTCTAAGATTCTTAGGCTGCAATCCTATAGACGCTTTCCTAAATGTTGTTGGCATCCATCTGTCTCGAGAAACAACAGTGTGCACTGTGAAGTCAAACTGTTGTGCTATCAGCAGTGACCTTGCAAGAGCACAGGCCTGGACAGTGTGTACAGAGGTCCTTGACTGCCCAGACCACAAAACCCCCCTCTTGGCATAGGTTTGATCTATGGGACTCTCAAGAGTATCTCAAGAGTCTCCTCCAGCACCATAATTCAAAAGCCTTGCTAGTGTGGTCCAAAGGAAAGCAGAGCAATACATTTCACACCAGCTTTGCTGCAGGCTTGCCAGAAGGAGGCGTACAAGATGTCATCCAACTATCTTAGGGACTCCACTCTGGATTTATGCAGGGTTTAGTTCTTTTGCCTAGAGAGACATAGTGGATATAATTGACATTAATAGTGTTTGCTTGCAATGTGCGTAGTTTTAAATTACCCAACACACAAACTGTGGTATTCATTTGGAGTCAAGGAAATAAAGCACTTGCTTAAACCATGTTAAGTTTTATTTACTGGAAATACTCCATCTAGTGCGTTTCATCAGCCATTCTTTCAGATAAACAGAAATTAGCACTCAGACAAGGAATGTCTGTACCAAAGGAATAAGCAAAGGCTACATCCCTGCTGTGTAGCTCTTTGATCTTTAAAATCTGGGTGTTGCACTTCATGGGTACAGAGGTGGAATTCATTTAAGAATCTGCTAATATTGCTCTTATCCCTGGGTTTGAAGAATCACTTCAAGTTAGTAGGAGCCACAGAAACTATTGATTTTTGGACTATGGGATCATGAATATACAATACTGCTGGAGCTTAGAAAAGAACACATTCAAAGAAAGTTCTTTTTTCAAGAAGCAAATGAGAGTCTGAACAAGGAGAAATGTGTTGTGTCATGCTTAGTAAATAGGACCAGCTGGAAAAAGCTAAAGAAGACTCATGCTGTGTTTATACGAATGCAGTGCAATTGATTTTTCAGAGGAAAGGTAAATTTATACAATTTGAGGCTTATAAACCTGTCTCTGATGATAAGCTCTGTGTGTGTGTGTGTGTGTGTGTGTGTGTGTGTGTGTATCTTACAGTTTCAGGGTCACTGATTTAATGAGATTATAGGAGGTTTACAATATTATGAGAATTCACTAGGTTTGGCATGAAACTGATTAAAATATCATAGGAATACATAATGCTCACTGATCTCTTTACGGTGAGAATGATTTTTTCATGGTTCAGAACTAAACATATGGAAGAATGGCTGAATCTCTTATTTGTTGATTTTAAAATGCCTGTAAGATTATTGTCATTTTAATGTAGAATTAAGGAATGATCAAATGCCGATATTCATTTCCCCTTTATGTGACAAGTCTAGTCAAACTGAAAGAATCACCCTTTCAATTAATCCAATGGCTCCATCTCGACTGAAACTTTAGGAAGGCTAAGAGCCCCTCTAGTCCAGCATTCAAGTCTGACAGGAGCCAGTTAGGTGCCTCCAGGAAGCCTATAAACAAGATTCTCAAACTATCCTGTTGGGTTATATTTAAATGAATCTAGTACCAAACACAGATCTGGAAGTGGTATTAAAGTTATTGACTGCTCCTAAGGTCTGTATTGCAAAAGAAGGAAGGAAGGAAGGAAGGAAGGAAGGAAGGAAGGAAGGAAGGGTGAACTTCCATAACTTTTAAAAAACCTGGTCTGATAGAATTTAGTCAATCATCACAATGATAAAATTAATGTATTTTAGGAGAGCTACTAATCAATAATCTAATGCATTTATGGAATACTGGCCACTGTATGTGTGTCCTCATGAAAACCCACCAGCATTTTCATGTACATTTCTAGTACTTTTTCCTATTATAATTTTCAATGCTATTTTCACTAATATAGGCATTTTTATGCAGGCTTTCCTCAAATACCTGCATTCTGTGCACATTTTTGGGTTGGAGAACGACACTGACAAAATTAAGTGAAGTGTAAATTTAGAAGGACAGCTGCATTTTGGTTTGCATATTGTTTCAGGAAGTACCATTTGCTGCCCGTTCTTCCATTTTGGAGAGGTCCTTTTGGAACTCGTCAAATACTGCTTGAGTTTTCACCATCCAGAATAATTTGGTGTTATGTGTAAACTTGGCTCCTGCAGTATCCAGAATTTCAGATAAGGCACAAATAAGTGAAATAGCACTAAGTTAAATCCTTTGGGGACAACACTGCTTACTCCTCTCCATTGTGAGAAAGAGCTATGATCCCTAATCTCTGTTTCCTGTTCTTTAACCATATAAGAGGCCTTTATTTCTTACCCAATGATTATTCACCCTGAAGACTTCAGTTAGGCACCTTGTTTTAAGCATTTGGGAAGTCCAAATATATAATGTATATCAGATGACTCCAGCTAACATGTTTTGGTGACATGTTCAGAGAATTCTACAAGGTTAGCAAGGCAGGACTCCCCTTTGGAGAAGCCATGCTGATTCTTCCACAGCAAGAGTTGTTCTTCTATACGTTTAACAGTTGTTCCTTTGCAGGCAGATCAGTGCTTTCTTCTCTGCTTGTGGCACATTGTTATCAAGTTTGTGGTGGGAAATGCACCTATGGATGATCCAGCCTGGGGCCACTCCTGCTTTGTGCCTTCCATTATAGCTTTGGCTCACTCATTCTGATAATTGCAGAATATAATTTACTCCGTAACAAAATGCTGGCAGTATACAGCATTCATGCCAGCTTAAAAGTAACCTTGGCAGAGCAGGCTAATAAATTTAGAGTTAAGATAGTTTTGGAAAAGTGGGGCTAGAGTGGGCTGCATTTAATAGGAGCAGAAACCTAGAGGTTCTTATTGCTTTGCAGGGCTTTGATTAGATAGGTTATTGACTTTGGCTACATAGAAAACAGTTCAGGTTCAGAAAACATCAAACTTACACTGAATAATACATTTAAGAACAGTTGTGGTGTGTTGGCTGATTATGACATTCTTTAAACCTCTGGAAACAAGTTGTATGCATTAAATACTGGGATAACTTGATATTTTAAATGCTTCCGTGCTCAAAGTAAAATGCCTGAGTAGACTACTGGGGGTTTCATTATTTTTGTAACCAAATCAGTGAATTGACTGAGATCTACGCCTTCTGACCACTAAAAGCTGAGTTTAATTGGGAAAATGGAACTAATGAGTATAGACATGTTTTGTGCAGATGTTGGAAATATTTTATTTACCACTCATCAGAAATGAACTGGTTAGTTTCTTATGATGTAACCCTTGAAATACAGTGCGAGTTGACTTTTGATTCGAATTTATGACCCATCCCAAACTCTGTAAAAAGCCAGCGGTGTTAACTTTCAGCTAAAATCTAGTTGCATGACATAATCATAGCGGCTAAAATGAAGCATAGGTGTTTCTCTACAAATGGGGCATGATCTAGACAAACGTAAACATTTAGGTCCCATTGGTTTCAATGGAAGGGTTAATCGTGGAGGACCTACAAGTGCTTCAGTCTGGCTGGGCTGCACCCAAAGTGAATTAATTAAAATGGTGGATGGGCAGACATGCTAGACACACACACACACACATATATATGACAGATATATATATCTGTATCTATCTCTGGCCTTGTTCTCACATGCCAGAAAGCCGAACTGTGGCTAAGAATAAACAAGCAAGCATAGTCAGAAATTTGTGGCTTGTTCACTCACCCTTCCCTTGCTGAACTACCAGGAATGAAGCCATAGTTTGGCTTAGTCAGTGGCGGAGCGTATCTAAATAGTGCCTGGGTCAGGTGTGCAGGGTGCCCCCCCAAAGGGGGCCGGACAAAGAGGGAGTCTGCTGCGGCACTGGCACCCCAGTTTAGGAGAGTCCAGCATTGCTGCCCACTTCCCTCTCTCCGCCAGAGGAAGCAAGAGTTTCCTCACATGCCACAGCCTCTCTCTGTCCCTGAGTCAGGACTGACCCTGGCAAAGGAGAGCATGCCAGGCAGGGGCAGGACATGCAGAGGGTGATCTTCAACCTCTGTGCTCCCCACCCCCCACCACAGGCAAGGCGTGAGAGGGGTCTTTGCGGTGGTGTGTGTGTGTGTGTGCCTGGTTTCATGCCCCCCCCCCCGATTGTGAGCCCAGAGCTACGGCCCCCATGCTCCCCCCCCCCACTATGCCACTGGGCCTTATGTGCAGGAGACATAGCTTCCTTTATAGACAACAATGCACACTCTGAGCTTGGAATGATGCCTTGCATTCTTTTTATAGCTAGCCTCCTTTTAAAATGATTCTAGGAGATTTCATCTTGTTGCCCTAAATAGCTTCTTGGTGAGTTCAAGGAAGGGCAACAATTCTTAAAAGACTCTTGCCAGATAAAATGTTGGAATTAAATGGTGGATTGAAGCTGCGGTCTCCTTTCCATGAGCTTGTATATATATGTGTGTGAATATGCTGAGCTGCTTAATTTACCACTGGAGCCCTCCTCTGGGTGTCCTCACCTGAAAAGGTCTTTGGGTAGAGACTGAGAGCTTTTTCTGTGTTTATTCTCTGTGATTGTACATGTCCCTGTTTTTTTGTCTGCACCTGCATTACCAATCACTTGCACCCTAAACATCTTAGATAATCTACATGGGGTCAAATACCATGATGCCTCACTAATTACTTTCCTTTAATGAAATAGGTTGGAAAAAGAACATTCAACTTTCCATATAAAATGTAATATATCATCTGAAATGCACACCCCCAAATCCCTCTCCCATTTGGTTTCTGTAGTGCTTATGTTGACCATCTAAAGCTAAAATTGATTCGTGATAGAGCACTGAAAAACCTGTCATTGACAATGATGGAACGAGCGTGATTTTTCTCTATAAAAGAGTGTGGTCTTTTAATTTGCATCTGCCATTAATGTCCTGCAGGAAGAAATGGCTCCCCTTAAAGGGAGGGGGCTCACCCCTTCCTTCCTTCTCCCTCACACCACCACCCCCACATCATCTTAGCAATATTTTACTACTCACACTAAACATTATGGTCCAAGTTATATCCCGGATCCACAACAGCCGTGCTATTATTTATGATACTTCTGTGCAAGGATTCAGGCGCCTTAAGTACAAGCACTAACAATAAACAATAAAGTGATAATCAATGAGTTTTTCATCTGTAGTAAAGTCAACGATAAAAATGGCTGCGCTCATATTGTTCATGAGCCACAGTCAATAGATTTTTATTTCACCCCTCATTACCTCGAGCAGTAAACTTCCGTAAATAAAATCCCATGTAGTATCCAGCTTATTAGAGGGGATTGAAATGAATGCTTTGCAACACGTCATGTCGTCAGGAAGGCGAAGGGCTAAAGCTCATGGCTGGGAATGGGAGCCAGTTTCAGACACATATGTGTACATCACTCAGTGTGACTTGACTGATGAGCATGTAATGCACCTCTATGGGGAAGCGTTCCAAGCGATGGCAGACTAGATGAAAGCTGTCTGTTGTGTTTGGCTGTGACAGCTGTATTTCATACCTGTGCAGTGCAGTTCTGTGTGCTGGGAGTGTGGCAGAGCCCACACTTTGCATGCAGGAGGTCTCAGGTTCAGTCACTAAAACGTCCCATCAAGAAGATCAGTTTTCAGGAGATGGGATAGGCATCTGCTCTAGACCTCAAGAAAACTGCTTCCTGTCAGGACCAGTCCCTCAGTCGCTCAAACTATCTCACACAGATGTTTTGCTTGTGCATGATGATACCACAATGTTCTATAGGTAATAATAAGAAGGAGTGTGGTGGAGTCTCCTTCTTTGGAGGTCTTTAAGCAGAGGCTTGACAACCATATGTCAGGAGTGCTCTGATGGTGTTTCCTGCTTGGCAGGGGGTTGGACTCGATGGCCCTTGTGGTCTCTTCCAACTCTATGATTCTATGATTCTATGATTCTATAATCATAATACATCCTGACAGCTAGCTGATCGTCAACGTGCTTGTTCAGAAGAAAGACTTGGTTTCAGTGGCTCTAACTCACCTGCAAACATGAATAGGATTGTAGCCTGAGTGGGTTACATTTCAAAAAAGGCTTTTTTTCAAAAGCTCCTTGCCCTTTCTTTGTGCGCAAAGTGGCAGGATGAAAAATAACATCGCTTGCCTGTTGGCAGGTGATTTTGGTCGAAGTAATTTGGTAAATGTTACAGGAAGGAGGGGGCCTGTTCTCAACATGTTCATGAAGCTTCTTGTTAAACAAACTGCGGTTATCATAAAACCCTTACAAAGGCTAATGCACACAAGCACCCAGTATTTCCTCCAGTGAAGCTTTCATCTGTGCATGGGCCGTCACCTGCACGTGTTCAAATGCTGCCTGAACTGCTCACACCACAGTTGAACCACAGCGTATTAGATGGAAGCTGGTTTGAGAGGGAAAGGTTCAAAGAGGAGTATTTCTCAAAAAGCTACAGGATACAAATGGGTTGAGGCTAACATCTTGTGAACCTAAGTGGTGGAAGTGCACTGGAGACGCAGTAAACTGTAATGTGAACACACCCTTAGTCGTGTTCATTCATTTCAGTGGGTTTGTTCTGAATAAAGATTTAAAAAGTTAAAGGACGCCGGGACAGTTAAGTCCAGTCAAAGGTGACTATGGGGTTGCACTGCTCATCTCACTTTCAGGTTGAGGCAGCTGGCGTTTGTCTACAGATAGTTTCTGGGTCATGTGGCCAGCATGAGTAAATTGCTTCTGACGCAATGGAACAGCGTGATAGAAACCAGAGCGCACGGAAATGCTGTTTACCTTCCTGCCATAGCGGTACCTATTTATCTACTCACACTGATGTGCTTTTGAACTGCTGGGTTGGCAGAAGCTGGGACAGAGCAATCTGTCATGGGAATTCGAATGGCCGACCTTCTGATCAGCAAGCCCAAAAGGCATGGTGTTTTAGACCACAGTGCCACCCACGTCCCTGCTCTGAATAAAATGTAGGGCTTATCCACAGTGGCTCCATGGCTGTTCTCTAGGGAAAACTGCTCTTTAGTGCCCAATTGGAGCAAACAGCAATTTGAAGAAAAAGAGAAGAGTTTGGATTTGATATCCCGCTTTATCACTACCCGAAGGAGTCTCAAAGCGGCTAACATTCTCCTTTCCCTTCCTCCCCCACAACAAAGACTCTGTGAGGTGAGTGGGGCTGAGAGACTTCAGAGAAGTGTGACTAGCCCAAGGTCACCCAGCAGCTGCATGTGGAGGAATCATAGAATCATAGAATCATAGAATCATAGAGTTGGAAGAGACCACAAGGGCCATCGAGTCCAACCCCCTGCCAAGCAGGAAACACCATCAGAGCACTCCTGACATATGGTTGTCAAGCCTCTGCTTAAAGACCTCCAAAGTAGGAGACTCCACCACACTCCTTGGCAGCAAATTCCACTGTCGAACAGCTCTTACTGTCAGGAAGTTCTTCCTAATGTTTAGGTGGAATCTTCTTTCTTGTAGTTTGGATCCATTGCTCCGTGTCCGCTTCTCTGGAGCAGCAGAAAACAACCTTTCTCCCTCCTCTATGTGACATCCTTTTATATATTTGAACATGGCTATCATATCACCCCTTAACCTCCTCTTCTCCAGGCTAAACATGCCCAGCTCCCTTAGCCGTTCCTCATAAGGCATCGTTTCCAGGCCTTTGACCATTTTGGTTGCCCTCCTCTGGACACGTTCCAGTTTGTCAGTGTCCTTCTTGAATTGTGGTGCCCAGAACTGGACACAGTACTCCAGGTGTGGTCTGACCAGAGCAGAATACAGTGGCACTAGGAGGAGCAGGGATGCGAACCCGGTTCACCAGATTACGAGTCTACTGCTCTTAACCACTACACCACACTGGCTCTCGCTTTCTCTGGATTGATGTTTGCTCCAATTTAGCACAAAAAGAGCAGGCTTTCCCTGGGAAAGGAGCAGGGGAAGGGGGAAATTGCTTGGACCCATGCCTAGAAGGTAAGGTTGAGTGGAAGCCCTTAGTTGCATGGAAAGCCCTGATAGCGATCAATGGAGTCACTTCCACTCACACAAGCAGTGCAAACCAATCCGACAGTTGGAGAACGGGCTCATATGTACACAAGTTACACATCCCTGCATTGTGCTGCCTCTTGTGTCCTGCGGCAAATGATTTCTGCTCTAAGATGAATCATTGAGTGTCTTCATTTACCCGCTTTTCCACACAAATCTTGTGCAGCTTAACAGTGCAGTCCTAGACATACCTCCTGAGAAGTTAAGTGCCATTGACTTACATAAGTACAGAATTTCAGCCTAAAGAATCCAGTATCTATGAGGAAACATATAACACCGATTTAGTTGGTTCTCATTCAGGAACTGAATTTACTAAACAGACTTTCTGGTAGTTTGTTCTTGGGTAGTTTCAGCCAACTTTTCATTAAGTGCATTTATGATAGAGGTCCAGGTAAAATATTTTTAATTAATTTCAAGCAATAGCCATTGGACCAGTTTCTGGAAAAAGAAAGACATTTTTCTCTCTCTAGTTGTTATTTCATTTAATTACTGCTCTATTTTTAAAGTTGTGCCATTAGCCCTGCCAGCCGTGGTTCTCTGACTCATATAAGAAAGGTTTTATAGTTCCACCTGCATCCATCTGAAGGAAAGGGGAACACAAATTTATTTTTAACGTCATAATCATACCCTGTTCATTCCATGAAAAGGAGCACAAATGGCATCTGTTTATTGCTGCAGGGTTACTGGGCTTATTTTAGGCCAACCTTCACAGTTTCATGTTTTATTAGATAACAGAGATTTTTGGAGAGGGACTATGGATAATCAGAGCTTTCGATTAAAATGTTAGCTATTGAAACCAGCCACTTTGAGCACTTGAGGAACAAAATCTCTGTGCAATGACTGGAGATCAAGTCAGCTGTTCAGTTCAGGGTGCATATTTTGTATTTCCCCTTTCTTAAAACACGGTAGATTTTAATGGTTATGGTAATTATGGTTGTTGAAAACGGCAGCTCAACGTGGGAGCTGCAGCATTTTGAAAGGTACTTAGATGTATTTCAGGCACTTTTGTAACTGCTACAAAGGATAGTGCAAGTATGCCCACTCTAAGATCTCTGGGCCATTATTGCTTATCAAATACACAATAATCCAGTGTTCCTTACCAAGATTCATCAACTAGATTACTCCTTACTCTTTACGCTAGTCCCAGGAGCTGTCATAAGCATGTAGTTGTGGTTTAGAGGCTCTCCATGTAATTGGTGCATGCTGTGGGAGGTAGGGTGGCTGTTCAAATGTCACATCCCCTACACAGATGTGCCACATGCCTCTGTTTGCAACAGTCTCTTTATTGTGGCTGCTAACTTTTTAAATTGGTTCGCTGGAAGTTTGAGAATACAAAGCCATTGCATGAACGGGATGACATCTCTTTTTTCTTTCTGTGCATCCCACAAACCCAGATCTGATCTGGTGTTTCCTACAACCTTTAGATTGATTGGGTGGGAAGATTTGATTGGGAAGGAGGAAGAAAGGGATCAGGCAGAGGAGCAAAAGGTGAAATTCTGTTGCACAAGTAGAATGGCTTGGTTGGATTCAACTGAACGTACTCAGTAACTCTACAATCCAAGGCTTACTTTCTCCCTCAAAGACTGTCATAGCTTTACTCCATACAGTGGTACCTCAGGTTACATACACTTCAGGTTACAGACTCCGCTAACCCAGAAATAGTGCTTCAGGTTAAGAACTTTGCTTCAGGATGAGAACAGAAATCATGCTTTGGTGGCGCGGCAGCAGTGGGAGGCCCCATTAGCTAAAGTGGTGCTTCAGGTTAAGAACAGTTTCAGGTTAAGAATGGACCTCTGGAACGAATTAAGTACTTAACCCGAGGTACCACTGTGTTTTTTTTTTACAGGCCCTTTTCCCCAGAAGGACAAATGATAAGAATTCCTGTTTATTTCACTGCGTCATTTTTTTATTATTATGTCAGGATCTGTGCAAAACAATGGCCTGCAAATGCCATGGCGCCATTCCTATAGCGAGTTGTGATTTCTGCTTGACCTGTTAGCTTTTCTTATATCTATAAAGGGGTGGGGGAGCCCACTCCTGATTTAAAACTTTGTGTGATTTAAAGACTCACTTAAAGATTGGGGGCAAATGCTAGACTGGCTGTTATGGGGTTTATCTTACATGATATTTTATGTAGAAGGATGTTACAAGCTAAGGTCTGAGTTGGCTTCTTGACAAGCCCTATTTGCACCAGTGGGTCAGCACTTTCCTGAGCTTCCTGGAAATACTCTTAAAAAAATATGACCCTGACTGCCTGTATCAAAAAGAATACAGTCATCTTCATGTTTCCCCATTGTTGTAGTATCAGCATAAATCTAGCGGCTGTCTTGTATTTATAACAATCACTGGTGAGCAGACTAATACGTCAACGCTGGTATAGCCTGCAGTTGGCATAGTGGTGACATGTTGTTGCTTTTCTTAAGATGGATGTATAGAAGATCTAGAATATGTTACTAATGTTCTGGCAGGGCCTATCATGTTTTGACAACTTAGAGAGGTGCCAACACTGAACATCAATATATTTCTGAGTGGAGAGCAGGGAGACTGTATTGGCAAGAAAAGTTTGGTCTCTATCCTCTGTACTGAGTGTGCATTGACACCAAGACTTTAGACCAGTTTAAAACCCATTTAGATGCAATAGGGTCTCATACTCAACCATAAAAACAACAACAAAATCCACTAAGATGAATGGCACTGCCCCTTAAACACTTTGCAATATTTATCCTCCTTCCCCAAATGAGCTGAATTTTCCTTCCCACCCCTCCTGCAAAGGAAGAATAATCCAATGAAATTTCCATCTCAGTTTGCATAAAACTAGCTCTATACAAGTGGATACTGAAGTGAAGTTTTAGGATGCAAGAAATCATAGCAATATGTTACATTTACTTCAGAAATGATGCTAATGTTAGCTAGCCATCTGGGAAGATGCAATATCTCAAACTTGTCTCTTGATTTCAATTCCCATAGCACACATGAGCTAGATGTTTACTGTTGTCAACCAAATTACCAGTGAAACTCCCCTAATTTGGCCCAGCTGTGAATAAATACAAAGATAGCTGGCAAAACTTATAGGCATATAAATTAGCACATTCAATTTTTGTTGTTGTTACAGGTGTGCCTCACAATACTTTTAAGTACCTAACAACACACCTTCCTATTTTTGGTGCTTTCTAATTTCTTGCACTAATTTATTTTGCTTGCTTTATATTTATTTTATGATGCTTGTGCCCATGATGGCATTTAGGTTGGCTTTTTTGTTGTTGGTAATATTTTTAATCCTTCCCTGTTGTATTTTGTATTTTTAACAAATTTGTAAACCACTTAACCGACGAGTGGTCTAGAAATGAATCAAATAAGTAAGCTAATACTCTAATGCAGCCATCCCTAACCGGCTGCCCCTCAAGACTACAACTCCCATCAGATGTAGTCAACATGGCCAAGAGTCAGTAAAAGATGGAAGTTGTAGTCCAGAACATCTAGAGGGTACCAGGTTGGAGTATGAGTGAGAATTCATGAGCCTGCTTTTATCTTTGTACCCAGATATTTGGAGGTCTTTCAGATGAACATATTTAGTGGTACTGAGAGGCAGTTACAAGTTCCAGATGCTGGTCCATTTTACTGGGATCACACAGATGTGTTCAGCATTGGCATGAAAAATAGTTTTGCCGAATAGTTTTGTGTGTGTGTGTGTGTGTGTGTGTGTGTGTGTGTGTTTATAGGTCAGTTTCTCACTATGGCCAGTGCCTGTCCATACTTGGTCAATACCATCTTTCTTTGTCTGCACTTTCTACATATTTCCAAAATCTCGCTCTTAGCAGCTGTATCTTCCTAGTTTTTTATTGTTGCCATAGGCACGGGGACCATCTCAGATTCCTAGAACAAGTTCAGGACCAACATACAATGGATTTATTGATAGCACAGTAGGCATTAGCATGGTCACCTGTATTTTTAAAGGGGAATTTACAAGTGCCAGAGTTCCAATATTACTATAGTTTACCCTAAAAACCCAACTCAATCAGCAAGTTCGGTTTAAAACTGCTAAAGTGTAAAGCTAGAAATGACGGAACAAGTGAGAGAGAATGACCTAATGCTGGGACTTTGATTGGGGGCCTAAATAGCTGTTAAATAGGGAAAGGTGGCTCGTGTGAAAGGTGACTTTCCCCATATAGTAAAGATTGTCTTTATGCTCCAAAGCTTAGAAAAGTTCCTTGGAGAAACAGAAAAGTGCGAGA
This sequence comes from Podarcis bocagei, assembly GCF_964188305.1. Taxonomy (NCBI): domain Eukaryota; kingdom Metazoa; phylum Chordata; class Lepidosauria; order Squamata; family Lacertidae; genus Podarcis; species Podarcis bocagei. Next base: position 34,088,905 of record NC_138126.1, read on the forward strand.
GAGAGGCAAGCATGCCTTTTACCAAGCACTGCTCGTTAGCAGTTGTGCTCATTCCCAAACACATGCAAAATGAATTAGAAGAATTAAATAAAATGAGACGAAAGGGTTCCCTTTTACAGCTCTAGCCTTGCAGAAACAAGATGTGAAGTTAGGTAGCTGTGGGGAGCCAGATCTCAGGTGTTAGGAATATGATCCTGACGGCTGCCTGTAGTACAGGCTACAGGTAGAAAAGAGAGCTGTTTCTACTCCCAAAACCACACTTTTGAGGTTATTCCAATCTCCCACTTGTGAAAGAATGGACAGCCTCCAATGTTAACAGGATAATTATATAAAAAATACATTTAGTTTAGCTTACATGCCAGTCTCTCTCCTTATATCAGGGGTAAATGGGAAATGGTGGCTCTGCACTTGTCTGGGTGGCTGGCATCTTGTTCATGGCATTAATGTACCATTGCTGAGCAGTAGACGTTTTGGGTGATATCCAGGGGATGGGACTTCTTCTTCCACTCCTGGCTCCTGCAGTCCCCAATATCTGTATTGGCTGAGGCTGATGAGAGCCGTAGTCCAAAATATATGGAGGGCACCAAGTTGGGAAAAGCTGCTCTGCAGAAACGATTGCCTTCTGATGGTCTACAAACAGAATACGGCTTCTGTATTCCACCTTTACTATTCGCATGTGAAGACCCCCAGGAGCTACCACATAAATAAATTACACACATGACACAGAATTTAGTTTTAGGTTATTGGCATAATTTTGGCCACAACTTTATTGATTACAGATAGTGAGTGGTTTGTTTAGGCATCAGTTCGACTAGGCTGCTCCTGACCTCAGCAGGGTGTAGCACTGACGACTGGGCCCCACCATATCGTCAGTACAGGAAAACACCATGGGGGAGCATTGGTAGAGGCACGTGACTCAAGCTCACCCCAAAATGCTCCCAGGGACTCTTGTGTGGTCCTACCCCTCAGAAAGGGGCTGACGAAAGCATGGCGAGTCCCTGGATTCCTTTAATAGAATACCTTTTGCCACTGGAGGGGTCTGGTTCTCCGACCTCCCCTCCACACCACCATTTAACCAATGCCTAACTGCCAAACCTTACAAAGTTGTGACGATTTTCTAAACCCAAATGGCACCAGCCAATCAGCCAAATGGGAAAATTCCTACCGGGCCCCTGCCCCAAAAGCAGACGACCCATGACAGCAAAGCAAGGTCAAAGCAAGACCCTAAATATAGGGAAGGGTGGGCGGGTGCACAAAGCGAAAAGAGGAAGCTCAACACAACGTGCAGCGGTATATAAAGATCCCTTGGTTAATACACAAAATTCCCATTGGCTTGATCTGCCCAACAACTGAGGGACCTCCAATCGGGTTCTTGTGGCTATCCAATTACTCCCACCCACCCAACAGTGAGGTCAGTTCTGATGATGTCAACGTGCCCTCTGTGAGGAGGACCCAATTTATCAAGCTTCTTGGTCATTTTACACAAATAAATCAATTTACAAATAAGAGTGAAATACACAATGCAACAATTTATCCAATGAAATTATTGCATGAGCAGAGTAACTTCTGCTCATGCAATAGAACGTCCTCTCGCTCTTTTCCCAAGGTGCCCCCCACCTCCACCAAAGCTGCTATTGGATCCTGCCAAACCCCCAGAACGAATGTGGGGGGTGGGCATTACATGAAAAAGATGGAGGGGCCGCCAGATGTTGTTCCGCTTATGAAATGACTTTGTTGGATAAAGCCTATTGGAATTTAAAAAGTAGCACAGTATGAGGTATTCAGGTCATAAAGCAGCCCTTAACATAGATCTAACCACCACAGACAGACCCCAAAAGGAGAAATATATATACCACCAACTGCTGCAATGGACACCGTAGTAGTGCTATCTTTTATGAGGCTTGCTATGTTTTGAGTCTTGCATTTTGAGACAGCTGGTCTTTGAAAAAGATACAAATCTTTTCCTGTTTTGCAGACCTTCGAAAATAGCTCCCACAACTGCGATCATTTCCATCTGCTTAATACAAAAGTAACACCCCTGTCAGCTGAATAGGTACCAACCTGTAAGATGACTGAAAAAAGGCTACCAATGTGATTTTCCCCCCAGCTGGAATCCGTTAGAGGGGTGGAAATCGATTTGGACTATACTGTGTTCCACGCTAAACTCTGCATAGTATATCTTTCATAAAGGTAGAATACTTTTTGCATGACTTCAGTGCTTGTGGATCAGTGCTAGGCTATGGACTATTAGATTTAAAGTCTCTGGAAGCTCAACGACCATTTAAGAGGACTCCGGTCTTTTGCTCCAACACTAGCTGTCAAAGAGATGGAGAGGATTTTGGAATGGGTTTTGACGGACTTGTATGAAAATGTATGCGGCTAAGAATTGGATTTGTTCCTCTGGAATATTATGGATTACTTTTTTATGTTGGAATTGCATAAGTGTGTGGAACTGCATATGGCTGGCTTAATGTAGCTAAAAATATACCTTGCGCATATACGTTTGGAAAGTAGCTGGATCTTTCCAGTTCCCTTGTCACTTGATAATGGCTTTATGATGTGTATTGGTTACAAGAAACTCTCTTTTAATAATAGAAGTCCGGATTCAAATGTGGAATTATAAGTGGTGGTTATATCATAAGAAAAGGCACATTTGATTCACAAGATGAAACCTGTGAAGAACAGCCTACTCATTTCTATAAAATGAAGTCAGATTTCTGTCAGTTATTTAGTCTTTTGGTCTCTTGTGGACAGCCTGGGGTAAATTTCATCCTACCAGTGATTTTTCTGCACTTGTGCAACATATTTCGTTTCATTAGGTTCAATGAAGTGTCCTTAGGATTATGGGGGCACACAATTTAACAAGTTGAGAAATAGGACAGAGACAGGTAGGCATCCATGAGAATTTGAGAAATATCTTGCTTTTCCCATTATGTATCAACACTGTATCCCTATTTCCCACCCATTTCTACATTCCCGATACACCCTATTTACACACTCCTATGTTCACACTCATTCACACCAATCACACGCACATCCCTATTTACTGTGTTTACACACACAGTCCAATAATTGATCCCTAAGGGATTAATATCTTCCTCACCTTTCTGCACCATTTCCACCAAAATCTCAAAGCGTCTTCTGCTTCTTGGACCTTGAGCATAACACTCTCTCTCTCTCCCTCTCTCTCTCTATCTCTATATATATATATACACAGTGGTACCTCGGGTTACATACGCTTCAGGTTACATACGCTTCAGGTTACACACTCCGCTAACCCAGAAATAGTGCTTCAGGTTAAGAACTTTGCTTCAGGATAAGAACAGAAATCGGGCTCTCGCGGCGCGGCGGCAGCAGGAGGCCCCATTAGCTAAAGTGGTGCTTCAGGTTAAGAACAGTTTCAGGTTAAGAATGGACCTCCGGAACAAATTAAGTACTTAACCCGAGGTACCACTGTATATAGATAATTTTTATTAAATTTTCTGTTTTACATTTTAGAATGTTCATTTAAACAATGACTTCTCTTCTTCTCTTTCCATGGTTTATTTTGCATAACATAAATGCCTGCATATTTTATATAAACTAAACCATTCAGAATTCCATTATTACATCCACCCAAACTTATTTACACTGTTGAGTTTATCTTAATGCTTGCCACGTTTTCAAATACAGTGGTACCTCTGGTTGTGAACGGGATCCATTCCGGAGCAAAGTTCACAACATGAGCAGAAAGCAACCCGCGTCTGCGCGTGCGCGGGTTGCGATTTGCTGCTTCTGCTCATGCACATACCGTCATTTTGAGCATCTGTGCGTGCGCAAGTGGCGAAATCCGGAAGTAACCCTTTCTGGTACTTCCGGGTCACTGCGGGACGCCACCTGAAAAGATTTAACCTGAAGCAAACGTAATAGGAGGTATGACTGTATACACAATTTTCCTCCATATATTCAACAAACATTTTCCAATCTTCTTCAAATGTATGTTCTTCTTGTTCTCTTATTTTATATGCTAGGTCTGCAAGATGTGCATATTCCATCAGTTTACGTTGACATTCTTCTTTAGTTGGGACTTCACTCGTTTTTCATTTTTGGGTGTCAGGAGTCCAGGTTCCCAGCTTGATAACACAGTAGGTATTAAAAAGGAGGATTTATTGCAAAAACAAACAAATTTCTCCAGACGGCTCTAAGAAGCCTCCGGCATCACTACTCAAGATGACCTTTCTGAAGACTCTCTGTTCCTGGCTACTTTCTGCTGTTGGCTGCAATCCTTCGCTTGGAGCTGGCTCATTCCTGACACTGGGCTAACAAAACACAAGCTGCAGTAGTGGCATACATAAATAACCTTTTCTGACACCTGGGAATTTCCGTCTGAATTATCCCCAACAAAAAGGACTCTGTTGTTGTTGTTTTGAAAAGTACTTTAAAACATTTTTTTCCCCCAATTCATTATGCATTATTTTCCAGTACTCTTTTACCCTTTTACAGGTCCACCACATATGACAGAACATACCCTCAGTCTCATTGATCTCCAACACTTATCTGATTCACTCTGAGTGTAACTCTTCAGCAGTCACAATGGGAGATATTTCTTCCAGTTTCTGAGGAGGGGCCGATATTTTGGATATCCAGGTCTCCATGTCACCACAATAGTGTAGCCACTGGCTAGGGTGGTATCAAAGACTGCAGGATTCATATAAATCTGGTCCCCTTCACCTCCCTTTTGTTGACTTTCTTCTTTAAAAAAAATATGAGGGGGGAATGACATTCTCTTTATCACGCTATGGCAAATGCCTTAAAGCAGGACCAGACTGTGTGGGGAGATACTGAGAGAAAGTGGTGTTGCTGTAATTATATATGATAGTTATCCATATACCTCATCATACTCCACTAAGTCACATGGTGTAACCTCAAATTTATTAACTAAAGATGTATTTACTTGCTATTATTCACTTTTATGCAATGTTGTGAAGTAAATGGATTGGAGCCTAGTACTGATTTTAATTTAGGAGAAGCAATGCAATCCTATGCATGCCTACTTAGTAGTAAGTCCCATTGTGCTCATTCCAAGGTAGGTGGATTTGCAGCTTTATAGTTTATTTGGAACATCTATATTTACTCAAATAAAAAAGAGGGGGACAATGATAATTCACTGGAACAGAAATGAACAAAGGAGTTTACCGTAAGGCAGCTGTGCACAAATTGCTTAGCTTTCAATACAAAATACAAGTATTTTCAGCCACAAAGGGATAAATTCGGCACGCAATGAAGCATGAGTTTTGAAAGTATAAACAAAAATTACAGCTGTTTTCCTGCACTGTTGTTAACAATTCTTAGCCTCTTCCAAAGTGGATGTTACTTTAACTGCACAATTTTATGATACTAATATTGGATGTAAATCCTTTCATTTCTCATCTGCGATATACTAATGGAATCCTTTTTATGCAGTTGATCTAATAATATCTGCTGCTCTCTCCCCTTCCATCATTTCTATTTCTAAGTGGGAAAATGCACAGCAAAGTTAGGGAGGGATATTCATTGTGAATATCTTTCTATTGTTGCCTATGGTAATTTTTCTTGTTTGCTTACAAAATCGCATCTCCATTTGTATTGTGAACACTTCAAATGAGTATGGGGACATGTTGTTTTGCCAAAGCATCTATCATATAACTTCTCCTTCCTCACTAACACTGCAAACCTGTGCTCATCTCTTCATAAGTAAATCCTTGAGTTCCCTTTAACCTAGACAGATTAAAACTATGCCGTTAGTCTAAAATACCCTTTCAAAATGTGAACATTTCAGATGCTTCAGAGCTGGGATAGGTGTCTTTCAATATATTTTGAACTACACTGGCCATGACCATTGACCATGCTGGCTGTGGACTTGTAGTCCAAAACATCTGGAGAGTACTACATGTTAGTTTCTGTTTGGCCACTGAGCAGCTGCTTGGAGTCACAGGACTCTGTTTACATTCCAGAGACCTTCCAGTCTCACAGGAAAGGAGATGGGATGTGACGGGATGTGATGTTGGTGGTTTCCTGTTTCCTTTGTTCCTTTGTTCGGTTGCTCTCTACTTTCATAGAGAGAGGGTGTCTTTTCTGACTGTGTAGCTTAGAAATAAAACTCTTTGCAATGTAGCCCAAACCTCTCATCTCTTCCCTGTCCTGGGAACTCTGCTGAAAGGAAGAATGTGCCTTGGAGCCTCATCAAAGGCTCAAGGTCATTAAACACATTGGAGGCGATTTCAAAGGCTCAGCTCGGAGGAAGATGAGGCCTTATCAGCTTGGCTGAGTGGAGATTCCAACACTACATTGGTTACCCTTGTGTCAGAGAGTTGTGAGTGAGGCCCACTCCCATTCATAGTTTTGGGATTAAAAACATTCACTAGTGATGTAAATAAAGAAGAATGGGTGGGTGGAGTCAATCCTTTTTCTTAACATCAAGTTTAGGGTACAGAAAAGTAAAACAAATAGAACAATACCAACAACAAACAAGTGTGGGACAATCAAATTTTAAATCTATGAGATAGGCTCCATATCTATATCAAATATCGTCCATAATTGTCAGGGACTGGGCAGAGGAGGAATGGTGGAGACAGCCTCCCCAGCCTGACCTTTCCAGAGAAGAAGAAGACAGTTCAGAATTACAACAGGGGTTTGAGGGAGATCACAGCTTAGAGGCAGATGAGGGGAAAAGCTGAGAAATAATGGGAGAGGAGGAAGAAGAATCACCAGAGGGGGGACAGCTGACAGACACAATGTCTTTAGAAAGCATTCCAGACCCCCCCTCCCAGAATCTGGTGAGCATTGAAAGTAGGAGAGCAGAGAGCTCAGAGGAGGAGGAGGAGTCTGTAACCTGAAGCGTATGTAACCTGAAGCGTATGTAACCCGAGGTACTACTGTAGACATATTTTGTTGCTAGCTTCAACTTGCAGATGAAACCAAAGGGAACCAGAGATTGGATTTTTTTCTAGAGAAGGTGTGATTATCTGTAGTGTGGACATTGCCAGAAATATCCCTCTGGCTTGTTCCAAAAGCACTGCAGTTAAGAAGGACAGGCTGTCAGTCTTCCCCAGAGCTCTTTGTAACTGAGTAGAACATTCACACAAACAAAGGAAGTTCGGCAAAAGTCACTTTAAGAATCCATTTCTGAGGAGGCCATTCCCCCGCCCTAGCACATCTGACTCATACACAATGATCTTAAAACGCTGTTTATTTATCTTTTAAGAAGAGACAACAGGATCTTTTCCATCTAATAAATAAATACAGTTGAAGATCAATCCTATAAACGTGTACTCAGAAGTAAGTCTCATTGAGGTTGATGGTGCTTACTCCCAGAATGGGCAGAAGATCGAAGCCTTCGCTCCATTTAATTTGTCTCCCAGCCAAACTGCTAAAAGGGGTTGGGGTTGGGCTGCTCAAGATATTCCTCATGCGCTTATTCAAATCCCAACTGGAATGCATATTTTTCCCCCCATATAGATTTTACGTTTGAAAAAGGAAGAGCAATCATCTTCTTAATACCGCTTCCAAAAGATTTCACAATTAGCTTCACATGGCAACTATACTTAGAAAAATTTCTTTGGAAAAGAAAACACATCTGTTTGTGTCAGGATATTGTACAGCTTAAATCATTTAAGTCCCTATGGCAAAGTGTTTTAAATCAATTCAATTCCATTAAGAGGAACATGTAAGAAATCTAGCCCAGTATTCTGTTCCTAATATGCTCCCTTTCCCAGCTAGTTTTGCAATTTTGAAAAGGCGGTGGGGGTGGGGGGGCTCAAACATCCCCAAAGCTGCCTGTCAGCATGTAGCAAGGCCACAATTGCTGCTCACTTTGCCCCTATTCTGGGTTGGCTGCTAAATTTCAGTCAGCGCTTTTTAGGAGAATGGATTTGGATTAGGAGATTCCAGTTGCTGCCATATGCTTTTTGTCAACCAGAGAATAGCCTTCAGGTGTTTTAAGAACACAGGTTATATACTCTCAGTGAAATCTAGATACCTGAAAAGTAAACAACATCTGCAAAGCAGTTTATAAATCTGCCTTCGGAACAACTAACTTTCTCATTTCTCTTTGCTTGGTATTTCACAGGATTTTAGCGTTTTAATTTGTGTGACTCTTGTGGGTTCATTTCTTTCGCAGCTCCAAGACCCTTGGGGGGGGGGGATAAGAATTTCCATTAAATCTCTCCAGACTATCGTTTTTAACAACAACAAAAGTAAACAAAATGTATTTTCTTCTGCTCATATTTGGAAACTTTTGTCTAATTCCCACCAATATGTTGGCACCTAGAATGCTCTTATTGTCTGTCATATGGCAGGCATGGCCAAACTTGGCCCTCCAGATGTTTTGGGACTACAACTCCCACCATCCCTAGCTAACAGGACCAGTGGTCAGGGATGATGAGAATTGTAGTCTGGAGGGCTCATATGGTTATGGGGGGCAGGAAGGGGAGGTACCTGGCGAAATGTTTTAGAGCAACTTCTTCCCGAAATGTGGCCTCATTTTCTATTAAGGTCAATCTCCACTAAGAAGACACGAATAGCTATGACACATTATAATACAGTGAAAACCTCTAATGTGAAAACACGGTTGACGTTCTGCAAAAGAAACAAACCCAAACACATTCTTTAAAACTCACTTTAGAAGACACCTTTGCTGTAATGAGTACCTGGTTTCTAATTCGTTTAATTTTCCTTGACCCAAACAAAGCCTGTATGTGTGTGTTGTAAAAGGTCATATGAATAAATCTTTAATTATCAAAGGATGTAACATCATCCATTATTGATAATAACCAACAATGTGGAATATGTGTTTATATATAAAATCCATTAGGAAGATAAGCTGACTCCAGTCCTAAAAATAATGCTAGAATTTCTCCTGCATATGGGGGAGGAGGAGCGATTGTTGTCAAAAATAAGAAAACAAAATTTTTAAAAAGTTATCGTTCTACAGCTAAAAAAGTTATTTTAGAATTCATAGCCTGCCTGCATAGCTTTGCTGAAATTCACACTGCTGCCACATCTAGCTCAAGTGTCAATTTACTGTTTAGCTGCTGTGTTAGGGTTTGATTATTATTATTATTATTATTATTATTATTATTATTATTATTATTGTGTGTGTGTGTGTGTGTGTGTGTGTGTGTGTGTGTGTGTGTTATGCTTGAGTTGCTTTGGGTGGTGGGCTATGTTACAAAAGGTAGCCAGAACTAATTTTATGAATAAATAAAGTGTTGGGTAAAGAACTCTTTTCTTTTGTCTACCCTAAAACAACAAGCAATTGGCCTCACTGTGTAACCCTGAGAAAAATATGACTTCTAACCACTTGCCAGAATTCGTTATATACCTGAAAATTTACCTCCTGCTAAAGGCATGGGATGTTCTTCACCTCCCTCAAAAGATGAGACAGGTGGTTGCTGAAGAGAGGGCCTTTTCAGTGGTGGTACCCCTGTTATGGAATGTTCTCCTGAAAAAGACTCACCTGGCCCCACATTAAGATCTTTCTAGTGCCAATTGAAGAGCTTTTTACTTCACCAGGCCCTTTAGAGATGCCCCACCCAACTTCCTGCTAAGTAGTAACAATCTGTAATGCTACCTGCACTGGTTTTTAGGCAGAAAATTGAACTGTTGTGTGTGTGTGTGTGTGTGTGTGTGTGTGTGTGTTTAGTAATGTTTTAGTATTGTTTGAACACTTTGAGAACCCTACAGAATGCACTTTTGATTGGGTAGCCAAAAAAAATTCAAAATAAAACAAACAAACAAACATACAATTCATAAAATTTTTGCAAAACTCTGAAGGCAATTTCATAGCTTCTGTTCTCTCCTCCACACCCCACAGCTCCAGCAGTTAGGAAATCCTTAAAAAAACAGAATCTTCTTTGTGCTGCTATACAGAAAGTACAAGATTTATAACCAGATACATTGACACAACCCCGGCTAGCAAACAGGATCTCTTCATACATGTTGTTTATTTATTATTTACTGCTATTATTCTGCTTTAAACGAGTATATCCTTCGGGGAGCTAGGTCTGTTTCAGCAGGGATGGTTCTTGGACATGCCGCCAACGGTTTTACATTAGTGATAACAGACTTGAGAGATCTCCAGGGCCAGCTCCAGACACTCGCTGGTTTCATGACAAGACTCAAGGATGCTGCAATCAATGTCACAATCACAGCTGCAGTCGCCGTTGTTTGTGTCGTCGCCTGAGGTTTGGTAATATCTATGGGAAGGGCAGCACACATTGGTCAACCAATTTTCACAGACATCGGGCAACATGAACAGAAAGTCCCAAAACTGGCAGAACAAGCAGGCCAAGATGAGTGTGGCACATTCATCTGTTTTCAAAAGGAGAAGAGCAAGGAGTGAGATTCACAGGAGGCAAAAATCCATGAACATTGTTGCCCAGCCAGTGCACGATAAAGTGAGACTTCCTGCACTTTCCCGAACTCAACCAGAAACTAAATTAATATGGGCTCCTCTTGTGGGTGTTATTATGTATACATGCAACACACACCCCTTAATTATTCCAAATTAGGGATGTCCGAATCTATCCATTCTGTGTTACTTTCACATATTTCTTACCCATAATGCGCTTTCGTTGCATTTCCAGATCTATCACCTCTTTAAAGCGAAAAACCCTCTCAAACTTTTACAAATAGTTAATAGGCATTTAAAGGCATGTTTCACTAGCAACATTTCAGTGTGTTAAAATGATCACAACCTGATTAGTAACTATGCCTCACTCTGCACATTAATCTGAGAGGTGTGGATCAAGCAGGGATAGAGCAGAAATTCAGTATACTTTGCAGCTTAAATGGGCCCATTACAGTGGTACCTTGGTTCTCAAACACCTTGGTACCCAAACAGCTTGGAACCCAAACACTGCAAACCCAGAAGTAAGTGTTCCGGTTTGCAAACTTTTTTCAGAAGCCGAACATGCTCCGTTTCGAGTGTTACGCTTCCAATTTAAGTGCCACACTTCCATTTTGAGTGTTACGCTGAGGTCTGTCTGTTTTTGCAGCTCTGTTTTGTTTTGTTTTTGTGACTTTGTGGAACCCAGTTCCACAAACTGATTGATTGTTTGTGTGACTGCAGTACATTGTTTATTGCTTTCATTTTATGGATCAATGGTCTCGTTAGATAGTAAAATTCATGTTAAATTGTTGTTTTAGGGGTTCGTTTTTAAAATTCTAGAACTGATTAATCCATTTTGCATTACTTTCTATGGGAAAGCGTGCCTTGGTTTTGGAACACTTTGGTTTTGTAATGGATTTCCGGAATGGATTAAGTTTGAGAACCAAGGTACCACTGTAACTTTTTTTAAAAAAGGGCTTTGACTGATACGATGACAAGGATTATCACAAAAGGAAGAAATAACCCTATCCTTTGCAGTTAAGGGTGACATCCAGGGCACAGTTAAATTAGCTTAATTTTGCTGAAATGTGCACTAGGATGCACCCACATCTGTTTGGTTCTCTCACTAGGAATGGATGAACCAATCAGTTTGGATTCTCTTCGTTTCTCTTTTCCCCACTCTTCTTCAGTTTGCAAGATTTTGGCATTTGATCTTGAATTCCCCACAAAAGTCCTCACAAAAAATCATCAACATTTTAGTGTGCGTTTCTCTTAGCATGCACATCTTTTGCGAGCGATTTCCCCTAATTTGCATTTTCCCGTTATTCTCACTAATGTCTGCATTTTAACCATTCTTTCCCCCCAAATGGATGCATTTTGGTACATTTGTTTTGGTTTAAAAGCTGCATTACAAAATTTGGAGAGGTGCAGATTTCAAGAAAAGGTGTTTTCTGCAATTTTAGGGAGTTCATGCATTTGGAATTTCTGCCAAAACCATCTAGCTTTTGTGCCTGGGTAGGCAGCTACAGGTGGGATGAAATGGAAGCAGACCACTGCGCTACTGTTTTATTATTATTACTTATTTATTTTATACTCACTTACCTAGAAATAATTCCTATTGAACTGCATGTTACTTACTTTTGCATATAGGGAAGCGCTGTGTGTGCACAAGCAGATGAGTATCTTGTTTGTGCCATAGGCTCATGGAGAGAAAGCTGTCCCATGAGCCCTTGCAAAGGGGAGGGAAAAGCCTATACAATGCAAACGGGATCTGCTCCGGAGCCCCGTTCGCATCCAGAAGCAAACGCAACCCGCATCCGCAGGTCGTGATTTGCCGCTTCTGCGCATGACGTCATTTTGACCATCTGCGCATGCGCAAGTGGCAAACCCCGGAAGTAACGCACTCCGTTACTTCCGGGTCACCGCAGTGCACAACCCGAAAATACCGTATTTTTCGCTCTATAAGATGCACCAGACCACAAGACGCACCTAGTTTTTGGAGGAGGAAAACAAGAAAAAAAACATTCTGAATCTCAGAAGCCAGAACAGCAAGAGGGATCGCTGCACAGTGAAAGCAGCAATCCCTCTTGCTGTTCTGGCTTCTGGGTTAGCTGCGCAGCCTGCATTCGCCCCATAAGACGCACACACATTTCCCCTTACTTTTTAGGAGGGGAAAAGTGAGTCTTATAGAGCAAAAAATACGGTACTTACCCCGAAGCTACTTCAACCTGAGGTATGACTGTAGAAGCTTGCTTCTCCTGGAGCTCAGACCCATTTTGCCTTGAGAGTTTCCCTCCTGCCCGGCCTCAGCTTAGTGCCTTCACTGAGCAATTTTGGGTCACTGGTTGACAGGGCCCGAAAGGATTCTCTTCTTGCTCAACTCGATTGGCACTTGGCTGGGTTTTTCCATCATTCCCTCAATGAAATTATGGCCTTCCTTTGTTAGGCGGAAGAACATTGTTTGAATGAGGGGAGTGTAGAATCAAGGGGGGGAGGGAGAGCCATAAGTGGCCTGGGGGCAGAATTGACCATGACACTCCCAAGCTTGGGTTGTGGTATTTGCCTGGTTGGAATCTGCACCCTGGTCACCCAGTGAGACCTTGCTTGCTTCACTTGCACCATGGCAAAGTTCAACACTGACCAACTCACAAGTTATGGGTTTGGGGCTGTCCAAATCTGGCAGATCCATTCTATCAACATGGGGCTTGTGGAATGATGGAACTGATCCTGGGACCCGATGCCATGCCAACCCTTACCTTGCATGCTGCTGTCAATAAAGATTTGGCCTGATTTTATCCCATCAGTGTTGTAAAGGTAAAGGGACCCCTGACCATTAGGTCCAGTCGTGGCCGACTCTGGGGTTGCAGCGCTCATCTCGCTTTAGTGGCAGAGGGAGCCGGCATACAGCTTCCGGGTCACGTGGCCAGCATGACTAAGCCGCTTCTGGCGAACCAGAGCAGCACACGGAAACACCGTTTACCTTCCCACCGGAGCGGTACCTATTTATCTACTTGCACTTTGATGTGCTTTCGAACTGCTAGGTTGGCAGGAGCTGGGACAGAGCAACGGGCGCTCACCCTGTTGCAGAGATTCGAACCGCCAACCTTCTGATCAGCAAGTCCTAGGCTCTGTGGTTTAACCCACAGCGCCACCCGTGTCAATGTTGTACAGTCTGGTTATTTTGCTGCTCTCATGGGTCACATAATGCATTTGTCTGGGCAATTGCATCCCACCTAATGTAAGGTGGCTTGCATTGTGGCTTTTTTGTGGGGGGTATTGGGTTATTGTTTTTAATCTGATTTTATAAATTGTGATCTTGTTTGTGAACTGCCCTGAGACCTCTGGGTATAGGGCAGTGTATAAATTCAACAAATAAATAAAATAAAATTGTTCTTTCCCCACCCCATTATATCCTCACAATAACCCCATGATGTAGGTAAGGTTGAAATTAAGTGCCTGTCCCAAGGTCACCCATGAGGTTCATGGCTGAGAGGGGATTTGAACTCTCATTTCACAGGTCCTAGTACGCCATTCTAACCACTACTCCACCGGCTCTACATAGGCAGAGTTTATATATTACATGTTCTCACATCAGTGAGAAAATGTCAAGTCATCTTATTTATTTGTTTAGGAGTCAATAATGAGACTGCCATAATGGGCACATTAATGTTCTGTTAAGTTGGCTAATCTGCACTATCCTGGTTAGAAGAATTTTAACACACACCTGCACCTTTGTGCAACTGAAGAAGAAGGCAAATGGTATAGTCTCCTGCTGCTTGCAGGGATATAGAGATTGCCAAGTAGCGATATGCAGACTACACTGTCTTGCCACTTGGTTAATTGTGATCTGTAATCACACTTTGATGTGCATTTATGCATAGAAGTCTCATTATACATCACAATCTCTTTAACGCAGCGAGCAGTATTAAACAAGAATTTCACCCCTAAGTACTTAAAAAAATAATAAGAGCCATGCAAAAGCTTCCTTAAACATCCCAAACGTTATATTAAAATGTAGTTTTACAATATCAGGTAATAACCCTAGAAGCACAGCATTGAATTAATTTCTATTAGTAAGCTATCACCCATAATATTATCAATTTTAATAGTTATCTAAATTTGTCAGGGATCTATTTAAGTTCAGACAAGCAAAAGTAACTTCCAAGTCAGTCCCGGAGAATGAAAATGACTAGATTTGGGAGATACTTAGTAAATTCATGCTTGTATTTTTTCTGAGTAAATGAACTGAAATAATTATCAAATTGAAACATTTTATAAGGTGACACTGCTGCATTTAATTGTATGAATTTACAGTGTAGAAAATGTAATCATTTTATCCAGTAGTCCATGGTGTAATTAAGGCTCTTCTCTTTTAGGTACTATATATTTATGAAATTCTTCCCTCCCCCACACCCTTTTGCACCAAGATAGAAGGAATATCAAATTTGAAATTACTCATCAATTAGGGATCTTTTCAGTTCTTACTTGAAATGTAAGCTCTGTTTTCCTAATAATATGCACGATCTTCAGTTTATTAACCTTGTTGGCATCTGCATAATTTTAATCAGAGAATGGATATTGCTCTTAAGACTTTGCCCATTATTCGGGGGAAAGTACCACACAAAAAGCACAACATTTTAATAATAAAGTAATGTTTTAGCACATAGACTGTGCTGTACACTAAAGATGCTTTTAAATCCCCATCAGAGCACACGCCATGAAACCGTGCTAATGGAGAGAACATATTTTGCAAAATCTGCATGTATGAGCCTTTTTGCTTCCCCCTTCCCCTCATTTTAAGTGGGCGATGTATAATAAATAATAGATATTAGCAATTAAGCATTCATTTCTATGCATTCGTTTATATATATTTGAAAATAAATTAGCCACAAATTACAGCAACGCAGATGCAACCCTTCTGTTTTCTCTTCTGCTTTCCAGACTGCTCGCAAAAAAGGGAAGACGTTACTGCATTTATCTCAATAAGAACAATGACCTCACCTCTCCATTGGTAGATTAATTATTACAAAAAGAACTATATTTAATAATGCTGCTGGTCTAACTTCACCCTACATTTCCATGCTCTCGGTGGCTCCTGGCTGTCAATCCAGGCTTGATTTGTGCTGCTATGTAACCTGATCCAAACATACAACATTGATGTAGGATTTTTCCAGTGATGTTGCTGGGCTGAAAAGTGACTTGCCTTCTTGCTTCCAATTGTAGCGCTGGGCTATGTGCCCGACTTCAACAAAAATGAACTATTTCGGTGCTTGTGTTGTGCATCAATTGCATTTTAGTGACTGTCTCTAAAACAAAGATTTTAGTTTTTCTTCTTCTTCTGCATGCATTGCAGTTTTGAAAGGTTTAACCCCGAGGTAATGTTTTATCTCAAGATAATTATCATTTATCCCCATGTTTCATTAAAGGTAGGCTAAATCTGCCTCCAGATCGATTTGTCACATGCCTCTGGTTAATGATTTCCACCCCACTTGCTGCAACTTAAAGTGAGAGCAGCTGAATGCGACCAAGAGCCTTATATAATTCTCCTGATCTAGAGTTACTTACACACGCACACACTTTGGTGCTTTCCTAGTGCATCTGTAGAAGCGGATTTCGCTAGTCATTGTTATTCAGCGGTAAAGATGCATGTCCATTTGTGTGTACGGAGTTGTCCCTTCAATTTAAGTTAAAGTGAAAGGCACCGGGTGAAAGGCAGAGAAGGCTCTAAGCCCCCACCCCTTGCAACATATCAGTGCTCGAAGCTTGTGCACAAGCTCTCTCTGGAAATCGATAGGTGCTTTCAGGTATGTGTGAATTGTTGCAAGCATTCAGAGGGAACATGTTTTAGCCAGAGATCCACGTCTGATAAGCTGAACATGCTGATAATTATCTTTGCTGTGGTTTAAATTAAGCGGTCCACGAGGCTAAGTTTGGTAGAGGGCATCTACATTTGCTGAGCCCGTTCCCTTAATAGTTGCCACAACGGTTAAATGTTTTCCTGTTACGGGAGATAGGAGAATTCCAATTATTGCGAGAGATCAGTCATAAAATAGATGCGACCCTAATGGTTGCTTTGGAGCATTGTGGTTTATTGTGCTGATCTGTACTTAGTACTTCTTCGTTCAAGGATCATTAATATGATAGATGTGACAAGATCCATCTATTTGATGGCAATCCCTTCCAAGGCTGCTTTATAAATTGCAACATCAGCAACTTTTCATCCAAGGGCCAAACACATCCCAGATGTTATACTGGGGCATTTTATGCCTCTGGACTGTGAATGTTTAAAATTAAGGAATTAGAGGCAGTATAAACAAAAGCACACCACTCTGCAGGAGCTAAGGAGCACTGGGCTTCCATAGCACAACAGACGTGAATCTTTATACCCTATTTACTCAAATGTAATGTGCACCTTTTGGGGGGGCCAAATTAGGTCGCGAAAATCAGGGTGCACATTAGATTAGATTGCAAGCTTGAAAAACACCGCTGACATAGCAAATACTTTTTTGGTTTAAAGGCTTTGAAAATTGAGGTACACATTAGATACGATGGCACATTGGATTCGCGGAAATATGGTAGGTGTCAGAAACACAGGGAGCTGCCTTCTGCTGAGTGAGGCCATGGGTCCATTTAGTTCAGTAGTAGAAGAAGACGAATTTGGATTTGATATCCCACTTTATCACTACCCAAAGGAGTCTCAAAGCGGCTAACATTCTCCTTTCCTTCCTCCCCCACAACAAACACTCTGTGAGGTGAGTGAGGCTGAGAGACTTCAGAGAAGTGTGACTAGCCCAAGGTCACTCAGCAGCTGCATGTGGAGGAGCGAAGATGCGAACCCGGTTCCCCAGATTACGAGTCTATTGCTCTTAGCCACTACACCACACTGGCTCTCCAGTGTATTGCATACACTGACTATATTACATACACTGTATTGTGTATTGTATACACTGTATACAGTGTAGGTTTTGGTGTCTTCGGGTGTCTTCCCGTGTAAGAGTTGGGGTGTCTAGGCGACGTTTCGACGAGGTCTCACTCGTCATCTTCAGGCTGGTGCTTTCGGCTTCTTGTTACTGGAACAGTGTATACAGTGTATTGCATACACTGACTGGCAGAGGACTTCCAGGGGTCCAGACAAGGGTTTACATAATTTTGGGTGGCAACTCGGGGTATGGGTAAAAAGTGAAAGTCAGATGGAAAGTTAGGAACAAGGCTGTCAGGATTGATGCCACATCCTGGAGCAATCCAATACCCATTGAGACACAGATCACATGGTAATGGCCAACAGTAAATACAGTGGAATACTGGATGTTTTTGTTGATATATATTTTTAACTGTTAAATCAGTCTTAATACGTTTCTGAGCACAATTTGAAGTGTTAGTGCTGACCTTTAAAGCCCTAAACAGCCTTGGCCCAGAATACCTGAAGGAGCATCTCCACCTGCATCATTCAGCCCAGACACTGAGGTCCAGCTCCTTCTGGCAGTTCCCTCACTGTGAGAAGCAAAGTTACAGGGAACCAGGCAGAGGGCCTTTTCAGTAGTGGCGCCCACCCTGTGGAACTCCCTCCCATCAGATGCCAAGGAAATAAACAACTATCTGACTTTTAGAAGACATCTGAAGGCAACCCTGTTTAGTGGAGTTTTTAATGTCTGATGTTTTATTGTGTTTTTAATATTCTGTTGGCAGCCGCCCAGAGTGGCTGAGGAAACCCAGCCAGATGGGCAGGGTATAAATGGATGGGGTAGAAACTCAGCCCTTTCCTCCTGCCTCATTGCTACACCTGGTGGCAGGCTTGTTGAAGGTGGAAACGGGGCAGAGAGCATTTTGTAACCATGGGCAGGAACTCCATGCCCCCTGCAGCTCCAGGGTTATGACAAAGGCTGAGCTCATCACTCACTCGCCAGAGAATGGAGCACAATTCTTGCGGCTGAGCAAAAATATGGAAACCCAATGTTCCCACACAATGTGCTTGTGAGAACACAAAGTACTGAATAATAATAATAATAATACATTTTTATTTATACCCTGCCCTCCCCGGCCAGAACCAGGCTCAGTGCGGCTAACACCAATAAAATTACAATAAAACGTAAAAGAAAAAGAAAAACAGTTAATTAAAATACGGGTTAAAAATACAGGTTAAAGTACAACTTAAAATGCAGCCTCATTTTAGTAGTAGCCCATAAATCGAAACCATAAGGGGAGGGAAACATAAGGGTCAGACTGAGTCCAAACCAAAGGCCTGGCGGAGCAGGCCCTGTGGAAAGATGTCAAATCCCGCAGGGCCCTGGTCTCCTTTGACAGAGCGTTCCACCAAGTCGGGGCCGGTACTGAAAAGGCCCTGGCCCTAGTTGAGACCAATCTAACCACCTTGCGGCTTGGGACCTCCAAAGTGTTGTTATTTGTGGACCTTAAGGTCCTCCGCGGGGCATACCGCAAAGAAGAATCTGGTGGGGAAATGTAGCCTCAGGAACCAGAAACGTAGGGCCAGCCAGGAGCAGTGGAAGGCAAATGCAGCCCCAACTCAGTATAGTACCACTTTTCTTTTCACAATGGAGCTGCCAGGAGATAGGATGATAAAGTCTTAAGAAGGGGTGGAAACCATTTTGGCCTTGAGGTCTTCATGTTTTGGCGAGCAGCAGATGGAAAGCCTCTCTCTCTCTCTCTCTCTCTCTCTCTCTCTCTCTCTCTCACACACACACACACACACACACACACACACACACGTATGCATGTTCCCTAAGCACTTGCCACCTAAGGTGGCTGCCTCACTCTTTCTAATGGTGGAAAGAGTGGATCTATTATTGGGACAAAGCTGCAGCAATAGCCTCCTGCCAGAAAGGGGAAAGGCAGCAGTGAGGTCAGGGCTGCACAGCGCCCCAGCAGAAGCACTTCATTGGCTCCATGCAGTGCTGACGTTGCAGTTGCCTCACCTCTCCTAGTAAGCAGTGGCAGCTTTGCTTATAAAATGTCATCTTTCATGATCCCTCTCACAATCTCAATCTCTTCCTCGTGAGAAGAAGAAGAAGAAGAAGAAGAAGAAGAAGAAGAAGAAGAAGAAGAAGAAGAATAGTAGTTTGGATTTGATATCCCGCTTTATCACTACCCAAAGGAGTCTCAAAGCGGCTAACAATCTCCTTTCCCTTCCTCCCCCACAACAAAGTCTCTGTGAGGTGAGTGGGGCTGAGAGACCTCAAAGAAGTGTGACTAGCCCAAGGTCACCCAGCAGCTGCATGTGGAGGAGCAGGGAAGCGAACCCAGTTCACCAGATTACAAGTCTATTGAGGTCTACTATGTCCAGCTGAAAGTAGAGTTAACCTATTTGCTAGAGAAGCTTGGTTGGTTTTAATCGGAATTATAGTTTTATGAATGGTTTTATTGTCTATTTTTATTGTTGCTTGAATGTGACTGCTAAAATGAAGAGCCACATAGAAATGCAGTAAATAAGTAAACACATTAATATAAAGAGTTGTGCAACTTAAAAATGGAAAGCGTGATGCGTGTGTGTGTGTGTGTACAGAGCATTTAAATGGATTACGTCTAGGGCTCTGCACAGTTTTCAAAACGTACCATTACTGTCCCTCTCGTGGACTGATGCATCATCTTCAAGGTAGCTGAACTGTGTCCTGCATTTCTCCAGGGACGACAGTGTAGATGCACTAGATTCTGACAGTTTTCTTTCATTTTTGGTGTCCTTGGATGGCACGTCCGTGATGCTGAATTCTGATACTGAACTGAGAACAATACCTTTCATAGGCTTCTCATCCTTAATTGCTAGCTGATTTTCTAGAGTGGAGAAGAGAATAAAAATGGTCAGGAAGCTTAGACATTTAGAGATTGTGCCAATATATAGCACACGTGTCGTATGCAATGTCCCAATGCCATCAACGAAATGACCAAGATTCAGGTAGTTCCTGCTGTAGCTAACATGGTGTAATGGGCTCATATATATTTTTGTAATTCAGAAACATTTTAATGCTGCCCTTTTATTGAAAAAAAAATCAAGGCTATTTATTTAAATCATCATCATCATCACAAAACACAACAGAACAATAATCTATAAATCTTGTTACTCACTGACATATAGACAAAGATCATGAGGCTGGCAAACTTTGACTTAGAGATGTCCTGGGATTAGGAAACAGGGAATTGACTCAGAAGTTCAGGCTCTTAACCAGACACCTCTCACAAATTAAGCAAGGAAACTTCAACTAGATTTCCCCTCAGATCCATTTCATTTGCACACAGTCATATATTGCTCCTGTTCCTTTGAGGCCAAGTCCCAGAGACCCTTCCCGTCATTGTTTTTAGAAGATGCACAGGTAAGAACAATTTGGCTCTGGGAAAATTTAGCAACACTCAATTTAAAGTGTAACTTTTTTTCTCCCCCTTTAAAGCACACCCTCAAATTCTGTGCCATTTCCAGTGTTCCCACTATGGCCCAGGAAATGCACTTAAGCATTCAATGGCACTAGACGGAGAGACTCAGAAGGAAATAATCAGTAAATGCTAGATTAGCATTTGCTATATCCACAAGCTGCCCTGTGCATCAAGCTGAGTTTTATCCTTCAAGTGCTGTTGGAGAGGAAATCAAAATGAGAAGTATAAAAGGCATAGATTTAACCTGAATTCCCCATTACAACACCCTCAAAGAAAAGGGTAAGAAAAAAGCTGTCATTCAAGGACTTTTGTTTGTTCAAGAATGAAAATAGAGTGCATTTTACTGTCAGGCTCTTATTCTGAAAAGCTTCCACTAAGTAATGTTATACGTGTCTTGTTACAGCAAGATCAAGTCCTAGTACAATCACCATAACAAGCAACTTGCTATGACAAGCAGGATCCTGTCTTCCAGAAAACATTGTAGTCGAGAGAAAGCATTGCACAATTATAGGTCTCCATTTCATATATTTTTTTAAATGCAATTACCCTCAGCTCAGCCATGGGCCCATCTACATTGTGTCTTTTATCAATCTAATGCTTGCAGAACGTGCCTATGGAAATATAAAGGGAGCGGGCCAGCATGAAATCACATGGTTACCTCTTTCATTTAGAGTCCAGTATTCTATGGCTATGATAATAGGTGTGGAGGGATGGGGGGATGAAATAAATGAAGTCTAATAAACATGGAAAATATATAATGCTTGGTTGCTATTATTAATGGACAGTTAAATGTTAGCTCAACAACAATTTAAGTTACAATTAAATGTAGGCAGGATGTCCAATTCCAAACGCCAGTTTCTAACAATCAGAGCACACAGTCCAGCTTAACTGATACAGAACAATAACTGTCTGCAAACTCAGGAGTCAGATCAGCTTCTCTTCAACTGCTATTGACAGGAGTCAGCAAAACAATACTGAAACTAAGTGGCACCTTGATATGACTTTAAGCATATTCCAAAGCCTTCCTTACTGGGGCACACATATTCCCCCCCACACACCCTGGACTTTGAGGTCTGCTATGTCCAGCTGAAAGTAGAGTTAACCTATTTGCTAGAGAAGTTTGGTTGGTTTTAATCGGAATTATAGTTTTATGAATGGTTTTCTTGTCTATTTTAATTGTTGCTTGAATGTGACTGCTAAAATGAAGAGCCATGTAGAAATGGAGTAAATAAGTAAATTAATAGAGTTGTGCAACTTAAAAATGGAAAGCATGATGCTGGTGGTCAACAAAAGAGGTTTAAAGACTCTCTCAAGGCAAATCTTAAAAAATGTAGTATAAACACCGACAACTGGGAAACACTGGCCTGCGAGCGCTCCAATTGGAGAACAGCCTTTACCAAAGGTGTCATGGACTTTGAAGACAAAAGGGAGTAATGTGCTAAGAGGAAGGCACTTTTGGCAAATCCTCACCGTGATCAACCCAGAAACCAATGTACCCACTGCGGAAGGACGTGTGGATCCAGAATTGGCCTCCACAGTCACTTACGGACTCACTTTTTAAACTGTATTTAAAATCTTACTCAGCTACGAGTGATCGCCAAAGAAGAAGACAGCTTCCCCACTCCCTTTCCTTTGGAAATTAAGACTATAGGAAACCAAGAACATCTATACCACTTAGTTTCTTCAGCTTCTGGTAGCCTAGTCTGCAAATAATTTTGCTGGAAGGACACTTTCCGAAGAGGATTAGGAGCTCATGCCTGAAAGGGATAATCACCTTATTTCTAAGTTGCTTTAAACTGTTTTTAGCATTTTGTTTTAATTGTTGTGACCCACCCTGGGACCTTAACGACGTTTCCATGTGCTGCTCTGGTTTGCCAGAAGCAGCTTAGTCATGCTGGCCACATGACCCGGAAGCTGTACGCCAGCTCCCTCAGCCAGTGAAGCGAGATGAGCGTCGCAACCCCAGAGTTGGCCACGACTGGACCTAATAGTCAGGGGTCCCTTTACCTTTTACCCTGGGACCTTAGTGTGAAGAGAGGGTAGCTAACAACAGCTAAATACTTTCTTCATCTATGATTTGAGAATTGGATGTTGAGAGGCAATGAACTTCACATCAGGTATTGTTTCAAGGCCTCCAGTGAACAGCCTCTGAGACAACTAAGCTTGCAACACTTCTCGAAAAGATTCCACACTTTAGAATTTTTTTACTGTCTGACTGCAGCAGCAATATCATCTATCAATCTTTACTGAGAGTATGATTCTCTTCTGCCAGATGCTTATCCAAAATGATGGTTACCTTCTTTGTAGCTAAAAAGCAGGAGGTATGAAAACAATCAACTGTTTCAATGATGTCCTAAGATTGATATAGATGCAAGCTTAGGCTTTAGGTATGTATGAGTGATTAAGGATTTGATTAAGACACTTACAATTAACAAATAGAAATAGAAAATAGAAATATGAGGGTAAAATGTTAAGAATATGTCAATAAGGTATGATTTCAGTTTCAATATATAAGGTATAGAAAACTACACACAGAAGAAATGAATAAGTGATAAACCAAAAAGGGAAGTTGGGGGGGGGGAATAGAAATGTAAAATGCAATTTCTGGGGGTTTTTTATTTAGTATTGATTATGGCAAATTTTGTTGGAAAATTTTAATAAAAATATTTTTTTTTAAAAAAAGGTATGTATGGGTGACATTATTTGTGGGACAATGCTACAGAATTATCCACATGTTTCCACAAACAGAATCTTACCTGGATGATCTGCTGTATTCAGAATTACAATAGGGAGAACTTGCAGAGGAAGGGAGTTGGTGCAACTGTCTTGGTGGAAAAATAAACAAGGATACAATCAACAAATGCTATTCATTCCTTAAGAACATAAGGGTCATTCCTTTAAGAACATAATACTTCAGAGTAGTAACTATGTAATAAGACAGGGAGGGCTTATTGGGTGAAATATTATTTTTACACTCATTAATGTTCCTTCAGCACATTCATTTTGTTATTCTGGGGCAACTCTTCTTCCTCAAAGGGGAAGTACTTTTGGCCAGGGCAATAACAACCCCATGGGAACTTTTGTCTAGGGCAGGACTGGTTGCTCAGTAGCCCTCCAGATCTTGCTGAATCCATCATTCCTGAGCATTGGCTACACTGCTGGGAGTTGGAGTTCAACCAATGGGTTCAAGTTACAAGCAAGGAGATTCCAGCTAAACATCAGGAAGAATTTTCTGACAGTAAGAGCTATTCAACAGTGAAACAAACTCCCTCAGAAGGTGGCGGACTCTCCTTCACTGGAGGTTTTTAAGCAGAGGTTGGATGGCCATGTGTCAGGGATATTTTAGTTGAGATTTCTGCATTGCAGGGGATTGGATGAGATAATCTTCATGGTCCTTTCCAACTGAACAATTCTATGATTCTTTGATTCTACAAAAATATAGATGGCCACAGCTTAGCCACCCCTGTTCTAGACTCTAGACCTTTCTGGATTTTAGATGGGAGGTCTCATCTGATTTGATTCAGGTCTCATCTGTAGCCAAATCTATCAAAGTTGCACTTCCTGAAACAGCAGGTGAGTCAAAACACAGCTGTCCTTTGAAATTCACACTTACTTGCATTTTTCAACCACCAAAAGCCAGACCAATAGTGCTGTCCAAATGCCTGATATCAATCAATCAATCAATCAATCAATCAATCAATCAATATTGCCCAATAGCGGGGATGATAAATCCTCCATATGGGAGACCATACCACAGTCAGGGGACCACCATGGAAAAGGTCCATTCTCTTGAGGCAGGGATACAGAGCATGGCTTCAGATATTGATCTCAGTGTCCAAGTAGCCTCATACAGGGAAAGGTGATCTGTGAGGTATTGTTTATAAGGCTTTATAAGTCAAACCTAGCACTGTGAATTGGGCTCAAAATCACTTCTACTTGCACCTGCAAGTTTGTTTGTTTGTTTTATAAAATATTTATTAAAGTTTTAGAAATAGAAATTACATAAAAACAAGAAATACAATAGTAAAAGACAAAAATAAAAATACAAGAAAAATACAGAATAAAAAAAGTAAGACACTTACAGAAAAAGGGGGGGGGGAGAAAAATAAAAAAATCAATCTTTCCATATCTTACATTCATATCCTTGTTTCCCTGACCTCCTCATACCTCCCTTTTTTGTATTCCAAGTCAATTAATTAATTCAGCAATTTCTTTCCCTCCTTATTATCCTGATCTTTAATCTTAATATATTGTAACATTAAATTTTTACCTATTTAGAAATCCTATTTTCCATATTCTTTTATATCATTACAGCTAGAAACCACTTAACTTCAATCAAACATCATTCTAACATTCATTAATTTTGCAATATTTCTGTAAATAATCTTTAAATTTCTTCCAATCTTCTTCCACCGACTCTTCTCCCTGGTCTCGGATTCTACCAGTCATTTCCGCCAATTCCATGTAGTCCATCACTTTCATCTGCCATTCTTCCAAAGTGGGTAGTTCTTGTGTCTTCCAATACCTGCAAGTTTACTTCCACCTGCTTCCACTTGTCAGATTGCGACATATGTTCACAGAAAACCAGCAAACCACTGTGGATACACCAAGTTTCCAGAAAGTACTTGGCTACAACAAATTACAATTCAAATGTGTATGCATGTAGTGTGCATGTGTGAGAAAGAGACGAAAGACGTGTGTGTAAGCACATAAGCAGCGCACTGGTCTCATTTTCAGGCTGAATACCTGTGAAATTCTGTAAGCTACATATTGCACATGGTGCAAAGAAAATAGAAAAGCAAACTCCAGCAGAAACTAGAAGACTAAAATAAAGTTGTGGTTGTCATCTGAAATTGAAAACAAATTGTGATTTGTTTTCATACACTCACAACCTTTCTGTTTCCTATATTGAGGCAAAAGGATGTTAAGGGGGTTTGGAAAGTGTTTATTTTAGTAGCATAGAAGCAGGAAACTGTACCAGCCTATAAATATACTATGGGTTGCTTATGACATCATTAAGCCATGCAAACCTCTTCTCTTTTGATTTATGATGATGTATGAGTAATTCACATTGGCTTGAGTTTACTGGATTTGCTAATGCAGTAACAGGGAAGAGCTGATGGTGTGATCTTTGAAAGGAACATATAATCGGAAGTGAATTTTTGATCTCACCTTTTAAGTTCATATATGAGTGACTGGGTAGATTAGAATGTTTTTGTTTGTTTTTTTTTAAAATATTTTTATTGGGTTTTCACATTTTATATAAACACAAACAACACACCAAAACAAACATAAAAAACAACAAACATGAATAGTTCCCGAAAATCTTATTTTCTAACCCTAGTCCTTGACTTCCCCCCACGCCCTCCCCTGCATCCCTATTCCCAAACTTATGTCAGCAAGTTGGCATTTCTTCCATCTTAATATTAGTCCTTTTATAAAAAACAAAAATAAATTTTCCCTAAGTTGGACCCCAATTCTCTTCCCTCGATTTCTCGTTTTTTCTTACATAATTTTCTTAATACTAAACCCCCTGGTCTTGAGTGTTGTTTAAATTTAATACTTCCCTCCCTCCCCTCCCCGCTTTGCGTCCTTTCCCAAGACATGTCCAAATTAACAGTTTTTAGCCTGGATTCCGAATATCCGAGGCTCTCAATTCTCTTTTAGTCCCTCTCCGCCGGTTTTGTTGGTAGTCCTTTTTGTCTATCATCGAGTCTCGAAAGATTTCCTTAACAATCAATCCAGTCAGTCCATAGTCTCTTCCCATATTTAAAGGCAACTGCTGAGGAATTTCCACAAGGCCTAAGTCTTGCTGATAGTCAAAATCAAAGTCTATGTGGAGGCCCCAATTGTACTTCTTTATTTCGAGCTCCTGAATTCCATAAAGTCCCAGGGCCTCCACTTTCATCTTCTGTATCTTTCGTAGGCTTAGAGTGGATTTAATCCAATAGTCTCCTTGCTTGTGTTCTCCAGATGCCGGCTTCTGGTTAGTACTTTCCCAGATAACTTGTTCTCTTTCTTGTTTTGTCTTCTCCTCTTCTTTGTTTATTGTTTCAAATTCAGCTGTGGGTTCTTTCTCACTCAGGCCCTCATTACTTTCAGCAGAACTACTTGTTTCCAAATCCAAGGTCGTCAATTGTTTACTCATAGCTGTAGTCTGCTCCTGTAGGATTCCCACCAGTGAGAACATTCTTTCGATTTCTCTCAGTATCTTTCCACCCACAGCCATTGTAATTCCACAGAATTCCCCCTAGAGGGAATCTGGTTACTGAGTAACCTTTTCTCCAACAATCCTCTGTCCTATTATTGTTTCTTTGTTTCTCAAGATTTTAGTTCAATTGTAACTCCTTTTAATCCGGAGAGGTCTTAAACAGCAATTTTTTTTCACTATTAATAGTCCATTTGACAGCTTTTGACAGCTGTCAAATTCTGCTCCTCTATACAGGCTCCAAATCAGGTCGCTCCCGGGCCCGGGAGGGAGGGTTGTTTACCACAAAACCAAGACTCTTCCAACACTCCACTCTCCTGCTCAAATTTGCCTTTCTAAATCTTGGAAGTTACTGTCTTTTTAAAACTCACCCTTTACAGGGTAGGCACTCCAGCTTAGTTCTTATTTCGTTGCTCTGGATCGTCTGCAAGGGGGGGTGTGGGGACTTCCTTTTAGCACACCCCCCGGTCGTCTCAAATTCAAAAGGTAAAAGTTTTAAAGTTCAGTTCCAAATTACTCACGGGTTCTTTTTTCAGTCCGAATTTCAAGGAAGGAAGTCAGCGCTCTCCGGTTATGGCTCGCGGCTTCGCTCAGCGGCGGTAGCGGTCGACTCTCAGTGCCACGCCGTCCCCTGTATCCCCTCCGTAGCCTTTAAAAAGGCTCATTGCGAATCAGGGGGGGCGCTTAAGGCACCCGCCGAGTCTTCAGTCCGCAGGCTTCCGCGCCTGCGGTTTTTAAGGGTCCCCGTGTCGCCGGCACGGCAAAGACCCATCCACCGTTGAGCCGATTCCCTCCGGAGCTCGGAGGGAATCCGCCATTTCCCGATCGCGCCAACCCGGAAGTCCCAGATTAGAATGTTTT